>NW_024044237.1:23473459-24200126 GCF_014851395.1 Micropterus salmoides
GCAGTTAGGATAGGATCCGTTCATTCCAATGAAGACTGCTCACCCAGCACATATGCCAAAAAATGTCTCCCCCAGCCTGTCTTTACACTGAGATGATGTCCTTCACATAAAGATAGCTTGCAGTTGGATTTGTCCTAACAGTTTTACAGATGTATCTTTTATAATGATGGTCAATGATGACATTCAGCAGGAAAGTGGACTGTGTGTGCGAGTGCATGTGCATCGTCTTGCATGTCCTAGTGTAAAACAAGATACAAAGTGAGAACCTGATCATCAAACAAAATGCAAAAAAAAAACTGCTCCATGGCACCACTAGTGGTCAGAAATTCCACAGGTTACCTTTAACATTATATATTAAATTCCCAGTCTTCCCACCAGTAAAAATAGACTCCATAAAAGAGGGATCTGGTTCCATAATTTCTCTTGGACAGGTGGTACACTAAAGAAAATATACAGTACCCGTCCTACATGTAATCTAATATAGAATATATTACATCTCCTGCTATTTTCATGATTTGTTCCTCACTGGGGCCTCAATGTTTTCACCCAAGTGTATATTCATGACTCCGGTTGTAGAGCTGAGAAAATGGAGTATGAGACGTTTTCCACTCAAATGCAGAAGATCTACAGGAATGACTTATGATGGAGAAATTGATGGAAGATGTGCATGTTATCATGAAATACGTGAAAGATATATATACTATATTTATTAACAACAATGGATTTGCTTCTGTCGTGTCAACAAGTTATGTTTAGCATTATCTTTTGTCATAATGCCAGGCAATCAGCCTTTTTCAACAGACATTAAATCCAACCAGACATCTGAGTACAGTTGAGCTTGTCACAGCTAGGCGCAAACATGAAATTTGAAGCCACATAATTGCTGATTTGATTGCTCTAAATATATAACGGGTGCAATCTTCCCGAACCACATAAATCAATCAATTTATAAACTGCCAACCACAGAGAGAGAGGTCTCACTTGGACTTTTTTTGAAGCCGTGCCACGCTGAATAAACATCTACAGAAAACAGCTCAGACCTTCACGTGCAACAAACAAACCATTCCAGCTACCCACAGAGGCACGCTGCAACTGCTGCTCAGAGAGGCAGAGTGTGAAAATAACTTTATATGGGTTGAAAACGCATCCCAAAAACAGAGAATAGAGCTTATTTCACACACTTAGAATTATATCGTATAGGGACATTTTCCATAAATCTTGAGATGATACCTTCTATTCTTCTGTTCACACAGCTGTTTCTCTTCAGAATCAGCTTATTTGACACGTAGGTTTACATGTACAAGGAATTTGCTTTGGTGACCTGCATAACAATAAAATCACATATAATAAAATATATAATTATTAAAATATTAAATTGACATGGTATAAACATTTGTAAGAGAACAGTAATACAGAATTTCTGCAAGAATAACTGGCCTATGTAATATTAATCTCTATTGGTTAGAAAAAACTCAAAGATATGGATACTTACTTACTTAAATGTTTTTCACAATCATCATCAAAATTTGAAGAAACAAGGTTTTCAAACAACAACAGCATCACTTCAATTGGAATGTATGCTTTAAAGTGACACCCAACATGAAACATACCAGCCATACCATATCTGAGCTGGAAAGCTTCCCACAGCGCAGAGCAGGCGCAGTGTCCAGATAATGAGGGAGCACCAAGCGACCCGACCACTCATTTGATCACAAACACATCAGGAAAATGCTTCACTCGCCTGCTCTCATTTAAACCAAGTGGAGTGGCGATCAGAGTGCTGCCATGTTGGACACCTCGGCCCAGAGAACATCGGTCATGGTTTTCCCAGGGTGACCAAGTCACCGCTATGCCTCCACAGGAGAGCTGTGATGGTTCACGGCAGAGCTGTCAGAAAGCTCTGGTGCTGGTGCTGAAATCCAGACATGGAGATACTTAACCACTCAACCACAAACAGTGTTCCAAAAAGGAAATGAGTTACCGAATGAAGGCAAAGATAGGGTATACAAATCACTTCAGGTTTTGGTTGGTTTGTTTGTTAGATTTAAAAGAGAAGTGCAGACAGAAAAAAGCCCTGAAAATGTAAGTAAGTACAGTAGTGCAAAGCTGAGTGTTTACTTAATGTACAACACATTTCAAAATAAAGATCTGGTGTTGCAGCTTGACAGTTCACTCTGGAATGAGCACTGTATTTAAATGGAAAGAGATTATGTGAAGTTTGATTAACACAGGTGGTAGAAATCATTTGATGTACTGTAAGTGACGGTGGTTAACGGGGTGGGTGATTTGTCTTCAAGTCTATTGATCTGGGTTTAATATCTAGCTATAAACTTCAGAAATTCTACTCTGAGTCTTATTTAACCTGACACCAAGTCATTTCCCAAAAACTCAAACCTAACTTTTTATGTTACCTAAACATAACATTTTGAAAATACAGAAAATGATGTATACAAGTTCTGTAAATTAACAAAATGTTTTGATATTACAATATCATATCATTTGCCAGTTCCACTCGAACCTTATGCCATCGTTTCAAAACAATTCTGCAAACGACTGCAAAATCATTTTCATGTGTTCTGTGTGTTCTTGATTTTAAGAGTATCTCTACATGGTAACTACAGTATTGCTAAAGTTAGCAAAAGCGTTAAGAAACTAAAGCAGGGTTAAAGGGTAGGGTTACAATTTTTCCAGTCACTAGAAACAGTTTTTCCTTGCAGTAACCCATTGCTCATGTTCATACAGGCCATGAAGAGTTTTCTTCCTAACATGCTTACAAAGTAAAAAATCCACAACAAAAATCCATTCCAAAATTAATCTGAAGCTAATATGTGTGTTCAGTGTTCTGTTTTAGACAAATCAAGTGTGACTCCTCAAGTTACAGTGTGTTTAGTACAAAAGTTTCTCCCTGTGTTTTCCATATTTTCTTGTTGAGCTGCGGTCAATAACAACTGTTCAATCAGGAGAATGAATATAAAAAATTGGTCAATTTGACCCTATCGTGACATTGTGACATCATGGTTTTTAAAGGGGGTGATGAAGTTGTTAAATGGTATAGAATAGAATAGACGCTAAAGATCTGGTTGTGATGAAGAGGGGACTTCTGATGAGCTCGACCTGGGCCTGGATATGATGAAGTGGAGGTGAATGGGGTAGAGGAGGCCCACAGTGATTTAGCACTGAAATGACAGCTGACAGCAGCAGAGAGAGGAGAACTGATTTCAAGTTTGACATCGACTATATGATTGGCTGGGTTGGTTTACATAAAAATAGTCAGCTGATTAGAAAAGCGGGGACAGAGAGAGAGTGTATGGGAGAGAGAGAGAGAGAGTTGTGAATGAAGCATAAAGAAAGTTCACGGTTGAACTCACACTGAGCTAGTAAGAGGTAAGTAAGAGGGGAATTTTTTTCATAAATCGTGTGCAACTATGTAACTTTGACTAACACAAACTGCTGAAGTCTAATATTAACTTTGGAATATATTTTTTCACAAAAGAACTGGATTTTGTCCCACATTTACATTGGAAACACATTGGAAAGGAATCTCTTAATGGCCAGTATGAACAGGAGGAAAGACAACATTATTACAGCTCTGTAATAGAATCTCAATCTTGTCTTCTCAACAAAAGTCAGACACACGACGCGCCCATTCACCACCGCAACCTCCACACCATTACTTTTCACCTCGCTATATGGTAGGGTACACTGGTTCCTGCTTTGGTACTGAATGTTGGCATTAAACGTAAATTGTGGGGTCCAATATGGACATAATTCCTAGGTATACTAGGCTGCACATCCAGACTGCAGACCCAAATGACTGTGATCAGGGTGGTGAGGAGGTGTCTTTGGGTTCATCTGTTGAGTTTGTAGTGTGCTTTAATGGTTTGATAGGAATGTTAAAGGTCTCCAACAGCTGAAACCTGAAGCAGAAGAAACAGGAAACCAACATCCAGTTCAGCCAGATCCATAACATGCTGCAAATTCCGAATACCAGCCTGGTCATCAGTATCACGTTCATAACTTTATAACATCAAAGAGCCAAATGACCAATTTAGAAGTAGGAAGACCTTTGAAGTGTGTTTTTAGTTTTACAGCACTGATTTCTTTTCATTCTAGATCTCTAATCACCAAATATGACTAAACTACTTAAATGTGCATTTTAAAAATGCACATTCCTCTGGACTTTTTTATCTGTACTTTTTCTTGTGAAAGTTTTTCCCACAAAATTTTGACTTTAAGCTGTCTGTAGTGGAGAGCTTGATTACTGTACTACAAAATAACCGAAAACAGGGAATCTAAAGGTTGTCGAATCCATGGGGAGGCTGAAATGTGCTGCGCAACAACCACAATACAGTTTCTCATAATTACTTTTAAAGGTCCCCTGAAGCTACTGAATCCAAATTAGTGATATGAAAAAATAATTCAATTTATCTGCAGGCATTTTAGACTTTTTTTTAGACATCATCCCTTCTTCTCAAAATAAAAGATTAAAACAAGTGTTTTAGTGATTTGTTACAGTGAAAATGTGTTAATTGTATGTAGCTACATGTTTACATCACAGCACTAAAAGGCTTGGCTCTGGTGTGAAAGACTCCAGCCTCCCAGTGTTGATATGCTGAGTGGTTGTGTGTGTTCATGTGTTTGGTGGGTTGGTGGGGAGAGTTTATACTGAGGCATTTGCCATTTGTTGGACTGTGTCAGATCTAATGCCAGAAAACAATGTCTGGCAGTTAGTGAAACCAAATAGCAGGAACTGTTCAATTGACCTCCAACATATGCCCAAGAGTTAAGAAAGAAAGAGTTAAGAAAAAATTATCCTTCTTGTTTAATGAAACACACGTCTGCTTTAGATTTATGGCTGTGTGCATTCGTAGATAAAAATTATGTGAAATACAATTCCTAACACCAAACATGTAGTTGCTACGTAACTAAGAGAGGTCAGGCGTTCCCTGTGAGGAGACACGGTTCCTTCCGAGACGTCCATTCATCAAGTGCCGCCAACATGCCAAAAGTACAAAGGGCAGCATATCCTTCGCTGACTCCATTTCCCTTTTTGTTCGTCTTTCTTGTCTCTTTTCTCTTTTTTAAACTCTTCACAGTCGTATTTAACTTCTTTAAAATGGCAGCAGCACAAAGAAACAACCATATTTCTTTTTTCCTTTTTTTTGAATGGCAAGTAGACTTTGTTGGCGGAGACGCATCACTAACTCTTTTACTTTTCCAATCTATTTGTCGATGCCATCCATAAATATTGTGTCCTACTATTTGTCAAGTAAGGAAAGCAAACAGTAGAGAAAAGAATTTAAGGAATATGAGCTTTCATTCAACTGTCAGGTGCTCTCCGTCTGCATCTCATTGACGTACATATAAAAGCCTTTTTAATGGGTCTCAAAGCTCATGTCGAGAAATGCCCTTCATCTACCCCAACAGAGCCAGGTGGGGACCGGGGTGGCTCACATAAAGCAGAAACAAATTATGCTCAGGATACTTGAAGTTCCAAGTACACCATAAAACATAACGTGTCATTAATGAAGTTGCCTTTTCTTGCCCTTTTACTCTTTTTGTTCATAACAATAGCAGCTGGGGAAATAGTCACCAGATCTGTTTAAACTTTATAGTCTGTGTGACCATGAATAATTTACTTTGATTGCACATATCGGAAAAATAAAAAAGGGGGATTTTGAAATGAAGGATTGTCAAGTTTTTCTTCCCGGAAAGAGCAAAGAGAATTCATAATGGGGGAAGGTGACAAGACATCAAAGAGAAATTTTACAGATAGATAAGACACAAAAGAACAGTGACTTCAAAACATTGTCAGAGTTTCCCGACTTTGTTCTTTAAGTTACCCTCACTTTACTTGCTCATGTTCAACTGAGAGTCAGTCGTAAAATAAGTTCTTTTTCCTCCATTTATTTACAGCAGCATTTCAAAGTCTTCCAACCTTAAGAAGCAGTACACCATTACACTGTGTAGAAGTATGAAGAAAATCAATCACAGTAGGCACAAGAGGCATTTGAGCTGTTAATGTCCCACCATAATCACCATAATATATCAAGCGATTATACTAATGATACCAATAATTAAGCTGTTTCATGAATTAATCATGATTCCCATGCCAGCATGCTGTAGTGTCTTCTCTGAGCAAATAAGTGGTATTAAGAATTATTACAAATGTGTGATTTTAGAAAATTGGTGATATAACTACTCACAGGGCTATTTGGTCAGTTACTGTAGCTGGAAAACTAACCGCCAACCTAGCCGGAAGCTTCCGGTCAGCGATCTGATGCGAACATGAAAGTTCCTTAAACGTGTATTCTACTGAACGGCCAGCAGGGGGCGATGCTTCTGGTTGCAAAAAGAAGTCCAGCTCCATTAGAAATAATGGCTGTGTAAATCTAATCTAACCAGCGTTATTGAAAAAGCTTGTTAGGAGTTGGCTGTTCACTTTCTCTGGTGAGTGCATTTATTTTTAAGACTGTTGTTCGCTAGACAAAATGATCAGCCCTGTTAAGATTACAGTTAAGGTGAATTACAGATGCACAAACAAGCTAGCTAGCTCTGCACACGGCCATTAACTGTCTCGTCCAAATATGGTCACGTCTGGTGCCACTGGTTGAAAAAACTCAACATGGCAGCGCCCTGTTGGTCAAACTCAAGGCTTCAAAACAGTAGTCAACAAACCAACGGGTGACGTCACGAAGACTACATCCATTTCTTAAATACAGTCCATGCCGCCAACATGGCCAAAAGTTACACACTGGTGTGGCCAGATTTTAAGGGTGCATTGTTTAATAATTGAGACTTCTCTCCATCTGTTGAATTTAAAAAAATAGGGGGCAACATATCACATATCAGGTCATAACTACTGCTAATTGGCGTTTGCTAGCTCAGTTAGCCCTGCAATTAACTTAGCGGTCCTATTAGCTGACTGAGTCTGGAATGAGTGCCAGAACTGGAGTCGGGCAAATGGGCAACAGACTTGGGCTCAGTGAACATGGCTGGATCAGGAGCGAACACAGCCTCCGTGACTAAATGGAGGCCAGTTTGATGACAGGGAATATAGTGGTGAGGTGATTTACAGCGGCTCCGACCAGGACTCCGGGGACAACAAAGACAGGGCGGATTCGGAGAGGAGCGAGCGAGAACACAGGCGTCAGAAATCATGTATTCATCAACCTTTTTTTATGAGCATTTTGAAGTATTGCATTTGGAAAGGTTGATAGAATTGGCAAAATTATAAAAAAACGTTTATGCTCACTTGAGGTGGTTTTTGTCTTTTATAAAAAATGTGCTAAATGGGAGATGGAAACGGAGTCTTCCTGGATATTACCATGACACGCGGAAGCATGACTGGTAGCAACTTTCCCACTTGAAACACATTTCTAAAGACCTCTCCACTTTTCTCAGATCAATGCGATTGGTTTTGTTGTTTTTGTTTCAACGTCACTGCCCAGCTGTTTTGTGAATTTACTGAACCTTTTGTAAAAAAAAAAGTAACGTTTCTGATCCATTTTTAAAGCTTTACGTTTTCAGTAGAAACAAATAAGCTTTGGGCTGACAGCCAAAGACAGGCTTGGAAAGTTTGAAAGCTTGCGAACTAATGCACTGCATTTTCTGGTCTTTTCACAAGATTTTGTTGCCAATAACAAAAATACAGAATTTCCCCAGCCTTTCAAGAAGATCAGATTTTCTCCATAAATATACAAAGCAACATTGTGCTCCAAAGTGTGATCAGATCATCATCTCTACAGGTGGAAGTTGAGGTGAGATTTGTTTTGTTGGGAGTTTGTTAAAGAAAGTGTTGACATATGAACATCAAAGAGGAAAAATCCAACAGTGAGGTGCACAAATAAAAACATGCTTCTATACAAAGGGGTATAAGAGTTGAGGTTCTTCTGTTACAGGTAAAAGTAATGTTTTTCTAACGGTGAACCTGTTTTCAAAGGAGCACTTCTCTTGCTCTTTAAACATCCCGCAACTTTTATCAAGGCGGAAGAAATTTGTGATTTTCGTGAAAGGTTCAGTGAGCTGGGTTCCGGCAGACGTTGATCTTCAGCTCCTTCACTTCGCAGTAAAGACTCAGGCTTTGTGAGCTTTCAAAGATACCTCATGTCTGTTTTCAGAGTCTGTCTTCTCCTCCAGAAAAAACATTTCCTTATCTTTCATCTGTCAAGTCACATTTCTCTGTCTTACTGTATGTCAGCAAGACCAAGCTTCAGCATGCTCAGTCCCAAGCACTTAAAAAAAACAGCGTCCATAAGAAACAAATGAGCCATTTCCAAACTACATGCCACTGTTCAGACAGATTAAACCTGTGATGACTGCAACAATATTAAACGGGAAGAGATTCTGGATACTGCGCCTCCTCTTTTTAGCTTGTTTTGACTCTGATCCTCTGTTACAATAAAGGAAGGTTGGATGATCATCATATCTTCTGCATACTGAGAGAAAAAAAACACTCCTGAAGAATAGTGCACTCAGGCACCAGGAGATTGGTATTTTTAAGTGCATGGGAGCATGTGAAAAGCTGGCATGCCGCCACCAATTCCCCTCTCTGCAGCACCTCCCAATGCACAGCGAGAACAGCAAAGTTAAAGGTGAGGAATTCAACAATAGCAGCGAAACATGGAGCTCTGAGGATGATGTCAGAAGCTGGGTTGGTATCACCTGCCACCTGGAGAAAAACCCTCAGTAGATTTTTATTGCTGATTAGACGACGGAGAGTGCAGATGGATTCAAAAGACCCCTATTTGTTGTTGTACAATATCTATGTAGAATCTGCATTTGACAGGCTTATGAGGGTGCGAAGCATGTTTGTAGTTTGAATCTGATCCTGCCCTTGCTGCAAACCAGGGTGACAAATGTACAGTAAAATATGAGAACGCTGCCTGATTTGAAGACCTACTCTGTGATGTGAATGGATTTTTTTTAAAACACACGTCCTGCAGGTGCAACATTACAGGATAAAAGTCTGCCCTCCTAAGATGGTCACTTGACAGGGATAACATGATTAATAAACCTGCTGGTGAACAGAGCTCCCTGGAAATAAAAAGTTGCCTTTTTATCTAGGCGGTTACAGTGAATTGTCATCTTGAAACGCATCTTTCCCTAATCTGCACGCCACTTTGCATCCAAAGACTGATGAGACATATTGGACTGATTATAGAGACAACTGTAGGAGAGTCACGTAACACCCCAGCATATGGTCCCAGGGGATAATTCGTCTAGTTGATTCCCAGCAAAAGAGCAGCAGTGAAAACGATTTGGAAGCTCATAATGAAAAATCTAATAATTTCGGATCGTGAAGTTTTTTTGGGGGGGGGGGATTTAAAATGACACTACTGAGGATGAATCTGTCAAAGTAGAAAGAAGAATGGGAGGAAGATGAGAAGTTCATTTGTATTTATGTGATTACTGTTGTGTAAATTGCTTTCCTCTCTGGACTGGCAGCACACTGATGTCAAGCATTTGTGATAATTCTCAGTTTATGACTGAGTTCAGAGCCTGTCCAACGTTAGAGCAGATAAACCCCGGCTGGTGTTCAAATGAAGGAATAAACAGACCTCCTGTCTGTCATAATGTGTTTTGCAGAAAGTGTCTAAGGTAATTGTTAACTGCTGCATTTCAGGGCAACATCGTTTTTTATAGTCTTTTAATGATTACTAGGAACTCTTCATGCAAGTATGAAATTGCAAAAAATGTGTGTATGTGTGCGGTTGCTCTGAAGCAATACGACAGAATGAGAACCACAGACTGGCAGAAAATTGCTGCCCAATCTTCCAGGGGGCTTTGGCGAGCCCAGAACATTTCTCAGCTGAATTTGCAGTGCTGCTGATAATGTCACGATTAAAGGCAGATAAGTTAATCCACCAAGCCTCTGATTCTTGACATTTCATGATATGAAGCACAGGCCGCCTGAGGGGAGAATCACATTTGTTTAAAGCTTCAGACAAGCAAAACATAGCTCAGATATTCATATCTTCAAAAAAAAACGACTTTGAAATGTCCTAATGAAGATGTCACATTTTCTTCTCTCATTGCTGATTCCTCTGGAGAAGCTAATTAGCAACCATGACCTGATCTCGGATTGACATTCTGCATTCACTCAAGCTGTTGACTGTGACTCTTATCTTGACGGAGGTTTGATTTGTTTTCCATTTTAATAAAGGTGCGCTGTATCTGATGGAAGCTGTGGAAGTGGAAATGGAAGCGGAAGCATGGAGTTCACTTTGCACAACAATAACAACACGAGCAGCCTGCCACTGCTTATTCAATCATCAAACAACAATACAAACAAACATCCGCACACTTCATTAGCATTTCTGAAATCAGGAGCTTTATATAGAAGCGGTTGATAAACAGGAAACACATTAATTGTGAATACAGTAAATAATGCAGCAAATCTTTCAGTGGAAATCAGTGAACTAATTTAGCCACGGTTGAGGCCACCTGTTGACAATTTCTGCAGTACAGTCTGACTGATATTTCAAAAGAAACGTTGGCTCAGAGGAAATGCAAAGATACCTTTTCCATTCACGTGCGTTACACTTATCTATGGAATGTCTGCCTGTTATTAAAAAATCAGGAAAAGTCGTCATCAGTGACCGAATCCAGACAAATGCCGCATTCCTTCATCAAACACTTCCTGTAAACAGTCAAATATTTCCTGTGTTGAGGCACATGTGGCTGTATTGCTGCCCTCTGACTGTTGTTGCCCATGTCATGTTGCCAGGTCTCGCTCTGTATCCCTGGATGTAAAAAGGCAATCCTCCCCTGGCTTACACTCACGTCATGGCACACAGTCCGCCGATACACACTGAGGAAACACCATCTGTTACATTTTCATTGCAGGCTTTGCTTCAAGCTAAGACAATTAAAGCTAATAGAGTGCAAATGTTTGAGTCCATACTGCCAACTTTACAATGCCTCACATTCTTATCCACTTCCATAGGACATTTTAATGACTGGTAAATCCACAGTCATAAATTATCATGGGTAGCACCTGGATTCAGCACATTCTGGAGCTTTGCCTCTGTTTCAGTTTTGATACCCACATTAACTGTTAATTTAAAATAACTCTGCAGGCAGTTATCCCACATTGCTTTGAAATGATTGCTGAATATTGAACTAAATTGAATTTTGAATTACTCCTAACTACTCCTAACTACTAAGTGGGCTGAAAATGGCGCTATAATCCCCACTATCTCTCATTATGTACAATTGGAAAGAATTGGTCATGCTTTCTGTCAGTGATCAGTGAGCAGCTTTGAGAGTTTTGCCGTGAACAGATTCTTTTAAAGGCACTTGGTGGAACAATCTTTCAGCTAAAAAAAGGACAGGCTTGGATAAGCATCTTTAGCCCACGGGGGCTTGGCCACCCCTGAGGTGAGGGGATTGCTTCACATGAAGTGAAGGCTTCAAGTGCTGCATGTAAAAATGGAAGGTGCTCTTGTTGTTGGATTTCAAGTGGGTGGCACAGACATGTTGCCCTCTGGGACCTAGGGTCTTAGGGAGACAATGGCCGGGCTGTGTGAAGCAGGAGCTGCAGAATCGAGGGTCACAGGGCCCCTCTTCTCAGGTCTACACCACTAAAGTGACTGTTTAGTGACAACACATAGAAAAGGGGTTGTGTGGAAGACTATGGTGGGAGGGGGGTTTGTGTCGGGAGGCTGTGACCAAAGGCAGTCCATCCATCATGTGTCACTTCAGCCCTTTGGGGACTCAAATCTATGGGCTCAAAGTGAACTGATGCCAGATCAACAATATTTCATAACAACACCTTTATTTAAGATTATTAAATTGGGAAGTTAGTATATTTCTTCTATTGATTTTACCATTGTGGTGGTTTGTTTTCTGCACATTTATTAGTTCTACTGAGGTTTGTTGGACCAGATCTGCAAACTCTAATTGGGTGGAGTATAAAATGTCGGAATAGGGTGGAGTTCAATGTTTCTTCTACATATTCTGTATGCATAGTTTGAAACATACAAAATTTATGATTCTTCCCAAACAGCTTTCTTCTCAAAGGGGTATGAAGAAAGTTGTCACACTGATGTTGCTCTATGGCTAAACGCGATAAGAAAACGTGTTGTATTTCTGGTGCCTGCTTACAGTTCTCACAATTCACAGCAAGAAATGCAACCTTTCCTGTTTATTGTGTGAAATGAAAAAACCTTTTAGTTGACTTATTTCATAGCCATGCAGGGTGGTGGTTTTCTTTCGGCTTTTGTTCACAGAAAGAATATAATCTGTGTAACAAAATAAAACAAATGACTTCAGGGGCAGTGGAACAAACAGTGCGAGCGATGTGATCGGGTAGAGTCTGATAAGTTTTTTCCTGCGGTTACTCCCAGTGTCACAGACGCTAACTTCAAACAGCGCAAATGATTTAAGCTAAACACCTTCAGCGAGCTGGGGCTGCCAGCACCACCGTGGGTAAAGAATAGTGTGAGGAAGAAAGGTCTTTACAGCTGGGGTAGATACAAAAGCAGGAAAGCATGAACCTCATCTCACACCTTCCCTTCTTTCATCTACTTCCCTTAATAAGCTGGTATTTTGATTCCTGGATTCCTGGCAAGCTGCCCTGTTTGCAATTCAAAGAGTTTTCAACAAGAGCATCTGTTTGGGTATTATCATAAACCTGCATGCACCCCCACCCTTCACCTCCCTACCCCCTTTCCTCCCTCCCTTTGCTACCTCTTCACTTCTCTTTCCTCAGCCATGTGCACTTGCATGTTTGTGGAAAAGGGGTGGAGAGGATGGGTGATGGTGGGGCAGGGGGGCTTTTCCGTGAGCCACAGAGTCAATGATACATAAGCCACATGACCAACTACTCCACTCATACACACACAAGCCAACAGACAGACCTGCAAGAGGACTTCCAGCACATTCACAGCTCCACTGAACTTGGCTCATACTGCCGTTTCTCTGACAGAAGAAAAGAAGACACACACACACACACACCTCCGTGGGAGAGCTCAGATAAAGACGTGCCTTCAGTCTTGGAGTGGCGCTGTCACACACTGATATACAAATACGCATTTAGACAAATACACAGACACAGTCAGGGAGCCACACACATTCCCACAAATTGACACACTCACTTCTCTCTCTCACACACATACACACACACACACACACACACAGGAGAGCAAACAGTCTCTCTCTCTTTCTTGCTCGCTCAGCTGCTCTCTCTCTCCCTCCCATCCACACACACACACACATACACACACCACTACAGTATATCAGCGAGTGACTAGCAGAGAGCCAGAGGGGAGTGCAGAAATGAATGTGAAGATCCTGACGCTGGTGATTGTGCTCTTGGTGTCTCTGCTGTGTTCTGCCAGTGCTGGTGAGTACAGGAGCGGCCAGTCTCGTCACCGGTCGTCTCCCTCTGCTTTCTATTCCTCTCTCTGTTTGCCTTGGGCTCGTGCAGGCAGCTGTAGTTGATCAGTTACCCAGCATGGTTAGCCTTGTGTGGGCTTTAAAAGGCAGGAATATCAGCACCTGGCTGTATACAGTACTGCACTGCAGTGGTTATACTGTCTGCTATTGTATTGTCGGGGCTTTTATGGTAAACTTGAATATGGGTTTATAGCTTAGATTGATCATTTCACTCCCCCCTCCCCTGCCTCATCTTGATGTAAGCTTGCAAGACTTGGAGATGAAATATTAAGAGATTTTTGTTGATGGACATTCATGTGTGGAGCTATTCCTGAGTGATAGGTGTGCTGGATATATGGGTGACTGTTGTGGCTGTTATGAAATGTAAGATGCATGGCACATGTTCTTTAAGGTGGTGTGAATCAGATTAATTTATGGCTTGATGGGTTTCATCTAACCCAAGTTCTGTACGATTATTACATGACCGTTGTGCAGCAGGGCAACACAGCACCTATATATGTGTGCGTGCCTCCTGTGGTGATGATAATGAGGACTGTAATTGTTGTATGCATCGATGAGGGGAACACAGATCCCAGATGCATGGATCATCTCCTGAGTGGCTCAGTCCTGATGCCTTGTCACAGTAAATTTCCGTAAAGTGCTGCCGCGTCTCCGGAGCCATTGTTGGACTAGATATTAATTCCAGTGTGGATTTAAAATGTCTCAAATCTGGAACAAAAACATTGACTCTGGACAATTATACAGGGGCAAGGCATATTTAGTCTGATGGCTCATGGGAGTAAATGGGTTCTCAAAAACGTGGCTGGGGGGTTAGTTTGGAGACCGACGTGCAGTCTGCAGATGTGATGCAGGTAACATTATGGTGTGAAAAAACAACAGTTCGGCCTGTGTAAATGTCTGGACCATTCTTGGGATTATCACCTACCTACCAACTACAGTAGATTAAAAGACACATAGACAGAAGCTGTGTTTATATTTAATCCAACTGGAAGATGCCTTGTAGACTATGTAAATGCTGTGTAGACTATATTAAATATAGAGAATATAAGATTTAGCAAAGACTATGATTATTATAAGATGTATACACAATCTTTGTAGATAAAGGCCTAGGAATCTATGCTGTAAGATGCTGTTTAGACTATATGTTGTAAGGAGCTGTATGGACTGTGGTTGTAAGATGCTGTGTAGACTTTAGGCTTGCAAGATGCTGTCTACTCTGTGTATCGATCCATGGCCACAGCACTCACAGTTCCCATGCTTCCCAGCACGTTTGTTATAGCGACATGCTATTTTTGTCCGAGGCTCAGCACATGAGTAAATGGGAAGCAATTATCTAGCATCATGGTCAGTGTCGTTTTTCACGCCCTGCGTGTGGCTAAGCATGTTCCACGCCTGAGAGCCTACCGTGCTACACCAGCGATGGGGAAAACAAGGCTGCTGTGCCTCGGGCTTTCATGAGAGCTTATCCTTCTCAATGTTGTTCAAGTCATGCCTCTTATGTTCCTCTCCGTCCCCTGGCTGCTACTGTAGTACCAGAGCTCCATTGACAGAGAGGACAAGAGAGAAAGGGAGTGGAAGAGAGATGGGGATGCAAGTGTGTTGCGGCGTTGATGGGTGTGGGGAGGGATGCTAGCTGGAGTGTGTCTGCGTAGCACAAGCCTCTGCTACAGTATGCGCTGTCGCGGGAAGGTGTCGGAAAAGGCTCTGCATGTAGGCAGTGGGTGTGAAGCCTTTCATCTTGAGACAAACGCTTTTCCAGTTCAGTGGGCTTTCTCTCTCTCTCTCCCAGGCAGCTGTGTGTGTACATGTGTGTCTGAGAAAGAAGAGAGAGATGAGACAGAGAGAGTGTGTGTGCGCGAAGCAATGAATATAGGACTGAATATGACAGATATACAACAGGGTGGGGAAGTGTGCATGAGTCTTGATTGTATTTATGGGTGTATTTGAATATTAGCAAGAACTCCTAGTGTAACAGGCAATTCACTTCAACAACCCAATGCTACTTACAATATTCATTCAGTACACTGAAAGAGCTGCTGTGGCTTTCTCTATGTAATATTAGCATCCTTTCACAGCACACTTCAATTACCCATCCTTTAAAAGCACTCTGCCTAAAGAGTGGGCTCCAGCTTTAGACATGTGGTATCCATAATTCATCCAAAGGCCGATCACTCTTCCTCCCTGTGTAACTCTTAAGACCGGTGAATAAACAGTTCATATTCTCAAAAAATTCATCGGTCTATCACAGCCTCTTAGAGGACATCAAAGCTTCCTTTTTTTCTGCCATGGAAACACCCTGCCAATCTGCACCTAGGGACACACAGGATAAAAACAATAGCAGCTGGCTCAGACATGCACCTACCCACACGCACATACACACAGAAGGTGTAATTGTGAGGCCTGGGTTGAACAGGTGAGCCAGTTGTGGGTGTGAGCGGGGCACGAGGCCCAGATCAGAACTATTATCTTGCAGAGAAATCATCTGCTTGGGAAGGGGGGTGATTTTATGAGCGCTGTCAGCAATGCTATTATTCCATATTAAACTTTGATGTATTGTTGGGGCTGGCTGCTCTGTGGCACTATCATGCATACATACTGTACTGCAGCCCGCTCAGATGCTCAACCAAGTGTTACGGGTCAAAGTACAGCCATAAAGAGGAGGGCGCCAGAACACGCAGCCACTCATTCAGGCACCTAGAGGCATAAAACGCTGCCTTGGTAGGTCTGATTATTTTGTTAACAACATCTATAGATCTAAACCAACCGTAACCAGGAAGCTTTAAATCATAATCCCAGGTTTTCTAATGTGAAGAAGGTGTTTGTGCCTGTGGACGTGATTACGGTGGCCATGGAGAGTACAAAAGCTGCTAAACTTTTCCAGATGTCCTGGCATAACATAATAACAGTGGGCAAACATTTGTGTCAAAGGGGGAGCAGTGAAAAGGTTATTACGGGATTACGGAGAATTGCAGGGCCTTTTCCTTTTCTTTTTTCTTTTTTTAAGGCTCAGGAGCTTCTGAGCACCAGCTGGGTTTATGTCACACACACAAACACGCACACACACACAGGGTTAGATAAAATCCGTTTCACACAGAACCTAGATTTCCCCTTCATGCAGCATTACAAGGAAAAAGAGTCAGCAGCCTGCAGCATCAGTGTAGTCTACTGCAGACAACACGGAGACACACACACACACACACACACTAAACACTCCGTGAGTTGGGTTTGGGATGTGAGTAAAGACTGATTTATTATCCTCTTGTTGATTTGGCTCTTGTTTAGCCCCTGCGAGCTTAAATAGTAGCATTAGAACTATGTTGTTATGATCCACACAGTATACAATCATGACAATTGGGTTTAGGGGTGGATGTCTGACAGTATGTAATGTGAGATGATATAAATTTGAAACTATTTATACTGTGGTAGCTAAATCTATTGTGATAATATCTCCTAATTGATGAAATAAACACAGAAGAGTCAGCAAA
Source organism: Micropterus salmoides (assembly GCF_014851395.1). Taxonomy (NCBI): domain Eukaryota; kingdom Metazoa; phylum Chordata; class Actinopteri; order Centrarchiformes; family Centrarchidae; genus Micropterus; species Micropterus salmoides. The sequence goes on from NW_024044237.1 coordinate 23,490,346, forward strand.
CCTTCTGCAAAGTGTCTATAATGTTTAATAGTAACACTAATACAATACATTTATTTCATTTTATATGGTTTTACTTGTTAATGAACCACCACAAATACGTAAAACATACACAACAAGTATAGCAAATTCAGGCTAAATAGGGTGACCACAAGGTTAGCAGTGAGTTTAGCCATCTAGGAATAACATGTGAGCGATCCCAAGTCAGATTAACGGGAGGTTTTCCAGTTCTTCACATTCTGCCGGCATTAGACCATTGTTGTCAGTGTTGCAAATCAGGACGGCTTTATGGTTAATAGGATTTTTGCATCAATGTGATGAAGTACATTGATTTGTCAGGTATTTAAATTGTTGGATTAACCAAAATCAGACATTCCTGTGAGGTAATTTGCATCTGTTAGGCCTAACAATTTCTTAATAAATATATTTTCTTCATGATATAAAGTAATAATATATCTCCTAATTGATGAAATAAACACCCCCCCCTCCCGTGTAGCTGAGTTTAAATTAGATTTTGAAAAAAGGCTTTCTGTGATAAACCACTTCACATCTGTATAATATCACCCAACATGAGCTTGGTGAATGGCACTCACAATTGCTCTGGAGTGGGTGGGAGCTGAGGAAGAGATTTAGTGAAAAATCATAACTCATTTGGTAGGGATATAAGGCTAACCTTTGGGCTAACACTCCCCAGAGAGCTCAGCTGTTGAAGACTTTGGCATATGTGACTGCTAGGCTGCTGTAATGTAATTCTGAACTCTATGAATGAATAAATCTGCTCACTTAGATCTTCCCTTGAGAGCAAATGCAGTGAAGGGTGAATAAAAAGCAAAGGGGGAGTAAAAGACGGGGCCAAGGGACAGAAAAATAAAAGGCCCGACAGGAAGAGAGGCTATCTGGGAGCTGAGAGGTTGAGTAAGTTTTCAGTGGGGAAGGAAATAACAGCTACATCTAAAAACTCACAGTTGGTGATCTAGTCCAGTTTTACAGGTTACATAATGTGGAATAATGACACTTTTTGGCAGTCTGCTCAGCTAAATACGTTAAATTACTAAATTAAATTCTGACTTCATTCTCCTTATGAATATGCCTGTTTTAGTCCAGACCCCCCTTTGAGTTTTGAGGGCACAACCTAAAGGTTTGGGTAAGGGGTGGGGGGTGGGGTGTATGTGGGGGTCCTGTGTTAACCAGACCTCATGTGATCACCAGACCCTATCCTCAGGCCCGGGGCGCTCCTTACAACTTAATTAGAGACAGATATTTTCAAATACTGCTCTGTTTTCCACCAGTGTCCAATATTAAAGTGATTTATGACTCTCTTTTTGAACATTAAGTGTTACATTTATAGCAGTAGTCCAGGCAGATCAGATTCCTGATCAAGATCTGAGTGGACATTTTTATTAACAGGCTGCCAGACCGCATAATAAATATTGCGGTCTTTAGGAATGCAGGTGCTTTAATTACTTTCATGCTCAATTTGTTGGAACCCAGAATGGAAAAATATTACTTCTGTATATTGCTTTAGAGATGTCATTTGTGGCAGCTAAAACGGTTTGTAGGAGTAGAAATGAATTACTTTGGAGAATCAAATAAATATGGTTTAGGGTATTGTCACTGTTAATATCAAATCTCTATAGGCGCCCTAATGGATCAGTGAGATTTCATATAATGCTTAAAGTGCTGCACAGCTGGCTGTTGTTAGGCTGTTCTAAGTCAGACAAGAGATTTTATTGCTGTGAATATAGCAGTGTGGATTGGGGCTATGGATGGTGTAGAGGGACTTAGTAGATTTTGGGTTAATTTCGCGATGCCCCCACTGGGATCTGCCTAAACTCTAAGCCTGAGGCAACAGGATGTGTATGTCACTTTATTCTCAGAGAATTATAGGATGTCGTGGTGTACCTCATGTGGTTTCAAACTGTCATGCACCTTCTGTTCTTGCCTTAAATTAAATGCTTGAAAATGGAGATCATTAGATCTCTTCCATCTTCCACAGAACTGCGGCCCCTCTATCACAACAGACAGGAATCATTCATTTATGAAATTGTGCATTATTCATCACAGTCGCTCCGTGTTTGATCAAAAATATTTTCCCTGGGAGACTACACATTTAGGTCTACGCTTAAACGTTGGTCAATGAAATGATCTGCCGCTGACTAATACCGTGGATCTCCCCGCAGTCCTGATCAGGACAGGGCCCCTCGCTGTGTCCCTCTGTCTCATTCACTGTTCAGAAGAGGCCACCCTGCTCTCAGGGGCCCTGAACATGAACAGATGTTTGTAAAAATACAAGAGCAAAACAATATATAGAATTCATAAACGATTCGTCCTAACAGCTGATGAAAACCTTGTAAAAGCAGAGGGCCAATAAACACTAAACTTTAGCTCACCTGCAGCACAGAGCAGCTGAACCTGCCAGTAAAAATCCTCATGAATTTTATTTCTTCACTAAATATGTGTCACAGAATTGCTTACTACATTTCATTGCATAACCTTTAGCCGAAGGCGCCTTTTAACTGCACACCATATGCTTAGTAGATTAATAATAAACTCTGTTTTAGCCAGTAGTTTTCATTTAAACATGCTGCAAGTTAGCAAAACAAGTCCACAATCCAAACAGCAAAAATTCTTTAGCAACTTGAAACAAATCACACTTTCATATGTAATAAAAAAGCACCTTAGCCAAATGTGTCTATGTATTATGATTATAGACATTTTCCTCTCTGTTCTACAGTATTGTTGTTTTTGTTATAAAGCATTTAACCTCCCGAGCACCTTTTTACCTTACTTACTTACTTATAGATTACAAAGAGGTCATAATTCAAACTACTACTTTAAGACTTATTGTGTTGATGTGGTCATTTTGTATAGTAGTTTTAGAAAATGTCATTATAAACTAAGAAGATTTGTGCTTTGTGATGATACCTTGTGTTGGGTTAATCAATCCAGTTAAGTTTAAAGTGCCATTATTTTGTATTCTTTAGTTTGGTTGAGAGGTAACATAGTCTGATGCAATGTTGCTGCTCTTTTCCTTTAATAGTACTGTATATGCAATGGGGAGAAGCGATGATCCCCTCAGGCATTAAAAGCTGCAGTGAAACCCTGCGCAGTGACGTTTCTCTCCCTCTTTCCTTCTCTCTCTTTCTCCCACATCACAAATGGGAGAAGGCACGCAGGTTCACAGCATGTGGGGGGGGGGGACACAGGAGAGGGAGGGGCTGTATTTCACATCTGATTAGCGTGCCCATGGAAACGGATGGTTGGAGGATCCCTTTGCCCTTGACATGCAATCTCTGGAGATTAGGGTAACGGTTGGTAGCCTTACCTACTTACTGTACCTGCCATGCGCAAAGATTTAGCCTGCTGCTGTTAACGGAAACAGCAACACCGGCATCGCTCATGCTCCTGCCCTCAGCCGCTTTGACACTCCTCAAGGAAAGTTATGGAAAGAAATCTACCTTTGGATTTTTCTTCTCTGACTGCTCATGTTCAGTAGACACCAACCCGCAGTAACCTTGTACCCACAAATTCACCCCTTCAAATGGAGTGGGATTGTGAATATACCAACAGGCAGTCAAGTGGTGAGGGGAGTCAGTGGCTTCATTAGCTGGCTCAATGCTGCTGCCGGCCCTTTGAACTCACAGTGCTCTGATCATAGCAGAGTACGCAGTCTCACACCTCATCATTTCATACACTCTTTAATTCAGGAGCATATATAGCACCACACTTCACAGGCGGCTGACTGACTCAAAGGGACATCTGCAGAAAGCTAGAAAGTAGAAGGCTGCAGAGTTTGTTTTTAATTTGTTCTGAACATTCGGTGAGAGTGGGGTTTGCTTTCAGAGCAAGGCGGACAAAGGGTTAAGTTTAAAAGCTGCAGTAATGGGAGCAACTCTTCATGCACTTTGGTTTCCTCACTGGAGTTTGTACAGACAAAGCCAGCCTTCAACTCAGCCACAAGCCTAGCATTATCACAGTACAACAATGCTGCATATAAAATAGTCCCCGACAGAAATAAAAGAAAGTGCTCACAACCAAAACAAACCCCCCCTGAGAGGAACACTCAGAGGCCAAGTGCAGTGGCCCACAGAGGAGGTTAAAAACATCACAGACACAGTCAGAGTGCTGATCATGGATACAGACTGGGTGCAGTGAAATTTGTAAATTGAGAACCTGCTCAATTTCAGCTGACAATGTCATTCTTTTTGCTCTAAACTGAGCGCCTTTCATGGTGGCTGCCATGGTAACATGGTCTGAAAGTCGGCAAGCAATTGGTACCAGTTTCTGCCAAGACCCAGACTTACTGGTAGGCATGAGATAAGCAGCATTTCCGACACTTAATGTTGGATTGTGAAAGCTGAACAACAAGGGACTGCCTCCTTAGTTAGGCACCATTCCATATGTGCACGATGAATGTGCGGGGAGGCTATCGGGCAGCTAGCAAATCCCCAGTATGATGCTGAAGCAGTGCTGTGGCTTATTCTAGGTTAAAAGAATGTTTGGCTTGTATCTGGCGCAATTAACACATCTCATCCTTGGCTAAATAATCCTGATCCCCTAATGTGCTTATGCAGTGGGAAGCATCTCTGCCCATGACATGTCTCTGTCTGGCTGTGTGGGTTAGTATGTCTGTGGTAATGGCATGCTATAGAGGGATTCATTAGCTAAAGCTACTTTTAGTGAATGAAGCAGGGAGGCACAGGATGGAGACAGCAGGCCTGCTCCTTTAACGTCATGGTAATAACCATGGCTACACACACCAGGGTATTCATTCTTCCTCTCTCCAAATAACACAAATATTGTTCTGTTACCCATAAGGATTACACACACAATAAGCTACAACTACCTCCCATATAGACACAAATACTGCTGTTATCTTTCTATTACTGTGCATATCTAGCAAGTATTGTACCCTCAGTTTATTTTTGCAGTAGAAACTCAATCCACCATTAGATTGGAAAATGTTGTTAAGGAATGCTTTGGTATTAATAGTGTTTATGGTATGTCATTATGGCATTTAAATGTGAAAAGAGGGCAAGCTGTAACTGGGTCTTAGATTTAGTCCAGTCACACATAAAAGGGAGAGAGGGAAGACTAGTCTACAGCTAAGCTAGCAGCTCTGTGAGGCTGAACTTTGGCACAGCGGTGCTTTGAGATTAATGTTAATGTCAGCATTATCATGCTTACAAGCTTACAATGATAATGCTAACATGCTGGTGTCTACGAGGTATAATGTTTCCCAATGGTTACCATCTTAGCAGACTATAGCGTGTTAGCATGCAAACAGTTGCTAATTTATACCAAACACAATGTACAGAAGAAGAATGCCATTAGTTTAGCAAATATTTGTTCTTAAAGGAAAGTACAAGACACATTTAACTTTTGACCCAATGATGGCGCTAGATGAAATGTAGTACCAGAATGATTACAATTGATCCTCTGGGTATCCTGAATCTTTGTACAAAATTTCATGTCAATCCATGTAATAGTTGCTAGGACTGACTGACATTGCCATCCCCAGAAAATGCTGCTAGCAAGCCTAGAAACATCAGCCACCTGTGAAAGAAACTACTTATCCAGCCTTGATCATTTATGAGGTTTGTGATTCCAAAATATGAAGTAGAATTACACTGTGAGCACATAGGGTTAACTCCTCTCCTCTCCTTTCAGCACCATCCGTTCCCATTCTCCCAGCTGTTTGTTTACACTTCAAGATACATCTGTACAAGCTGCAGTGGGCAAGATTTATGGCGCAGAGGTGACAGATAAATAATGTAGGGACAGTAAAGAAACAGGAGAGAGAAATGTTTTTGAGATGTGCAGCCAACTGAGAAAATGGATCAATGAGATTGTATGCAATTGATTCATAATCATCGTAACTGTGAGTGATGAGCAAGACGAGTAAACAAAAAAATAAGATTCAAGAGGACAGGAAATCAATTTGCGGTGACAGGGAGAAAATTAAACACAGTGAGGATTAAATTTTGGAGGCCATGCCTGACTGTTCATGTTTACATTTTATGCAACAGTTTCTAAACCCTGAACATAGCCCTGCGCTTACTTGTTGCTTTAGTTAGACTCACATGCTGGTATAGTTTAATCTCTTACGTCCTAGTGGCAGAAAAACCATTATGCTGCGGCTGCATTTACAAGTGAAGACATTTGTTATGTGGTCGTTTTGGCAGGCGATACACACAAATCAGCTTTACAACTATTAATAAGCAGCTCTGGCCCATTTGCCGTGCTGTCTGTTTTCCTGCATTGACACACAGCGCTGTGATATACAGTTTGCTCTTGCCAGCCGTGAGGGCAGTTGATGAACTTGGCATTAAACCAGAGGACAGCCATTTCTCTTCTCTGACTGGATGGACAAGTGCTGGAAGATGTATACCTCTCCAGGCTCCACTGATGGACTATTGCAGAATCAACAGGGATAAGCTGTCAGTATTTCACTTTCCGCTGGGCCATAAGAAGACGGAGAGCCAGCCATTTGAAAAAGACAACATAACAGATATCACCTTAGGAGGTGGTGGTGAAACTAGGGCGGGAAATTAGGGAGCGGCCAACCAACTACTCATCATTAGTCTGGAGACTGGCCAGTTTGTGACAATGTCAACTATTCTCTTCTCTGCCTGACAACTTTTACCTCTCCTCTTCTTCCCTCTCCTACTCTTCTACTTTTCAAGGAGGCAGCAGCGATGCAAGTAGCAGTAGAAGCAATAACCAGGCATTCCTGAAATTCTCCCTTTATTAAAATTTAATTAGGGAATTACCAAGTGGGAGAAGAAGTGTTGGGATTTGGTAGAAAGAAGGTAAAAACCAGGGCCCCAAGGTCACCAGAAGTAGAGATAAGGCACTTCCTATTGTGAGACATATGTTATCCTGCCATTTTACTGTTTTACCGGCTGAACATAAACATGTGAATCTCTCGTGGGAAAAGATCAAATGGGATACAACTGGAGACTGGATCCAATTTCAGAGCAATAAGATAGCTGAGATATCTTTGTTTATGGAGATGAAATATGCATTATCCAATGATAGACCTGCCATGGAAACAATCAAAAGGTCTTATCCAGATGCAACAGATGCATATTCAATCTATATGAGTTCCACTACAGATGGGTCGAGATACAAAGCTAGCTGTTGCTGTATGTCATATCTGTCACACAGACATGCTTTCCCTAAAGGCTGCAAGAGTTAATCTATACTGCCAGTGTTATCACTGGGGCCCAGCTTATTTTTAGCAGCTTTCATTACACTTTTCTATCCTGTAGCCAGAATGGATGGGTTGAGATTTGTAAAGAGAATCACAAGATGTTCTCCCTTCAAACCCCAGTGTAGAGCAGTGGCTGACAGCTTGCTTTGGCAGGAGATATCTAAATTGTCTCATTATGGACCTAGGTTATGACAGCCTGAGCCACCCAGAGAGGAACAGCAGATGAGTTGTGTGAGCCGGGGTACAATTTCTTACTTACCATGATGCATTGCAGTGTGTGCACAGCGAGTGTGTGCGACTTCTGTTACTAGCCTATTGCTCAAACATCAGCTGTAGTTTGGCATTGTGTAGCGCTGTAGTTACTGCAGGTATCATTGTGAAACATTTAAGGTGTCAGTATGCTTTAACCGCAAGTGATTGTCTAATAGCCGAGTGAGAGTTCAGTGTCTGAAACCCCCTCCCCCACCCCTTTCCAACGTGTGGATGAGGGATTGCATCTGACATTTTAAGGAACTTTCCTTTTTTTTTTTTTTTTTTTTTTATTTAAGGAACTTTCCAAAACCGACAATCACACTCACTGAATGCAGCAATCGGTCGGGTGTGCAGAGGTGAGAGAAGAAGGCAGGTTTTTAACTTCTCTCTCAAGCACTTTTTACATTTTTCAGCCAATTACTTGTGGCACTTTTTCATGTGTACAACTGAGTACATTGTAATGAACAGTTCAGTAATGAATGTCTTTGAGGAGATTTCACACCCTTCTCCCTGCTTTGTTAAACAAATATTGCGTCTCACACCTCCCTACAATGTCAGACTTTTCACCTCACCTTCAAGCAATACTGACACCATAAATAGCTAAGACCGCAGCCTTGTATTTCTGTGTGTTCTTCTGCTTCTGAATGTTTTTTTTTTCAGGGGTGAAAGGAATCTACTTAAACACAAGCATTTACATTAAACCCCCTGGATTTGAAAGGAATGAGCTGAATGCCTTCAGAATGTGTCAACGTCCCTCATTCACAGTGTAACTGGAACAATAACAAAAGGATAATGCGCAGATTAGTTCTCCTAGGGGCAAAGATGGGCTTTAGATGCGGAAATATGCAGCACAGACTTTCCCTGCTGCAAATGAATTAGCCTACTGTTCACCCACAAATATAGTGTGTAATGTGCTTGCAGAAGAAGATTAGTGTAGAAATGGAACTTGAGACGTCTGTCGTTTCAGGGATATACATCGAAAACATTCAACAAGCTGTCTGGCTCAGTCGTGCAGTTTGCAATTATTTAAACCTGAGAGCTCTGTTTTTGCTCTTTCTATGGAAAGTTGTTCTTTTAAAAGTGCCTTTAATATGCCACAGCTGAAGGTCAATAATTCTGAAAGGCTGAGGAGAGATTTGGCCTTGCTCCTTATGGCATTTTGAATTATTTTGGAGAAAGCTGCCCTCTGTTGAAACAAATTGATCTTGGCCATTAGAGAAGCCGGGAGTGTTTTCAACAGGTTTTAGAGATGTTTTTTAATCTTTCAATAAGACAACATCCTCATGGGTGCAGCTGTGTCTTGTTCATATAACAGTCTGTGGTATTGCCACGCTGCCACAACTAAAGAAACTAACTGATGAAAATAACCCAGCATCATCGTGGCTTTTGTAAGCTGCTCCACTGTCAGTATAAATACTGCTTTTCCCAACCTGTGCAGTCGACTGGCTGACTTATCTTAAGCTGTGTCCTCACCCGAGTCCTTATAAACCAAAGGAAGGTCATTCTCTTGGGAATTCTAAAAATGGTGCCAGTGTCTCTGAGGAGAGGAGACAGGAATGTCATGACCCCATGTGAGTGATGTCAATCAGCTTTTTGACGGGATACACCCACTGGGGATAGTTTGGCTTTGCAGAAGTGTTAGAAATGCAGAAGCGTTCATTGGACATAACCTGAATTTAAAAATATGAGAAAAGTGCACTAGTTTCTCCTCCGATATTACCCAAGAAGTTTATTTACTCAACCTGCGAAATTAGTTATTTAACATCTTCTGTGGCTCTGAAGGGAAAAAATAACCCATGTTTAGGGTTATCTTAGCTTGGTCTTGAGACCCCACACAAAAAGCCTACAGTATAAACTAGAGGTGTGGCATTTGGAAGAAGTGTTTTGTTTTGGGGGAGGGTCTAATGAAACAGACTATTGAGTTGTCTCGACCTCTGTTGCTTCAATTTAGATTTTTTTTGTCTCTTGTGAGTCCTCCAAACCTTACAGAAGTCAACTATTAAGTCACTGCAGTACTCCTTTAATCACATCTACACTGCTCCATTTCAGTAACATATTATATTTTTATGAGATTAATGGTTTATTTACATGTAATTGTTCATTATAATTAAAAATACATCACTACATTAGTAATTCCATGACTCATCACTGAGACATTTAACCACTTTGACATGCCCAAATAAAAAGTCCTGCTCTGCTTTAACTCAAGTTTTATTGGAATATATAACTGGCTGTAGTGCTAAAGATCAACCATGTTAAATATCCAATTACAAGTAAAGCTTTTACTTCAAAACATTCAGAAACAAATCTCTGGATCTCCAAGAGGAGGTCTTCCATTTTGCGATAGGTTGAAAGGCCATAGAGACACTTGAGGTGGACCAAACCATTTGGAAAACAGAGGCTTAAGGGGATCAGGCCACACTTATTGAGAGATGACTAAGAACATCTGGGATCACTCTCGAACACACATGTACTCACACACACCCAAAACATTCATACACATTCTGTGAGAGAGACAGGTCGCCATTAAACTCATTTCTAATCTTGGATCAAACACTGCGGCAGGATGCACCTTCACAAGGTCTGTTGCTGTGCGGTGTTTTTAGGGAGAGTGACAGAGACACGAGACACGAGGGTTTGGGTGTCTTGCTTCAGCCAGAGCTTCATCTATCTGCGGTGCTTTAGTTCCACCACACTGACTTGATGAACTACAATGCTGGGTGGGCTTAAAGAGGCCCACACACACACTCTCACACACTTATCTATACTTGTCTCTTGTTTCCTCTTCCATTACCACTGTGATCTCTCTTTGGATATTGCTGCGCATTTGCCGTAGGCACTGATGGACTTAGCTTATAATCAAAATGTGATACTCTGGGTGAGAAGAGGCTGTGAAATACAAATTACTGGAGAAGTCATTTCTGGGAATCTAATTGGTATCTCCTCAATGTGTGTCCTCCAGGTCCCATGGCCTCCACGGAGCATGGCAGAGAGCTGGAAGAGGCGGCTACGGTGAGAAAAATGGTCCAGCAAAACCCTGCGAGGGGTGGTCAGACCCACAGACCAGCTGGCTGGAAGAGGAGACGCCCACGGCCACGTCTTTCCCACAAGGGGCCCATGCCATTCTAGAGCAAGGTGGGTTTCTAGCAGTCAGGGATGAAAAGATGCTCGATAGGTTTTGTTTGGCAAAGAGTGCCATCAAACCTGCAATCAATCAAAACAGTCAGAGTCAGCCCAGTAAAAGGCTTCTACCCTCCGTGGATTCTCGTGAAAGGAGGAAAGACATCAGGCCAACTTTCTGTCCAACTTTCTGTCAACTCAGGGCTACGTGTTTCTCAAGAGAATATGAGCAAAAGTACTTCCCGATATATGAAATTATAATTGCTGACTAGTGAGGAAACACAATTTCACAGAGGAATTTCTAAGTGGAATATGATGTTGAGTCCTGCAGCATCATTTCGGATGTTTTCGATGACGAATGGGAAACTCAAACTCTTAAAGGAACACTGGGAACTCTGTTAATGTCCACCGCAGCCAGACTCAAGTCCAACACAAGGATGTTATTGTCGGCAGTGAAAAATAGTGCATGTCTTAACAGATTATTGGCCTTTAGCCTACCAGCTTGCATACCTTAGTAGTATGACAGAGATTGTTTTAAGGCTACGTCATTTATATCCTCATGTGGGAGACAGTTATACTTAGAAACTTAACCTTTGAATCAATTCAGCTAGCATACATAGTTTCTTTCCAAGTCAATTAAAACCCTTTTTCCACAGATATTACTTTGTAGAGTTGGGTTTCCTAGCAGCACCATGATATGTTCAAGGTATGTTTAACTTGCTGTCAAGTAAAACAAGACTTTGTTTGAAAACTCTTTCATCCAATATCAGAGATAATATTTTACTTATCACCTTTTAACAGTTTCATTTTCTACTCTGAACCAAAACAAACATTTTGTATTTCAATTTAAAAACAGATCAAGCTTCATTGAGAAACTAAAACATAAAATTTACAGTGTAGAAATTGAAACTCTCTTGCACTTGCTAATGTTAGCACATCTCAGTAAGAAGCGTTGGACCCTATTACATGTCTCTCCCAGATGCTTTGAGAGACAGGGAAACTCGACAAGACACAATATCCCTGCAGGAGGTGCCAACCATACAGCACTGACCTGCAGAGGGCCGCCATAAATTAAAGCCATAGTGAGAGGAGGTCGTAGTCAGAGAGTGTCACGGCACCGTTAATCAGTTTTAAGGAAAAGGGATCAAAGCTATAGAAGTTCTGAAGCTCTTTTCTCTAAAGCAGCCGGAAAGGTTTTACAATCTATAGCGAATTATTGACCATTATTGGGGGGGTTTTTGTATTTTTGAAAAGGCTAAACTTCTTTTGAAATAATTTTGAACTCACTTCTGCTTTCAATACGGGACTCTAGAGACTAAGCCCAAAGGTGAAAACAATGAGTAAAGACAAAACCAGGGCAGTATGCGCTTGAAGGACAACACGGGTCCTCCATCTTTCCTCGGTCTGCCAATAAAATGTGAGAATCCTCTCTGAGAGTTGAGTGGTCAGAGCTTGTGTTCAGTGCCAGATTGCTGGCCACACAATACGGGAAGCTTCAGGAAGTTGTGAAGCTCAGTAAAAGTGAACGGCTCAGTGAGTCACAATGCCGTCTCTCCAAACACCACTTAAAACACAACACACTGAAGGTTTCCTTTTTTTGTTTACTCCCACTCTGGCTCCTCTCATTCTTACTAAGTTCATAGTTCATCATGTTCAAGGTTTTCTTCACATACCGTGCCAATTTACCCCAACCTGACCACAATCTGGCTGTCCATTTCCAGTGTTTTAGTGATGATGCTACCAACCTTCACTAAGTAAATGCTCCAAGGAGTTAAAAGTCAGAACTTCTTTGTAGTTCAGCACCAGTCTGTTCTTTTTGCCTCAGTATGGTGTATTTTGAGTTAGGTCTTCACAAGACCTGATATCTAGAATCAACCCATCCATCAGCCTTGTAACAGCCATGAAAGGCTCTGTTCTCCCTCATGTGTCCTGCTTTCTTCGTCAGTTTGAGCTGATGATGGGAAAAACACCTCTGGAAGCAGCTGGAGATGCATTTTGTTTGATCAAAGCTAAGAGTTCAATGGGGACATCCAGCTGAGAACTGGTGAGACTCGTAGGCCCGACAGACTGTGTGGATATTTCATTTTTGGCCTACAATCAATTACTGCGCTGTCAAAGTATAGATCAAAAACAATGATTGGCTTGACAGTGTCCATCCACTGACTCTATGCGACATCTCCCCATTTCAGTGTCAAAAGCAGCTTATCTTTTATTCCATAAGACACCTGAGGCAAAGTTTGACTTTTCATCATTACACATTCCAGATGTGAGTGGCTTTGAGAAGAAACATGGCGACCCAGGTCATCCTTTTTGAGCATCTGAGCAGACTCACATCCAAACGTGCTTGGATCTAAGCCATGCCAGTGACAGTCTAAAAGACGACAGGATATTACAGATTTAATGCCTCAGGCAATTTATGAAAACCTCCTGAGACCCTGAGTGCAAGTAGCCTCAGTGAATGAGTCTTGGGTTTTTTATGAAAACAATGAAGGGTAGGTCTGCAACTCCTCCCATTCACTCACTCTGTGATGTAGTATGACTTCAAGGGGCTGCTGCACTGAGGTCATACAGTGGATCCAAAAACACAAAAGACAACAACAAAACAACAATGTAACTCAATGGAGATTAGAAATACAGTGCGCTACAACATTACATGTCCACAAAAATATGCTATTTGAAACAAGAGCAGGCTCTTCTCATCAGTGAATGAACCTCGTTGTCATGCAGCAAAGCTTCTCATCTGAAATCTTGGAAATGATCACAGAACAGGAAAAGATAAAAGACGAGGAAAGATAAAAGATTTCCTCATTGTTAAGGAGTGATCCAGTGCCCCGAGCGAAGTATAATGTTGGGCTTGTGTTCCACAGCGAACACAAGCCCACAAGTTGTTTTTCTTACTCCCTGCCGCACCTTTCTATCAAAGACCATGAAATCTGGCTGGAACATGTTCAGGATAACCTTTTCTTTTTCTAGTTGTTCAAGTGCAAGATAACATAGGGTACAACACAGTGAAAGCTCTGGCAGAAACTCCCCAAGGGGCATCCTTATTGAAGAGGAAATTGAAATGTCTGCAGGACTCATGAAATGATTTTTAGGAAACAAAAAAACACACGCTGATGACACTTTTTTTTTTATTTTCCTGTTTTGCAGGCACTGCTTTGAGCGCCCTCCCCCAGGTTCTGATTTCTATGCTCTTCCTTTGCCTTGGGGGGCCTTGCAACGAAGGGCCTACGCTTGCCCAGCCTGAAGAGTGATGTCCATAGCACCTGCTGGTTCTTCAAGCAACTCTGTCCACAAAAAAACCAGGACAACCGCTCACCCTCAGCTCTAGGAGGAAATGGGGGCAGGGAAGGGGGGTGGGGGGTATGGAGCCCGAGCTATCAGACTCTATTTCTCTGTCTCTCTCTTTCTCTTTCTCTCACTCCCTCACTACTTATCTATCTCTGTCTTCTCCCAAGTGTTTTTTTTCCAATTTTCCTATCATTTGCTTAATAGCCCGAACATAGCGATCTCCCTGAGTGTCTCACACACTTTGCATGACATGTGGTGGAGAGGGAGCCCGGTCAAAATAATCTGAGTCTTAAAGCATCTGTCACTTCTCCACAGTGTGGTATCCCCATCTCTCAGATCCAAGGTTACTGCAACCGCTGATTTCATTGCAGTGTTGCCACGTAACATCTTTACTAGCAGGAGAGGGCACTGATTATGCAGAGGGGCAGTGTCAGTTTTAATAGTTGACCATAGCAAATCAACAGAAAAGTTCACCTGATGATACTCTGGATGTCTGCTGCAGAAAGGAATTCAAGGTTTCATGTTTAAAATGGAAGAGTAAGAGCGTCACATTTGAATGGCATTATAACCATCGCTTAATTATCATCATTAATGGTGCTTTGTACCTCCTAATGACAGTACGTCCACATGCAAAGTAAAGCTGGACTGAAAAGAGAGCACATGTTGTCAAAACAATCTATTTAAGTGTCTGAATAATTCATTCATTTAGGAGATTCTTTAATCCAAAGCTATTTTGGTGTTTCTGAACTCATTAACACCTTAGGGGGTGGGGTGGGGGGTGGGGGTGGGGGTTTACTGACGCGCTCAAGGTTACTGTAACATGTCCCACCTTGGATAAGTCCTTTGACCCCAAATCCCAATCCCAATCCCAATCCCGTCCCCAATCCCCAGCCTTCTCACCATACTGCTGCCCTGTGCAGCTGCTCTACACGACTGTTAACTGGCAGGGGCAGTCTGCTCCACCGACAGGTTGCCTTGCCTTTTAATGAAGTGCCAAATAATAACCTTCTCCACAATGCTGCCAGGAACGAAGGAATGAAAGGTTAGGGAGAAACACATTACCTCTTGTTTGAAGTCTTGATACACTGACACATTATGCATTTTAAATTTCTGCAAACAGAAATCCCATGTGAGACAATGTTAGCGAGGACAGAAAAATTAGACCAAAAATTAAATAAACAGTTTCAGAGTAAATATCAGCTCAGTTGATATGCCACCATGATCAGCCTACCACTAGTGCTCTGGCTGTTTTAATATTCAGCATAAGGCTGGTTTGACCCTTTGACCGAAATCTTTCACTGACGAAATGCTATGCCTTTCCATCATACTGGAAAATTTTACTGTTTATGTTTATTCCTGTGTCTAAGTAGTTTTATTTCTTTTTTTCTCAGGGTGCTGTGATAGAGGCTTGTACTAGAGCAGTCTATTTTGTGCATTTATTTAACAAAACACAAACATACAGTACATTTAAAGCTTATATGAGCATATTTTCGTATACTGTGTCTTTAGTCTCCCTGTATGTATTCACCAATATAGCCATGTATCCAGATTCAATCCTTTCTAGTCATGATCCTTTCCCTACATTATCTTGGGTACAGTTGCCTTTCTAGTCAGCCCTTCCACAGCACAGGTGGTCGTGGCTTTCATCATTACGCTCATTAAATCTTAGAGTTAATCTTTCTCAGATGGATCTCCCCAAGGCTGGCCGGGGCCACTTAGTCTAAGCTCATTGTTAAATTGGCTCAGACTGAAACCACACCCTTCCCCCTTCCCAATCCTCAAACCCCTGCTGATTCAGTATCTAACCATGTAACATATTTGGACTATAACCTGTAGAGCAGCCACCTTGCAATTGTTCGATGTGTATTAGGGGAGCGGAGATGTTTCTTTCATTCGTTTTTTACTTGAAAATTATTTCAATCCACTGCCATTCAATCAGCAAATGCTCCTATTTCAAGTCGGTTTTGACCACATAAGCAACTGGCAGGTTAACCTAGATTCCCAACACCTTTTCCCTCTCGCCATGTCTCATGCAAATATTATAATAAAACGCAGTCTTCTCAGCCCCAGCATGAGAAGCTTTTATTAAGAGAGCATCTAAAATCACAGTGGTAATCCACATAGCCAAGCTCACCTTGATTAAAAATGTATTAAATCCTAGGGCACTGTGAAGAGTAATAATTTCAGTTCCACCATTATTTTTTCATACCCTCTCAGACAGAGATGTAGATTTCATTAATGCTCCTCGGGAGTGAGACAGCTTTGCTCAGGATGTCTCATGTATTATTGGGGAAGATAGTAAGAAGATATGAGCTGGGGATGGAAGTTCAAAGCCGCAGGAGTTGGGATGCTGGAGGTAGACTGGGTCATGACCAGGGGTTCAAATCAATATTTCCCCATCTCAGAAGTTATTGTTACGGAGCCGAGCAACGTCTGTATCCGCACTGTTCTTCATGAATGTATCCTCACCATCTGCACCAGCCATGCTGCCCTTTCAGAGACCAGAGCAAACCAATGTTTATGTAAAGTACTCTTTTTAATCTTGGTCTGGTTATCAGTTGAATCCAAAAATCAAAAGCCAAATATCCCACTGATCCAAAGCCTCCGGTGTCAACTAGTTCCAACAAATAGACGTGGCTTTGCTCCAAGACTTCTCTGTATGGGTTTGCAAGGCTGCACTTTTGCAATTCCATTATGCTGCTGGAAAAATACACCCTGAAAACAAGAGTCTCTTGGTATGGAATGGTTTTCCAGTGTATTGTGACAATTTTTTGTCTGATTCTTGTCTAGCTGGTTGTCCAAAGCTTACTTTTTGAATACAGTGTGAAAAGCTGTATCTTTTGTGGATGTAACAAAATAGAAAAGTAGTCTGCAGCACAATATGTCGTGGACACGTGAAAGCTTTCAGGCGTTCTTTTCTTGTAGATGATAGCCCACAGTCCTCCCCTGCACATCAGGTTAATGGGCCTTGTGGTGTGGAAGGACAAGCACGTCCAGGCTCAAACTGAAATGGTAAACCAATACATTATGCTCGGGGAGCAAAACCATTTTCCTTAATGGTCTTTTCCAGCAAGACTTACACAAGAGAAACGATTCCTATCCTCTCAATGTTTTCTCTCCAGTTCCTCTTCTCTGTGACCATCACAAGGCCTGAGTAATGTTCCTATGCACTTGTTAGCATGTTTTCCTGGTAGAAAAATGTTTGCCCCTTTGTGTTTAGTTCTTTTTTTGTCAAAATGCATTTGGCTGGGAGTGCGTAAGGAGTAGAGATGAGCAGAGAGACAGATTTGTGTTCCTGGTGGAGACGAGAAGCTAGCAGCAGGTTTTAAGATATTAGCGTAGCCAATGATCTCTGTTTCCCAATAACTATAGCCCCCGACACAGATATATGACAGAAAAACACAAGGTTTTTATGTTGTTGTTTTTTTTCATCCTATTGTTATTCTTCACTTAGTTCTCTACCAGATAAAATTCCTTTTAAATTTCATTGAACCAAACATTTCACTCATTGTGGAAATGTTAGCAGAGTTGGCACGCAACACATTCCATGATTTTACCTTGTGAATCTCTAAGCCCATCAAACTGTATCATGTTGGCCTTCAGAGTGGGTGTCTGCAAGATCAAGTGGCTGATATTCAATCCAATGCATTCACACATTTCCACTGGCTGGGCAATCCAAAGGATAACTAGATTTTATCTCCCCTGGGAAATGACTAAGATCTGTCATTATCTTGGAGCCTCAAAATGAGACTTCCTACACCCAGAATAGCACAGGCCCCTCCTGCCTTGATTGCAACACATTCTCCATCTATTTAACCACTGTGTCCAAGATCAGCTACATTCAGAACAATCTGGGGAGAAGTTTGTAGGTTTACACGCCATCGCAACAGTGTTACTAGGTCTCAAGCAGATACCATTTAAAAAACAATGTATTACTCCTGAAACTTATATTCTGTTTATGGTGTGTGCTCATATTACTCACCAGGCCAAATGTACAGTCCCTGTCTCTGTTTTGATGTTGAACTGGGCAAAATAAATGACATAAATAAATAAATAAAACAAGTGTATCAGAAATGGTTGAAATACTGTGTACATATTTGAACTTTTGGTTTCTAATTTATAAAAGATAAGCTTTAGCTCTTGGAGTACTTATTTTATTTTTTCCTTTCATGCGTAGCTTTGTGTTTTTATTTTCTATTTCTGTAAAGTGTGTAAATATATCTTTATGATAATAAGTAATATTAAAAATCTTATTTTAAGAAAAAAAAATGTGTCATGTCTTTTTTGGTCAGATGAAAACATGTCGATAACAATGCTAACATGCTGACATTGTGCAATATTTATCATGGTCACCTTCTCAGTTTAGCATGGCAGGATGTTAATATTTGCTAATTTGCACTGAACACAAAGTACACTGACCTGATGATGGTGCTAGATAGAAAGTTAAGAGGTTATTACAAAGTTATTACAATTTATCCTGAGGGGGACATGATGTCTGCACCAAATTTCACGTCAATCCATTCAAAATTTGTAGAGACATTTCACTCAAAATCCCCAAAATATGTAGGATTCATCCTCTTGGAAACATCAATATCTGTACCAAATTTCATTGAAATCCTTCTAATTGTTGTCGAGACACAAGTCAGGGGATCACCAAAAACCAAAATCTGGGGAACATGAACGGCTGAGATATTTCAGCCAAAACCAAAGTGGTGGACCAACCGTCATACAAACATCACTATCCAGAGAGCCACAACATTTCATTTTAAGATATTTCACAACAGACAGGAGTGAAATGTAGAGTATAACTGTTATATATAGAGTGAAATGTAAGCTAGACATTAGTGAAACTGCACTTCGCAGAAACATTTGTCAACCTCTCCGGTCAGTGACACAGCCGAGTCACACCAACAAGCCAACCCCCAGTTGTTCAATTCAAATGGTTTGGTCTAATCAGAAAAAAAAACTGCCTCCTCATTAGTCAACAGAAGTGCTCTGCTACTGCTAAGAATTACTCAGACTTTTGAAATATTCAAATCAGCCCAGTTTGTTGATTATTTTACCTTTGTATAGCAGAATCTAGCCTGAAACTCTTCAAACGATGGAGCAACAGACTGACTGTCACAGCCATTAACCTTTATGTTCAGTTCAATCTTGTGTAGAAATTCATTCGCTGCAGTATGCACATGCCTTTGGAAATGTAAATGAACTCCTCATCCATTAAGGAACACTTCACCAGTGGCAGGTAGCCTTTCCAGAGCTCATAGTGCATAGTAAGCATGCTGCACATCAATGCATCACAACTGCTGAGGATGTATGGAGACAATGGATATGTCTAGGTGCACTGAGCTTCAGACTGCATACATGTCATATCTACATACAATGGAGGCGTACTGCTGTATAATCAGAAAATAATTCAGTAGAGGTAAAAAGCTTTCACATTTCTGTTTCTATTTTACTGCTGGAACAACAATCTCTAATCCTTTGACTAATACATTTTGATTAACCATGTATAGATTTCTGTGTTTACCTTTTAGCAACTGTACATGTGATGTGTATGTTTAATATTTATTTTATTTTACAGACGTTACACTAGAACTTAGACGTTTGACATCACGCATGCTTTCTCATTATATTGTTTATTTAAAAAGAAAGTGTCAGTGAGGCAATGTGTTGAAATGCACTGGGCCTTGCATGGGAGCCACTCTTCCTCCTAAACCCCCACTGGGACCACTCAGGGAAGTGTCTGGTTAACGCACAGAGCTGACACGTCGTGATCGACAAGAGGTGCACCCCTGAGCCCCAGCAGCCCCCAAAAGATGCCCAAGGTTATATCATCAAGCCTGGGTCAGCTGCATAATTGGGCTTTGGGTCATCGGGAGGATATGGAGCGTGACAATGAGGCTATAGAGTTGCAGTTTGTAGCTGGGCAGCAAGGGCCGCTGGTGGGGCATTACTGAAAGGCCAGGCGTCCCTTTAAAGAGTTCAAGGTCCATCTGCAAGAGTGGCTCCAGCCCTGTTGACTGTCACTGCTTAAATGTGTATCACCGCCTGCCAGCCACCAGTAGATTTCTAGGAGAGTGGGGGTGGATGAAGGAGACGCTGGGTATATTGGATTTGTTGTGAGAAAAAAAAACAAACAGGGTGATGAGTGAGGTACTGTGGATAATGAGTGTCAGACACAGTTGCCAGCTCTCGTGAGGTTCTTTAAATTACATACAATTACAACATACCTTCAGCTTCAGGAACAGCAGCAGGATTTACAGATCAGAAGTTCATGGTGCTCTGTTCTTCAACGTATGGATATATGCACACCACAGAAACAGACCTTAAGAGGAACATCTGGATTGCTCTTGGCACCCAGTCCCAACTTCTGCCACATCATAAAAACCTTTACTGCAGTTGGCTCTCCCACAATACCACCAACAAAGCCCACAGAACCGCTGACAAACCCGCAATGATGGATACAACCCAGCTCACTGCTGTCGCTCAACCACCTGGCCTCCATGGACTCAAATTATACAGAATGTGCAGACTGTGATTGCAAATTAAGCACACATGTAACGAGCAGGTGTTGCAAACGTTTTGATTACGTTCTTATTATTTTTATCAGTGTTATTCTGTAGTTATGTAGCAACAAGATGATTTAAAGAGTGTGTGTGCAGTGTTTGAGCCAAGACCCACTGACAAAAACCAATACTGTGAAAACTGAACACCAATTTACTGCTACACACATTTAAAATTCATGTGGATGAAAAACAGGGTCCTCAAGAAAGCACTGTCCATCAATTTCTGTGGGCTGACAAACAATTTTGATGATTCAGTAATTTGCTTAGGGCTGCATCAAACAGTTATTTTCAATATCAATTAATCAGTTGCTCTACAGTGTCAGATTTATTATGCTTCACATTGTCCACCAGGGCAGCCCACGTTTTCATTACGTAATCCTTTGTTGTGTAGTTGTCTGCTTGTGGTGATATTGACAAACTTCAGGTAAGTCATATCTGACAACTAATGCTAAAGATATCAGATATCATCTAGATTTATCCTGATGACAGTCTTCCCTTTAGCTGCTGAGCTAATGTTTCAGCCCTGAATGTCCAGGGATCCTTATTAAGGTGATTTGATTAAAACTATACTGTAACTGACGGATTCTGGCTATTATTTACAATGTACAGGGCTTAAAAATGGTGTGAACAGCAAAAAGAAGCAATCCTCGCCAGCTTTTTAAAAATCAAATTGCATTTTGATTTTTAAAAAGTTGGTGAGCTTGGATTGCTTCTTTTGTTTTTTTTGTTCTCCAATGTCCCATCTCTGGACAAGCTCGAGCCTGCGTTTGCTTTTATGTTGTACAATTGGGCACAAGGAGGCTGAAGAGACAGGACATTTTATGTCCTGAGAGGGTCTCAATGCTGCGCTCTTGCTCAAACCATGTGTGTGAAGGAGAAAGTGCATGCATAACTTTACATCTGCTTCTGAAATGAACACAAAACAACTCCTGACTGCAAACAGAGCCCGGAACCAGGTAAGAGGCAGGAACAACAATCTGTGTAATGCCTCAGCTGTGTTAACACCAGCAGCTCTGCAGCAGCAACGGATCACTGGAGTGGTCATAAAAACATAGCCAGCACAAAAACAGGACAGGGGGGCAGCTGGTAGCTGGGATGGGGCTTGACATGTTGAAAAAAGAACTAGTGGCTGCATGAGTTGCCAAGAGTTTCCCCTCTACTGTACATGTGTTTGGTGTTAAATGCAAGTCCCCTGCTCTTTTAAAACATCAATAGGAAAGAATGACAATAGTGAATTTGCACCTTTCTCTGAACTTGAGTCTCTTGAGGATTATTCTATACACTCTGCAGCTTAGCCCATTAGCTTTAGCTCACAGGCCAGGAACAAAGTGAGTGCACCAGCCCGTAAGCTAATATAATCAGGGTCATAACTTTCCCATCATTAGAACGTTACACATTGATGATGAATGGACTTACACTGTTAACTTCCTTAAGCCCATTTCTCAAGTGTCCTCTTTTGGGTCCAAGAGGACACTTCCTTTCCTGTTAGACAGACTTACCATTCTTTCTTAATCGTAGTAGCACAAGCATGAAGCTGTTATCCATGTACAGGTATGTCGACACTACCTAAGTAAAAGCTTTACACCTCATATATGAGGTGGTAAACAAGAAACCCTCTGGAAATGTATGTGATGTTGTAAAGCTGTACACTGTGTTGGGCTGTCATGTTATAAAGAGCTAAATCTTTTTTATTGAGCAATGACTCTACAGGAATGCTTTCCATTGTTCGGATGCTAGTAATATTAAAACATCCTCATGCCTTCCCACAAGTAATATTTTTAACAACATAGGATGTAAACAGCTTCAAACTAAAATCTAAAGCCTCCAGTTGTCCTTGAGGTTTTCTTCACTAGCCCTATCTCCAACCACACTACATTCACATGTATACATAGCATGCTCAGAGCCAGGAAGCAAGTGAGCAGATCATATGGGTGTCACCCAAGACGACATGTTTATCAGCTGTATGCATGGCACAGATTATCTGAGAACACACTCTCGACTTTATAGAGAATGATGATGAGATCCATTCAAGGTCACATCAGTAAAGCCCACTCCTCTTCTCCCCTCACCCAAAGCATTTAAAGAAACAATTTGCTGCTGATCAGGGGAACCGTGCAGTGTTATTATCTTGTTAGGGCAGTTAAGAGGCCGTGTCTCTGAGGGCTATCGGGAAGGCGTCACTTTGCTCCGTTGGCTGTCATGCGACCACAAAGGCGTTAACGGTCCAAACCCCTTTGCCACATGCACACTCGAGTAGACAAGCACACATACACAAAGACAGACAACAACATGAGTCACTTTGCTACCCTCAACGTATTTCCCCGATCTGTCAAGAGGCTCAAAGGAGTCAAGTCTGTCGAATGTTTTTGTCTAAGCCTTCTGCAATATATAGAAAGCTATTATTTAGTATATTTAAATAAGTTAACAAATCAATCTTTAAATAATTATTTAGAGACCAAATGACAATGCAATTGTGAAGACACAACAGGCAGTGAATTAAGTCTTTGCAGCAGTCCCACCGTCATTTCTCATTTAACTGTAGTAATGGTGAAAGTATGTGAGAGACTAAAGAGACAGAGGAACACTTAATATTTAAACTGGAAGTGCACCACCTGTGACAGACTACTCTCTCTCTTTACATTTATGACACTGACATGTTCACTTCATATTGTGGTGTACAGTTACTTTATATATCTATATCAGATGAGGGCACAGTGTACATTTACTGGGAACTTGTGCTGTTAACATCACTTGTATTAATAACCTGTAATTGTTCAGGTGTTAACTTCAGCAGAATAATTTCACCAAGATGGACGTTTTGTATCATTTATTTGTTTAACAGATGTTGAATTATTAATGATGTAACGGACAAACACGCATTGTTGGGTAGTACACAAGTTCTCAATCAATCTATTTGACCCAGTGTTCAAGCTTCATACTAGCAGATTCTGACTGAACAGATGATCTTTAAAAGCAGAAAAAGGAGCAAAGTTTCATTATGGCCTTCACTCTCAGTTGTCCAGAATTTGGCAAAACAACTCAAACAACAATGATTCAGAAAACAGTGGTCATGTTGTTCCTGGATTTCTGTTCCACTTGAAGTAGCGAAAGAAAAAAACATAACTGATTGCAGTGGGAGCTGGTCCTCAGCCATTCAAAGGGAAGACAATGATGTCGCGACACACACTGACCTATAATTGCCAACAGAAGAGCACTGAAGGGCAGTGATTGGCTGGCTCTTATGGCCCTGTGGCCTTAGAGGATGAGAGCCATCATGCAATTGCACAGGATCAGCAAATCACTGTCAGATGCCCACTGGCTAGACCACCATAAACCAAAGCTATTTTCCCATCAGCATCAGAGGGTTTACAGAAAACAATAAAGGCAAAATGGTTACAATAAAACAGAATCCTTTAGGCGTGTTTCAACAAAAAGTGCAAAAGTCAAAAGAACAAACTTTTTTTGTATCTTCACACCATTCTGTACTTTCCAATAATGACAGTATTGAGTGCTTTGAAAAGTAACATAATCTATGAAAAGTTATAGGGCTAAAGAAATGTTGGCTCATGAGTTTCATTCATTTAGTGACACTGTGTAAAGGCTACGTTTGTATGTCTAATAAATACATTAGTGTGGACATAGAGACATCAGTTATCGAGTAAGCATTTGGGTGACGTCCAGGCATTTCTAATCTGCCAACATAGATTAGATGAACTCTACTTAAACCATAATAGCAGATTTCCTTAAATCACTGCCAAAACTCTACAGTTTAACAAGCTTTTGAAGATGTTCTAGAAAACCGTTCCTATTAGCCCGTCAGGCAGTTTCTGATGTCTTAATGCAGGTCAGCTCCCAGACCTGCAGCTGCACAGAGAAAGACAGACCAGGAGAAGGCGAGGGGGGGGGGGGGGGGTTGTGGAATAAACCCAGAATCAGCAGCTCTCCCTCTGCCTTCCTTTCTTATCTGCTCACACAGCCAGTGGAGAAGCACACAGACACAGCACTCTCAAACACAGCCAAGCTTTCCTGGCATCTCTCCCTCCACTACGGAGAGATGAGTTTGTCCTCCCATCTACACCTCTGTGTGAAGCCCAACACACATCACACAGCAGCAGCAGCAGCCACGAGCACATTTAATTGGCCAGCTGTCTGAGTGGTCAGAGCTACTAATTACTTCAGAAGCGGCAGACAGCAGTTTTTCGACAGTTGCAAAAGCCATATAGGAGAACACATTAGAACTGTGCACGAGAGTCCATACATGAGCCATATGCAAATATCAGAGAATTGTCCTTGCCCCTACATTCCCACTGGAGCAAATCTCCACTTTTCCATTTCTCCTTCAGGACGTTAATTGATTAAAAATTCAAAATATGGTAATACAAAGCTTGTGAGTGAGGCTCTGCTTGCAGGCAATAGATGCAGTCGAGTCCCCACAGTAAATCAAAGTGATGTCTTATCAACTAATTATCTCTGCTGAATTGTTTATCAAACACAAACCCTGAAGACTTTCCTCTCTTCTGCTACAGTGTTTCTGCGTAAATCTCTGTGTGCACATATACTTGTGTGAACTGCATGTGTGTGCTCAGGTACTTTATGTGTGTGTGTCACTATAGGTGACATCCCTGGCTAACATTGAGTGTAAGACTAGTAAGCACCGACATCAGCAATATACAAAGTACACTGAGCAAGGGTGCCACAGCGGAGATGAGTCAGGAGGGCCGGAGGGTGGATAAAATCATCAGGGGCCAGAAGGTTAATGCCTAAAAGAGCATACATAGCTTTTATATTAAATGCAATTACAAATCTTGATGGTGGTTGAATGCACTTCTTTTAAGTTAGGCTTGCTAAATGAAGGTAATGTCATATAATTATGTCATATCATTTTTCTACGGTACCTTAGACTTATGCAACTTTTTACCCACAAAAGAAGGTGGGCAGTCCCCTTAAGTTTACAATTTGAGTCTACTGTCAATGGACATCCCCAGGAAGAGATACTGTGGATGTTGTGTCAGTCACACAGCTATGCACCCATTCTCTTGAAAAACACTGATAAACCTAGATGCAATTTATCAACACTTGGCGATGGTATATATTCCCAAATACTCAAAGACTCTTCCAAACATCTGGAGTGAAAACAATTATCTATCCACCAAATGATAATAAAGATGTTAAACCTGTTTCCAAAGTTGTGAATCTATTTCCTGATCCACACAAAAATGGTGGCCAGAAATTACATAAACACCTTGTTTCTGTCCATAAACTGTAATGAGCTGTGTTGTACGGTATATAAACCCTTTTTACTTACATTACTGGCAAACAATATATTGTAAAGCTATAATTGACAGCAACAAAACAATGGCAAATGTTTTGGAAGATGTAACGTTAGCTACTTAAAAAAAGGAGTAACTATACATTAGCATCAAGCTAACTTAGTAGTAGTTAGTGTTTTAATAGCTAATGTTTAACTATAACTACTTTAAGTGACAGACATTGATAATAAGACTACAAATGGTAACTAAGGCACTTACTCTGTAGTTAAGTCCTCTGGTATTCCTTGGTTAATTCTTTTTGACCATACACTCTATGTCCTTGAACTATGCTAACATTAGCTCCAAGAACAAGCAGGTTAACAAGATGGCGTTCATCTTTGTCTTTGAATTTAGAGATGTCTACATTGTCCCTCAGAGGTAAACTTACTAGATTCAGGTTGAAAACAGTGAAATGAAAATTTTATATGAAAAAATTGCAGAGAAGAAAATCAGAAATATATATATAGTCAATTAATTTATTATAATGTATGTATCCAGCTGAACCAGGGGAACAGAGTTCAATGTTAAATTATGTAATTGGTGGTGGGATAACTGCAGCGATAATGTTCCTCTCTATTTAATGGCACTGTTACTTTAAGAGTAGTACATGGGACGGATCGGGCGAGAGGGTAGAGTTTCTGACGGGAGATGGGGATAAACGGAAGTGTCTGACCCGCGGGGTAGAGAAACAGCAAGGGATGTAATTTGGTTTATCAAAAGGAGGCTATCTCCATAAATCATGGTCAAGTACATTAATAATCCTTGAGATCGGCAGACGAAAGAGTGAACTAACTAGGTAGATGCCTGAAGACCTGGGTGTCCCAGCTGATTCCTGACGATTGATAGCCCAGTGAGTGTGTGCGTGCCTGTATCTTCACCAGGAGGGTAAAAGACTCTGACCAGCGGTGACAGCGTGAGTGACAACAAAGTGTATTAAAAAACAAAATCACATTATGTTAGTGTATACTGATGTTTGTGTTTTCTGGTAAATTCAAATATTTCACCTTGAGTTTATGAACTCAGTGCATTGTGTGGCTAAGTGAATGTATTTATTTATATTTGTTTGTTTTTTATTATTTTCTCTCTTTAGAAAAGGCCACTACTGTTGTCTAGTCTTGACTTATTGTCTAGATTTTGGTGTTGTCTAGACTAGACTGATAGATTTCGTTGTCGAGAATTTAGAGTTCCTGTTTAGAAGTAACTGAAGTCTACAAGAGTGAGTGTAAACCTTTTTATATACAGTCTATGGTGTAAACTAGTTTATGGCAGCTGTTTACATATTGTGGTATGGTTAAGGGGTATTATTGTGTACAGTTAAATCAAATAGTTGAGATCAGACGCAATCAGTAGATGACAAGTGATTAAGTGAGTAACTCCGATGTTTTACTATAACATCCAACTGCCTTAAACCATCAACTTTACATGATTAATGCTGTTTTCGTTTGAGTTCAGTCAGTGAATAAAAACCTCCTAAAATTTATTGTGTGTTTGGCCACATCATTCCTGGCCTACGCCACATATATTTTTATATATTTTTTTTACAACCATATAATTTGTGATAAGCTGTAAAGCAACTCTTTGGTTTCATGTAACCAAATACTTGAAAAATATGAAACAACATTATATAAATGGGTAATAATTCTGTTCCTGAACATCCACAAATAAAACAGTTTATGTCTTAATTATTTATGACACAATGTAGGCTACACGAAAAGTCAAAGAATTGGAAGGTAAACCGTTACAGTAGGGATGGGATGGTTGAAGGAAAGAGGAGGGTAATGAAGACTTTAAACTGTAGAGAGAGCTGGAAGTGACTACTGAAAACTGATGAACTGCATTATAAAATAATTCTTTATCACAGCACTCAACATTATTTGACCTATTTTACCATTTTACATGTGTACGACATAGACGGTTGCGATTACTGGTTGTAAAGATTTAACACATTTAAAATAATAGAATGGCGGGCAGCGACTGGATCCAAAGAAGATTAGTATACTTCAATACATTACTATATGATTCTATTTGTTGACTAACCAAATGGCCAGGTGCCGAAAACCAAAAAATTGTACTTCAGAATAATCATACTTTCACAATTGTACGTTTATATCCAGGCTGATTTGCAGCATAAATGGTTCACAAATACGTCCATTGATTCAGTTAAGTTGACTGCAATGGCCTCCACTATTGGCCACTGTGGCCAGCATTTATTATGCAGGCTGCCATCCATCCTTGCATTTAGGGAAATAGGGAACATTTTAGTACCATAAACCATACCAAACAAACATGAGGATAAGCATACCAAATGAAAATAGTTTGACATGAAGTCGTAAAAAGAGCATTTGTGATGCAGTATTAAGGGTGGTGTAGTGGTGCAGTGGTTAGCACTATCATCTCACAGAAAGAAGGTTGTGGGTTCAAACCCTGGTTACCCTGGCCTTTTTGTGTGGAGTTTGCATGTTGTCCACGTGGGTTCTCTCCAGGTGCAACTGGCTACCTCCCACCCTCCAAAAACATGCAGGCTAGGTTAATAGGTGTCTCCAAAATTGTCCTTAGGTGTGGATGTGAGTGTGACTGGTTGTCTGTCTAAGTGTGGCCCTGCGATGGACTGGTGACCTGTCCAGGGTGTACCCCGCCTTTTGCCCAATGTCAGCTGGGATTGGCTCCAGCCACCCGCGACCCTGTACGCAGGATAAGCGGTTGACGATGGATGGATGGTGATGCAGTATTAACATAGTTAATGTAAGAATAATAATCAGACTGGTTCCAAATCAGCTCCCTATGACTTCACTTTGGCATTCAGCCAGGATGTGTCCCTACTTTTCCTGGAGAACATCTGCCTGCAACAGGTAAACATTAGTACAGACCACATGGATCATCAACCCACAGCCAACCAATCACATGTCAGAGGAACACAGCAGGGGAAGGCACAGTGGTATCCAGTGTACACATGGACTGATAAGGACGACACTGGGATTAGGAATGATTTGACATGACTCAGATCTCAATAGGTCAGACGTGTGGGGGCGTCTACACACATTAGCTAACACACAAACCAGGTATGAGTACCCAAATATATTTCAGGACTATCCTCACTTATAATACCCCCTGATATTATGCTATATATCAAAATGAGGCCCGTTCAAAGATGGTGTTCCATATTGTTTGAGTTTAAACCTAGACGAGTTACATTCAATGAGCTCAGGGGGTGTGATGAAAACAAATGTTCATCATTTTGACCATTCAAGGTCCAGACTCGCCTTGTAGCTCAGTAGACTTGGCCCACACGGGGCCGTCCCTTCAGCAGCTACTCCACTCATGTAAACATGACCTCTGTTAGACTAACAAAAGCCTGAAAAAAAATTAAAAAGTAATCTCCTTCCAGGGGGACTCGCTATAAAACCAGACCAGGCACTTTAAAAATCCCCAAGTATGTGTGCGCCAAACAAATGGCTTAGCGGAGATAGAGAGAGAAATTCAGTGGCACATTCTTAACTTAAAGATAAATCATTGGTCTGTGTGACCATGTGTTCCTGTCATCAGGGGTTCAAAACCAGCTCATGACCTCTGCTAGACATCATCTGTTTCCTTCCCGAATTTCCAGTCACATTCCACTGAGTACTATCTAGTGAGGCAGAATTTCCTGAACACACAATACTGATGTTTGGGCTCTCTTACATTATTCCTTCTGTTGTCGGCATACCTTAAAAAGAACACATCTGCACATCATTCAATTCTGAGCAGCATGAAAACCCATAGTGATATGACACTGACAAAATATCTCAAGCACAGTAATTCATCACAAAAAAACTTTCGCCATAGTCTGATTTTAATTTTATTCGACTGTGAATGAGTTGACTGTCTCCATTTCAGTGTGTTCATTATACTACACTTCTCTCTCTGTCAGTCACCTGAAGAAATGCCTCCAGGAAGTAATCCCTTAGAAACATGTCAGCTTACAAAGTCTATTGTCAAATTCATGTCTTCTTATTCAGGGAATTATTGTTCTGTGACAGAGCAGTTCATTTCAAGCAAGGCTGGCACAGTAAAGGTTTGACATTTCAAAACAACAAAGAAAAAAATACTATTTTCTTTTGCCAAATATGTTTTTTTTTATATAAAAACATTTTTTAAGGTCTTTTTACACAACTGAAAACATGGTTATGGATATCATTTTGCATTTCTACCAATAAATCCTTCTAAATATTACACACTGGACCTTTAAACGCATGAGTTTGGTTTGAAATACGGGGGAAGCCTCACTCCTCACACCTCACGAAAGTCTCACTTTAGGCGGAGCTGGTCTGTTTAACAAAGTAACACAAACCATTGCCTGTCCTCAGTGCACTGGCATCTTTATTGTTTCTCAAAAGAGAGAGATTTAATAAACATTAAAATAGTGAATTATTTTAGATTTTTTTGTCCCAGGCTAAATATTCTCTGTATGAATTTAAATATAATAACAGTAATTATATAGTACGGCACAGTCATGTCCCGTAAAAGTTTAAAAACAGTTTATTTTGAATACTGCTTGTTAGCATTTTCTAATTAGCACTACACTAAGGCTAATGGGATTGTCATTTGTTTTGCAGATGTTTGACATCAAAACAATGGAGCAGTGGAAATTTGGACCTGATCATGGAAAGTCAGACAATAATCAAAGTAATTACAATTTATCAGGGGGACATGAATGTCCGGACTAAATATGGCACACCAATTCTTGTTTTCAGTTTGGACCAGAGAGATGGATATACCATAACAACGATAGACTGACATTGCCATCCATAATTCAGGTGGCATTACTTTTCACTTAAAATGTATTTGCTGTTGCCAATTTAATAGTATATAATGGTAATTGAGTATACAGGGAACCTCACGTGAGGAGATACTAGAGCAAATAGACGTGGATGTGGGGAGGGCCCCATAAAGAATGCTTATGTACAGGGCCCAGATTTTTGTGTGATGCCCCTGCTGCTGGGACAGGGTTTTGAACAGAAGACCAAGGTTCTGTTCAAAGGACAATCTTTCTTAGCTTCTGCTAATAGCTCTGTCAAAATATATTTAGATACACTTTTCAAGCTGCAGCTTGAAAAACAACTCTAGTCCACACCACAGCAGATGCCTGTTCGCGTTGTTTGTCTGCTGTGTCTGATTCAGTGAAAGTAACTTTGTGGTCCAGAAACTCACACTATAATGACCTCAGCCACTGGCAGCTCTACTCAGACCTTTCACCGTGTGCCAACAACACAACTCCAAAGGCAACAAAAGGGACACCCGAACAAACCTCTGGCTCTTTGACACAGTCAGCATCTCCAGAAAAACTGTGCTGCTCTGTGCTCAATCTGGATATCTAACAGGCTATTTTCACATTAGATATGCTTCATTTACAGTCCAGACAATATGTGAAAGCACAAGCATACCGCAACTGAGGCTTAGTGATAAAGATCTCTGCTCCTGGCTGTGGTTTTAACCAACCAATGTTTGTTTTTCAGCCTTTTAATGGTCACGTACAACTTATTCTAATGTTTTTTATACCAACAGACATTCAAAATTACTTTATGTTTGGGGTTAGAAAAATATTTGATGCATTTATGAGACCATTGTGTCTATGATTATGGGACTCGTTAGCATAAAAAAAGCATTTATTAATGGTTTTCAATGACTTTTACCCCAACTCTGACCAGCAAAAACTAACTCTGTTAATTGTGTTTGGAAGGTCATTGCTCTTGACAAGAATTTACAGCACATTTCATTTGAACAAAGGTATGTTCATCAGTACTACTGTGCAACCAACAGTGAACTTGTGTACCAGAAATGTTTTTAGGACAAGAAATACTCTACATTTTAAAGCCCCTCAATTGCACTCATGGTGTTTGGCCATAAATCATATTGTCATGAATTATTTTTTAAACTATTTTTAAAATGAGGCCACAGCATGCATTTCCATCACCCTGAGGTCATTTCATTTTCAGCATGAGCAAAGCATTCCTAATACGATGAATGTTTAGGGACTCTGTCAGCATCAAGACAATTGCTCTTCGATGTAATGCAAGGCATGAGGTGGGAATGTAAAACATGTTAAAGAGTGTGGATGGCATGCATCAACACATCCCTGTAATGTGTTATGACATAACTAAAAGATGAGGGAAAGACAGAATCCTGAATGTTACATGAAGTTGATGAGAAATATCTTTACTGTCTGAATTCCAGGTCACTGGATGAAAACATGACAACATATAGACGATGAAGTCACCCTTTGTAAAGGGTTGTAGTTGTAACTAATGGCTTTATGAATAAATGAGTAACTTTATTGAGCAGTTATGAATTAAACAACTTTTTGGTTACCAGATTGAGAAAAATCTCTGAGGCTTTAGGGTCAAGTATTTCTCACTTTCTAACTGCTGCAAAGAAATAACTGGCAACGCGATAGAATAACCACACCACACTCACGTTTTAAACCACAATGGTATTTGTCTTTTATGGACATTTTAAGTTTATAGAGCTCCGTGGCCAAGATGCAGAGTGCCAATCAGGATGATGTTAAGATGTTAAATAAGCAGATCAAGGTCCTTATTGTTTAATTTTGTGTTTGATAGTGAAGCTCACTATGTCTTGTTTACTATCTGGTCTTATGTATGCTATCCTCCTGATGTGTAAATGTATTGTTTTGTGGGCTCGATTGTTTTTTGTCTTTTACATTCCAATTAGCCTGTATATAATGTTTTATTTGTTTTAAATATAAATACAAACTGAATCACAAAAGTATTTATAAGTCATCAATTATAGATGTTAATAATACCAGGGGTGCCATCAAGGGGTTACTACCAAGATAAAATCACTATTTTTGGTATATTAAAGAAACACACTTACTTGCTGTCTTGCACAGAGTTAGGTGAGCTGATTGATACCACTCTGATGTCCAGTAAATATGAAGCTAAAGTCAGCAGCCAGTTAGCTTAGCTGACCATGACCAAGTCTAAACAACACCACTAATTAACTGGTAACATCCCGTATGTCTTTAGCAAATGAAAATGTTTTCTTTATGCAAAGTTAAGCCTTACAGCTGCTGGCTTTATTTATTTATTTACTGTACAGACCAGAGAGTAAGGCCGACCTTCACATCTAACTCTCGGCAAGAAAGCGAATAAGCATATTTCCCTCTTAAACTTAAACAGCACATTATGTATAGTTCCTACCACCTGTCCACATGGACAGGACATACTGCACTTTGTATAAATATGAAATCTAATGTCCTCATTATCACATGTAGCTCTCTCGGTCCACTAAGCAGCAATACACACAGGCTGGGTCCTTTCTTATATATAATAAATTGCAGCCCTGTACACTCCCTCAAGACTTTCCCTTGAATGGGGAGACAGATGTTTATGCAGTTGCCATGGCAAGGGGTGTCCTTTAGTGAGGGAGCAGCAGAGGTGTCGCACAACCCACATCATCATTTCAGAGAGTAATTAGAAAGACCCGCTTGTGTCAACCACTGAAATACCATCCTCTCAACAGGGTGGGCACGGACATTTGGGAACGAGGACATGTACTGCAGAATTTATTTTTATATAAATTGCCATTTCACCCCAAAAGAACGAGAGAGTTACTGATAGCTTCTGCACAAGATGAAAAGTAAATATTCCCACACACGAGAACGACAACCTACTGAAACAAATACAGTTGAACTTTAGTATTTTAGGTTTTGTGTATTATTGCTTGCATGTTAAGGTTTCCTTCTTTTTCAAGGCATTGTATATCCTAACATAATATGCACCAAAATATATTTTCTCATAGACATAAGCATAAACAGATAAACTTGGGCTAAGAGAAGGAAACTGGTTTGAATTTGTTTCTGTAAAGTTAGCAGTGCCTGGAATACATCCATAAAAATTCACAAGGACGTTGTGTGGCCATATTTAAGGAGGCCATGGGTCTAATTATCAATTAACTGGGTTATTACTCTCTCTAAACTCAGTCAGGCAGCACATATGTGCTGTTATGCAGGCAGGATATTTTAATTACAGCTAATAAAAAACATTTTAGTCCTAACATTCATAAGTAATTTCCTACAAAAGTTGCAACGCACCATGTTGCACATGTTGTTGTACCATGTTCGTTTCATGGTACAACATATAACTCACATGAGAATAATTAAAAACATATATAATATACTCTACAATGTTAATATCACGCTCAAGGCTACTGCCAAAAGTAGAAGAAAATATGCACCTTTGACATGTTGTGCTTACAGTTGGCCAATAAAATCAGGGGTTTCAACGCTCTGAGATCTTTGAGGTGTAGATGTTGCCTTGTCGGGACCCAAATATTTGTCTTCATCTTCAGGATGGCTGCTGGCTGTGGCCATGCCGCCATCTCCTCACTGCTTGTTTGAGACCTTTTAGCCATGTTGTCAACTTCCTGTGTGGTTGCACCGTCAGGTCTGTGTTCCACACCGCTTTTCCCCAAAGGCCTTGCACGAACACCATTATTATCCCTGCAAATTAGCCCAGTTAACCCACCCCTGCTCCAGCTCACTCTTCGTTAACCCCTCATTTTTCACCGTGTCTGGACCACGGACCAAAGGATTGTAAAAGCTGGCTCCCCCTTCCCCACCGTCCCCATCCACCCCTGTCCCGGCAGATCCTAACCCCTGTGAATATTAAACAGGACAGACTGCAGGAATGCCTCGGCTAAATTGGCAGCAGATGTTGTTGAAGGGATTTGGTTGTTAGGTGTTTTGTCTGCAAACTGAGCTATAAAACATCATGGGTCTGACAGGTCCTCTGGTGAGCCTCTGTGGTGAAACGGCACAAGGGCAATATAGCCCTGTAGCAGCTCTACTGAGGCTCACTGGTGGTTGAACACTCAACCAACCATTTAATGGTCACTTATGAAGAACGGTTTCAGGAGACAAGCTGAACAAAGAGCTTCAGAGTTGGAGTACAACAAAGATTAGGAGTATTTGAGTTGTCCTATCCATTGTAAATCAGGTAGTAGAAATTTCCAAGATTTAATTGGTGGATAGCCTGCTTAACATTGGAACATAATCTCAGTTTGGTCCATATGTTGTTTACATGACACTGAAAGGTTTCTGTCAAATGCGGCACAGATTTTAGTTAAAGATGTGAACATCAGAATCAAATCAGAATCAGAATCTGATTCATCATGTCAACCTATAAGCAGAACTCATTTTAATGTATGTTAATTTATAATTTTAAAAACCTACATGTGATCCAAGAACGGAAAATGTTGCTTACCTGCCGGTCATGTCAGTTTGAGAGGAAGCAGGCCTGAGATGTCTGGATGTCTGGGAAAAAGACGAATGACTGGCGCGCAAAGAAAACGATTTCGTAGCTTGTTCCAAATTCTAAACCAGCCAATGCTCTAGGCTACAACTGCCGACATAAACTGTGACACATGTGATTTCTTACTTCTAGCCCAAATTATGATAGTTTGGACTACTGGTGCTCTGACTCCAAGTCCTCAGAGGCACAGGAAGAGGAATTGGCTATGGGCTCAGATAAGTCACTGGATGGTGACAAGAATAAATGCTTTCATTGACTCTCAAATTACACAAGCAAAACGAAGCATTTTCAGATGCAGAACTTATTGATTTAAAGCTACACTAATGAATATTTTTATATAAACAATGGATCAAATGAGTGGATTGTCTCCCAATTCTGCAGTTCCCATCAGCTCTGTGGAATGTTTTTCTTGGTTCATTGTTTTGGTTTCATGGCTGGCGGTAGCAGGCAGATGTTTTTAGCAAAAAAAGCTCTGACAACCCCCCCTGTAGACTATCTGCTGAGCACTAAATGGCAGACAGACAGAGTTGGTGGCTAGCTGATGAACATAGCAAAGCATTTAAAGAGCCAGATATTGGATTTTGGAGTTGGTGGAGACCAAAAACAGAGCTAAAAGAGAATATTGGACTCCGAATTAATGATAATATTGCTCAGTAACTGTTGGATGTGTAAATAGACAATTGTTTGACAACAAGTTCACGAAGATCACTATAAAAGATGCTTTCAGACAGCAAGCGCCTGCACTAAACACCACAGGCTGCTGCCATCCACCTTGAAAAATCACATCAAGTAGATAAATAGTGTTGTAGCTTAAAGTAGAGAAAATGGTTAGCAATATGATGCGATTAATATAGTATGTTAAACATTGTAGATTGTAGTGCATTATGTGAAAATGAGGCCCTTCTGGAGATCTGCAAATGCACTCGTGTTCTTAACTCTCTTATAACTCTTTTATACTTTGTAAACAGTTAACTATCTTATAATGTAATTCAATCAAATTCATTCTTATGGTGCATATACATGCACTCTGTATGTCATAGTATCTACCAAAACAAAAATTCCAGAAAAATAATCAGTTTAAGTGCTACAGTAGGTGGGAGGACCTATTGCAGAAACTATGTGATATGATTTTTTTGATACTGATAAGAAACCACTACAACCAAGACATAGGTTCCTGTGTGTAGTGTAAGTGCAGAGAGCAGCCCATTTATTGACAAGGTGAAGAACTAAATTCAAGGGTGGCCAAGATCCACGCAGGCCATCTGCCAAGAATCCAATAAGGCAAATGGTTGGATCTGTGTAAGCCCTAAGCCGACAATAAAGTCACTATGCTTAAAAAGATGCTAACATCCTTTAATGGGTATGAAAGCCACTGCAGCAGAATACAAATCCTGGCTGTTCTCTCATGTTCCCTGTAGCCCAGAGTTTTATCCGCTTCCATCCAGCACGCCTTGTGAAGTTGATTAATTGAACACTTTGGGACAAAAGGGAAACTTTTATCAACTTTGGCTGTGACTAACCCTCTGTGTGGAGTTTGAGGAAATAAAAAAAAGCTGCTTTACTTTATCTCCTCATCACAAGACAAGGCACTGACGTGTTTGCCAAGAAATAAAGGTATCAAAATCTCACATAAATGGCAGATCAAGATGAAGAGTCTCGTGTTGGTGGGGTGTTGGCCACCTGCTTTGGGACAGGCGTGAGGGGGAGTGTGGGGTAAATGTGGGGTCAAGGCTGTCAGCAGTCTCTCAGTTATACAGGCCAAGTGGGACTACAGATATGAGGAGGGCAGGAACTACAGCGATGACATGATGGGGGACCTGGGGGTTATACAGTCAGACTACCACCATTTTCATTCAGCATATCATGTAGAATAAACTCAGTGTGAAGAGCTGTGCGTGTGTGACAGTTTGTGTGCAAACATTCCTCAAGGGAGTTTTCTCTCGCTCTGTCTTATGTGATGCTCCCACAGTGGAAGCCTGTCCACGACCCCTATAAAAAGAGAGGGATGCCCACTTCCTGCTACCCTCAGGCGTGCCAGTCCTGCCTCAAGGGAGAGGGGCCCCATAATTTATTATTTGTTCCCCTCTTGTTAAGGAAATACTTTCTCAATAGCTCTTTCTCCTTTGTATATTTTTACTGTTCTTATTTTCTTCCTTGAGTCAACCCCGTCCACTCTTATTTATTTGCTTTCTAAACACCAGCTTGGTTCCATACGTCCAAGCTGCCATGAAGAGACTTTAAAAAATTACTTTTGTCCTCAGTGAGGACAGTGTTTATTTGTCTGGCTGAACCTGAAGGGGAAAGGAGTATTTTGGGGATACCTATGTGTAGGTGACAGCTGAGCTGAGTCATACAAGCTGACCTTGATCACCATTACCTCAGGCCTTTATCAGATTCCTCTACCACAGACTCAAGATATGCAGACTGACAAAACGAGCTCAGATGTCATAATTTATCCTCCTGGCCCCGCTGCTCTTAATGTAAAGAAATTCCTGCACCATGTGAAGTTAATGGGATGTTATGTCCACAGCATATGTTGTGTGAAATGGTGTCTTTCAGCACGAGCAAACATTCAATCTTACAGCAAACGTTACCCGGAGGGACCACTCATTTATTCCCAGCAGTGACTTCTTTGTTTGTTGATGTTGGTCAGGTTTTGCTGCTTTCTCAAACCCCCTCCCCAACCAGAGAGGGGAAAAAAAGGGATGAAAAGGCCAAGCGACTGACTGACCACTGATCCATGACTCAGCTTTGAAACACTCTGCCTTGAAATCAAATTGTCCGGCTTCAAGGGGTAGAGGTGCCACAGTCCTGCCCCCGGGCCACTCGATGTCACCGACCAGCTTTGAAGTCTTAATGCGCGTTTTTCCTCAGTTGTCAAGGACGTGTGATGGGGGCAAAGGAAAACAGAGGAGCACAGAGGTTACCACACTCTTTGAAATAATTAATTGTTAGTAATTGTGTAATAAAAGAAGCTGGAATTACCAATTTTTTTGCTTTTGTAGAAACATCTTTATCTCTTTCTCGATTGGTTTGTTTTACTTCGTAGGATGATCATTATTTATTTTGTGTGTAAACTATTATGTAGGTTTTTTTTTTTTAAAGAGTCCTGTTGTTTGCTTTGTTTTTTCCAGAGAGCATTTTACAGTGTTCCAGAAGTTTCTCAAATATTGTTGAAGATTATTGAACTATTTATTGTCATTAAGAGAATTCATGTTTTCTTTAGATATTCTGTGGTTTCCAGTGCAATATTGATTGATATTGATATTTTTGTATTCTAGGGAAAGCAATGTAAAGTCTTTCCATCCCCAGAGGATGAATCCTGATGACTTCGATGATCACCCAACATTTCCTCTAGTGCCACCATGAGGTTCACATTTACATGTTTGAGTGTAATGTCTGCACAATGATAGCATGGTTTAGACATTCATGTTGCACTTTTCTGATACTTGGGTTTATGACCAGACACCTGCAAAACTAACGACATTCCCATCATCCTCAGCTGTATTTCGTGTTTAGTGCTAATTAGCTAATGTTAGTATGCTAATACACAAACTAAGATGAACATCAGCATTTTAGCATTGTCACTTATAGCATGCTAACTTTTAGCACAAGAGCTGTGCCCACGAACAGCCTCAAAGACCCTTCTTGTGTCTATTTTAGTTTTTTTATTGTATATTTGTGCTGTTTTACGTTAATTCTGTAGTGTGAGAATCAACCCCTTTTTGTGTATGAAATTTATTGATAAGGATGCTCATATTTTGTTTTGTTTGGGGTTTGTTGACATTACATAACCCATAGTAATACACCTAAACAGGCCTTATATTTTTTTCTTCACATGCCTCTTCTCTGGTATTACTAGGTTTTCTTTTCTATTTGATTGCTTGTTCACAAGGATTGGTTGTTGAATTCGTAGGCTAATCTTGTATCTCTGGAACAGCTGTCTGACTACAGGTTTGCAAAGATTACTTATCCTGTACAGAAGCACATCTACAAAAGCAGGATAGATGATGAATTTCCTGAAAGTCTAAATTTGAGTATTCCGGTCAAGTCTATTTCCTGCATTTCCTTGATTTCCATACAGTCAACCACATTTCCCCAAGATGCACAGCAGAGAAGATAAAAGTCTGAAAACAAAGTAAAACAATTTTCTTAGATAGTTTTACCACAAGGCCAAGACAGTCCCAAGAGATCGGGAACATTGGGTGGTTCATTGCCTTCTAATTTGAGAGATATAGAGTCTTCTAGCTCCTCACATCTAAGGTCTTGATTAAGTTCTGCATTTCTGAGAAAACAGACACAGCAGCTTCCTCCTGAGCTGGCCATGTTTCATGTCAGGACAATTAAACAAGCCACCCAGCCCCAACCCTTTTCTCCAGACGCTGAACTCAATTATTACAGAGGCTAACTCCTCATCACCGCAAGTTCACAGAGTGTGGCTAATCTTATCTGATCCGTTATTAGTAGCATTTTTCATCTTTATGGCAGAGCTAACAAGCCTTTGAGATTGTTAATAGCTGGGAATGTTCAAATCTCACGTTAAGCATGAAGATGAATGAAAGAAGGTTCGCTGAACATAAATCACTCCCTGCATAGTTTTACAGCGCAGGGAAAGTCTTAAGAATTCACAAGCAGTTCTCATGAAACAAACGAAATCACACAGTATGAGGTGATCTCTCAAGCAACTACTTTTATCTAATTTAAATCTAAAGCACATTCTGACACTTGTGCAGAAGCAGGAACCAAAGATGATTTATTACAGACAGCTTGAAAGTCATGTAGAAAATAAGGAAAGGATTACAGAGGAATATTTTTGAAACGACAGAATATTAGACCATTGCTTTTCAAAGGAGAAATAATGAATGGAACAGGATTTTCTTGTAGAAAGATCCAGGTGCTCGCTTTGTAAGAGCTGCAGAAAAACAACTTCATGAACCATTTGAAAAGCAAACAGTGCATTGCACACTACTGTCAGTTATTTGTAAAAATAACAAAAACCCAACAACATCATAATTGCATGTCTGTAAAAGCAAACGAAAGGTGGGATGCTTTTAGTTACCAAAGGGAGAGCTGTCAATACATTTACTGACAGTGAAGAGGTCAAGGGTTAAGAGCTGGTAATCAGACTCAGTTTGAGTGATGGACGAGGTGGGATGACTCCACAGAGCCGTGCAGTTGTGTGTGTGTGTGTGTGTGTGTGTGTGTGTGTGTGTGTGTGTGTGTGTGTGTGTGTGTGTGTGTGTGTGTGTGTGTCTCTCTCTATCTGTGTGTTTGTGTGGGACTTGTTTAACAAAGAGGGGACAAAACATTTATGAAACATATCAGTGAGCTGGTACAGATAAAACCCACTTAAGGAAATATCCCTGCCAGACACTGAACGGATACACACTCATCGCACAACCTGACATCCTCCCACCAAATTTAGACAGCTCCATCTTTCTTAGAGTCCCGGGGTCATTTGCCAGTGACCTGTTATCAATGGCCCGGCTTAGGCCTCCAGATGCCATTAATCGGCCATGATAAGTTTACATCTGCTTACATTGCTGTGTTGGTTCCTAAAGCTTCATCCTAGTGCTTATTTGGGTGTGGTTTTTGACGTTTCTCTTTTGTGTATTTTCAAATCAACTGGTGGGGGAGCATACAGCCACAATCCAGCCAGCCAGTCTCACAGATCACAGGTTGCACAGCCTCTCCTCTTCTTCCTTAACCAGACACCTTAAGCAGAGGAACAGGTAAACACACAAGGTACAGGTAACCATGGTGAAGTACTCAGAGGTAGTGCTCCTAATCACTTGTAGTCTACTAGAAAGTTCAAAGATCATTTTCGGCTTTGGAAACAGCATTTGACAAAACTATCACACCCTAAGGTCCATTTTAATGACCGCAACCAACTGTTTCATTTTCAATTAATCTGCATGTTATGGTCTCAATTGATCATTTAATAAATCATGTTTGGTTAAGTTTGGTCTATATAACTTGGGGAAAATTGTGAAAAATACCCCCAAGAAGTGGTGTCTTCAGTACTGTCAAAAAACCCCAAAGATTTCTGGTTTACTTTCACATAAAACAAAGAAAAGCAGCACATACAACTTAAAATTGAGAAACTGGAACAGGGAATATTTGGCATCTTGCTTGAAATATAATGAATAATTTGTTTATCATCAATTATTTTTTGTCAATCAGCTTATTATTTCAGTTCTAGTCCATTTAGAAGCTGTTCTGGAGCTTTTGATCATAAACATGGACATGTGCCTAGAGGTGAAATTGTAAAGTGGAAGAAGAACAAACTTTGAAACTCATCTCTTAAACCAACACTGACGAGAACTCCTTAAAGTGTTTAGAAGAAAAACACTAAACATAATAATTGGCAATCTGCTGATGAAGAACATGTGATTTGATCGAAAGCTTCAGAACAGCTGCTTAACTGACCTTGGGATGAGATTGTTTGGTCAATGCGATTCATATTTCACTCCAGCAGTTTTCAAAATGTTAGTTCACATTATCATAAACATTTCCATCACAATATATTAGTAAATTGCTGTTTTATATGTATATTTAAACCGGCATTAAGAGATTTATTTGGCCACATGGGGGCAGTAGAAACAAGCTGTAAACACAAAAGTGACTAACATTTACACATCCTGCAGACATGGAGCATCTTTACATCATTTTGAGTTGTGTGTGTGTCCACCTGATGAGTGAGTTTTTAGTCTCTACCAATTCCTGAGGGAAATATCTTTGCCCAGCAGACAGTCTCCAACTGTTGTGTCTGCCGTTTGCTGCTGGGCAGCACAGTGGGTTACTTAAAGCTATTTAACTGAAAACAGCTGCCTGATGCATCTAGCAATGCTGGTGATGAGACTGGTGAGAGTGAACCAAAACTGTGGGCCAGAAAACCAAAACAATGAGCTGAAAGATGCTGTGTAGCTGAGGAGTGTCATTTGATTCATTGTTAATGTAAAAACATTGATTATAGCAGCACAGTCAGTCAGGGCAAAATGTGCACCTAAAAAGGACCATTTTCATTTCTTATTCCTGGTTTTAATCACAGATGACAAAACATCCAATAAATTTAAAAAAGGGGGGAAGGTGAAAAGTTGGCATCGACTGTGTGCCTTTCCTGTGTCTTTTATGTCTTTGGGACAGTCTGTTGGGTAACGAGAAGGAAATAAAACTGGCGAATTTGGAAATGTGTGTAAGTAAGGGGTGGGCTGACATTAACAGGCTGGCATGGAGAAGAGATGGCAGTGCCCCAAGCACACAGCGCTGACAGTGTGAGGTCCTCTTTGCCCATTCTAATGAGGTACTGTGAGGGTCTGAGCTCAGGGCCACAGCAGGGCCCGCTGGGGGTCAGATGCAGTCAGTTTCGAAGATGGAGGGACCAGAAGGAAGTCTGGGGCAACAGGATGACATGGCTGAAGTGCGTCACTCCACGTACCAGGATGGCAGATGGTAAAAAAAAATTCAGTGGAAGGAGGGAAAACGACTTCAAGGTCACATACAGGAAGCTGTATCATATTCAGGAACCGTTTCCTGTGACCCCATACAGCCCATGATGTCAGCCCTTTGTTTGCAGGAAAATCTTGTTATGGACAATGCAGGTGACATATATGAGACGCTTTGAAAATATTAGACTTACACACAGAATCTTCTGTGGAAATACTCCTTGTATTATTCACAGGGATGCTTTTTCAGAAGCTTTTTGTTGATGTTGAGGAAAGACTGTGACAGTGGGCACTTCGTTTGTACGTTTTCACGATTCACTTATACAGTACGTATGTCAAACATAAACAGAGCATCAAGTTAATTTCAAATCTAATGAAATCATCCCTGGATCATTACGTGCTTTGCCCCTAACAGCTCATTCTCCTCGACAGGTTTAAATAATGTGTGGCACTTTGTTAAGCACCACGGGGGACGTCTGTTTTCATTTGACCCCCTACCGCAGAGATGGGAATCTACAATACATGTCAGGGAAGGCTCAGAGGCTGTACATTTTAATTGCAATCCCAAACTAAAGCATTTGACTTTATGACTTGGACGCTTTTATCAGGAGAAGGCAACTAATCAGTGAAACCACCTAGAGCAGTGTTTTTGTTGGAATGAAAACCTCCATGTTCTCCAGAAGACATAGCTGTCCATCCTGGCCCCAGAGTGCTGGTTCAAATCATCCTACTGACTGACACTCTTGCTAACAGTGGTAACAGGACCACTCTCTGGTATAACTGTACAGTGCTGTACATGACAAAGTGTGTTTTAAAAACGCAGGCAGCTCATTTAAGAATAACAACCTGCAGCTTTATTTAAGAGGGGAATGAGAGGTGTGAAGGTACGATGACCACTGTGAGTGCTGTATATATCTATCTATCTATCTATCTATCTAGATCCATCAACACTGGACAACAATTTAACATGTCTACCTGTATACATACTCTCAAATAGTCAACT
This sequence comes from Micropterus salmoides, assembly GCF_014851395.1. Lineage (NCBI taxonomy): Eukaryota > Metazoa > Chordata > Actinopteri > Centrarchiformes > Centrarchidae > Micropterus > Micropterus salmoides. Next base: position 23,533,856 of record NW_024044237.1, read on the forward strand.
ATTTCTATAAATAGTAAACAAGTTCAAAAGTAAGTGTACAACGAGTGCTGGAATAAATATTGAATGGATGATGTAGTAAGTTATTTTATATACATACAGTAGGTGCATGTATACACGGCTTTCTATCTACATTAAATGCAGCCTGCTTAGATTTAGATTTGGGTGGGGATGTCGCAGTGAATAAGATACATGCCTTTGGTGTGGGAGACCCGGGTTGGATTCCCACTGTAGGGAACTGTAAGTTGCTTTAGATAAAAGCATCAGCTAAATGAGTAATTATTATTATTATAATTGGCAATTAGTCCCGGGTTATGTACTAATTAAGTCTAATAGTAAAGTAATTTTTTTTCTTTTACATTTTAACAGTTTTGCGTGTGATCATGAACTCCAGGATTACTAGCAAGCGCATTAGTTGCAGCTAATGGGGGAAATAAAGGAAAATATTTGGAAGTCTATTTCTTGTTTGCAAGCTTAACAGTTCATTTGTTTTGTCTTGTGAAGCCCACAACATTTGATTATACAGAGGAGTTTTACACAAACCCACAATAAAACCCACTATTCAACTCAGATTTATGACACCAGACTGTCTGACCTGTAGGCAGCAATTTCCATGTCTCTGGCCATCTTCTCACTGAGCAGCTCCTTGTAGTCTTCACACTGATCCTTCATCTGCACTTGGAAGTTGACCTCCTGGTGCCGCATTTCATCTATAGTACACTAAATATCACACACACACACACACACACACACACACACACACAAGCGCACAGACAGGGTGGTGGGATTAGACTGAGATTAAATGACAGAATTAATCCAAACCACTGGTCCTTTACAGCCTATGATTACATTAATCAGTCCACTCTCAGACCTCCAGCTCAGCAATCTCGTCCATGTAGGCAGCCTTCTTCCTCTCAGCCTCGTCCTCCAGCTCCTCGTTACACTTCTCGAGCTCAGCAAGCTCCTTTTGTAGCTCTGAAATCTACAGAAATACAGAGAACACACAGTAATGGTTCTTTATTCAAAATATACTCACAAACTAAAATTTATGGTTAGTAATAATGTGGTGATGCCACACTATAACTCGACGTTCCCTTCACTGTCATTGTCAGTTCAAGAGCAGCAGCCCTGGAGTTGGCAGGCATTCAGGGACATTAACCTAGGTGTTTAACGACTACCTTTTCTTTAAACCAGATTTCTGAATTAACAGTTAATTGTAACCCCAACATCTGACATCCAACATTCAACTCCTGATGTTAGCTAACGTGTTAGTAAAAAGTTGCTTATTGTACATATTCAGCTGACAAGGAGCAAAATTAGCATTTATTTGAGTCGTGTGTCTGTGCACCCGATAACCACAAATCTCATATTTACTCTTTCACCTCTGTTTTGGTCTCGCCAACTACTGACAAATAAATCTGGGTTTTTAGCAGCCAGATGTTTGACGTTCTTCACCAGCTAGTCGCTGACTATGTCAGCCTGCTGTTGGGCTGGTAGTGGGTTGATAGAGCTTTTCAGCCAAGCTAGCAGCTTTGCAATGTCAGCCACCACTTTGGTTCAGACTGAAATATCTCAACAACTGTTGAATGGACTATTCCCAGATGGTGAATCCTAATGACTTTGATAATTCCCTGACATTTTTTTTTTAGCACCACGGGGTTGACATTTGTGGTTTTAAGATGAAATATCTCAACAACTCTTAGATGGATTGACATTCAAATTTACCTCAGGATAAACTGAAATAACTTTTGTGATCCTCTGTTTTTTAATGTATCCCCAACATTAGGTCAAAGCACACTAACGCGCTAAACCAAGAAGTAAACATTATACCCACGTATTATCAGAATGCTAGATATGTCATTTGATACATTTTGCTCAAAGCTCCACTGTGCCACTGTACAGCCTCACAGAGATGCTAGCTTTGCTACCTCCCTAGCATTGCTGGAAACAGGATGATGAGGGCAGAATCCTTGCACCGTAATACCAAAACAATGAGCCAAAAGACGAAGTGAATAATTAAATTTGTGTTAAAAATGAAGAGAAATTTAACTCTAACTAAAACTTAAGGATGCCAATCAACTCGACCTACACAGATGAAACATGCTGCCTTTACTTCTACCACAAACTTATGCAGGAGCATCCCTCTCCCTGTGTCTAAGGCTGTGGTGTCCTGCCGTGAATAATTACAGCAATCAGAGAAGTTCAACAATTAGCTGTCACAGCCAGATGGGGATCCAGTCGGTCGCACTAGTCTTTCAGCGAGATCATATGAGCAGAGGAAGACCCTGGTTACAACTCACAGGCTAACGATGACTCCCCAACCTGGTCGGGTCACTTACACACACCCTCCTCCGTTCGCCCTACCATGATAAGTGAAGTCTGGCCACCTGTGTATGTGAGTAATGGCGTACAACCCTCATCAGTGCCTACTCTATTATATACATTTCTGAGTCAGGGCTGATTTCACTGCAATCTGTTTGTTTGGCCATGTTGTGTCTCAGTGAGAAACCAGACCCGAGGCATCCATCACAGGGGAGAGAGGAAACAGAGCAGATCAGGCCGTGCTGTCCATCCGTCAGGCTGAATTGAGCAGAGCTGGGGATTGTGTGCTGCATATTCAAGAAAAGTAGATGATGCTGGGAGAGTTCGGCTGCGGTTACAGAGGCTCCCTGTTTATTTAAAGAGCTGGAGGTAGAGCCACAGCCACAGTAATGAGAACTAAACCACCATGTTTGTTGGTGTCAGCTGCGGACTGACCACTGATGGATGTAAAAGGGACTAATGTGAACTTAGAGGAGCAGGTTCTGTTTTCTGGACCCACCTGATGATATTACATGAGTTTCCCAGTTCACTTCTTTATTGATGCCTCACTTGTCTGTCCATTTCATTCAGTTTCACGCTAACTTTCCTGCTAGCTAAGATGAGAAACATCCGGTGAAAGTTTATTTGGAGAGGAAGTCTCCAGTGTGTGTGTGTGTGTGTGTGTGTGTGTGTGTGTGTGTAGTTTTAAGACATTTATGACACTGCAGGCGCTCTAAAAGACTGTACTTAATAACTGAGGACACGGGAGGGCAATAAATCCTGTCTGAGCTGAAGCCAAGCCCTTCACATCTCCCCGCTGAAAGTGTCCACAGAGTAAACACTATGGTCAGCAGGATCTCCAACACTGTTGCTCTGCTGTCACTCAGCTGCTCTCCACTCCCTTTGCCTGCTGTGGGAAACCATTCATTTTCACCATTATGTCTGATTTAGGAGCTGATGGCCGATGCAGAGCCAATTGTGGGTTGTAAGACTTCTCTTCGGTGGGAAATTATTATGGGAACATGTGACACACTTTGAGACTTAACGGGTCGGTTCACCCCAAAATACATATTTTCTTACTTACCAGTAATGGTAAGCAAACAGTTTTGGACAATTTCCAAAGATGTAGAGACAGAAGAATTCTGTTTTTGGGAAATATTTCAGCCACAACAGGTCTTTGAAGAAACAATGTCCCCATAACTCTGGATAATCCTTATAACATGCAGTGAAAAATTTTCAAAGGGACTATTTCTTAAAGCAATAGTTGGACATTTTGGAATTTACGCTTATTTTCTTTCCTGCCAAGAGCTACATGAGAAGATCAATACCACTCTTGTGTCTGTAGAGTAAATTTGAAGCAACCGCCAGCAACCGGCTAACTTAAGCTTAGCATAAAGACTGCAAATAATGGGTAACAGCTAGCTTGGTACTGTGACAAGTAAACTTCAAAAAGTGACTGAACCGGCCATGAAATAATTAGGCATATGAACCCTCATAAAACCACAACTTGTCATTTTTACACTTCAGTTACTGTATGTACAGATTAAACAAATGACATATAACATATTATTTAGTGAGTTAATGTGCTACTAGGCTGCTGATTTGGATAAACCAGGATAGCCGTTTCTCTCCCTGTTTCCAGTCTTTGTGCTAAGCTAACTGGTTGTAGTTTTATATTTAGTGTCCAGACATGGGAGTGATATCAGTCTTCTCATCAAACTCTCCCTTAACTGAAAGGGCTGAAACATGTTTTCAAGGCTGCACTTATGCAAATGTGCGCAAGGATCATTTGGAGACATTTGCACGGCTGTTTCTTTTACACTTACTTATACATACGACTTGTATGACTTTTGAACCTGCCTCCCAACAGGAATAGGATCAAACAATCAACATGCTTAAGAAAAAAAAAAGAGGCCTGCTCACCAGCATCTTCATCTCACTGATGTCCTTTATCTTTGGCAAGTCTTTCACTGTTGACCCTACAGCTCCTCCCACTTCCAGTTGTCTTCCATCATGACTGTGAACCACAGCAGAAGAGGCTGCACCACACTCGTACTGCAAAGACAGAAGATGACGAATAAGTGCACTTGTGAAAGTTTGTCGATATAAAAAAAAAAAACCTCTGACCTTTCAGTTTGAGTCTGCAAATGCACAAGACTTAGCCTGACATGGCTAGACCAATTAAACATGAGCTTGTCTGGTTCCCAGGCTACACAAGTCCATGGAGGATAGTGCTTTCATTTGGGCAGTTAAGTGCACTTTGACAGGGGAGCAAAGAGCAATCAGAGCCTCTCATACAGGCTGATGGTTAAACCTCTCCTTGTGTACAGCACAGTCGTGATTAGATGGAACAAATGTACCCGAAACGAGCAACACGAGGGTGCACAGGTGTGTGGGAGCCAGCCAGCAATCAACATTACTGTTCAAACCCAATAGCAATCATTTCAGCATTGAGACAATTGCGTCTCGAAATAGAGGCCAGACACAGACAGGACGGTGTCCAGCTGGCGAGAGAAGAGACCAAGTGGGAAGGGGAGAGAGAGTAAATAAATGGGATTTGGGGGAACAAGCAAGTACCACTACGCATCTAGACAGACACACAAATATATAAATTCGCCGGATACCCTTCAGCCTTGACTCCAAATGAAGGAAAGACGCACGCGCACGCACACACACACACACACACGGGCGTCCACTCCAGTGCTGCTGAGGAGCCTGGGAAGGCGGCCAGCAGTCTGATTACAGCCCTGACCTCTGAACCGGGCAGACATCCTTGCCCCAGAGGGGGTCAGACCCACCGGAGCTATAGTCTGACCCCAATGCAGCACCTCTTCGCTTGCACCACACACACACACACACACACACACACACACACACACACACACACACACAGGTAGACAAAGGCATTCTGTCCCGGTCCAGAACTGCACCTCTGATTCTCAAGTTCTTCCATGGTGTTGTGTTAAGAGGCAAAGAAAACAAGTGGGAGTATCGCTGTGTGATTTGTGAAAGTTGAGATTTACATCTGGACCTGACTGGGACGTTTCAGAGGGAGAGAGAAGGTGAAAACAGGAGGGGTCAAGTGGTCAGTAGGAGGATGAGGATGGCAGCTGGTTTCCTCAAAGTGTGTAGCGCCAGGGGAAAAAGTACTCTGATCCTTTTACTTCAATAAAAGTAGCAATACATCAATTTAAAAATACTTCAAGTGAAAGTCTTTCATTCAAAATCCAACTTAAGTAAATTTACAGAAGAAATAGGAACAAATGCACTTAAAGTATAAACATCCACTGAAGCTTCAGCTCCACATCACATGGTGTTAACATTAATTGCATAATCTTTTTGTTTTCTCTTCCTCTGCAATGGTTTAATAGCACATGACTGTAGAATTAGGAGCTACAATTGTTTATCTCAATGCGCTCAACTCCTCGTATTTCACATAACTGACATGACTAACATGACTGAAATGCACATTCCTTTACATTTTCTTTTGCTGATGTTCAGGAAATTCTGGAAAAAATCCTCTACATTTTGATGGAAACCTGACTATAGACATCTTAAATGTGACATGCTTTGAGTAAAACGTACATCTAAAAGGTTGAGCAACACTAGTTCAATCTTGTAACAATGTATTTTATTATAAGCTTATCATTATTTAAAATCCTAAGTAACTAGTATCTGTAGGTTGAGATAATTTCTCTCTGAAATGCAGTGGATTGGAAGTGTTAAGTAACATAAAATGGATATACTCAAGTACAGTACACAAACTTTAAAATTTAAGTACAGTAGTTGAGTAAATGTGTAGCTCAATGAGAATCCAGAAATAGGATTGTGATTCCAGGGATGTACTCAGGCGTGCTACTGTAAAGCATTTGGCACAGAAAGGCTTACACTTCATGACATGTTTATGTATTTTATGCTACAGTGTGTTGTACCTGGAGGCTCTCAGCCAGCTGGCAGTAGTACTCCTTTATGTCCAAGGCTGGAGTCATATCAGGGCTGCCAAATTTAATAGCTGCCACTGCTCCTGTAGTCCGTTCAGCTGGCTCCAGCAGAGTCTCCACTGCCTGCCCATACACACCACACATGCAAACACACAGAGATGAAGTATATTAGATGCCCGACTGTGAAATGCGATGCATTGTAATTGTTCAAAGTACAAAACACTATTTAATTAAAGTAGTTAAAATTAGCTCCACCTCAACCAGCTACATCATTAAAATGCTGCTTATAACAAATCAATAATAGATCATAATTTAACACTAAAAGGGGCCATTATTCAGAATAAGTACTTTTACTTTGTACTACTTTAGAGTATTTTTACAGTGTGGTACAGCATTGCTACTTTTATTTTGGTAAAGCGTAAAGTGTGTCTACATTAAAATGTAAAAAGGAGGAGCACTCTGCAGGTAATTCGCCTCCAGGTAAAAAACCTCCTGAATGATGAACTACTGAAGGAATTGTAACCGGGAGAAGCTGACTGCAATGGTGGTGAAGACAACAACTCCAATGATACCATGCTCTTTCACGACATCAGCAAACTACATTTTTTGTTATTGTTTTGATGTGAGAGACCAATAGTGGCAGAAAATTACATTGTGTGCGTTTAAAATTTTAAAAGTAAAAGTTCTTGTTATGCAGACAAATGGCCCCCGTGAGTGTTATACTATTATATATTCCCTTAATAAATCATTACCATAATGCATTAATGTGTAAGTAACATTTTACTGTTTTAATTGTTGTAGTTTTATCTATAACAATGCATCATATATTATTAGTTTCTATTGTTTTCTATGTAAAATCTTAGTGTGTAACTTAAACCGTAACTAAAGCTGTCAAATAAATGCAGTGAAGTAAAAAGCGCATTATTTGCCTTTGAACTGCAGCAGAAGTATAAATGGCATAAAATGAAACACACAAGTACCTCAAATATCTACTAAACTGCAGTGCTTAAGTAAATGTACTTACAAACACACACAGTACATTTTGATGTATTCAAACATGCATCAAAGACCTCAACATGTATGTCTTCAGCTTCCAATATGTAGCCCGTTTAGAAAAAAAACAAAAAAAAAACACATCCGTTAAAGCGAAAATGAGCTGTTACAGAGCTTCAGAACATTTTTCTCCTTTTTCCCTCCACCTAAATAACGACATGGCTACCGATTCATCAGGGGAATATGGGAGTGCTGATAACAACAACAGTTAATAAAACAAAGGGAACTCCTGTTTTCATTTGGTATTCAGCCGCATTTCCCGGACTGTGGGTTATCGAGCGTGTCCCAGAGGGAGTGTGTTAAACGCTGGGTAGCCCAGCTTTGCAGAGAAAAACACAGTGTGATGGAGTTGGTCCTGCTTCAGCTGCCTCATTCTCTCCCTTTCTCTGCCTACAGCCTTGAGATCTGATTCTGGGGCACGTCTGTCATCTCCTGGCGAGGTGGAGAATATTATAGGAGGTGGATAGAACAGGGTGTGTATGGATGAGATATAAGTAATGATGTGCATTGGAAACGTGACTATTTTAAAGCAATAGTTTGACATGTTGAGAAAATATGCTTATTCACTTTCATACAAATGTTAATTTTCTTTTAAATATGAAGATGTTCAGAGAGAAAGTTTTCACCTTGCAGATTTAACCACTGGGCGGTTTTGTCAATATAGCCAGTATACAAATTGTACACAGGTTAGCTGTAAGCTTGCTAGCAACAGACACACCGACCACATCTATGGTCCTCCATTTCCCAGGTCCTTATGTAATCTTCCTCCATTCTATAAGCCTTTTTCTCTCATCTCTGTAATTTTATGAAATAAATTCATAAGGCCCTGGGATTTGTGCAAAGTTTTTGCTCAAGTTCAAGTACCATGTGTGGTTTGCGTCTTAACATCAGCTAAGCTGCTGGCTGGAGCATTATGTTTAATATTCAGGCATGAGAGTAGTGTTGAGCTTCTCATGAAACAGAATGGAAGCAAATATAAGTGTATTTCCCAAAACTATTCCTTTAAAAGACTGGAATGAGGACTCAAATGAGCACAACTGAACAAAGGCCTAATTTTCACATGTTGCTCATTTAACTGGATTCCATATTTTATGTTTTAGTTATCTCCCCATATGTTTCACTTTTTGGCTCTTCGGCAAGGTGACTGGGGTCATCACAGCTGTGTTTGTCACCACAGGTCTGGGCATTTCTCCAAACACTACTGTCTGACCTAAGTGTTACATTTCAAGTCATTTTCATGGTTATAAACTTTTCCTGTTTCATCACACTGCAGATATATTTTCTCCCCCTCCCCTCCCCTCACCTCCTTGTGCTGAGCCTCCATGTTGGCCAGCTGCTCCTCATAGATAGCCACTTGCTCCCTCAGCGCCAAGCACTCTGCTGTCACGGCATCCACTTCCTGCAAAAAAAAATCAAGTTAACAGCGAACAAGGCTGAAAGTACAGAAGTTTTACTTAGTTTCTGGAAGTCTCCGAGAGGAACACTGCAGTCTGGGAACTAAATCACACCACAGGTTGAAAAGCAGAAAAGGTCTTTGTTTCCACTCTGAACATGCATTTTAAGAACCATCAGCACCAGCACATCCACCTGTTTCACTGAACAGCAAGTACACCGCAATGCAGAGAAAGGGGGAGGAGGAGTAGAAGGAGGCTAACTAGACACAAAAGCCCTATCCACCAATTCATTCACCCGCAGGGGTTCTCACCTCATCTACTCTTTTTAAAGAACCAGATTAACTGATGCTGGATGCAATTACTGTACATTTGGAGACATGCAGAAAGGGTTTGGTGGTGAAGTTGGGGAGCCTTGCTGAGAGGGTGGCAGGATCCTTGATGGACAGCAGTAAGCATAATGAGTCTGGTCCTGATGCTTTTACGGCTGCCTGTGTTCAAATATTGTCCAAACATCAGGAAAGAAACATGTTGTAAGTCACATTCTGAGCAACTTTTTCTAGCCACTAAGGGGTATCAGGACAATCTGTAAATACAACAACAGATATATTTTACTGTTTTAAAGTTTCTTTTGCAAACACATTGGAACAGTTGGCTATGTTTAGCATGCAGGAGAGCAACATTAGCATTAATTTGGAGTTGTGTTTCTATCCAATATGATTTTCTCTTTTTTATCTCTGTTTCCACTAACTCCCAAGAGAAATATCTGTGTCTTTAGCATCTAAATGCTCCACAATGTTCACCAGCTAGTCGCTAACCATGTCTGTCTGTTTGTTGCTGTGTACATAGTGTACAGTGGGTTTATCAGAATGACACAGAGAGAGCGGTGAGACTGAACAAAACATTAAAGCTGCAGGCTGTAATGACCTTAAAGCCACTAAAACACTCCTTATATTATATCCTTGATAATTCTCTCTGGGTTTGTTACTGAGTGACATCGTTCACATTGCATTGGGTTGTTTGAGTAACTTTTATATTAAAAGTATTGAACAAAGCAGCTTTAAACCTGCAATAACTATTTTTTGATATGGCAAAACGGTTAGTAAACAGTTGCTTTTTTACAGATCAAGCAATTATGGAGCAACATTATCGTTCATTTGGAGTCTCAGGATGTCTCAGTTCACCTGACAAATGTCAGGTATGTTTAGTATTTGATTTTCTTAGTATTTGATCTTCTTTTAGTTTTGTTTTTGGTCATAGAGCTTAGGGGAAACTGCAGATTTGGGTGATAATTCTCTGTTAGTTTGTTGCTATGAGCAAACAAACACCTTAACAGCAGAGTCATTTGATCCATTTTTAAAAACATTATCTTTAAAGGAGTTGACAGTCAAAAAAACTGAGTAACAATCCACCAACTTTCATCACATTCTGATTCAAATGTTGCTAAATCCTGATTGGTGTTTGTATGTTCGTGAAATCACCCTTTTCCAACAAAGCCCAGACAGAAATGTAAAATAACCAACCAAACCTGTTCCAACGTTCGCAGAAGATGGCGAATTTGTGTAGGACCACATCGCTCAGAGTGAAAAGCTGATTGATAAACATGGGCATCCAAGTTTCCTCAACATGCCAAATCTTTTTATCATTTCCACCCTGATTAATAATAAACTGGTAGGCGTTTTAATCAACATGCCTGACTATATAAAAACTTTTAACGTAACCTTTTCTGCCTAAGAGAGCGTGAAGAACATATTCTTTTCTGTCTTACTGTTCCCAGCACCTACTACATATGAAACATCCACTTCCTTGTATTTGTATTTTAATGCTGGTGAATATTGTTGAACTCTTTGCCACATCTAGGTCTGGTGATGCAAGACATTAATGAATCAAAGAGATACCAGCAGTCCTTTTAAAATGCACAAGAATAGGCAGGAGAGACGCAACACAAAAGCCAGCAGTATACTTTAAAATAAACCAAACGTGCTTTGTTTCATCACTGTCAGTGTACCATTATGTTGCGAGAACTGTGGCTAGTTGTGGGTTGAGCTGTGTAGTATTAGCTCCTCTCCTCCGCATCTCTGCTCTTCCTTTTTCTACCTCCCTGCCGATTTCCCACAAAATCTTGTCACCCTGCAGCTGCTTCCAATTCAGAACCAGAGAACTGAGCCAGCAGGAATATTACGGCACCGTATCACAGCCTGCATTACATCTGTAAGGGAGAAATTAAAGCCTCCCTCGCATCTGGCGGGGCTTGGGTGGGCGGGGGGAGAGATGGGGCTCTGCGTGTCTGAGGGGGGGGGGTATGGAAAACTTTGTGGCTCAGGTTGCAGCAGGCCACCAGCCGAGACTGCGTGACTGCTGGTGATCAACTCACTCTGGGCAGGGATACAGAGGAGCAGCAGCTGTGGCGAGTTTCAGCTGATTGACCAGGAGGCAGAGGGGAGGAGGAGCAGAGAGATGCTAGACAACACTGCCATCTAGTGCCAAAGGTATATTATCACAACAAAGATACGATGTATGGTACAGCACAAGAAAATATAAAAGTTTTATAAGTAATCAAAAATGCCTCCATTTAACATGAATTACTTGATTTTCTACTATTAGTATTAATAGTTTTACAGTTGTCATCATTTATCTAAGCGATGACCTCGTCCGGGTAATCTTCAAATCATCATATTCATCAAATTTGTAATAGAATAGAATGTGGAGTCTGAAAGATGTGGGAATTTACCCAGTGGGATATATAATTCAAAGCCAACCAGGCCCATAAAGTGCCACCTATGATTTACACCTACAGGGTTAATGTTTATTGTATTGTGGAAAAATTACCAGTATTTGCTTCTCACTTTACAATAAGCCATCAAATCTACAGTCATAAATGTTAGTCAGTATCTGGTCTGAGAATACTGGTATATACTCCAACTGACTGGATACTTCACCTAAAAATGGGCTCAAAAGTTATTTTTATTTTATGCAGTGTAATGGTTTATTTCTTAAATTGTCAAATTATGTCATTTAGAACCCCTTTATGGATATCACTTTAATATAAGTGGTAATAATAAAGTTGGCAAGTCTAACCACATGTAACTGCAGTATACATGGTTTGCTTAAATTATTTAAGTTTACTTATTAATATTGTATAATCAAGCTGTATGATACAATTTTTACATTTTTGGTAGTGGGACTCTTGACCTCAGTGTTTCTAATTCCCAGCCACAGACCTGGCTTCCACAAAGCAGCAGGTATGGTTGCTGTTGTATTTACAACTATTACCTCAGCTACATCTTGTCGTTCCTGCTGTGAGAGGACCCTCTGCTGTGCAGCCTTCTCGTACTCTTTCATCAGAAGTTCAAGCTCTTTCTGCAGCTCCTCGGTGTCACACAGAATCGCATCCTGCGGGGAGACGCAGTGAAGACACTGATGGGCCTTGACAAGGTTAGAGATCAGGCCTGTCTGTCACTATGCAAACCGAGGTTAAACTGATGGTATGGCTTGACAAGTCCAATGGACCGTCTATGAGAAAATCTAATTTAGGAATGTCACACACAGAGAAACATGCAGCAGACACACCCAGCAGCAGCACCCTACCCTCTCCCTGCGCAGTCTTTCCACCACTGCATCCAGACTGTATTCAGGCTCAGCCACAGTGGAGGTGATGCTGGAGGTGACTTGTCGACTGTTCAGCTTCTCTTCTAGTTTAACAATCTGACATTCAAGAGACTCATTCTCCTCCTCAAAACAATGGGCCTTGTAAAGGAGAACAGAGACAGATTAACTAGTGATAAAGTCAGAACAGGTAGGTGCTATATATATATATATATATATATAGTCACTGCTTCATTTACCAAGAACACAATAATGCCACAGCAGAGGATAAGTAAACGTAAAGTGCTGAGGCATCATTGGGAGAAGTAATAGTGTTTGTCCTCACCAGTTCAATAAGCCTGACCAGGCGGTCATTAAGGGTAGCAATGATGGTGCGGTCCTGGACAAACCGGTTCAGACCTTCCTTGTTCAGCGCCTTGGCAGCCACAAAATCTAACTTGTCACAGTCACACTTCTCAACAGCCGCACCCCTGAGAGAAGGAAAGGAAGTACTAAAAACTGGACTGAATTTTGAAGGATCCTAGGGGAGATCATTTGAACCACCTTCAGGGATAGTTAATGACTTTAACCAAGTATGCATACAGTATACAGTAATACATTTATTTGCTATATTTGGAGAAGCAGAAACACAAAAGATTGCAGAACAAGCTCATTTTTAAATGTTTCAGTGCATTTTAGCCCTTTCTAATCACAGTAAATTCCCTACACCCTAAGATTCACTACACCCACATTCATGAACTTTGTTTCATGTCAAAAACATTTTAAATTTGACATATTTTTAATAACATTTAAGTCCGTCACCTTAATGGCTTAAAATCACCGCCCAAATTCTGAAGCCGCCCTCCGTCCCAGAGACCCACACTGACCTGACGGAGGCCCGGTATTGCCCTGCACACTGCATACTCAACCCTCCATTTCGACTCCAATTATCATCCTCAAACAGCTTGCGGTAAGAAGAAACTCTAAGCATGGCCATGACTTTGGATGGGTTCAAAGTGGGCCACAACACAACAGGCAAATGGTGGTAGCAGGTCCAAGGTGGAGGTTTTATATTCACAGGGAATGAGAATGTAGCGCTGAGGTGAAGGATCTCTCACTGGCCACTGAGTGGAGTAAATATAGCGTGAACATCAGCCAGTAACAATTTCACATGTACCTGAAGAGTGAGCACTAAACTCCAGTGTACAAATTTTGTTTATCTAAATAAGAGGCTGATCACACATTTTTCAAAAAGAAGGTGTTGAATGGGAAAACAAAACAGCTTTATACACTGATTTTATTTCTGTTAAATAAATTAAAAGCACCAAAAAATCTGAAAAGTTGAAAACAGGTGCAAGTGTTTTCTTGTGTACCTTTAAATGTACCTTAACTTTATGAACAGATTGCGACAAAACTGAAGACAGAGCACAATGAATCCATACACATACATCAGTTGGTACAGTGGCATAAGACAAGACTTAAAATCACAGGTTATTGATTATTATTGATTTTGTGTTTGAAATGACATTATCTCTAAAGTAATAAAATGAATAAATACATGGCTATTATAAAACGGCTCTCCCAAATCTGAATCACCAGCAACCATTACTTCAGGGCCAAGCCACCTTTTGGCAAAGCTTGGCTTGATTGTGACCAACAGAAGAATCTTGTGTATAGAAGGCAGAAGAAACTACGCGAGAATGCAGCGAGAGAGAGAACTTCAGCCTGACAGGCATTTCTATAAATGCCATGATTGTCAGTGTGGTCACATTACATCATCTGCTCACTTTTGAAGTTCCTGGAACGTCTGAGAAGAAAACTCCTGGACCATTTCCAGCATCACAGGAGATACTGAGCAAGAGAAATCAATGCCATAAATGTAAATATTTTTGTCAAAAGTGAAAGCTATTGCTGACATCTCTTGAGTAGAACTGTTAAAGAGGAAATAGTGTTCGTTACAGATAGCACAGTAGTTCCTTATTTTTATCACTATGACATGTTTTGCAACAGTGACTACAGAAACACATTTCCTCTGTGGCACAAAGGAGAATGGTGCACAAATACATGCTGTATCCTGTAGAGTAATGGGCCATTAAATCTTGCTAACCTTGCACCCAGAAAATGCTGCATCACTTAAATAAAAGAGGCCTTTACCATGAGGAACACAACGGCTGTGTCTTGGCATTCATTAACAATGAATAATGAGCTGTAAGATGAGGTGAAGAGAAAGGCATGTAAATAAAACACAGATATGAACAGTACCACCTTTGTGACAAACATGACAAACTGTAGACACCATCACAGATTTGCACCACCATACCGACAGTCAAATACCCATGAAACAGGGAAACAATCACTATTTACACAATTTAAGACATCGAGAACCACAGAGGGGGGTGACTCCTCACTCGATTCTGGTGAACCAGGAAGTTAGTGTGTTAACAGACTTGTTTTGTAACTCTGGAGGAAGAAGATGTAAGGCTCACAGCTGGAGTTACACAGAAACACAGCAAAACATTCACGACAAGGAGTTTTCTTTAACAGGACAATAAAAATGATGATGTGATGAATATTTCCAATATTTTACAACCAATGCAGAGCTGAAAGTAAACCATACTGTAGTAGGAACCAAAAACTGTTCAGATGGTGCAAACGTAGAAGAAAGAAAATTATAAATAACAAATACAGTGAATATGGACAAAAATAATTCTCGCAGATTATTCATTGAATTGATAATTGAATGATTGTCGTGATTTATCTTAAGCTTAAACATTCTTAGTATATAGATTTCCACAATTGTCCCATTTCAAACTATTCAATGCTTTGAACAATATACTAGTATTTATTCTACTTCCTAAAACTTCAGGAATTTCCTTTTCTTTAGTGTAATTCAGTCTTTCGCTTAGCATCTATAGCTATTTAGTGTTTTCACATTCATACCACTCACTGTTCATGGGTTATTTTGGCATGAGCACCTACAATAAGAAGGGTCAGCGGAGGACGAGGACAACTCTAGACTGAAGGCGCAGGGCCTTTAGGTAATCAGAAAAGTGCATAGGTATTGGTTCAAAGCTCTCCAAGCGCTTCAAAATCCAGCGACCGGTCATACGGTGACTGAACTGAAGATATGACACTTGGTAAAATCATCATAGTTCTAATGGACGTCTTCCTTTACCATGAGAGTCTGTGAAAGGTGGGGTGCAAAACAGCTGCACTGGTCTCCAACAGATGATAAAATACCAATGGGATCATGTTACACCATGTCCTACAGGTCCTGGTCCTTTGCCAAGAGAAAGCCAGGTTGGGAATCGACTCCAAACCTGACTGACGTTGTGAGATCAACCTCGTTTACTCCTCGTCTCCTGCCATGAGGAAACCCAGAATGAAGTCGATGGCTTTCTGCCGTTCTTGTGGTGTCTGCCTGCCCATTAGTTTGGGAGGCGGTCGGATAAGGAGGCTAGCGAAGAGTGTAGCTAAAACACAAGGACAGGACAAAGAGGTGAAGAACAGAAACCAATGTACTAACAATAACTTATTTCAACTATCTCAAGTTAAATAAAAGAAAAACATTCTTACATGGTATGGATAATCAGACAACATACACTCTTAAAACATTCATATCGCTTTAGCCAACACTTGTGATGCTCAGGATATTTAGCAGGATGGTTACCATAAAGATGATGGTAAAATGCCTGACTGAAAATCTAAGGTAAAGAAAAGAGTGAATAATTACTGCTCTCCTCTACAATTGTATTATCCCACCTTTAAACAAGGTACAGTACCATAACCCAAACTACTTCACGTCAGTTGTCCACTCTAATGACTGGTTAATAAAATAGCATCATCTCATTACTTGTGGATATGAGACGATTCTGGTGACAAATTATTGCCTGTATGTGACACTTTATGGGGATAGAAATAACAGACGTTGTTGGTCTGATTATTCATATCCTTGGGAAGAAATTAAACAAATGCATACCAAGCCACATATACAACAAACTTACACTATACATTGGGGTAATGAATATGAAACATCTTTTTTATGAACTGGCAAATATTAAGACAGGAGATACCCGTTTCATACCTATGAGACTGGCTGTTAGGTTGTTGTTGTGAGCATGCTTGAGAAGTTCCTTCAGAAAAGCCATCAAGTAACGAAACACGTTGCGGTGAGCACGAGGCAGCTGGGAGATCAACTGTCAATCGTCAAAAGTAGGCAAAGATTAATTGGACGCATTATTGTCCACATTATATATGACAGACTTCACAGAAAATAGAGAACAATGCCTAGTTGAGTAAATATAGTAAATTGCAGAGTCGTGAACAGAGGGTATGTTACAAAGTCACTGCACCTGTTTGCAGAGGCGGCTGTCATGAGCACAGTCGAGGCACCGTTGGTAGAGTTCATAACACACCACTGGCTCTGGCAAGGCTTCCAGGAAGATCAACAGAGCCTCGGCTACAGAGTGGTTACAACCAACTACATAAATGGTTAGGGAAGAACAAGCAAATATGGACTCCAGTGTGGGTCTGTTGGGGTGAATCATTCATGTGCATATTAACAGGAAAAACAGGAGTTCGTACCCCGTGTGTATGCCTGCACACTATACACATGTATGATTTCTTTTTATTATCTGTAAGATTCAAAGCTAGCAAGCTCACTTAGGTTTTTACTAGTATTACAATTATTACTGCTGCTGCTGCTGCTATTTATTATTATAATAATTATTGGTGAAATCTGGGCTTATGGGACACTCGCATCATAAACAAGGATACTGATGGAGTCCGGGATGCTGGTGTCCAGACAGTCGATGATGCTCTGCAGCTCCTCTTGAAGGCCTGGTGTCTGGAACAAGTCCTCCTGGGAGACATTCAGAGACAAATATGGAACATTTAAAACAGTTCCCACAAATCCAATTAGTATCACTACAGTTAGTTATTGTATCTTGAACTTTTAAGACACCAAAAAAATAATGCATGTTAGCATTGCAGCAGCAACTGTAGCCACAGTTGGCAAACCCACAATTTAGCTATAACGGTAATTACATTACTTGCATTACATTGAGTGTCGTTGTTCGCTCTCTATCATAGTATTTGGATTTCTCCAGAAATGCATACCTTACCTTTAAAAGGAGTTTAGTGTAAATTGTCCAAATAGAAAATAATAAATAAAGCATTGAAAATCACCAATTAAATTATCTGAAATATCCACTTTCACAAAACTGAAAAAAAGGCTGTGTTTCTCGGCTCATGAACGGTTTTGGAGATGCATGGTTTCACAGGACAGCAACGCTATATTAAATGGATATTGTGATATAAAAATAGATATTATCTGGGATTTTAGGTTATCATTTTATCATGTGATAAGTGTCGTATCTCGGTATTTGGGGTAGATTAGGTGACTGTGAGATAGTTATTAGACCATTCTTGGAAAGTGAAAAGCGCTTGTATGGCCATCATGTACATCACCGATGTATAAAATGTACTTGTCTATAAATGGCCTTTTCAAGCACCAATAAGCCATTCCTTAAAATATCATATAATCATGTATATCAAGGTAAAAAACAATGAACTACATCCCTCACCTTTACAGTTCAGCAGTCTTATCACTGCTCAATGATACACATCCTTTGTTGTAGTGAGTACTTTATGAATTGTAGCCTTCTCACCTGATCACAGGACTTGGTAAAGAGATGGTTGACAAGAATCCACACTTCCTTGGGGATCTTCAAAGGTTTGTCCTCACTACTTGCATCATCCACCATCAGGAAGTTCATCTTTGACTTTTCCTGATGAGAGATAACATTTCACCATGTTTTACACTGACAAACTGAAACACAGACTTTAGATTATTTCCTGGAATAATAAATATATCAATATTTTGCGATTTATTCAGAATTCATGATATTATTTCCATACTGTATGATTCATGGAGCCTAACAGAATGACTGCGCATTGGATCGATTAGTGATGTGAGTTGGAGCAGCAGTGGGATCAGGATAATCTCTGGGGTCTGTACACGTGAAGGAGATCCATTTAGCAAACGGCTGGGTATCACATTCTTTTTGTCTCTGCAAATGGATCCCTGAGACTCATGAGAGACGTCCAAAAATAATCTAGTGAGGCCGCACATAGATGCAGGGGAAACTGGTCTCTAATGGGGCACGGTGCTAGCATGCAGAACTAATGTGATTTTCTGTAAAATGTTTTAACAACCAAAGCTTCTACTGGGAACCTTCAGGGTGTTTAGAGTATGGTGAATCCTCTAGATGGGATTCAAGACCAAGCTTTAACACAAAATGTTTAAACTGCTACATTCTAAAGAAACAGGGCTAATTTATATTCCAAGTGGATATCTGTTTATTCATGCAGCTATTCAGTTTCACTGATCAGTAACAGGTTACGAAATGGAAGAGGAAGCTTTCCGTTTGGCTTCATACTGTAGGAGTGTTTAAGGTTAGGTGAATGGACCCAAATAATTCCTCTCATTAGCTTTAATCATGTGTATGAGGGAGCGGTGCAGTGAGGGTGACCTGCTGTGAAATGAGATTTAGTGTGTTTGTGTGTGTCTTCACAGTTTCATTGGATTGGTGCACCCTGTCCTCAGTGGGCCAGCAGGAGATTTAATGGATGATTGATCCACACACACAGATTATTACTAAGCTGGCATGGTCTGGTCCGTGACTGCCGGTGGGTTACCTACTGTTCCCCATGTCAGCTTCCTGAAATTTAGAGCGAGTTGGCACTGACTCAATTTTCTGATTAGCTAGTGAAGCCACTTTTTAAATCAACCTAAGGTGCAAACAGTAGGTAAGTGTCGGGGCACAATATTGCAGCTGTAAAGGACTGCATGTTAAAAGAAATAGTCCAAATTTATGTGAAAAGTACACTTTGTTACTTGCGTTCCGCGAGTCATATGAGAGATTTGATACCACTCTTGAGTCTGTGCAGTAAGTATAGAGCTAGAGCTAAGAGGCGATCAGCTTAGTTTAGCTAAGACTGGAAGCACGGGGAACAGCCAGCATGGCTCTCTCCAAAGTTAAAACACACACATACCAACACTTCTTAAAGCTCAATAATTGGTGTTTGGCATGTTACTCAAACTGGACTCAACTTCCTGGATCAGATTGCATGTCTCATCTGTACCAGAAGCAACAGGCCCCCATTAACACAGCTCCTGACATTGTTTTAACACAGGGCAGTTTTCTGGCTGATCGCCCGCTTAGAGGTGGGATTAATTTGGAGAGGCTAGCTGTTTCCCTCTAATTGCAGTCTTTATACTAAGGTAGGCTAATTATTTCCCAGCTCTAGCTCCATACTTAACATACAGACATGAAATTGGAATCAAACTTGTCATCTAATTTTCAGAATAAAAGTGAATAAGGATATTTTCCAAAATGTGAAACTATTCCTTTGATTTCTGCTTGCTGGATAGCATCACAACCATTTCAAAGTTATAGGTCCAACCATTTTATGCATGTAAATCTTTAATCTTTAAGGTCCAAGTTACACACTAACAGGGGATTGCCTGCACTGGGGCTTTTGTTGATCTACCATGCCAAATTTAACAATACTTGATCCAGTTTCTCTTCATGACGTGAACAGTTAAGTGTCATAAAGCAGATACTTGTTGTAACTAAGGTGATATTGACCTTCATTTGCCAAACAGCTTAACAGCACCAGTGTTAATATTTTACCTTTTCCATGTAGCTGTCCTCTCCCTGAGCAAGAAGTCAGCCCACAACCAGAGTGGAGAGTTGGAAAGGAATGATCAAGGCAAGAAGAGGCGATGCAGGGAAACATAAGAAGAATGAACAAGGTAGATAGAAGTGGACACAGAATCAGAAAAGTAGATAGATCATGGATTGTTCTTGCATAAATCGTCAATCAAATACGCCAGGGTCAGTAGGAAAATTGGAGCAGTTTAAATAGAAATAAAGAAGTACCGAATGATAGCAGCACTATACCCAAAGCCAAATCAGATCAAAAATAGCATTTTGGAAACAGACAGAGGTGAACATGTTAAGAACAGAGGAGGCTATTCATATAAAACATTAATATGGGCCTAACCTGAGTCAGTGTTCCCTGTTTTTTAGGAGCTCCCTTCCCATGTTTTTGCCACTTCCTTGTTCTCTTGGCCCCTTTTGGCCAGAAATATGCAGGTTGAGACATTTTATGCTCTCCAAATATAGTCTCTCTGTGTGACTGAGTTTCCCCTGAGGGAGTGAACAAGCCCTCACGTGTTCCTGCTCAGGTTTCAGGTAGTGAATAGCTACAGAGGGAGGAACAGCTATCGGATTACAATCTGTGCTAAACTGCTCGGTGTAAAGGAAAGTTTATGTTTCCCAATCAATATCAGTTTGATGAAAATATGTCTTTGTTCACCAATCCTATCACTTTAAACTGGTGGTCTGATTGTATTTCCCTTTTCATGACCACTGGACTAGCCTTCCCTCACCAGGTCAATGAGTTTGGTGATGGGGATCTCTCTGATGGGCTTCTTCATGCGGCACAGAGTCTCCAGCGAGGTGCCAAAGCAGCTGGGCAGGTAGTTGCCAGAGATGGTAATGAAGTAGTCCTTGCCGCGGTCCAGATGGAGCACCAGAATATCTTCTATTGAGTCCTCTCCAGAGTTCAGCAGCGTGACGGAGTCTTTACTGACATACACCTCCAGATAGATCTCCAGGGTCTCGCCTGCTCAGGTAGATAAGGAATAGGTTCAAGGCAAACCTTTTGAGAAACTTTGATGAGAACATAGTCAGGTGTTGCCTCTGCATTGTTGATTTTATTGCAAACTAATAAAGTAATTATAAACTATGCCTAACTTTATCAGTTATCTATTGTTTTTGAGCAGTGATTATAAACTCTTCCCTAGCAGCTGCCTTGTTTAACATTCAATCATATATAGATAAAGGGGGCAACACCTGACACCACACTAGCCAGGAAGACATTAGTAAGAGAGTGAAGAGTAAGAGTGCAACGAGTTCTGGTTTAAATGCCAAGGGTGAATAGCCTGATCCTTCACAATATTCGAAATTGCACTATTACAGTGGCAAACTTGGGACATGCAACAGTACAAAGTTGTCCTGAAGAGATGTAACTAAATGTGTAATCTCTGTTTTACATTTCATTACCAATCATCAAAGCACCACATGATCACAGCTCTAAAATTCGAGATAACAAGCTTAAAGACAATCAAAAAAAGAAAAAGGTGTTACTGGATAAAAAGGTCTTACCCGGCTCCAAGAATCCATCGCTTGGCTCGGCACGGAGCCAAGGCTTGCAATACAGCGAGTCATTGAGTTTGGGGATGAAGGCAAAGTGACAGGGGACCTGCCCGTCATTTGTTATCAGGAAGGGCTCCTTTCGAAGCTGCCGGAATTTCACATTCTCAAATGTAAACTGCAGGACAGGGAAAGACAGGCAAACATTAACCTCAGATTCCCAGTAACTTTATCCCACAAACTTTAGGAGAAATATGAACAGGCTCCACTGCTTTAAAGGTTATTAGTGAGACAGACCCTCAGTATGAGGAGTGTATGTGAGGACTTTATCATTACCTCTCTCCTGTTCAGAGATACAGATGGAAGGAAATCATTCTCCATTCTGTCCATCGCTCGAACAATCTCCTCAAACACCTTTTTGTGGCGCTCCTCATTTACCACCTTAACCTGTTACACAAGCATAAAGGTCCTATTTATTTTTATTATTGTTATATATTGTCAGAATTAATAGGAGAACCCTGGATGTTTGAACCAAAACCAGTGAGTTTAGGGTTTTTAATTTAACAACATAGCTTCTTACCTCAATATTGAATAGGGAGCTGACAGGCTTGTGGTCACTAGTTTTCAGCTCCATGTGGCTTCGGTATTTGAGCTGCTTGACATTGTTGCCCCTCCACAAGATTCTGTCACACCAAGCTGGGACACGGCACTTCCCACTGCAGGAAACAGTTGAAGTTAAGGGTCAGACATTAGACACACACGCAGGATTGCCAACTCTGTGCTGGTTCAATGATAAAGCCGAAAAAACATTCTTAAAAGCAAAATGTAATCAGTATTCCAAAAAAAGAAAAACTGACATGGGGACAAGTTAACAGTAGCAGTTAGGGCTGGGGCAATTCATCGACGTAGTCAATTACGTAAATACATTGACTAGCATTACACTAGCGTGGCTGCATCCGGTGTTAGCAGGGATTAACAAGCTCCAGCTATAAGACCACACCTTCGAGAGTCTAAAGTTTGTGAGTATTTTAGACAGACACTCAACAACGTGCTGCTCTGTGAGCTCTGTGAATTGGAAATAGTTTCACAGCAGCACAAGTGCTGTCCACAAATATGTGAAGCAGCATGAACACGTGAAGTGAAAGTATCCCGGTGCACTTTGTGTAGACGTCAGCACCGCAAATCGTGTTTATTTTCTGTCTCCACACAAGCACGGCACATTATCAGCAAAAGGACACGTAGTCCATTAAAAATTCTTCATTGCTTTCATGTTAAAAGTAATTTCTGCCCCGCTGCTGTCATGGTAACGTAACGTTACACCATGTGTAATCTAACGCTCGGCCGTAGATTCAATCATACAATCATATTTTGTGTTTATTTAACGGCCACGTGTGAGCAATAAAATGGCTGAAACAAACATTACAGACAATCTGTGAATCATTTCAGTTGTTTTCTTTGCCCCACACTGATGCAGAAATACATTTGATACCATACTACATTATATACACTATCAATATTGAAAAAAATCCATGTCAGAAACATTTAAATTAATGTCATTAATGTCATAGATATTGTCATTATTCTAATGTGCTTCACCAGGATGATTGAATAAAATGTTGATTTATTCATTAGGCATGTTTTTGAAATTTATTTTGGAAAAACTGGTAGGTGAATTGAGTACGAGCATACATTTTTTCTCTTTAAAATACACAACATTAGTCCTTAGATTAATCGACTAATAGACAAAATAATCGTTAAATTAATCAATTGGAAAAATAATCATTATGTACAGCCCTAGTAGTGATATAATAGCACATGCTGGAGTTTGTGTATTCAATGATTAAAAAAAAGATACAAGAGAGGCATTTGTTTTTACCTTGAGTCCCATCGATCTGTTTTGGGGTCGTACTTGTATGTGGGAATAAAATTGATCTCTCCCTCCATGAAGTCTGTGAAAGCTCTCTTCGTCAGTCTTTGAATGTTAAGCTACACAATGAAAAGTGGCAACATTACTTGGTGAAAGAGTCAAAACAGAAATCTTAATTATCATCACACAAAGACAGATTACAAACAACCTCTGTAATAACGGTATTTGCAAAGAAACGGCCCTTGTATTTTTGCCTAACCTCTATTTTTCACCCAAGTGCAAAATTATTCAAGTAATACCTTTTAAGCAGCTACAGAACCTGTAGCTAATTATAGAAACAGAAGCAGTGATGGGGCATTTTTCTGGACCTACTAACTATCACAATTATTTCTAAAACTTGTGCTAATACTTGTCTGTGTTTTTGAAGCTGAAAAGGAATTCAGAAATAAACACTTAGGCGGGTAACAGTTTCTTACCTGATCAACCTCCTGCAGCTTTTTTAGCTCGTTCTTAACAATATGCTGTTTGACGTCTCCAGCATCGTACATGCAAAGACGATAGTTTAAATCCCCAAGCCAGATTACTACACTGAAACACAAAAGGAGACGGAGACAGCTTAAATACAACAGAGTTATGGCATCAATGTTTGAGTGATTATCATCACAAACACTAAAAGAATCTGTAGCTCATTTTTGTACAACTACTTAAAAGACAATGACACAGATTATGTTTACATAATAAGAGCTTTGTAGTATAAAATTAATTTACTAGTTTACTATGGCAGAATGCTGGAAATGTGAAATAAATTATGTATATGGAAAATCTACAAAATAGAATAAACCACAAGAATTCAGGTACAGCTGGTGGTAAACAAAACCTCAAGCTGACAATAAAAACATAACCAATGAGTGTAAAATCAGACTTTGCACATTAATTCAGAGCCATGTTCTTCTTCTGAACATGACTGAGGAACTCACTCGTGCTTGACAATAGTGAGAGGGGGGTGGTCCAGTAAGTGGAAGGTCATGCGGGCGCATATGTCTTTATAGTCCTGGTTGCGGCGCTCAAAGTCTTCCACGTGTGCTGCTAGATGGGAGTTGACAATGCAGAAGCTAGTGTTGTGGAAAACAAACCTCACTGCCACGCCTCCTTTGTTTCCCTGCAAAAAATAAATAAATGAATGTAAACATTAAAAAGGCCAGGCCGTTGGACATTTAAACAGCACCTTATTTTAATTTAGTCAAATACATGCAGGAATAAAGTCTACGTAATATTAAAAAGATCAAACAGAAGCCAAGGGCAGTATACTGTAAATACTGTAATCTAAAGAAAATTATATATATATGCATTCAGCAGCGGCGGAATCATGACCGCCGCTACTAAAATTTCCCACGATGATTAAACTATGCGCTACAAATGTTTTCACTCGCACACTGTGCGAACACAGCAGCACTCAATGCTCGGCTCTCTTCCTCTCCTCGTTCTATGCAGAACATACGTGACAGATGGTGTTATAAGAGCAGCTGAATCAGGAGGTGCGTAGCAAGTGTTTGATCATCCGAGCGGCAGAAAGTGACAGTGAACACGAGCAGACGAAAATATTCTGGCACTAAATGTGCGGTGTCTTTTAACAGTGTGTTAGCTTCTCAAGACCAAGAAAAGTCTGTTGTTTCCCACCTGCTGGAAAAGTGAAGCCGGTTAGCGCTAAGTTAGCCAGCATCTCCCATCCCCTTCAGACTGCACAGCTGAGCAGGAAAGCTTCTACAGCAGCTACATAGCTGCTATGTAACTTAACATTAGCTCAATTTATAGAAAGTAACTGGAAGCTGTATTTAATAAATGCCTGCTTGTCCAATGTTGAGAACATCAGGTACAAACTTAGACTAAACTGACGTGGCCTGCAGCTCTGTCCTGTACAGACTGATTAAATTATTTTTCAGTTTTCAGTCTGCCACCAAAAGTGGTTTTGGTAAAGAAAGGACGGTGGTGACTGGAGGAGCTGAGGTTATTAAAGCTAATTAGTGATGCAAACTAGTCCTTTTAAGCAAATGAGGAGACGTTTCTTTTTGGATTTTAATGTGCAAATAAAATGCACCTCAGAAGTGAGGAGGTTTCTCATGTTGTCTATTTTATATAAATGTCTACAGATAAATGTAGCTGTACATTTATCTGTTATAAGCTGTAAAATGAAGACACAAAAGGCAAACATGATGTTTGTCCTGCCCCCTCTGCTGAAAAAAATCCTAGAGGAAACACTGTTACTAATGAAGAAATATTTTCAGTCTTCAATGATTCAGATTTAAATAATATTTGGTAGAAGATTCAGCAACTTTAAAAGTACTTCTTCACACTGACCGACAGAGAATTACTGCACTTCAACAAGTTTAGTGTGAACAAACCATTTTCCCCATGATTCCCGTCCCCACATGCTCTGCAGCCACTTCTTTTATGTGATTCTTGTGTGACTTTTTGGCATAGACCACAAGCATCATCCCAACTAGTCGTATGATCCGAACCTGTAGTCATGAAAAAAAGCAAGTTAGTACCTTTAATAATGCATCAACATGGCAATTGTCCTAGACAGTATTAATTCATCAGAAATTGCTGCATTTCATCATTCAGAAGGTCTTTCTCTACTCACCCTCTTGTACTTGGCTTTTGGGTGCAAGCTCCTCTCCACAGCTTCCACCCACAGCTGCTCCTTGGACGAGTCCATGTACAAGAAAGCTTCAGTGCTAAGGTCCAGTTCTTGAAAACTAGAGTCATAAACCAAGCCACCATATTGGATGTTAGTGAAGCAATAGTAGAGGACGATATGTATGACTTCTTGGTCAGAAAAGTACTGTGTGATAAATTCTTACTGACCCCAGAGCATAAATATCAGGAGCTTCTGGGTCACAACAGAGCCACGGCTCAAGGCTGCTGTCTGGAGACTGGCCATTCACATTCCACGTGCCTGTGAAAAACCTAAAGAAACAAAAGAGCAGTATTTACTATGTGCAGGAGCTGTGTTGTTTTTTATATTAATATTGTAGGTCTATAATCAAATGACATACAGAACAAAGAAGCTCCTCTCACCTGAAGGTCTGGAGATCCACATACTCTTTCTCCTTCTTACCCAGGCGGTGTTTGATGAGGTATTCTCTTTGTCCTGCCTGGCTGGAGAACATGGACTGTCTCATGGTGTTGGTGGTGGGGCTGTCACACCAAGACGGTGGTCTGTCCACACGTTCAAACCCTGACCTAAAGCTACTGCAATGGGAAAAGTAGGTATTACATAACACCACATATTCTACCTTGGGAAACTTAGCCTCCTGAACTGCAGTTATAAAATCAAAACTGTCTTAAAGTCATATATACATATAAAGAATATCTGGTCATGAAATAGCAGTTTCTTGTGTTTTCAGTAAATCTGACATAACTGTCATCAACGGTTAACTTACTCTGGTTTGGTGTTAGTAACAAAGGAGTTGTCTTTGGTCTGAAAGGACACAGTTCTGTCTTTAGGGACTGGTGGAGGAGGCAGAGGATTGGATGGAATGTAGGAGCCTTTGCGAGGAGGCAAAGGGGGAACAGGAGGAGGCTCCCTAGAGGCCACTATGCGATTCTGGTGGTTCTTCTTTTCCTCCACTTTGAGAGCATGGTTGAAGTTCTCCTCAAAGCCAAAGTCTAAGGCAAGCGATTGAACTGGACCTTCAGAAACAGTAAGACAAAAACAGAGGATTCAATTTAGCAGCAATAGAAAGTAATTTGGATAACTGCAACAAATGCGTTTATGGGCTTTGTTTTCAAAGTAGCTACAATTTATGCATGTTATTTTCTTAACCATTGGGTATTTTCAAATGTAAACACAGTGTATGGGTATATTACCTGTGTTAGTCTGAATTGTTGACATGCTATTATTGAGGTTGGGAGGCAGTGCACTGCTAGATTTGGGGGGGTTGACTCCAGAGCCAACAGAGTTAGCGTTCCTGTTTGCTCTTTGCGGTGGGATGGGGACTGGACCTCTCAGGGCTGCTGGTGCAAGGGGCTCCATCGCTTTGGGTTTCGTGAGTTTGGATTCAACTGAGAAAATGAAACAGCATTGTCAAAAGGAGGCTCAGAGTCAACACAACCTTACTCAAGCAGGAGGAGCAGCTTTCCAAGGATTTTCTTAAGCTGTATAAAAAAAAATAAACAATAAAAGTGCTACAGCTTGCTCAAGATAGAAGCTAATGTGCCTTGTGAAACATTTGGCTTAAAGTAAATCTCATCCTGTTTTAACTAACCTCACTGTATGTAAATATTAACACGTAAAATTGAGCCAACACCCAGAAAATCAATGTTGGCATTACAGTGACTTGTTCATAGCAGGACTCAAGAAGGCACGGTTCCACTGTAGTACTACTGATGTTACAATTACTAACTAGCAGTGTTTCCCACAGGATCTTGAGAGTATGGTGGGTGGGCCTCGGACCTTGTTGGGGGGTCGGGGGGCATGCCCACTCGGAAGAAATATTTTCTAAATTTTAAAGTTAAATGCATTAATTTGGTGCAAAATGTACACTTATAAACAATGTTGTGCTCTAATAAATTATTTAACCATAAACCCATTGTATAGCTATAAATAGTGATTAAACAGCGAAAAAAGTCAACAAATTTATTTTATTTTTTACTTTTAATGGACACATGTAATATGTTTTATACTTTCTGTGAATATGATCCAATGAATCTTATTTCCATCCTGTATAGACACCTTATTTTGAAAACCAATAAAAGTTTGATAAATAATGTTGTGTGGTTCTTGTATCGCGTAACATGAAGACTTCACAGCCTCTCTTCAGGTAGGACTCTCATAATGCAACTTGTCTTTGTAAAGAGCAAAACTGACAGGATAAATTCGCTAACCTGCCTGTGAGCTCGCACTGGGCCGTTACAGTGGATTTAGCATAAAGGCGTTAATACGTGTGCACTCCAAATGTAGGCGCAACTAGCTTAATCGCTGTCTCACAAACGAGTGACAGAAACAGGCCGTTAACGTTACCTCAAAAGAAAAGTGGTTGTCTCGAGTCGGATGCCAGAGCATGCGAGCTTACAGCAGCGCGGAGCAGCGCCCCCAAAACACAATGTTAGAGGTCTGAAACGTTATTATGAGATGTGTAAAACTATTTTCGGTTCATTCTGAGACTATGGCAGAGCAAATTAGACTATGGCGGGCCGCCATGGTCTCGTTAATTAATGGGAAACACTGAACTAGTCAGTAAAAGCAAATGATAGTGGTTGCAGTAAAACTGCATGACCAGGTTGCCCCAGTGCTGAAGTGAGGTCACAACCAAAACATGGATTTAAGCCACAGTTTGCACACACATCAAAAATGCAATGAGGCAAAACCGTTCCAGTCTTTATCCACTTATTATATATGGTCACAAGAACCTTTGTGGAGTCCTACAATTACACACCAGTCTTCATACAACATCAACGTCTTCACATCTTTTTGTCTTATTTTGTGATCTCTGCAAAGCTCAGTGTTTTGTGGAGGTACAAGATAACTTGTTCATGTGATTAATCTAAAAGTGATTCATCCACTGCATGTGTGCTGCATGATCACTGTGCCTTTTTGCAATTGAAATCTATAATGCCATCCAAAGGATTCAGAACAACTTTAAGCATGTCATCACCATCCAATAATTTGCAGTGGTGCTACTTTTCAAAGATCTACTAAATTGCACCTGTCTGAGCAAAATGTCCGCTAACAACAGCTAACAGGTAGGCTATTACTAAGTAGGTCTGCACAGCTAAAAGTACAAATTAGGGCTGAACGATTTATTGCATTTGCGATATTAATGTAATAAAACAAGATTTTCTAATCGCAAAGGCTGCATTACACCCAAGAGGAAAGCAGTCTGCAGATGAAGCATCAACTTTGCACGTTACGCTGTACCGTGACTTGTTGTTGTACAATGGCCTTAAGCTTGACAGAAGCTGACAATACAGAAACTTTAGTGTCACACAGGGAATGAAAGTAGCACCCGCCACCCGCGGGTAACGTGGTGGTGGTGGGTGAAATCGTCGGGCCTTCCGCGGCTGACGGACAGGAAAAATGCACAACAGAAAGACACGTGCCTGCGTCATACATACAGCCACCAGACAACTTAGGAAATATCTGTGAAATGGCATTTCAAACCAAACTCACAAATCTGAAAGAGGCCCAGTCTGTCCCGAGTTACAGCCTGGTTATAGCCAGTGCGCCACTTACCAGCATCGCAGGCTGCGGGGGAGGAGGGGGGGGGGAACTCCGATGGTGTCGGAGAATTACTAAGCTCGTCTATTAAACATGAGAGGCGTCACTATGTTTTATTTTCATTGGCCAACTTTTGAATTGAACCTCAGACTGAGTATTTTTTGTTTTCTTACTGGGATACAGAAAGATGGACTGGATGGAGGAGATTAGAACTGGCATAAGGACTAGTTAATTGGTGGTTGAACTGTGGGTTTTGTCTGGAGCGCTTACTGAATAACACACTGGTGAACTTGTTTTTTCTTGTGGTCTGTAGGTAGGCCGAACTGATGATATTGTATGATATTCTTTAATGCCATGACTTGACTCAAATTATCTTTCTCATATTATTACAATTTTATATATTTTATCCACCATTGCTCATAATAATAATTCTACCTAATTCATCATAACACAGGCCTGACTCACAAGAAAGAACAGTGTATGTTCTATCTATCTAATATTGTGTTGGTCATACTATACACTGATTTACTGCTTGTCCATTTTGAATAATACTATAATAGAAGGTAAAGACCTTAAAAGTTAATTGCATATTAAATCGGAATATTGATGCCACTTGTCAGGATTAGGTCACTGAAGACCCTCTGAGTTTTCTTTTAACAAAATCATCTCACTGTTCAGCCAAAAAGTTGCCTTGGCTAGAGCACTAATATAGCATAGAAATATGAGATATAATACATGGTAAACCAATATACATATATAGGTTTGATAAACCACAGACAGTTGTGTGAAAGTTAAACTATTTTATGTTTTATTTCTGGCAGCTGACACACAGAGGTGCAAACCAGAGCACAAGTAATACAAGTCAATGAAATAAACTGAACACTCACCACTCTTCTCCAAGATCCAATATATGATCCCTATTTCAAGTGGTGGCATCTTTTACACTACAGATAATTCCAACTGACTCCTATGCAATAGCTTTTAAGGTCAACAGAATATCTTGAATACAATGAATACATATAGATATATTTTTTTTTTTTAAATATGCCTAAAGGATAATAGGTAGCACATACAAAAAAGCAACATCCTTGACAAATATTTCATATTTCTTTTCCTCAACTAACTATAATTGCTCTCAAAAAATAAAATCCCATTACTTTGCAGCAATGCTGTCAGTACACACACATCCTTGCACATACTGCCATTGATAGCTTATAATTTTGGGGATCAAAAAAAAGGTACAAAAGTACCAGTATCGGTAATAGTGACATGGCTAAAACAAATGTAAGAATTAAAGTGTAATGACGTAAGGTTTAGTCCTTTCTGGATGTATTCACAAAGGTGGGTTGGCACCTTTAAAACTGGATCTGAGTCTTGGGTGGCAAAAATTCACAGGAAATCAGCAAGTGGTGTAATCCACCTTCAGTGAATAAATGTTAAATGAGTGATTGGATGATTAATAAATAATTAATCATCCATCTGCTTCAGGCTAATGGCAGACAGCGGAGTCTTACCTTGCTGCTGAGCACTCTTCACCTGGGCGATGAAAGTCTGAGTACGCTCATCATCCTGAAGTTCCAACAGCAGCTCTGGGGCTTTTTCTCCTTTGATTCGTATCCTAACACTGGCTTCAGAGGGGGAACAGAAAACACACACTTACACACATGTTCGACACCTTGGGACTTTGCAAACATTAGAAATGCAGACTGTCTGGAAAACAAAGCAAAGTGATTTAATAGTGAGACAATTCAGCATTCTTTCAGAGATCCTTGGTAACTCATGACCAGCGTCTGCTGCTAAATAAAGGATGTAGACATTTGGCTGAAGGCATTCTCTAAAAATGTAGCAGGGCTGTGTTGCAATAACTGCCATGCTTTAGCTCTCTTTTGTTTCCACAATAAATCATTCTTTCCGGCTTGCTTTAAGGACCAAAACAAAATATTTCCTGCATAATTTCTGAAAACAAAAGGAGGAAAATGAATTAGTACCTGAAAAGAGATTTTAAAAAGTACTTACAATCCACTGACAAGTTTATAAGAAGAGCCTCTTCAGCCTCTGAAATGAAAGAGAAAAGAGAGCTTAAACTGTGCCCATGCAGTTCAAAGGTCTGTTGTGGCAGTAAACCAGTGGTGATATAAATTGTTTCAACAGCCTTGAGTTGTCGTGTTTTTAAATTTTGTCTTCCAAGTACAAAGGAAATGTTCCCTGGACTTACATCACTGTGACCTGACCCTGAATAAACAGTAACACTACTATGCATAGTGGGTGGGATAATTGCACAGGAATCCAAAACTTCTTATAGAAGAATATAAATAAATTAAAAATAGTTTGCAGTAAGATCTGGGTGATTTGGCCAAAAATGTTATCACGATGAAAAATGTCATATGATTTGAAAGCTATAATTACCACTGTAAAATGTCAATTCATTATTTCTTTAACGTTTTAAGTCAAATTTTTGCTCTTTTTAGAGTAAAATCTCTTTCAGTCCATTTTTCTCTACAAGATTAATATCTTCAAAGAAAAATGAAGTGATAATTTGTTCGTTAATTAAATCAACCATTCATTGAAAATTTGTTATATTGTTATTGAGGAAAATTATATTGTTATAATTATTATTATTGTTTTATTGCCCAGCCCTAGTAGCAGTTGACTTAAAATATCCTTAACATTTTATTTCACTTAGCATACCCAAAACAGTTAATACTATGAATTAGATATTAAAAGAACAAAAAAGTCACTTACCTCGCACTATTTCAAAATTACCATTGATGGGTATAGACAGCTGAGCCACTGGACGAGACACAACAACATCAGGGGTGGCCAAAACACCCAATCTGCGTGGGAACAGCACACTTAAAATCATCTCTGTGATGTTTCAGTATCATTCAGGATTATCAATTAAATCAACACAATGCATTTACAGAAAAGCTGCAGCAATTTCTCTTTTTCCCTTCATTACAGCCATTCTCTAGCAAATATAAAAAAGGTAGATCATGCACATCATTCACTTTGAAAATATTAGAATAACTCAACATTTGAGATGCAGTATGGGTAAGTGTTTTATTATTAGGATTAATTATAATTAAGTGATGAAAATGTGAATTTAAGATTTACAAAAATCTGAAATGCACATGCACACATGCAAAAGTCCCCTTTAGTCTAATTTTCAGTCTAGTAGTTCAAAAAGCAAATAATTAACTAACAATCGCTCCATTTCGGTCAAGTTTTGTTGTAGTAACCTAGAGCACTTTGAGAGGAGCTAAACTTTGGGTCATTAAAAACCATAGGCAATCTAAGCAGCTCCAAATCTGTGATGTGTTCAATGTAGGCAAGGTCATATTTCACTCTCCTAACGATGACTAGGAGCCAGGGTCAAAGCGGCACGCTGGGCCCTGCCCACACTTCCTCTCCACTTCACAATAAGTCTGATTACTGTTGAAGAGAGGAAAATGATTCAGCCCTTCTGGACTAAATGTGTCAGAGGAACCCACAGTTTCCTGAATCAGCAAGAGGCCCTCTGATGTCGTAAGCTACATAAAAATCAACAGCGGGGAACATCCAAAATAACAGAAACACCTTATAATTAGGGTGACCAGATGTCCCGAAAAATTCAGGACAGTCCCGAATTACGAGCAGTTGTCCCGACTCCGGTCTGGTTTGTTTCGAAAATTAGACTTAACATGGGTTTTGATTATGGCCTAATTAATCATTAAATACTGATCGTTGTGTATTTCTCTTGCTCCAGCAGGGGTTGCAGGGTATCTGTACATTGTGTTAACAGCTTTGTTATAGCCACAAAGTAACACTCGTGCTCTTTTCCCCTTTTTGTTTTCTTGTGGTTAGTGGAAGTTACAGTCGCGAGGACAGGGAAAGTGTAGCTTCAGGCAGCCATGGTCGAGAGATCATTAAATTCTATTTTATTTATATTGCGCCAAATCACAACAACAGTTATCTCATAAGCGCTCATAAAAGAGAAGGTCTAGACCGTAATCTGTGATATTATTTACAGAAACCCAACATCATGCGCATTGCACGGACAGTTGTGACACTGCACTGTTGAAATATAAATAAAATAAAAAATTAGGTAAAAGATCATGATTTACCCACAGTTACATATCCACAGTTGTCGTGTTTTTCCTAATGACAGACAGGTGACTTCATGAACAAAAATAATTAATTTTAGCGTTGTGCTTTGATTTTCACGTGTTAATGTTCATTGACACTGAATGTACTGGTAGCCCCCCCATCCCAAATTTCACCCATTCCCATCTGGTCACCCTACTTACAATACAGCAGCCCTGAATTAAACACGAATGTTGTGGTGAACATTTTAATTGAGATGGTCAGACACGCTTCAACTTGATGTTTATTTTTGAGGATATAGTTTCTATTCTTTGTCCTCTTTAAACATATGTAAGCCACTTTATTTCACCTTTAAAAATAACTTTGACCTAGTTGTTTGTACATGTCTATTATAGCTTCAAATTGATATTGGTCCATTAATAGAGAAAGACTGCAAAAGTCTGAACTGTGTCAAACAGAACAACTTAAATAGAAGACAAATGAAAAGTTAGAAATTAGAAAAAGGGATCAGAATCAGCATGGACACCTCTGGGAGGCAACATGGGTTCCTTTTTTATGATTTCAAGATGGCCGAGGACTTCAGAGGGAAAGGTAACAAGTGTAACATTGTGGACGTAGATAGAAGATGGCATGGGATGGATATGGTATGCTATTCTTCATCCATCATTAGTGTTAGGTTTTGTTTGCAATGGCAAAGATGACAGGTTGTCACAATTACATCAGCACCAACAATGACTAGAAGATGCTTAATAAGATGTTCAATTAACCACACTAACATACAGCCTACAGATTTGCAATGATATTTACTGTTAGGGTGTTGCATTGTAATGTGCTTCTCCTGTTATTTTCTTCACCCTGTGATAACAAGGTGCCATACAATTATACAATTATTATAACATGTGATAATATCTGTAAAGCACCAACTACAACCCTGAAAGCTCCTGGTCTCCATGACTTTTCACCCTTTTCTCCCTGTCAGGAGTGGAGTTTAGCATGTGTGGTTTTAATACAGTCAGCTGAGGACAGAGCTTGTGTGCCCATGTGAGTCTCATTACAGTCCAGGACTAAGTGGAGGAATGCTGGATAATAGGTGGTGAACTGGCTGCTAAATGGTTTGTCCCTCATGCTTGTGCACGCCACAACAGTCTACAAACACAAACAACACTGATGGTTTAACACTGACGTCAACTACAACATCCCTTTTCACAACACAAACGCTGAAGCTGCCAAGTGCCGGTTTAAATGTGTCCCATTGCAGACTTTCTTATTTCAGCCTGGCTGCATGACACCTGAAACATTTTTTGTGACTATAACATCCTCAGGTATGCTGGGTGTGGTGTTGGGTACTGCTGACCTGTTTGATGCTTAGTTTAGTGTTTATGTAATGTAATTTGCAATCAAATCTCTTCATCATTAGATAAGACAAGATAACCAACCCCAAGCCACAATAACCAAACTGTACAATCTAAAATCATCTTGTCTATTAGTGTGACACCTTCATGGCACACATCTTTTCATCCAATGGGTTCATTTTGCATGTTAAAGAGCCATATTTGTCCTAAAAAGACGCACAGCTACAGACCTGCCCACAGTACATGGCCAGCCACTTCAGCTATACCACAGCAAGTATCTACCTTCGAACACAGAAAAGCTGTCAAAAACTTTCATTTTATCATAATATCTATAAATTGAAATCTTAGAGCTGCTTCAAAACTCAAACTTAACCTGTGACATCTCACTAGCTTAACCTACTAACACACATACATTTTCAGTCATCAGTTTCTCTAATACTTACATAAACTCTCCACTGCGCTCAATTAGTGACAGTAGTCTGGGCTCCTTCTGGCCAGCCCTCAGCTCCTGACCTTTCACAGTGTGAGCATCACAATCAAGGAATTATTTTGACTGAGGATGAGAAAGGAGCTTGGACATCACAAGCATGAGCTGTTAATAATTAACCTCAGACAGGACCTTACTTTCATGTTAATGTGCGCATGGTTAGTCCTCAGAAATAGTGATCTCTGTTAGAAGCCATGCTTATAGAAAATGAGAAGGCAAATTAATATGACAAATGTCATAAGGCACTGGAAAAGATAGAGAAAGCAGTTCAGTGGTTGAGTTGGTTAGGTGGAGCAAATGTAAATTAAATCATGCCAAACGTTTTTTAATGTTAAAAAAAACAGGTGGGTCTAATTAGTTAGATGAGACTGGTCATATTAGCATGGATAGCAACGCCAGTGAACTGAATTAGAAGGAAACTGTAGCGATAAAAGAACCAGGTAAATAACAGAGTTCACCAGCTAGCTACCAAACTACAGTTACAAGTTAGCCGACTTGCTAGTGTTAACTGACGTTAGCTACTTAGCTACCCGGTTGGGAAAATGATAAAGCTAACGTTAGCCAACGAGCTAAAGCAAACTGGGGAGTAAAAACACGAAAAATGTTGTAACTTAATTCAAAAAGGATATTGCCAAGCACTCCTCGTCGCATATCCCCAAAGAGGACTCCATTCTTACCGATATAGAATAAATAGCGATTTATCATTGGCTAGAGGCTTGGTGTTGGTTCAGTCCATACACGGAGAGAGAAAGTTAAATCCCAACCCGGTGCGGCGGCGGCGGCCTTCCGGGTGACAGCTGTTTGTTGCTAATGCTAACCGCTTGTTAGCCAGATGTTGTTGCAGCTGCTGGATGGGATCACGAATGTTCAACAGAGCCGATAAGTTAGTATATCCCGGTAAGTGTGCGGCATTCTGTTAAAAACATTTAAATGTCTACTTCTCTTCTGCTCAGGGAAAAGGCTGCTCTGACTACATAAGTGGCAGTTAGTTGGTTGTGTCGCTAGTTACGCTACAGTGGAGAGAGAGTTTGCAGCACTCCCTCCTTCTCCCGACCCGCTCCCTGCTTAGTTATTTGTCCATTCTTCTTCTTCTTCTTCATTGTTGTTTTACGGCGGCTGGCATCCAACTTACATGGTGCATTAACGCCACCTACTGTACTGGAGTGTGGGCCGGAGATAAAAAAACAAAAAACAAAGCAAAAACAGCAACAAAAAAACAATAACAAAACCAAAAATACATTGTATCCTTTCTGACCTTTAAGGATCTAAATAAAAGTGCACTAACGTAATTTAATGACTTTGTCAGTAAGTCCCCTAGTGAATTCCCTTGAAACCCTAACCTACTTATGTCCTCTTTCGTCTTTTTCTTTTCCCTCTCATATTTCTGACACTCAAAAACCACATTTAACAGACTCAGTACTGTCACAACATTCATACCTCTCTGATATGTGCTTACCCATAATATGTAAGTACTTATTAAACCCACAGTGTCCAATACTTAGCCTAGTTACATTGGTGTCTTCCCTTCATTTTCTTCCACTGAGCCTCTTTGTCCCAACCTTTTGTTGAATGCAGCATAAATGCCTTCCTTTCTCCTCTGCATCCCAACATACCTGACACATTTTATTAATGGTCGACCTGATTTCTGCCTTAGCTTCTGCTTTACTTATTGAAATAGCTGTTTCTTATCCATTCTTCTTCTTCAGTTGGCAACAAGTATGAGGCACATAACGTCACTTTCTGCCGCAGAGTG
Organism: Micropterus salmoides; assembly: GCF_014851395.1. NCBI lineage: Eukaryota > Metazoa > Chordata > Actinopteri > Centrarchiformes > Centrarchidae > Micropterus > Micropterus salmoides. The sequence continues at coordinate 23,571,110 of NW_024044237.1, forward strand.
TGGACCAGAGACTTTCTCAGCCCTAAAGTACAAACCATCAAAGAAAATCTGAAATATTATATGTTAAATTCATAATTATTTACATTAAACTTTAGTAGCCAAGCACAATTTTGCGGCACTTTACTTAAGTACACTTCTACTCCACTACAATTCAGGGGGAAATAATGTACTTTTTACTTTCTACATTTACTTATCTGCTATAGTTACTTTGATTTTACACTTAAATTAAACACTTTACACTTATACACTATAAATTGATAAATCTACTTCTTCACAATATCTAACTTTTTTGGCATGTGACCCCTTAAAATGAAGCAATGTCCACTTGTGACCCCTCCTCACAGGTATATACCCTGTGATGGAGATGGGTTATGAGCAGTCACACTAAACAGTGATTCTTCCTTTCTTGTTTCATTTGTAGAATTTCTAGAGGCCAGAAGACATAAAAGCATCCAGCATTTGACTAAGAAAAAAATTACATTTGAGAAAAGTCAGATCAAATTAGGAGCTGCTGTCGGCATCTGACAGATTTACCCTGACTTACATCCCGTGTTGCTCACTGTGCATTGGTTCTTTAACTATTTAAGTACTATTTGTGAAACATTAAACAGAGGCATCACTGTAAAAAGGCCGCTCACTGCACTAAAACAATCTTTATTATGTAGAATGACTTTCTTTGTAATGCACAGTCTAAAGTTGTTTCAACATTTTTACATCAAAACAAATGTAGGCAGCATATCTGTTAAATGAACTGAGGTCAAATCTTTGTCCTCAGTTATTTTTTTGACATTTATTTAGAGAACAAGTCATCTGATGTTAATGTTCATCCATCCATCCATCCATCCTCAACCGCTTATCCTGCGTACGGGGTCGAGGGGGTCTGGAGCCAATCCCAGCTGACATTGGGCGAAAGGCGGGGTACACCCTGAACAGGTTGCCAGTCCATCGCAGGGCCACACATAGACAAACAACTACTCACACTCAAATTCACACCTAAGGACAATTTTAGAGACACCAATTAACCTAGCCTGCATGTCTTTGGATATGTTAATGTTAATAATGATTATAATAAACCTAGTTTGTTTATCCTTCTACTGCACTACATCTCAGACGTATATTTTACTTTTTACTACACTACATTTGTCTGACATTTGTCTAGCGTTACTTTTCAGATTTAAATATTTCATACCCCTCCAGTCCGGTGAAAACTCTCTCCAAATATGGTGAAAAAAGTCGCCTACTTCTTAAACTAAACAATTAAAAATACATTGTATAACCTGCATTAAAGTGCATTGTCACAAAGCTGAAAACAGGGCTTTGACTTTTTAGAGATCTGTGGTTCCACAGGACAGCGACGCTATATAATGATATTATGATGCATTGCTGTAGATTACCAACAGTTAGGCCTGGACAATAAAACAATAACAATAATTATCGTTATATAATTTTTTTCAATAACAATATAACAAATGTTCAATAAATATTCAATAATTTTTGATTTTATTCACTTAAATCATACACAAATTAGTACTTAATTTTAAGATGTTTATTTTGTTGAGGAAAAAGGACTGAAAAATGCTTTCACTTAATTTTACTCATGCATATTTGTTGACAAAGCTTTTAAAGCTTTTATCATAATTGTTTTGAATGTTCTACCTCAGGATTGTGAAGTGATGCACTGTTTGGCCTCAAGCTTTTGTTATCTTCTGACCATAAAGAAGAGTTTAAACCACAATTAACCATCAGGTTTCTTCTACTTTCACTCAGGAGCAAAAATCTGCCTTTAAACTCAAAAGAAATAACGGTTTGATACATATCGTAATAATTATCGATATCGAAAGATGTGAAACCTTCGTCCAGCCCTATAATAGTATATAAAGTAGTTCCAATTACCACAACCTTAACAACTAAATCATTAAAATGCACATTAATGCAGCAGAAATGTTAATCCAAAAACATATATATATAATATATTATGTCTTGTGTTATAACAGATACTTTAAGTGCATTTCACTGATAATACTTTACTTAGGTAAACATTTCTATTTGCGACTGCCTTTCCTAAGGTCGTTTAAAAATATTACATTTTTATACTTTTGCACTTCTTCAATGTTTTCAATCTATTGTATTTCTACTGTTGTCTTTGTATCATTCTATTTAGTCTTTCTTTTATTAATAGTCCTATTTTCTGGTTTTATTTGTTTATTTGCCTTTTTATACTTTTTGTAAAGCACTGGCCTTTGTGTATGAAATGTGCTAAACAAATAAACTGTAAAAATGTATTTTTACAGTGTGATATTGCTACTTTTAATTAAATAAATTATCTGAATACTCTTTCCACCACTATTGGTCGTGAATGACAATACATAGAAAAGGAGGAACTGTCAAATTGTTTTAAAAGTAAAATAAATGTCTGTATGTGGACACTCAACAGAAGCTGTAGTTGCACTCATCCAGGTGACTTCTCTCAATTGTTGTAGGTTTTCATTTTGTGAATGGCATAAGGGCTGGAGTCTCGATGTGGCCAAATGTCTCCGTTGGGCAAATCTCTCGTCTGTTCCACCTCGCGTTCGACCATCTCTACTGTCAAAGTAGAAGGACTGAAGATGTCAGTAGTGCGGTAGGATTGTGTGAGTCGACAGAAGGACGACGTGTCTGAGATGTCATCGTCAAAGAGGTCCTCCATGAGCTCCTTGCGCTGTCTGCGAGACGCTTTAAGCTCATCGTTCAGCTCAGAAACCAGATCTTTAACATCCCTCACTAGTGTGGAGCGCAGACCAAACAGGCAGAGCAGGAAAACCAGACCAGCACAGATGCCAGAGACAAAGTAGAGAGCCACTCGCTCTGGGAGACCTGAAAGAATGTGCTCACATAAGATGCAGCAGATTCACAGTTGTCTGTCCAGTTAAACATCTTGGCCTTCTGCACCAAATTATCTCTTTAAGGACCCTACTGGTGTTATTACATGCGTCAACCAATTTTCTTGCTTACACTTTGCATTACTGTTGATAATTTAAAACATTTTTACATTGTTTAATGCGCTTTTACCTTCCCAAGCAGTCCTGTCAATACTACATGATAAAATCTACTTGCAGAGGTTTTAAACTTAATTAAAATACCATAAACTTTGATTCATTCACTGAACTCACCCTGCCTGTATCGGGACAGGCGTCTTTATGGGACAGGCCTTTAATTATTTTACCATGTAAATCTAAATGACTCATTGTTTCCGTGAAATGAACTGAACAATTTAATTATGGAGAATCTAACTGATGTAACGATCTGTAGCATGTCCACATTGACAAAAGTTTAAATATTTATATTGGTGTGCGCTAAGCAGCTTAGCTCAAGCAGGTGACTCGGTGGGTTTCAAGAGGCTTTATACATTCAGAGAACTTTTATAAAAATCAGAACGGGCTTGTATTTGACCCTTGGCTAAGCAACGTCCCGAATACATAGCTGACCAATCACAGCGCAGTATAGGACTCGCTCTAACTGAGGTCTGACACTGTCATGTCTGTGCTCAATTGACTCTAATGTAAAAGGAGTCGTTTATTATCATTAACAGACACGGGGAGAACATGCAAACTCCACACAGAAAGGCTGCGGAAACCGGGGTTTGAACCCGCGACTTTCTTGCTGTGAGGCGACATTGCACCACTGTACCGCCCCCACAAATGCACCATCCCGGGAAATTCAAAAAAAGAAAAGCAAGCTTTCAGCTGTTACCATTCATTGATGATGTAATCTTGACAAAACATTTAAACTGATTTAGACTGATTACCTGATATCTTAAGCAGCTTTCACATGTGCTAGTTCATTTTAATATACTATAATGAACTGGAAAGTGAACGAATGGCTAAAAATTATGATATTCTTTGGAAAATAGTCAGCAGTAGTGCAAAGTATTTATGCAAATTCTGCATCACTACATAGAAAAATGGAGGGGAGCCATTGTTATATTTTTAATATGCTCAGTTTAAGCTAAAGGAGCACAAATAGGCTTGGACGGGCAGCTACGACGTACTTTAAATGCAATGTGATTCAGCATTCAAATGTCTCCCATCAATTTTTCTATGTATTACTTCTGAAGCCCATTCTTCCACTGCGTTAATGTCAATTTTGTGCAACTAAAATGTGCTAAAACACCTGTATGGTCCATTAAATATGATCTAACCACAACGATATTACATTTACATGCAACCCTAGCCTGAGGTCTACAGGCACCAGTGCACATACCCAATATTTTTTCAATGATCTCCAGAGAGTTGGTTAAGAGCACATTTTGAGGCCTGTAGGTGGGGCCAGTGTACCATCCACCTGCAGGTGAAGAGGGGTCTGGGCTCAGACGCCAGTCAAAGACTGCTGCATGCAACAAAACCTGAGAATTTTCAATCTTACTCTCACCGTGTGTGTAGTCTGAGATCATGAAAGGATCTGTTGACCCTCGACCCACATCTTCCAGAAGATACCGAGGCACTGAAGAGAAAATGAGAGATTTTTACATGATGCAGCAAACCATGTCAGTCACAAGTAGTAACTTCCGGTTCGTCACGTACCACAAGTGAAGGACACTCGCAGGTGTTTCCTGGTGCCGGGAAAGCAGGGGTCCCCAAAGGTTTGAATATCAGCCAGTACTGAGCAGTTCGCTCTGCCATGACACCTGCGTGACACCTTCCTCAGAGCCGAAGGTGACAAACACTCTGGAATAAGTTCAATAAGTTTAGTAAAATTAATAACTGCAGTCAGTTTAATATTGTACCATTGTGCTCTGGTATCAACAATACAGTTGTGATTAAACGGTCTCACTGAAGATGTGCCAGTGAACAAATCATTTCTGTGCATAATTCATCTAATTAGTTTAATTAATGTGTGCAAATAGATAAATAGAGCACATCAGTTAATCTCCACTGTGTCTATACAACTGATGTTTGTTGACACTCAAGCGTCCTGTTTCGGACCCATGTCATTATGTGATCCAGGTTCCTGAGGACAGTAGGGACTCCCATGCAGCAGGTGTCCAAACGTGGCCGAGTAGATGGCGAGGACAGTTTCATTTTTACACATCAGCCTCAGACGCTCATTTTCACATACCAGCCTCGTGCTGTGGTGCTCTGAAAAACAGATGAGATGCACACAAACATAATACATAATTACAGAAAGGAGTATTTTGATGAACATCTAGTTTGTTCATGTTGAGCTCATCACTATGAATAACATATTTCATTGTCTTCCTTTAAGACAGTGATTTCATATGTGTCGGCAAATCAAATGACATCACGTGGGTGAATCCGTAATAGTTGAGATCATCTACTTTTTTACTGATTTTGTTTTAAAAAAATATGTCTTTGTGCTGAGCCCTGTGTGCAGAACAAATCTGTCCAAATGTAACTGTGGTCTCTATGCGCTGCATATTTCAAAGAAGAGATATTTATTTGACTATGTTCCAAGACCATGTGCTTTGTGTTTGATGGTTGGAGATGAAGCTGATGGCTTTCATCATAAACTCTTTCAAGCTTTGACAGTGAGAGAAACAGATTATTTAAACAATACTAAGGGTTTAATCCAAGCCATGTTAAAGACATTATTCAACAACAAAAAATATAAAATTACAGTTTGTTAAAATAACACTTGAATATTTATCAATGTTTTCTTTATTGTTTTGTATTTGCTCCCTTCTGTTAACTTACTTCATTAATGTAGTTGCATTATGTTTCTACATTATGTCTATATTAGGACTGACCCTGAATAGTCGAAGATTGATGCTTCGATGGGCGGAGCCTGATTTGACTCTCAATCTCACAGTCGAAGCTTCGCAGCAAAACAAGGATGATGTCATTTTCTATAGTCCTAGTCTATATACTTCCTTCGGGAGTAATTTTGGAATAAAAGAAGTCAAATTTATGTTATGTTGTGTGGTTTGTGTGTATTGTGGTATTCAGTGCATGCTTTCCAAATCAGTCAGTAAAAATAGGGATGATGTTAACTGTGATTGATCTCAATCAGGTTTTAAGTCACTACAAGTTGATTTTCATAGTTAAATGATCAAAAGTCGGCGGCTGCCTGAAAGATAGAAAAAGATGCATTCAATAAAACTATGGCAATTATTGTTCTAAAAAACATAATTGCCAAAGTTTGTGAATAAGTTGTTTTTCCAAAAAACTCCACTCATGGTCCACTCATTAGCCTATTCCAGAGCTTTCAACCATGTCACACTTCCTCCAATAGCAGATGAATTTGCCTCAATTTTCATAAAGAGACATTTGTTGTTGTTGTTGTTGTGTTCTGTTAAACTTATGAGTCAATAAGAACAAGAAGTCCCAAAAGTGCCATGAATGAAATTGTAACAGCCAGTGAACTTGCTTGTCAACAGCTCTCCATGACAGCAAATTGCATCTGTTGATGCGTGAAATGGTTGAAAGCCTGGGGGAAAAGCTAGTAGGATGACCTTGAGGTAAGATTTTTTTTGCCAGATCACTATTTGAGTGTCTACATAATAAGTATAGCACCATACCTGGTCTGCACTTATAGGAGACTAGAAGGTACTTGCTGGTGAGAGGACAGGGGTCCTGCCCAAACACTGGACTGAAGACAGGGATGTGACAGGACTGGTGATCCTGACACTCTGACAGTACTTTCTGCAAGGCAGGGAAAACATGTTGACTACTGCTGTGTGAGACATGAAAGCATTGGTGAGGGTGCTTTTATAAAACATACACTGTTTCACATTCATCTCACTGTAGCTTTATGTACCTCCATCGCAACTGGGGAAGTGCATTCTTTATCCTCCTCCACAGTTATGTTTGTGTTTGCAGAGGGGCATAAATGCTGATTAGGAACACGTCGTCCATAGAAAGCTGACAGAACCGTCACAGACGTCCTGGAGGGACACTCAATGATGAGCATGTCTCCATCACAAGCATGAGCCGTGTGGTTCTTCAGGATGGTGTGAAGATATACTAAAAAAGAACACAAGGTGATGCTAATTTCACTTTTATGGCCCGGATCAGACAGAACGCGTTCTATGCAGCGAGAGGCGCCGTTTTTTAATTGTAGCCTATTCACGTTTTTCCATTGTCCAATCGAATGAATGGAGAGACAGGCCCAATGTTGTGCTGACGGAAGTTTACAGTTGCTTGGATTGTCCGGAGACTGCAACAAACTGGCCCCAACTCATCCTAAAATACGCCTTAAACCGACCATCATTAAGACGAAGCTACTGGACCAACTGGTAGGCTTACCAGCAGTGTCTCCTCATTCTGAGGTATCATGTAGGCTATAGGCTACACACGGATCTCCCTTTCCCTGTCTCCTGCGTGTTAAAGCAGATGTTTTTAGCAACAAAGACACAGACCTGTGAGTTGTGATCAAGCTTCAGCTAATTTGAAAGTTATTAATTAGCGGCAAACCAAAGATTAGCCTAGGCTACAGATCGCTGGCGCCCATCTTTTGATTAGACTTACAGGACAGCTGATTCGGTGGTTGCCCAGCAACATAAAAAAAAGGCATTGCTGTGGGCCTCGCGTTTTTGAACCTGCAAAGCGCTTAAGTTAAGGACTACTAGCCAATCAGAAGCAGAGAAGGGCAGGTCAGTGAGAAGCCGGTCAACAGAGGGCTTCCGTTCAGCTGGAGCAAGAGTTTCATAGTGGTGAGTTATTAATCTATAACAAAAGTATTTTTCATCCACAACGTTTTAACTGAGCTCTGTCTCTACATCACAGTAACAACTTCATGTCCATTGACTGCCTGGAGGGTAGCTAGTGTTTGGAAGGGAGAGGAGAGGTGTGTGCTGCAGCATCCCTTGGCGAGCATTAGCCTATATGATGGGCATTTAGGGAAACGGATCGAAACGGCTGGACTACAAACAAGCTGTTTTCAGGCAGTCTACAGCAGAATTTTCTGTGGTGAGATGGGAACTCACTTTGGGGTAGACTTTGGGCTTTTCCACTTTGCAAACCTAGTACATGCACAAAAAAGGTATATAACTCAAAAAAGGAGAGGTAAAAAGCTAAAAAGCATAATACCGCCTCTTTAATGTCAGTTTCATCTCGTTTACAGTTTTTTTCAATTGCTAAGATGCAATGGTCACAACTGAAGACACTTTTTCAAAACTCTTCACACAGTCTGCAATATCAACATGCATCTTGGCCAAACAGTTAATCTGACCTCCAAAAGTCACTCAAACCACCAAACACTGGCAACAATTCTCATTTAGAAAGCATACAGTCTTACTCATAAAACAATGACCTGCAAAACACTTAAAACAGGGAGCATTACATAAATGAAGAACTTTTATCTTTGAAGCATGAGCAAATAAACTAGGTTTTCATTATACAATAACAATAACATATTTTCACTTTGACGGTACTGTAACAAGTATATGTAACAAGAATGCATCACAAATGCAGCAATATGCTTGAATATCCTAAATTTTTTCTTTTTCTATTTCCACAAGTGATATTGCCTGCCTTCTAAGATTTTCTACTTATTTCATTCTGGTCACTGCAGAAATGCAGTACATTTACCATCAATCTGTTTTGAATGTGTTTTTAACAATTTTGGACACAGTGTGTTAGCATTTGAAAAATGTGCTGCAGATATACAGTGTTCATGAATTTTGGAGAAAGGGGTCATTGAATGCATTTTGTGTGAATGCAATGAAAAATTATTCACAGTTTGGTCCACATACACTTCTGTTGTGCTGACTGTGTGAAGAGTTTTGACAATGTGACTTCAGTTTTGACCAACGCAAGTTAGCAATTGAAAAAAACTTTTTGACTTGTTTTATTTATCTAAGTAATAAAACAAGAGTTTTTAATTTGATTTATTACTATAGTAACAAGGCAATTATTTACCATTGTTAAGAAAGCAGACTGGCTAACTCAGTTATTATTACTACATAATAGAGAATTTAAAAACCCTTCATTGTCCATAATTGGTAAATCAACAGTGTGACTTACTAGATTTATTTTTTAGTCCTCTTTTGTCAACAGGGTGAGTCCCAGTTACTGGGTGTAGCTGTCCAAGACAGTATTTAGACTTTGACCACACATACAAACATACAAGACAACAGAACATGGACAGTGAAGTGAAGTCTCCCCTCCCATGTGTGCTTCCTGTACTTGGTTCCTTGTGTGTGTGTGTGTGTGTGTGTGTGTGTGTGTGTGTGTGTGTGTGTGTGTGTGTGTGTGTGAAGCTTGAGGAAGCAAATGAGAGGCAGTACCAGGCACTCGCTCACAATGACCTATTATTAGACCCCTCAGAGGCTGCAGCCACACACAAAGTGGAAATATCTGCTGAGGTCAGATAGAGACGTACACTGCAATGCTCACAATGGAGGTGTCGAGCCACCTTTGGCTTTGTCTGAACACATCACATCATCCATCACATTTTTTTCTAGGAGTCAAACAACTGAAATATAGTTGATTTAATGCTTTGGGAGTATCTTGTCCTATTCTGTGTGCAGATAAAAGTTCAGGACTGTGATTTTGGTCTTACAGCATGAGTTGCACCAGCTGTTTGAAAAGCAGGATGTGCAGAAAATAGTAGAGGATGCTTAATGTCTCTCTAGCCTCCTTTGCAAATCCTTCACATAAACAGTCAGCATTTTGACTTTCTGCTAAAAAAAAAAAAGCAAAAAGCACTTACGAGAGAAGTCAGGAGCAGAATGTGCGGTGGGTATCCTCAGAGCCAAAAGAAGAGGTAAGAAGAGGCAGAAGAACTCCATGGCACTCTCATTGTGCATATCCTGCTCGACATACCCTGGGACTTTGTTGTAATGAGTTGTTGTGCGATTGACTGACTGGGAGAGAGCCGTCAGTAGGTCAATGATGCCATTGTGTTTATAAGAAACAGCCACCCCCCTTTAGCAATAAACAAAGAGCTGACAACTAAGTGTTGCTTTGACTGAGTTTGAGATGATGTTATGTGTGTGGATACATGTACATTTGTTTTTATATTCCTAGTTTTGTGTAATGCTTACCTGGTAGACAGGTGTACAGGAAAATAAACACTGTCACCATTAAGTTTATTAAAAAAAAGGCAACATTGCAAAAAAAACCTGTCATGTGACTTCTGTTGGCTTTTGTAGGTTGTGGCTTGAACATAAGGACAAAGTTATTTAATTTTTATTTGCTTTATTTCAAATTGTTAGTCTATTTGTTAAGTACGGAGATCAGGAGCCACAGCCAGAAGGCTATTAGCTGAGCTTAGCTCAGCATAAAGAAGAAGGGGGAAACCAAATCTCAAAAGTTATTGAATAATTATAATAATTATATAATAGAGTGCCTAAGTCCTCACTTCCGCTTTATGGGACCCCTTATTTCAAAAAAATATGTATGGCAGTCAATGGCGTGAGACAAGTTATTTTTTAGCCCATGTGAATTACACAAATATCTTTGTCAATTTAAAATATAAATTAAGTTAACATTTAGTTTTGTGTGAAAACTGTTCAATGGACTACAGCTCTACATGTTAACATGGAACTGCTAGCTAACATTCACTAGCTAGGTAACTTAGCTATGTTCAACACAGAAATGTATCTCACCTGATGAGTTTAATCCAACGACTCCTGGTTCTTTCACCACATCATCTTCTAATGTATGTTTTTTGACATTAGCTTCAGTAATGTTAGCTTCAGTCAGTGAGAGATAAAGTTTTGACGACACATACACGACTTTTGGGTTTGTGGTCTTTGTAATTATGTATTTTCACGGTGTTATACTTCAGCAGTTTTACAACAAACAGTGATTACAATTCAAACGGGATCAAAAAAATTGCTGTCTCTTGCCATTGACTACCTTACATATTTTTTCTGAAATAGGGTCCCATGGTGGTCCACCAGAAGGGGAGGGACTTGGGATCTCTGGTAACATGTATCTCATTTGTGTAATCCATACACAAATAGTGTAGAATTTAAAAATGGCAATCTGCTTTTTTCAAGTCACAGTAGGCAAAGCACAGTTGTAACTGTCTGTTGAGGAAAATTACCTTTTTGTAATTTTAGGGGGAGTTATGTGCTGGAGGTATTTCTTAACAAACAGCAGATTGCCAGAGACGCCCTGTGAGCAGAGGTTTCTGTATATGTCTCAGGCACACTGACATCACACCTGGCAACCTGTGGTGACAAATCTCAAGGAAGCCACCGTGCTCAGCTGTTGTTCACTAAGAAATACTAATAGAGAGCAGAATCTGGTGCCTTAGCTAGTGTTGCACACTGTTCTCGTACAAACGTCACATCCTTTGAATTTCCCCAGCAAAACTGTCCCGAGTCCTTGACATAGAAACCAATCCACAGGCTGTCATAGGCAACCAGCTATTTCCCCCTGCTGTTAGTCTTTATGCTAAGCTAGACTAATCTCCTACCAGACACGAGAGTGATATTAGTCTTTTCGTATAAGAAAGAAAGCTAACGAAGCTCTGTGACCAAACACTTTGCTTTTATGATATATATATAAAAGACAGCCATATTGAATCCAACACAGAACTGCAGAGCAGAGGCTCCCTGGCATGTTAATATTTTGCTTACAGAATAAAATCTTTAACATCCTGACCTTGTGTGTGTGTGTGTGTGTGTATGTGTGTGGGTGTGTGTGTGTGTGTGTGTAGGTGTGTTTGTGTGTGTGTGTGTGGGTTGGACTGGGTTGTCAATAGTGAGTCCTGTTTATGGAGATAAAGCACTTTTTTCCAGGAGGTCACTTCCAGCTGCTTTGTGTGTCCACTGGAGATATGTGTATCTCTCTCTATGAGGTAGGTCTTTCCTATCTTTTTGTCTATGAAAGAGGAAGTGAAAGGTCACTGGTGAATTAACGCATTTCCACTGCTGCCAGTTATTTTTTCCAGGAAATCTCTCCTGTTGAATGTCCTATCTGCGTAGCCAGTTTACTGTAAATGCTGTGATTTTAACCTCAGTTTCCCTTTTACAAATGATTTATTTCTCAATCTGGTGTGATGGCTGTTGTCATACCAACCAAACACTGACAGAAAAACACATGTGAAGTCATACACCAGTACTGAGGACATTATCAGTGATTACAGCCACTTGTGATGGTGACTCAAAATGAACATCTGAATGGCACTCCAGTCATTTAGCACACACGAAACACTCCCTCCATGAGTAGTGGAGTGGACGTAACAGTGTGGGCTGATAATTTAAAATGGGAAGCCCATGTCTTAATCAGTAAGAGTGAAACACCCACCTTTTACTCCAGTAAAATTCCATTCACCTCCCATAGGAAGTGTCAACAAGGGGAGTAATTATTCCTTAAAACTGTCCACTCTGACTGTGTTGGAGGACTGGTCGTACCACCATGTGGAAAGGGAGATTAGGTTTCAGTTTGTCTTTTTAGACATTTAAAAGGAAAGAGGAGGATGCTTTTTTTTCAACAACTGTCTCTGCCTGTTAGATTTCCTGTGATGGTCGAGATTTGTTCATCACATTTCCAGGATCTGTTTGGAATTTAAATGAGACTGGTTTGTTTTAAATGGCACACAGCCAGTGAAACACAGTACTCGACCCAGAGCATTTTCTCCTTGTGATTGCGATGATTGCATAAACCCACACATGTTGTTCATCTTATTTTTTAGAGAAGTCTACACCACGGCATGGGGATTTTGTCATAAAATTTCACTTCCCCTATTTACTGCAAGTGATACATATTACAAGAAATGCCAATACTGAACTGAGCCCTCAGTCCTAAACTCTCTGAGGACTTGTGGTCATGAGCTGAAATTTAATCTGTCGCATTCATTAATGTATTTACCAAGACAGCTTTACTTATCATTATTAATTACCACTTAGAAAATGTATTGTATTCAATGGGGAAAATATCAAATGTCTTTAACTGTAAAGCACAAAGGTTTCTTCAATACTCCAAACTTTCTTCACACCTCAATTCATGCAACACACATCAGAAATCAAAAGTAAATCTCCTTCCTTTTTATGCCCAATACGATGAGGGGATTCCCTTCACCATGATGCATTTCTAAAAATACCCCTTTGTTTGAAAGCATGGTGACAACCCCACTTGACCTCTTCTGTTGGTACGATAAAATATAAAACATTATACAATTAGAAACATATATACTATACTCAGTGGTGGCAGGAATATTCAGAGATTTTGCTCTGAATATTTACTTAAGCCAAAGTAGCAATGCCACAATGTAAAAGTACTCTATTACAAGTAGTTGTCCTGCACTTAAACTTTTCCTTTTTTTACTAGGTAAAATATTTACGTATTATCAGTAAAATGTACCTGAAGGATGGCAAATTAAAGTCACCTTAATGCTATATTATTATTTTTTTCTGTTATTAGATTATTATTATTATTATTTATGTTTAAGCAGCATATTAATGTTGACGTTAACTAAAGGGTCAAGGTCAAGATAGAATTTTTTATCATTGTCTCCATATGGAGTACTCAGTATACAGGGAAACAAAGCTGCTTTTGTGATGAAATGAATTGTCTGAATTTGTGTGAGTCACATGGAGTTATCAGTTCCTGTGTATTGCAATATGCAGAGAATTCTATTTTAAGCTCTCCAGAATTTGGCTTAGGGTATATAAGAGTGTGTACCCCGCCCATCTCTCTGGATCCTCCCTCTCCCCTGACTTGTATGTTCAGAGCGATAGCCTCCAAGGAGCCCTCAAACAAACACAACCAGATGTGAAGTGCTACACTTACTTTCTCCTGACATCCACGACCACAAAAACACTTGAAACCAGAGTACCACTTGTTAAGGTTCAGTATTATCAGCTTTCTCTGTGTGGCTTGGTGGATTTTTGGGGTGCAAATAACCTTTAAGGAGAAGAGCAAATACTTGGACTTTAAAAAAAGTGAATTAAACTTTTTTTGGGACGACATGGCACTTCGGCAGAACTCAGACAAGGAGCCAAGCATCGAGTTGTTCATTAAGGTCAGTAATTCCTTTTCAAATTCAATAATTTCTTGCAAGAGAAGTATAGATGAAATAGGCTGCAACATGTGGGGGAATTCACTGTCAAAAGAATGTGCTTTGTATAATCCCACTCCGCATGCAATTTCTCCCAATTTGTTTGAGGAAAACATGTAGGCAAATGAAGGAGTCGCACAAGGATTTGCTGCTCATTTATCAGCATCAGTATGTTACTGTATGAGCAGCATCAATCAGAGGACAACTTACATTTTGGTGGGTGCCATCTACAGATACCGTGTGTTACAGATGCTGAGGTGTTTGTATCCCTGCTGAGGGTCACAGCACATTTTTATCATTGAACTCTGGCCACAGACAGCCAGTCTAGACCTTATCATAGCACACCCATCAGTAGCGGGGAGCATGAAGGGTGACTGGCCCCAAGCCTGAACCAGGCACACCCACTTCACTTACGTACACATTCAGATATAGTCCTCTATATCAATAAGTCACATAAACAACACATTTCTCACCTCACGTTGTTGCCTAATATCCAAACCATAAAATACATCAGAATCTTTGTATTCTGCCAGTGTTATACCTGTAAACAAATGTGTTGATGTTAATGGCACCTGTGCAGAGACACAGTGTCCTCTGATATGTGAAACAAGGTCAAGTAAAGCAAATAAAAAAATAACACAGACAGTAGAATATGTGATAAACAGCACATTAACTCTTATTGTAAATAAAACATTCAACATTCAATAACTTAAAGGAATAGTTTGACATTTTGGAGAATATATGCTCATTTCAGAGATCAATACCACTCTCATTACTGTACAGTAAATATAAAGCTACAGTAGTTGGTAAGCTTAGTTTAGCATAAAGACTGGAAACGAGGGGAAACAGCTAGCCTGGCTCTGCTAAAAGGTTAAAAAAAAATCACCTACCAGCAGCTAACAGCTCACAAATTCACCTATAAAATCTTGTTTGTTAAATCTTTACAAAACTTAGTATATAAAACCACAAGCTGTGTTTTTACTGGAGTCATGTGCAGGACCCTTCCTTTAGTTGGGCACAAGCAAGACTCAATGAAATCACTGCTCCCATCCAAGAAATAGTCTAGCACATAAGCCCCCATAATCTTTTTTAAAGTTAGGTTTTTATATAAATGAAACAAACAAGATCTGTAAGATGTGTTATTTAGTGAGCTTGGAGGTGTCGTAGGCACATTTAGTTACTTGTGGACAAAGTCAGGTTAGCTGTTTCCCCCACCAGTCTTTATGCTAAGCTAAGCTAACCAGCTGCTGGTGGTGGTAGCTACATATTTCCTGTACATACATGAAAGTGGTGTGGATCTTCTCATCTAACTCTCAGCAAGAAAGCCAATAAGCATATTTACTAAAATGTCAAACTAATTCCTTTAACAACAACACATTAGCTAAAAGCTGGTGCTCAGAAATACACTGGGCTTTAAACAGATGTGTGTTGTCGTCTTTGAGCTGGCTGAAGGTGGAGAAGAGCAAATGTTAGTGTCTGTTGTTTTCCTCTACAACACAATGCCTGCTTTTCCCCTCCATGGAAGAAACTGCCTTTCGACATCTCAGACACGCCTTTCACTTCCAAAATTATTTGTTTATCAGCAGAAGCGAGGAGAAGAGATATTGTGATTGCTTCACTAGCTTTTTTTGCAGCTCATGTGGTCATCAAATTAAAATTGTAATACTGTGTTTTTCAGGCTGGACATGATGGTGAAAACGTGGGGAACTGCCCCTTCTGTCAAAGGCTCTTCATGGTTTTGTGGCTGAAAGGAGTCAAGTTTACAGTGACCACTGTTGACATGAGGAAGTAAGCACCCCTCCCCTGGCACAAACACTTCCTGAGCATCTGGCCATGGGGACTTTCACACAGAACTCTATTAAGAAGCAAACGAGAGAGAAATTGAGAAGTTTCTTTCAGTAATCCAAACCATTTCTCCACGTGTTGCTCACTCTAACAGAGGTTGGAGGGAGGGGCCCGTGAAGCCAAAGTGTACAAAGAGCTCTGTGTCGCTTTCAAACACCTTCTTAAATTGAGGCTTTGTTGTGTGAATTTCTCAGGGTCATTACCGGTGAGCAAATAACACATGGAAATTATGAAAGGATCCTGATAATTGAATGATTCAGAACACACACTACGGGCCTCTTAAACAGCCAACCACTCCCAGCGCTGTGTGTTTTTCCGTAACCAGCAGCCAATGTTGAAGTCATTAATCCAGTGTGCCACATTTGATTCTGACAGCCTTGATAACCAACATGCTCTCAGTTTTGACGTGCTTGATAACAGTGTGATTCAATGAACTGAATCCATCTATAACTAATGTCTCCCCCTTCCCTGCCCTCTTCTCTCTCCATCTTTTTACGTCCTTTTCAGGAAGCCAGCTGAGCTCAAAGACCTGGCCCCCGGGACCAACCCTCCTTTCCTCCTCTACAATGGCACCCTCAAAACAGATTTCATCAAAATCGAGGAGTTTCTTGAGCAAACACTGGCCCCTCCTAGGTATTGTTGCACTCCATCATTAAACAAATATTAAGGAAGTGCGTTCATGATGACGGCTTATTTTCATCAAACAAGTTTACTCCCAGGCTTCTCCTTTCTTCTCTCCTCTGCAGGTATCCTCATCTCAGCCCGCTAAACAAAGAGTCCTTTGACGTGGGTGCTGACATTTTTGCAAAGTTCTCTGCTTTCATCAAGAACAGTCCAAATAACACCTGTGAGTTGGGGCTCATAATGGTTTCAATTATTCTCACCTTTAAGGATGTGACATGTTTGGAAATAGTAAAATAGATTCTTAATGTGTTATCACATTACTAATAAAGTACATTAACTTTGTTGTGCTTAAGTAAAGTTTTGAAGCACTACACAGTGACAATAATCCAATAATATAATAAAAACACTTTAAATGGTGCTATTCTGCATAACGAGTACTTTTATTTATTTAATTGATTGATTGATTGATTGATTTTTTTATTTAGAAGGGACCATGTGCAATTAATAACATAAATGTAAACATTTGATGCATTACACCAGAGTTAGCCTTAGGCTAATTTACATCTGCAGTCCCCAATAATAATAAGCTTATCATAGGTATCTACTAACAATGTATGTACTACATGTATGTATGCTATAACACTGGCCGCCCATTCAATTTGTCATAAATGAGAGCAATGGCTCCACCTGTGAATTCTCTAATATTTCCCTTTTGACATGTAGTTGAGTATAAGTATAAAGTAGCATAAATGGAAGCACTCACATCAAGTACAAGTACCTCAAAACTGTACTTAAATACAAAAGCTTACAGTCTACCTGTAGATTACATGCAAAATATCATATATCTGTGTTTCTGACTCCAGTTCAAGAGAAAAACCTGCTGAGGGAGTTCAAGCGCCTAGATATCTACCTGAACTCCCCCCTCCCTGAGGAGATTGACCATAACTCCAGAGAAACCGTCACCGTCTCCAAGAGGAAGTTCCTGGACGGCGACCGTCTCACTTTAGCTGACTGCAACCTGCTGCCCAAACTGCATGTTATCAGGGTGAGACACTGCATCATTTTTGTTTCCATTTTCGGGTAGTCTCTGGTATAGCAGAAGTAGATTTAATCTTAGTATGATGAGTGAAATGCATGTTTGGGTGTGTGAAGGCAGTGGTGGAAAGTAATTGAATACATATACTATAACCATTTTATGCTACTTTTGTTTCAGGGAACTATTGCACCTTTACTGCATTTGATTGACAGATGTCTTTTACATGTTACCTTTCACATTAAAATATGATTATATAAGATAATGAAATACAATGCATTATTAAAGATAAAAATGGTGGATCCTAACCTAACAGTTTGTGGTTTGGGCCCCATGTCATATTTCAGATGATTTGTTAGCAGTTCCCCTCTAATTTCCCATCTAAACCTCTCAGATGGTTTCATTTAAATAATAATTAAATTAAAGAAAACGCAAAAAATATTTTGTGTTTTTCTTCTTTGCTTTTCCATTAAACAAGTTACAACTCTTCAGATTTATCTTGTAACCCATTGGAGGGGCACCTAGGTTGTGAACCACTAGACTGATCTACTTAACTGTAAATAAAAGTACATAAAAACCGACATACCTCCACCCTGAGTAGTTGCAACAGTAAAAATGCTGCTGATGCATCAGGATTAGCAATCTAATGATGTCATGTATAAAGTGTCTCAATCAATTTTCTGCAGAACAAGTAGTTTTGATACTTGATGACTAGCTGATAATACTTTTGTATTTGCTGTATTTTTACAGTTTACTTGAGCTGTACGCAACTGCTTCAAAGAGAAATATTGTTATTGTTTTATTTATATGATAGTTATATTTACTAGTTACTTCACAAATTTTAGAAACCTATAACATATGATGTATTATTCTTAAGTACCATAAACAGTATAACATTCTTTTACCTCACTTGTAACAGAGCATTTTTACATTGTTGTGTTGGTACTTAAGTAAATGATCTGAGCACTTCTTTCACCTAGTGATCTTTATGTAGCCGGTTTCTCAAAATGCTTAAATTTAATCTCCCTTTCCATTTATTTCAGGTTGCTGCCAAAAAGTACTGCAACTTTGAAATCCCCGCCCAGTTCACAGGCGTGTGGCGATACCTTCAAAACGCCTATGAGAGAGAGGAGTTCAAACAGACGTGTCCAGCCGACATTGAAATTGAGAAGGCTTATCTTAGCGTGGCCAACCAGAGGAAATGAACCTGTGATTCTCTGTAATTTAAGTCCTGTTTTCACCCATTGTAACCATGCATGTAAAGATGGTGATCTGTAGAGGGCGCTACAACCTACAATAATAAACTGTGGCAATGAATCACTATTCCACATGAAACACTTTGACCTGTTGTTGCAGTAAGACTAAAGCTAAAAGTTTTATTGGTTGTATGTACTGACTATTTATCCATAGTCACTCACAGACCAATGGTGTGTTTATGCCACACTTAAAAGGCCAAATGTGCAATTGCCTGTTGATGTAATTAAGCAGAGTTTTTGTTTATAGTGTAAATATAGATATTTTTCCATGCTTTGATCAAAACACCCTCATTAAAATATATACAATTGTATAAGTGTGTCAGAAGTCTTCATGAACAGTTCATTTTTATGCAAAACATGAAATACACTTCTGTATCTTATCCTGTACGAATACCTTTTAATATGATTAAATTGTCTCACTGTCACACTATTAAAAAATATCAAATTCATCTGTCAGGTTTTCTTTCATTGTAGTGTGGTTTGTGTGTGTGCTAATAATGCTCCCTTGTAGAAATGAACAAAGAAATAATCCTGAATTTCATCGTCCTTCTTTACAACTCATATAGTACATTAAAAACTTACATCACAACCAAAAGCACATCACAGAAAAGGCATTTCTGATATTTAAGTTTATTTTCAGCCACATAAAATGTTAAAGCTTCAAAAATAGATTTTCTGTTGTTCCATTTTGGATGATGAATATACTGTTTGGGGGGGGAAATGCCGTTGAAGAGTGAAGACGTTTCAAGCCAGGCTGCGAAATGAGATCAAACCAAACGTCCTGCCGCCGCAGGGTTCTAGTTGGTGACACAGTATTTCCAGAAACATGCTGTCAGGACAACAGAGAGAAATATTAAGAACGAAGCTGAAGACAACTCAAGTCAAGTTTGGTTAGTTCTAATCCACATTCTCAAGTCCAAACACATTTTACACATATTACATTTGAAATTTACTTTTAAAATTTACCTAATTGTCAGCCTGTTTCTCCATATTGTTTTCTAGTGGTACTTCTGTATGTTATGCATAACGAAGACTATATTATTAAGAGTAAGTGTTTCCAAATTGAGGGATAGAAAGTGTTAGATGTTGAACAGATTGTAAAATCCTTTAAAGGAAATTTGTGATTTTGGATTTTAGAAATAAAATGTACTTCACCTGAAGTACATAATTATTATTTATTATCTACCCCTGTAACATATCATCAAGTAGCATTTTAGTGTACTGCTTGTACTTTACTTGTACTATATTTGGTAACAATTTACTAAAAAAAAAAACACAATATAATGTGCTTGTAAGCAGATTTAACTGTTTATTAATATGTTTATCAACAACTGTAACTCCTTAAGTGGAGGCTGGTGTATAAACAGATGACAAAATAATGGATGACAATATAGTAAAACACATTTGGAATAAAATATGTCTTCAAAACAATGCATGTTTGAATTCTGTGCTGTTAAGCGTATTGTTTGTAACTTAAGCGTATAAGTCTTTTACCCTTTATATGTGGTGGTGGTACAGCGGATAAGACACATGCCTTTGGTGTGAGAGATCCGGGTTCAAGTCCACTGTGGCACCAATGTGTCCCTAAACAAGACACTTAACCCCTAGTTGCTCCAGAGGTGTGCAACCTCTGACATATATAGCAATTGTAAGTCACTTTGGATAAAAGCGTCAGCTAAATGAATAAATGCAGAACACATTAAACAATTTATTTTATATGAAAAGTAGTTACTATTTCTTTTCACTTCAGTGGAGTTACGTACCAGTCCATTTCTGTATACTTCTACTAGTAGCAGAGTATTATACTGCTCTGCTAACTGTTTAGGTGTGAGTAATCTGTCATGCTTTAAATGGCACAAGCCTTAGTCAAACACTCTTCTGATTAGATCATTGCATTATAATAAAGCACTCGTCAAAGACTGTAACAGCAGGTGCGGCTTGTCGTTGTCACTCACCCCTTTTGTTTGTTTTTGGCAAATTCTGCTCTGATCTGAGAAAACCCTGAGAGCGAAGCTTGTCAGCCGCTGCAAGCTTCAAGACGGCTTCTTTGAGGTCCTCAACCTAAAAACACAACGAAAGCAGATGCAGATAATATGTTGTAAATTCATCTGTGGATTTTAAGGTATTACTTTTAAAGCACTCCATCGTCTGGCTCCAGCATATGTTTGTGAGCTTCTGTGCCCATATGCAACAAAACTACTGCTACTAATCCCACAGATCTAGACTTAAAACTAAAGGAGTTGCATTTATTGTCAGAGCCCCCAAACTCTAAAACAGCCTTCCTGTTAAAACAAATCTTGCTCTCAGTTCTCTGTGACTTCCTTTAAATATCTAGTAAAAGCTAATTTCTGTATTATATGATCTTTCTGTGTCATTTTACCTTTTACTTCTTTGAATTTTTTCAATTTTGAATTCACTTTGAACTTCAAATGGATTTTAATACGGTAGATTATCATCCTTACCATGTTTGCAAACTTATCTTGTTGTGCTGAATCTTTAGTCCCTTAAAAACAGAAAAAAACAAGGTGAAAAAACTATTTTGTTGACAATATATGTGACTGATTTAACATGATACTTGTGTTTTACCTTTATTCCAAGAGTCTCTGCCGCCATTGTGCTGCATCAGTAGAGGATACAAATTATTGACCTCTCTCTGCTCCCCCTCAGCAGCGTTGGCTCCACCTTCCACCTCTGACACTAATTTCTGAATGAAATCTTTTGAGATAAAACAACTTTCTCAAATCATCCTGTCATTATGACCTTAATAACCCTGCTGTATATTAAGTGGAAAGATTCTTCATT
The DNA here is from genome assembly GCF_014851395.1 of Micropterus salmoides. Lineage (NCBI taxonomy): Eukaryota > Metazoa > Chordata > Actinopteri > Centrarchiformes > Centrarchidae > Micropterus > Micropterus salmoides. The sequence goes on from NW_024044237.1 coordinate 23,592,620, forward strand.
TCAAAAAGAGGATATTAAAATATTTCATTTAACTCGAAGAATATGAACAGAGTTTGGTTGAATATGAACAGAGTTTGGTTGAATTACTGTTATGTTGTCTGGCACAGGTTGAATACACTGTGTCCATCATTAAGGTGCAAGGTGCTCTTGACAGAAAGTCAAATTTGCCTATAAAGTAATTAAACAATTTCAGCTAAACTGAAGAAAACGTCCAAAATGTCTCACCTGCCTGTGGCTCCAGGTCGGTTTCAGGGTACAGCGGTAGAGCATGTGTCCGCCTTGCAGAACAAATCACAGCGGCAAGGTAAAACAGAGCTACAGAAATCATGGTGCCTTTATCTTTAGATGGCCAGTTCTGGACTATACCTCTGCTCGGCAAGGAACTTCACTTTTATATCCTCAGAGGCCATCCATCACAATCGGATCAATACATTATCATCACACCCAGTCTCCTTCTTAATGGTTTTGACGCGATGGATCAGGTGCCATAGACACAATTTAGGGGACCCTGTCAATTCAGCCGAAGCCTATCTGTGCTTGTACAGAGAGGCCTAACAAATGTTTACTCTCCAGGAGTAATCAGCGGCTGCCCAGCAAAGCTCCAATGGTTTATGTCTGACACCATTTCTGTGAGATGGGCTGTTCAAATATATCGTCGCTCATGTCTGCGATCACACGAACACAGCTGCTGGAACTATGTCACTGTATACGGGTTTCTACGTCATTTTGTGTTGAATGAAATTTGTGAAGCACTTGATTGCGATTGTCTTCGGGGCCAAAAATGTCAAATTGTTGTGGTAAATATGAAAACATTTTGTTATATGCTTGTGTGAAAACCAAAGTTTATTGGGTCAACTGTAAAGTGGCATGGTGCATCTTCTTTCTTCTGTACTGACAATTGTTAGTTTACTTTTGTAATTCTCCAAATTTTGTGCATTTTGACCAAGATTGGGGGTGGGTTGCGGGGAAGATGTTGGAGGGATTAGTGAAGGGGTAGCAGGTTATGTTAAGATGAAAAAAGGTTCAAATGTGAACTTTAGATTGCTCTGTATCTGTATATTTCATGTTGCATTTGTTATCAATAATAAAAATCTTTTAAAAGGCTGTTGGAAAAGACACATGTGAAAAAGGGTTAGGGTTAGAGTCAAAAAAATTAATGTAAAGGAAAACAAATTCAAGATAACCAAGATAACCAAGAGTCAATTGCCTTGCTAGCAGCTCAGGCTAGATTTAGTAGGCACAGCAGTGCTTTGGGAGAAATGCTAACACGTCCAAGTTTAGCTTGTTAGCATGCATTTGCTAATTAGCAGTAAACAAGGCTAATGTTTGATTGATTTAGCCTATATCTTTATTTTGAACATGCAAATAAAATTTAAAAAATAATCAGAGAAACATAAAATAAAAAACAAATGAACAACGTAAACACAAAGTAAAACTCCATACTTTGCAGTACTTCTCTTCTAAAACCTCTATTTACATGTGCAAAAAGGAGGTAGGAAGAAGTAAAACTTATGTATTCCTACCCCTTTATACCCTTACTACCATATTTAAGGAAATAACTACAAAATAATAAGTCTACAGAGATAATAAATCTATAATCAATGAAAATATATATTCTATTCACATAAAGATATTACACATATACAACAATATTTATACATACCACAAATTATTCAATATAAGCCCAGGTTATTACTAGCACTGTGTTTCTCTGTCTCTCTGGAATATAATTTCTTTGAACATCTTTTTAAAATGGAATATTTTGGACATTGCTTTAATTCATTATTTAGTTTATTCCACAAATTAACACCACTGACAGATAAACAGAAACTTTTCCAAGTAGTTCGAAAACTGGGAGTCTTAATTTGGTAATGTCATTAGTGTGCACGCATTTGGTCATAAACCAAACTATTGACCAAGGTGAAAAGTAAAGTGATCAGCCAAGTTTTTGCAATTAACCCTGAGGGGGAAGTGAATGTCAATCATAGCAATCTAATCAACAGCTGCTTGCTCTTTTGACTGAAAACCACAAATGTCCACCTCATAGTAGCGCTATAGAGAAAAAGTCAGGAGATCACCGAAGTCATTAGGCCACATCATTTGGGCACCATAATATCTGAAACAAATTTTATGGTACAGAATAGCAGGCTTTTAACTTAAGACACAAGTGCAAATGTGCAATGTCCTGTACAGGACATGCACCGAAGACAACTGCCAGACTAGGCAAGGATATACAGAGGTCAAATAATCCTGATGGCTCCAGGACAGATTTTCTCTTTACCTGATGAAGAGCCAGTTCAGTAAGCTTGAACCATTGCACTACTACAATTAAGAAGAACTTTTAAATTGAATATGCAAATAACTGTGCTAAGAGTCCTTTGGGAAACACTGGAGTGTGAACATTAAAGCTTAAAATGTAAAAGGAAACTCAGGAGTAATTGTCTCCAAAAATATCAAAGATCAAAACAAGTTAAGAATTTTCGGCTGCTCGAAAAGGCTTTGTGCCGCAGGGCTTTTTGTCAAACTGAAAGGTCACTAATGTTCTTCAGATGAGTGGCATCAGGTGATTTATACACTTGTCTCCACATCTCTGAAATGGCTGTTGAAAACAACAACATTTGATACATTTGGCTGCAGAGCAGTCAATGACCAGATGTAAAAGCACAGCAGAGTCTAGCTTTAAGATCAAGCAGTGACTTTAAAACTGACATATCAGACACATTACTCATTTGGAAAAGGAAAGAAACAATAACTATCAATGTCATGCTTTAATTATGGTCATGGAAATTTTAAGGTAATTAGTCCTGCATTTAAAATCCCTGTTTAAGTAGATAAGTATCATCAGAAAAAAATGCTTAAAATAACTAAAACTTCGCCTGTTAAATTTCTCAATTGTTAATAATGAATTGTTAAAAACATATAAAGTAAGCAGCTTTTTATTGTTGTAGCTGGTCAAGGTGGAGCTTATCTACTTTACTTTACTCAATCAGGTAGTTTAGACCAGTGGTTTCCATCCTGCGGATCGGGTCCCTCCAAAGTGTCACAAGATTAATCTGAGCTGTACAGTTAAATCCAGTTTGACAAGTACAAGCTATTTCCTTGAACAAATGTTCCTGAAGTACATATTTAAAAGCAAGAAGAAGTTTTATTTATTTTTTTATTTTTTCTTTACCTTTTCTTTTTTACAACACTTTATTGAAGAACATGTACAAAGCAAGTTTTAACTGTTAGCTGCTGCCCAAGTATAATTTTAAACTATTTTTGAAATGTAAAGTTTAGTAGAAATTCTTTGCATAATGCTTAAGTAGATAAAGTATTTTCTCAAAATGAAATTAAAATGAATAAATTGATTAAAGCTAATATAAGAGGTTGAGTGACCAGTGAATTTTGCCATTTTATTTTAAACTATTAATTGTTCATCGACTAACCAATTATTCAACTAATTGTTTCAGTTCTAGTTACATTAGAATTTTCCCCACAATTGCAACAGATGCCCACTTTGAGCAGAGTGCTTGTAATATTATTTACAGAGACCCAACAATTCCCACCATGAGCAAGCACTTGGCAACAAAGGAAAAACTTCTTTTTAAGAGGCAGAAACCTCGAGCAGAACAATTGCTCAGGGTGGGCGGCCATCTGCCTCGACCGGTTGAGGACGAGGGAGAGAGAGATTGAATGGCCTTGATTCATTATCTTGTTATGTCATATTGAAATGTAAACTTTTTTATTTTGCTGCAAACTGCTTTGGCAACATTGTTTAACTGAAACATTCATGCCAATAAAGCACATTGAACTTGAACTTGAACTTGAGAGAAAGAGAGACTACACAGCATACAGAAAATGAATAATGGTACTGTTGATTATAGTACTAATAATTTCGCCGGCTAGCGAACCAGGACAACAATAGCAATGCTACTATGCAAGCAATCCCGGTGTGAGGGGTTTTATGCAGAGAATGTGGGATATATGGATGCTTCGAAACCCAACATTGAAACTGACAAAGAAACAACTCCTAGATCATTGTTCTAACATGGAAGAGTGGCTCCAGCAGATTCCAGGTACAACATCATAAGTCTCTGTCCAGAAGAATGCAGTCCTAGGAACAGCTAAGATACTGCGCAGAACCCTCAAACTCCCAGGCCTGTGGTAGAGGACCCAAGATTGAGGATGACACATACCAACCCAGGAGTGATATATATCTATATATACCCCACAGTTCAAAACAGCCTCAAATATCTCAAAAGCAGATCTTGTCACAACAAAAATACACAATCACCATCCAATCAACAATTTCAAAAAATTGACTGCTAATATTATGGAACCCCAAAGTGATCAACATTACATAAATAGAAACCCCATTTATGAAATAATCAATATGGATATATAAAGTGTAAAATATAATAAATAAATCAAATATTATATGAAATAAAAGTGTTGCTGGGAAAAATGCCATTAAAAAAATGTGGAAAAGGGCATTTTTAATTAAAAATGATAGACTTAAATGAGGTACACAGTAGCTTATTTATCATTTATGTTATCATTTATCATTTTTAAGTAAGCAGGTGTCACATTAGTGTATTTTAACAGCTTAATTAAGTTTTAATGTACTGGTTTTGATAGTGGGCTGTTACTTTATATAGGTAAAAGGGTATATGTTTTTGATTGTATTGTGTCGTTTTATGTTTGTAGGCTACTGTCGGACTTGCTTTCCTGCTGCCTTTCTTGGCCAGGGCTGCCTTGAAAAATAAATTTTATTTCAATGGGTCTTTCCCCCTGGTTAAAAAAATAATACTATCATAAGGTTGTATAATGAAAAGAAATTTTATAGTCCTTCATGCAACACACATAAAACAGATTATTAATTAAAATATGGTAACATGTAAAATAAGTAAAATAAAATAAAACAATGTATATAGTCATTTATATATGCACACCCAGAACATTCTTCATGATAATATAAAATATATTTTATCACAGAAAAAGTATGACATTTTGGAAACAGTGTCCATTTTGAGAGTGTTTGAGTACCAAGCATTCTCCATGTAAACACCATAGACTCATCTTGCCATCTTGACAAATAAATGAACCCCAATTAAAAAGGAATGATAAAGCAACATTACATTAAAGTTTAATACTTTTAAAGGCATCTCGTAATGTATTGATTTGACGTTATTTATTTATATTATCATTAATTTATGTAATAATATAAAACTTGAATGAAAGGAGCTACACGGGACCTCCGCCTCGGAGTCACGTGATCTCAGAAAGCGGAAGTCCGTGAGTGTTAAACACTAGTGTGTGTTGGGGCTGTGCACGTATCTAACCTAGTTGTTTAACTGTCCTAGCCGAGCAAACAGGAAAGGAGAGAGTTGAAATACAAGCGAAAGCAGGAGCACCACCTGGCACGACAACATTAACCTAACTAGGTACAGTAAACTCTCTTTATTTGTTATATTTAACGTTATGTTGCTAAGAAGATTTAGCCGAGTTAGTCGTGTAACGTTAGTGTAACAGAAGCAATAAGATAATGTAACGAATAGCCACAGTATAAATGGGAAGCTAACAGTTAGCTAGCAGTTGGTAGTTACTGTTTGCTTTAACTCCTATAACACACATCAGCATGTTCATGTTCATGTTCATGCTAGCTTTTCAGAATCGCTAAAATGTAAACTTAAGAGGTTCAAACAGACAGATGCTCATAATGTTTAATCGAAACGCTCAACCGTTTAATACTTTTACTCAACTCGGACCTTAACTGCTTTATCATTATTGTTCTTTATCAAGCCAGCAAACATTGTACCGCAGTGATTGTTTAACATCTAGCTCCATGGAAGATGAACTCGTTATGTAATGGATAGCTTTAAATTACATTTGGGCTGCCACTGATGACTAGAAAAACACCTCCAGCCAGTCAGTAATGAGCACACTGCGCAAGGCTGCACAACCAGTCCTTAATTATGTATTTACTCTGTAGTAAACTGGTAGCTGGCGTTAGACCTTGAAAAGAGATTAATATGATCTCTGTTCCTACTTTTTGATAGTTGTCTTGGTGACACTTTTTGTACAATGTGAAGTATGTGAAGTGAATTGTTTTCTGATTTATGTTGCAAGGAGACCATTACAGTGAATCTAAACTGGTCTAAACATGAAGTAAAGGAACCGTTTATGGTGGTTTCAGTATGTCTAAGATAATAAAAAACAATTGGTCTTATTTGGACAAACAGAGCCATCTGTAATGTAGGGTGGTGATATCGCAGTGGATAACACACATGCCTTTGGTGTGAGAGACCCAGGTTTGATTCCACACTGTGACATATCTACCAATGTGTCCCTGAGCAAGACACTTAACCCCTAGTTGTTCCAGAGGCACGCGACCTCTGACATATATAGCAATTGTAAGTCGCTTTGCATAAAAGTGTCAGCTAAATGAGTAAAAATTTAATGTTTCGTCAGAACTTAAATTCATCTGTTTGTTTTTAGTAGAGATTTGACCAACTGCTTAATTTTTCACATTTTGCGCCTTCTAACGTAGAACAGAAACCGGGTAAGGACTACAACTAACAAGGTATTTTGTATATGGATTCTGCAGATTTATTGAATAATGTTGATTATATTTTTATTTGTTTTGTCTCTTGTCCAGTGTCTGCTGCCATAATGTTGTCTGAAGGAGGCTCTTTCATGAAGGGGGTGGTCATGGGAGGTCTCTTCTGCTTGGTGCTGTCGCTCCTGGGTAGTTTCAGCCCTGACACGGAGCCCAGGGCAGAGGACCATCATCATCATCATCACGTCAAGGCCCCGGATAACAATGAGCTGAAGCACCTCTCTGACAGTCAGGTGCAGGAGTTGACTAATCAAGTCCGGGTCTCTTGCGTCATCATGGTCCAGCCCAAGGTCCTTTTATACTGGGCCACTGCCATCGACACCTGGAGCAAACACTGTGACAAGGCCGTGTTTTATACCTCTGAGAGCTCTAAGGCGCTTGAGGCAATAGACCTGAATGAAAAAGATGACTGGGCAAGGTTACGTAAAGCTCTGAAGCATGCTTATGAGAATGCCGGTGACCTGCGCTGGTTCTTTGTGGCACAGCCCACCACGTTTGCCATCATCGAAAACCTCAAATACCTGGTGCTCACAAAGGATCCCAGCGAGCCCTTCTACCTGGGCAACGCTTTGAAGTCAGGCGAGCTTGAGTATGTGGCGTACGATAGTGGCATTGTTCTAAGCTATGAAGCCCTGAGAAGGCTTGTGAATGTGTTCCAGGATGAAGGCAAATGTCCTGAAAGAGGACGTGCCCTGTGGAAGCTGAGCGAGGACAAGCAGCTGGCAGTGTGTCTCAAATATACCGGTGTCTTTGCAGAAAATGGAGAAGATTCACATGGAAAGAGCGTGTTTAACAGTAAGAGCGTAGACGGCCTGATAACAGACAGCATGAGGGACAACCCCACTAATGTATTGGAGGGCTGTTGCTCCAACATGGCAGTCACATTCAACGGGATGTCACCGAATCAAATGCAGGTTATGATGTTTGGAGTTTACAGACTTCGTCCTTTCGGCCACGATTTTCATGACTCGTTAGTATTTTACCCTCCTGAAGGTTCAGACAATGACTAGAGACTCATTACTTCAAGCTGAATGTGGCATTTTAAATGTTTTGCTTCCATGATGGCAAACCTAACTTTGGGGAGATGGTTTTCTTATGCTGTTTGTAAAACTGGATTCTTTGTGGGAATAACACTTTTATGTATATTTGTACCTTTTGCACTTGGCACAATCAGCGCCCCATTCCTTTGTGTTGTAGGTAATCAGAGCCGATGGGTGTGCTCTTCTTTTGAATGAAGATCGCTGGGAAATTAAGACAGACAAGATTCTCTGGAAGTTTTCGTTATTGTAATATTATGTATCTTGTATGTTTGTCTTTTTGTAGTCTTAAACCTGCGTTAGGTGATGCTGTTTTCTGGAAATGTCAAGTTCTTGAAATTATTTAACTGTTCAAAGCTCTCGACCATCTTAACCACATACAACTTTTTTTTCCTGATCTCTGAGAATACATCACCCAACTGATTTAAAGATTGTATAATTATTGAGTCAAACATACAATGTACAGCTCGGCTCCAAATGAAGTGCATCTCCACATATGAAGAATTGGCCTTCACAGCTGAATGGAAAATAATATACCTCAATGTTGTTTTATGGGTATATTAAATAAATAAGTATATTTCTTTTAAAAACTGAGGAAAAAAAAAACTCAAAGAAGAACATAGTCAGTGTAAACTGATTGTAACCTTCATGAAGGTAATTAGTTTTGCAGGGCTGTTATTTTTAGCTAGATGAACTAAAGCTGATGATACACGGGGCAACTTTTTGAGCAATGTTGCTGGCCAATCTTGCTAGTGGCAAGTCCGACTATGTTACGGATAACGGCGGTACAGGGCGGAGTAGTGGGGGAAGGGGATTACGGTAGTATTCTTTATTCATTACCATTGACGACAACGTTGCCCTGCACGATTGCTCTAAAAGTTGCTCTGTGTATCATCAGCTTTAATAAATTGGCAACTGAATGTAAATTCAACACCTTGAATTTCACCAGGTTTCATCTGAGAGCACAGTGTCGAGCTTTTTTCACTGAGGAGCTGAACAACAGGTCTGACAGTTATAAACCTATGCCAACCTGCCACTCCTTTGTTCATTATTTGAATATCGACACACATCCTGTACTGTTGAATAAACTGGTTACTCCGCATCATACTACATGAAAACCAGGTAATAAAGTTTATCAAAATATTAAAGGTGTAAGGCAAGATCTTTCTTTTATTTGTGCATAATGGCAACTGATTCAAAGCCTCCAGCAGGTTAGTCCGTAGGTGTAAACTGTTGATTGGCAGGTCATGCCTTGCTGTCAAGAGCTCCACACTTTCTGGGTGGTGGGGGGGACAGGTGCAGGGGTAGTGCGGGGGAGAGCGTTGCAGGGGTTGATGTCATCACTTATACGTCTTCATGTGCCACAATCCATCATTCAGATAATGAACGTTTTCAATTCCAATTCCCTTGTTGACTTTTTCTCTGTCAAAAGACAAAGACGGATCAGGTATCAAAGAGTGGCAACAGAACAGAAATGTATGTTTCTGTAAAAAGTTGAAGGTGTGGAAAAAAATCTTACATGTTTTCCGCAGACATCTTCATAACACCAACACAAAGTGCATGCTGTTTTCCCTCTGCCATTATGGCCTGTATCAACATGTTAAAGACAAACTCGTAGGCAAGTGATTCAAAATGTGGAAAGAGACTAAAATTTTAATATACTTTTTCATAATATTTAACTCTATGGCATAGGACAGTTTCACTAACATATCGTGTGGAAATCACTTTCCATGTGCAGCACCGTGTATAAAAGGATACAACTACCGTGTCAGCTCCAGCTGGATACAGTTTAGCGCCTGGTGACGTCAGCCCGGGACACATGATGTTTGCTCCGCTGAGGACAAATTTTATGGCCCCTTTGTCTACTTGCTGGTGTGGAAGAATGAAAGGATCTATTTAAAAGAAAAGGGAATTTCTTATCAGTGTGAGGAAATCTAAACGCATCATCAAGCAGTTGGCAATGGGAGATCTTACATTTATGCAACAGTCTGAGGGTTGGATAGAACGGTCCTTCTCTCTGTCTGAAGAAGAGCAGTTCTCCATTCACTGTCAGGATTTCAATGTGTTCATGGCTGTGGGAGGAACAATATACATATAAAAACTGAAGAAGAAAAGCAACTATACTGAAAACAGATTGCATGAGAGAACCTTGCTGAGAAACATGAAATGATAAGTCGTACCATCTCACTATTTTGACAGGGTCCTTTTTTGGCATTATGTGATTGAGCCATGACTCGATGTCGGGAAACTGTTCCAACAGCTGATTTTTTATCCCTTTAATCACAGATGTTTTCAGCTGTATACAGTTCGACACATTTTCCTTCTCATCAAATCTGAAACAGAAAACAGAACATGCTTTTTGTATGGTAACTTAGATCTTTTATTTATTTATTTTTACAACAAAGTAATTCTATTCAGGGCTGAACGATTTGGGAAACATATCTAATTGCGAATATTTTGATCAATATTGCAATTGCGATATGATTAGCGATACTGGGGGTAATGATCAGTTTTACATCTTTCTCACTTTCATTAAACATTAACATATTAAAATGAATTGTTTACCAAACAAAGATGTTTTCTTAAGTCTCTAGAATATGATGTGTAGGCAACGACATCTCCGCAATATTTAATTTAAAAATTATATTTTGACACATCACTTTTTAACAAAAATTGCGCCTCCAAATTGCAATATTGATGAAATTTTGAATAATTGTTTAGTCCTAATTCTATTTTAGTACTTTTAAATTTCATCAAAAGCGCTTTGAGTGGTCGAAAAGACTAGAAAGGCGCTATACAAGTACGCAACACTTACACTCACTCACTTAAATTGACAGGTGAATGAATGGATACACTATGGCCTTAAATATATTAAACTCACAGTACTTATTCCACAATGGAGCACAGTTTTTTTCACAATGTGTTAAATATTGGCAGTAAACATAGTTGGTTTATCCAGAATGTTTTTAAAAAAAAAAAAACAATATCAATAAATACCCACAATTTGCAAATATATTGAAAAGAGAATCAAATTTCAGTCTCAGAGGTGACAGCATGCATTTATTTCCATCAAAAACATAGATACATAAGTATATATAATTATGCACCTTTTACATGTCTTTCGGGCAATCCTATGAATTTTTGCGTAAATATAATCAAAGAAATTTCAATAACGTTACACCCTGAAAAGGAAGATAAACCTTTGTAGACAAAACAAGGTGCCTATTGATATTGGGATAATAAATTCAAATACATGTTTCTAATTTTCAGTGAAGTGAAAACATGCTAAGCTAGTGTGAGATGTGCCTGGATGTTCCCAATTGTCTAAAGATACTGAGATTAGATTTTTGGATTTAAGGCATAAGCGTCTTGTTTGGAAACGTGAATGAATTATCTTCACACACAGCACTGATACATACATATACGGCCACAGGCCTGATTTAAGCTATAGTAACAGAGGATCTCACAAGATATCATAACTCGTGTCTGCTTGTCTCATTCAATGAGCCTACAACAAACTCGGAACACACGATTGCTAATCAGTTAGCGTTAGCCACCTAGCTGTAGTTAGCTACCGTGACAACATGGAAATAGTCAGCAACGTACTTTTTGAACATCCTCGATGGTCACTGTGACAGCGTTCCTCAGTTGTGACAAAGCGTGTACTTACTGTGCTAGATCGGATATAGTAAACCCAGTAAATAACAAAATATAAGTAATCTATCAAGTACTGCACGTCTGTTTCGCAGGGGAGGGCCAGTGGTATAGGCGTTGCGTCATTTTACGACAGTTGTTTACGTTACACTGCAGATAGTCGAATTTGGTTTTGATAAGAGCTTCCGTCCTCTCCTGTGGCTTTGATGTCCGCTTCGAGCTTCAAATAACCTTTTTATATCTATCATTTTGTGTTAACAAATATATAATAAATATAGTATATATTATATATATAGTATGCGTCCTTATGTCACGACTTGAGGGACAGCGAGTGACTCAGCAAACTGTGCATTGCATGTTAAATTTTGTTCATTCTTGTTTGTAGTTTACATTCTATCTGAATTTGTTACTTTTGTTGTTGTAACTTAATTGCTAAACTGAATTATCATGATTGCAGTCATTCATTCTTTGTGTTATATTCAAATGTAAACTTGTGATTTTGCTGCAAACTGCTTTGGCAACATTGTTTAAGTTAAACATGCATGCCAATAAAGCACATCGAACTGAACTAAACTGAATTTATATAGATGTGGAGAGTAAAAGCAACAGTAATGTCAGTAGTAGGAGTACTGGGGGCTGTGACCCCCAAACTGGATTCCAGGTACAACATCTGAAAACTCTGTCCAGAAGAGTGCAGTCCTTTGAACAGCTAAGATACTGCGCAGAACCCTCAAACTCCCAGGACGCTGGTGGAGGACCCCAGCTTGAGGATGACACATACCACCCCAAAACATGTGAGAGGGGGATTTCTTTTTTTTAAAGATATAAATATAGATTGAAGAATTATTGTGAACCAGTTCAGTTGTGATGAAGAAGTTATAAGAAGAAATGCCAACACTAAATCTGAAGGATAACATTTCCCTTTTATTTTTCTGTCTTCCCCCCAGTGCCTGTAGGTTTTTCCTGTTAGGTCATCTTTAGCTGGCCTTAACCAAAAACAACAAATCTATCTGATGTTTAAAGTCCAATGCTACATCATATTGGAATCTATTACTAGCCATGAGTTATACTCTGTAGTATAATCTGTGGAGCCAGTAAGTTCTTGTAAACATTCTTGTAAGACTCAACCTTGTAAGATTCCCAGAGACACCGATATCTGCTAGCCTGACGCCTGAGCTACTGTCTTTACCTCAATTCAACAAGAAGGTGCCCCTCTAAAGTGCAGAATCATGGAGGTCAATGAACTTGAAAGCAAGACAATTTGTTTGTAACTATCTGTATACACTATGACGTACCTCGGAGTGCACATGGACAATAAACTGGACAAAAATATTCAAGCCCTCTTTAGGAAGGGCCAGAGCTGTCTCTTTAACCTCTGCTGGACAATGCTGAGGATGTTTTATGAGTCTGTTGTGGTCAGTGCTATCCTGTTTGCTGTTGCATGCTGGGGAAGCAGGTTGAGGGTAGAGAACGCTAACAGACTCAACACACTGATCTGGAAGGCCAGTAACATTGTGCGTGTGAAGCTGGACTCTCTGTAGGTGGTTTCAGAGAGGAGGATGCTGTCTAAGCTACATGTCATCTTGGACAATGTGTCCCATCCACTCCATGATGTACTGTTCAAACACAAGAGCACTTTCAGTGATAGACCCATCCCTCCTAGATGCACCACAGAGCACCACAGGAAGTCATTCTGTCCTGTGGCCATCAAACTCTTTAACTCTCAGAGTGTCAAACTCTTAATCAGTAACAATATCTGACAAATGTTTCTCTGTAATAAATACTCAATGTGCAATTTTATGTGCTTCAATATCTTGCTTACTCTGTCCTAATATTGTAGTATTTAAGGATATCCATTCCACATCAACTCTACCACTACTCATTATTAATATTAGTATTTAATAGTATTTATCATGTCACTAAACTCTTTATATTTATATGTAAATTTGTATCCATTCAATTTGACCATTTCTGGTAATTCTGTAAAATACTGTACATCACACTTTATATTTTTATATTTGTATATTTCACTATATTTCCTAGTTACCTATAACTTTATATTATTATTCCTATTCTTTAATATCTTGATACGCAAAGTGAGCAACTGTTACAAAGAGTTTCCCCTCGGGGATCAATAAAATATTTCTGACTCTTGAACTTCAGAGTTCTTGGCGTTGGTGTGGCGCCATCTTGTGTCCAGAACAGTTACAGCGCTGCTAGTCGCTATAAAAAAAACACGCTTGTGCAAAAAGTACTTTTGGACAAAGTACTTCCGGTGGGGTCACCGACTAGCATTTATGAGCGAAATTTTCCCCGTGTTTACCAGCGGATGTTTTCCTATCATGTGAGCCTTATTTTTGCCGTAGCTTAATTTCTCTTGTAAATAATCTTCTTTAACGGCCGCCTCACTTCTCTCGCTGAACGGCTGTAACGCTACAACAACGCGGTCAGACCAAGCGAGGCAAAAAGAGGAAGCAATAGCCAACCATCTTTCTTCTTCTGCCAGCAATAACAAGACACAAGAGACACGGATAGATTCAAGTGGAGCTGTGTAGTTTGCAAATTATTTTCTGTTTTATACTGGATAAAGGATTTGTTTTTTGGTGTAACACCTCTCCGTGTTAAGATAGATAAAAGCTACCGGACACTGAGCTCATCCCCCTGGAAGCCTGGAAGTTTCGGATCAGAAGACTGGCTATTAAGTATTAGTATTCCCGTTTTTTCATGTTTCCAACAGGTTTATCTTCCCCTAATCCCCCACCACCGCCAACTCAGGAGGCTAGACCAGCAGCTAACGTTACTGATGTCAAAAACGAGAGCGGCAACATCACATCTACGAAGAAGAGGAAAATAAACGGCTCGGAGAGGGAAGACACTACTGGCACGATCTCTTCTTCGCCTCCCAAGACCCTGAATTCCTCCTCCTCCTCTTCTTCTTCCTCCTCCTCCTGCTCTCCCACTCCGCTGCACATTCAGAAGAAGTTGAGGTTTGAGGATTCAGTGGATTTCATTGGACTGGATGTGAAAATGGCTGAGGAGGCTGCTGCTGCCGCCGCCGCTGTTGCTGCTTCTTGCTCCAATAACAAAAGCAAAGCCGTGTTCCTGTCCGGTGGCGTGGGACACCATGCAAACGGACTGACGAAAACCGCAGGCTCCGGCACCTTCTCCAACAGTAAACCCGGGGCAGCCAAGAAACTAGTCATCAAGAACTTCAAAGGTAGCAGATAACACTCGTGGACAACGTGATCCAAGCTCTCAAAATCATTCACTGACAGTAGTATACAACTTAAACTCAAGTGCTTACCAGTCCCCAAGGCGCTGTGGTTGTCCAGAATTGTAAAATTGTGATATGAGACTAGATCTCGTCTGGGTTTTAGTATTGTCTTGCTCCTAAAGGCTGCATTACAGCTAAAATCATATGAACCTATGTGTGTTAACAATTAAGAAATGTGTCAGACGTGATAAACCATGTCAAATTTCCCAGAATGATACATGTCATCTTGGTTTCACTGCTGTGTCAATATGTTCAGTTCAGTCAGAAGAAATTAATGTATATATGAAAAGAAAGATATTTGTTTAGTCAAACAAGTTAAAAGTCTTATTAGGAATTGCTGACAAGAATAGAAAAAGACTAAGCCTTGGTGATACTTTCATTAGATTTTTTTCTGAAATTTGATAACATTTTTTATTAAAATTTTTAAAACTAGTTATTAAAATTGTTTGACACATACAAATAATTGGCCCTGGTGTATTGCGCAACAGCAGAACTCAGGCCATCGCTTTGAAGAGTTTGATTATTTTAGCCTATCCTTGAATAATATCCAGATTCATATTGTTGTAAAGATTTCATCCGTATTTACATTTTTTGTTGTGTGTGTGGATCAGATAAATTTTAAGTCAAGATCTCGTTTTTTTTTTCAAGAGAGACCTGAAAACAAGAAACATTCATAGTCAAGACAACCAACACACAACAGTTTAAAAATCAAACAAACAAGAAATCAAGAAGCAAATAGATTTAATCAAGAAATAAAGGAGTAAAAAAAAATTAGATCTCTTATTCTCTCTCTAGTATTTAAAAGATGTATAATACCTGCCAAGCGTTAGTGTGAACATATAGAATATCATGTTGAGTAGTTATTTCATTGTGCACCGCAGTTACAAGAGAGAAGAGATATGAATACCATGAGTTGGTTACCTCAATTGTCAGTAATGAACATATTACCGAGCTCTGATGATATCTTCGTATTACAGTAACCAAAATCTCCTGACTAATAACACAGTTCAGGAACCAGATATTAGATTTTTTTCCTCATCACTATCGCTTGGCTGTACTTTTAAATAGAAACAAATACAGTTGTAAAAGTAGCTCTGGTGACAGTGCCTAGCCCCTTGAGGTCTGCTGTTTGCCATTCTGGGCCTGCTAAATGTTACGGTGTTATCAGAACAGTTTGTGTTTTTGTTTTGATCACACAGAAAAACCCAAATTGCCTGAGAACTACACACAGGAGACGTGGCAGAAACTAAAGGAAGCCGTCGAGGCCATACAGAACAGCACTTCAATCAAGTACAATCTAGAGGAGCTCTACCAGGTATCACTACAGACCTGCTGGCCTCTCAGAGGAAGGCTCACTGTATTCATGCCCCTTACGGAAATAGAAACAGCCTTCTCTCCAAATTATTTTTGTGACACCTTGTTTTTTTTTTGTCCCCGCAGGCTGTTGAGAACCTGTGCTCCCATAAGATATCTGCCAAGCTTTACAAACAGCTGAGGGCCGTGTGTGAAGACCACATCAAGGCACAAATTGATCAGTTCAGAGAATATCCTTTTACGCTCTCAGTTCATCTTCAATTTCTGTCACTGGATCTTTCCACTTGTTAATTGTACATAGCCTAGTGTTAATAATGCAGTCATATTGCATTTAAGCTCTTGAATGAAAGTGCACTTTTTCCTTAACCTTGTTCATACGGATGCCCTGGACAGTGTGCTTTTCCTAAAGAAAATTGACAAGTGCTGGCAGGATCACTGCAGACAAATGGTATGTTTTACAACTGGACTAATTAAGTTGGTACTTGTCCTATCCCTCGAACTTATGTTAATATATTCCTTTTTACGTTTAAAGGGGTATTACACTGATTTAGTGTTCTGCAAAGTTGGGGGACTTTTCAGAGACATTTTTAAAAAGGATGCTAACACTCAAAGCAGCAGAGGCTGAGTTATTCTCACTGTTAGTCCCTCGTATGGTTCAAGCAATAGTGTCCCTCATTAGTCCTTCCTGCCTGGTAAATAAAAAGCTTCGCAAATATCGCCAGCTTGGATATTTGACGAGCCAGTTAGATAGGTTGTGCGATGCATTATACATTACATTATACAGTGATACCCCTGTCATGGATAGAAAATGTAATATCACATTGTCAAGTGTCTCTGCTGTTAAAACTTTAGCTGAGAGCAGCTCTACCAGTGTACTATAATAAAAAAGAGAGAGAGTTAGAAATTAATGTAGGAAGTGACATGTGTAAATATCTCAAAAAACTCAAAACAAATACTATTTTTAACAGAAAGTCCGTATTTTGGATTGTAGTTTAACCCATCAGCGTGTCACTGGGGACCTGGGGAGATAATGGCGTTATACGTGAAATCCTATATAAGTCTCAAACTCCTAAACCCCCAGCTCGAAACACAGGCCTGCTGTTAAAAGAATGTAAGCTACAAACTCCTTCCAAGATCAAGGTTGTTTCATCAGGCTTTAGAAAGCTCCTTCACAACCAAAGAACATAATACACAACAGTTTTCACAGCCTGGAAAGGACTGTGCGATGAGTAAACTGATCTCCATGTCTAAAGTTGCCCCTTTTAATTTGAATCAGATGAGCAAATGGTTAAAAAAGAATCACAATGTTGTAAGTGCTTATTTCTAATTGTGAATGTTTGCCATTGTTCCACAGATCATGATTAGGAGTATATTTTTGTTTTTGGACCGCACCTACGTTTTACAAAATTCAATGCTTCCATCAATCTGGTGAGTGATCTCTGACATCAACTGTCATCAGCATGAGGCTGATTTTCTGTTGAAGTGTGTGTTGAACAGGCTGCTCTGGTCTGCAGGGACATGGGTCTGGAGCTGTTCAGGTTCTACATCATCAGTGATCTGAAGGTCCAGAGTAAAACCATTGACGGGATTCTGCTGCTCATTGAGAGGGAGCGAAACGGGGAGGCGATAGATCGCAGTCTACTGAGGAGCCTGCTGAGCATGCTCTCTGACCTGCAGGTAACTGACCGTTTTCATTATTTTAATTATCAATATATAAGTGGAAAATGTAAATCTGTAAGCCTGGATCACCTGACTGTCATCTTGTGCCACAAAAAAAAAAAGATTATCTGCACAGGGGTGTGATAAGTTGTCAGTTTCCTGTTGATAAAGGGCTTTAATGAAGCTGTCTTCTCTCCGTCCCTGACAGATTTATCAAGACTCCTTTGAGCAGCGCTTTTTGGAGGAAACTAATCGACTGTACGCTGCAGAGGGACAGAGGCTGATGCAGGAGAGAGAGGTGATTCATGCGACCCTGTTTGTTGGTTCTGATTTCAGTGAATAACTGGCCAAATATAAACAATCTGATTACACTGTTTATGTCCCGGGTATTCACACATCTAAAACACTGAATGGCAACATCAGGCCTTGATTTTAGACTTTCAGATAAAACCACACACAACAAGAGCTAGGAGAATAAATAGTGCGTTGTGAGCAAAGGTTTTATTTTATCTCCGCATTCTGTTTAAGACAACAAGTACAGCAGCTGTGTTTACTTGCTGACATGTTGGATTGAGACATTTGCACTCTGTATTGTCTCAGCTCAGAGTTTGATGTTTTGCCATAGATTGTCAGAATAAATTAAAGTAAAATGGTTATTTATTTTTGAGGCTTAAGGGATTTACTTAAAAAAAACTTACATGAATAAATTTTAGACTTTACTATATGTACAAGCAAGAAATAACTGTTAAAGTAAATGGCTTATTAAATCTTGATGCTAATATTTAAAACTATTATTGTCAACTCATTTAGAGATTAGTTTAGGGTAGGAAATAAGGCTAGCTGAGGTTAGTATCATCTTTGAAACGTTCTTCAAAAACACCTCATTTACATATAATTCTTGTCCTACAAAGCTGTAATAACCACTTAACCACCACAGTCCTGCTATAAATCCTGCTATAAATCCTACCTTTTATGACAGTTCAGATTTTTAACAGAACTGTTTTAGAGAGATGTTGAATTAATTTATCCACATTTATATCAATGAGTTTAGGCTAAATAACAGAAACAGCACCACAAACTTCTTCTTCTAAAATTACCATACAGTGGAATCAACACATGTTGTATTATACTGCATCAGGTAGGTAGGTAGGTATAGTTAGAGTGAAATTGAGTTTTGTAACTGCCTTCTGCTACATATCAGACAATATACATTAATACAGAATCAATTATGAAAAATGGTAAACAGAAATAACTATCATCACTGGAGCAGTCTGATAGCTTGGGGGGAAAAGCTGCTCTGCAGTCTGGTGGTGTGGCAGCAGAAACTTCTATATCTCTTCCCCGAAGGCAGCAGGGTGGGTACTGTCCTTCAGTATCGTTTGGGCCCTGCGCAGGCACCTCACCTCACCGATATCACTGATGCTCAGGAGACAGGTACCAATGATCCTCTGAGCCGTTTTAATCACCCGCTGCAGAGCCGTCCGGTCCTGGGCCGTGCTCCTCCCATGCCAGTTTGTGATGTTTCCAGTCAGGATGCTTTCTATTGCTCCTCTGTTAAACCTGACAAGAACTTGGCTTGGGAATTTGGCCTTCTTCAGTTTTAGCTACGTATACCTAATAAACTGGCAACTGAGTGTATACTGTTAATCTAATTTGTGACCTTGGGGAGTTTGGTGTTGCTAACCCTGAACCTTAATGTATTGGAGAAAAGCAGTATGTTAAGGCACATATGAAATTTTGTTTTGGGTGTTAGAGGCTGTATCCTTAAAGTAGTTAACACTATATTGTATAAATTTTAAATAACCCTCCCTTTTTTTTTTTTTTTTTTTTGTAGGTACCTGAATATCTCCATCATGTCAACAAACGCTTGGAGGAGGAGGCTGACAGAGTCATCACATATCTAGATCAGAGCACACAGTGAGTGTTGAACTGTAGTATTCAGTTTGCAAGTTAACACTGACAAAGATTCATTTGTAATCTGAGTGTTTGTTTTCCCTGCTCAGAAAACCACTCATTGCTACTGTGGAGAAGCAGTTGCTGGGTGAACATCTCACGGCAACTCTGCAAAAAGGTACACAAAGAGTAAATACTTGATATAAACATATACATCAGTAGCATTACAGCAGTTAAGTGAATGTGTAGGATGTGTATGATTTTAAACTATCTGGCATGTCTGACTACATACTGGGTCTTGAAAGTATAAAAGCAGAGTTCTGACCTTTTGACTTTCTGTTGTTGGAAACTTCCAGGGTTGACTCACCTGCTGGATGAGAACAGAATTCAGGATCTGTCTCTTCTCTATCAGCTGTTCAGTCGAGTGCGAGGTGGTGTTCAGGTCCTCCTGCAACACTGGATAGAGTACATAAAGGTACGACTGCAGTTATAGTTATAAAGGTCTTAATATTATGTGCAACAAAGACGCTGAGCTGTTGTTGGTAACCGTTCTCCATTGTTTCCCGGTGTCTTGGAAATCCACTTTCTAGGCTTTTGGAAGCACAATAGTAATCAATCCTGAAAAAGACAAAACAATGGTGCAAGAGTTACTGGACTTCAAAGACAAGGTGGATCACGTCATCGACATCTGCTTCATGAAAAACGAGAAGTTCGTCAACGCTATGAAGGAGGCTTTTGAAACGTTCATCAACAAACGGCCAAATAAACCTGCAGAGCTCATAGGTCAGTAACTAAGCATTTTCCCCATTCTTAACTGCTGCACCGTCACTAACTAAGCATACAGTCGTGCTCTTCACGAAATAACATGTACTATAAATATGCTTGTCAGCAAAACACGTGGATTCAAAGCTAAGGGCAGGAAACAAAGAGGCAACCGATGAAGAACTGGAGAAGATGCTGGATAAGATCATGATTATCTTTAGATTCATCTATGGTAATATTTACTATCACATTGGTTTCAGTTCAGGATTTGTCTCCCCTCTGTGTGTTGTCCTGAATGTAATAATAAGTGTCATTACAGGAAAAGATGTTTTTGAGGCCTTTTACAAAAAGGATCTGGCCAAGAGGTTGCTAGTTGGAAAAAGTGCCTCTGTGGATGCTGAGAAATCGATGTTGTCGAAGCTGAAACATGGTCAGTCACTTCTTAATACACTCAAGGCAAAATAAATTGCAGGAAGGGAATCTTGACCTTGAATGCACATTTGACTTGTGACCTTTTTGGTGTTTGCACAGAATGTGGAGCAGCATTCACCAGCAAACTGGAGGGGATGTTCAAGGATATGGAGCTCTCTAAAGACATCATGGTGCAGTTCAAACAGGTGAGAACCCCAACAGTGATTTCAGTCAGTGTGAGTTTTACACTTTACTCTTATGATAGTGAGATTATGTATAGGGCAGTTTTCACACAGACATTAGCATGCTTTGGGCAATTGGGTACTTGCTATTAGAGCTCCAATTTAACTTTATTTTCATTACCCACATAATCTGCTGGTTCTTTTCTTCATTTAATAGCTTAAACGTTGCACCTGTATGTATTTCAGAAAATGTTGGAAAATTGTGGGGTGGGGGTTGTTAGCGGGATATATTATTATTAGTTATACTTTTCTTTCAGTTCTCTTTCCCCCTCCAACACACACACACACACACACACCCACCTCTGGTCTCTTACTGCAAACTCACCGGCTTGCCCCACCTCTTTCTGTTTCTCACTCCCTGTATGTGTCTGCTCTGCTGATTTTTCTCCATCAACAGTACAGTTTATAAAATCGCAGAAAAGACACAGAACTCATCTTTTGGATTTTTCCACTCGCTAGTGACATACCCTATGGAAACGATCAAAACCAACGTGGTACCGAAAGACATGCACTAGTGTGCTCACTGTTCACTGGTGCTTTACCTAGTCCATGCATGTAAAATGTCCACCGCATCAGCGTCTACCCAGCGTACCAGATAACAAATTGGGTTGCCAAATATATCTGGGCGGCCCACCCAAGTAAAGTCTATATGTGGGGAAACACTACAATTAATCAGTCAATGGTGTTTCAGCTCTTCCTCTAAGCTCCTGGTAGATTACTGTAACAGGAATAGCATGTTTCTCCTGATTGACTTGCATTCGTCTCAGCAAAAGATAAAGTGATTGTCAGCTTGATAAGTTTCCAGCGTTTTAAATTCCTTTCTCAAGTTATTGTAATCAACTGTGTAGTATTTTGGAATCCAGTAAGCCTTCAAACGCATGGATTTGTTATTCAGACTGGGCGTCGTGGCTCATATTTCATCATCCTGCTGGCACCTGAAAAGGCATGCCCTCACCACCACCAGTGTGGTGTGCAGGTGGATATCACGTCTCATTTTGTGTTTCTGTAGTATATGCAGTGCCAGAACATTCCTGGCAACATAGAGCTGACGGTGAACATCCTCACGATGGGTTACTGGCCGACCTATGTCCCGATGGAAGTGCATCTGCCTCCAGAGGTTAGTGTTGAGCAGATGTTGAAATTTTCAGAATTTGCTGTTTTTTTTTAACCTTCCGTGCAGTAAGTGTGTTGCTTTGAAACACCTCTTATCTTTTTCTAGATGGTGCGACTGCAAGAGATCTTTAAGACATTCTACCTGGGCAAACACAGTGGCAGGAAGCTGCAGTGGCAATCAACACTTGGCCATTGTGTCTTAAAAGCTGAATTTAAAGAGGTAGAGAACACATTTCTAACAGTACTCAGGTGTGTTTTGCTCACTCTATAAATTAGCTAAATGTGAATTGATCTCTTTGATTTCTCTTACAAAAGGGCCGGAAGGAGCTGCAGGTGTCACTTTTCCAAACACTTGTGTTACTGATGTTTAACGAAGGAGAGGAGTTCACCCTGGAGGAGATTAAACTGGCAACAGGAATAGGTCTGTATGATCACATCAAAATTTGGTTGGCAGCACTTTGATGAAGAAACAAGGATTGTCAAGTACTCATTATGCAGCACAGCTGATCTAAAACAATGCTTGCGTGTCTGTTGGTTGACAGAGGACAGTGAACTGCGTCGTACACTGCAGTCACTTGCTTGTGGGAAAGCACGTGTCCTCACCAAAATCCCAAAAAGCAAAGACGTGGAGGATGGGGACAAGTTTTCTTGCAATGACGAATTCAAACACAAACTCTTCAGGATCAAAATAAACCAGATCCAGATGAAAGAAACGGTATTAGTATTATCTTGCAGTAGTCTCCTCACTTCAAGGCCTTCAAGGTGTTGGTGAATTATTTTAACTAATTCTTTTCTCCCAGGTGGAGGAACAAGCCAGCACCACAGAAAGGGTCTTTCAGGATCGTCAGTATCAGATTGATGCCGCCATCGTGCGGATTATGAAGATGAGGAAGACTCTGAGCCATAATCTTCTGATGTCTGAGGTGTACAACCAGCTCAAGTTCCCTGTCAAGGTGATTAGCAAGGCACTGAATTGCTGTATTAACATGATTTATATAGGGCATGAGTGTTAAATTGTCTATTACTGTTTCACCCTCAAAATCTGTCCATCCATTTTCTGTTGTCCATTGTCCCTGTGCAGAGTCACAGTAGTTGTTTTGTTATTGTTCATTTAAAACTGTTTATTTAAAACTGCTTCGGTTTCAAAATTCATGAATTTTCATTATGTATCAGATTTATTTGTATACCATATTAATTGGAGAAGAGAGTATTATTGCCCATCAGCTACTGGATTTCTTAGGGCAATATTGATCGTGGGTGTGTGTATTTAGATACTAAAAGAATATGCACTCTGACATATCTTTGAATAATGCGGCTTATATAAATCAGCTTTTCGCTGTGATTACCTCACACCTCAAAGTTTAAAAATATCCAGAAATGCTTGCATGTGCCTCGTGTGTTAACCTCTGCCATCTTCCCTTTCAGCCTGCTGACTTGAAGAAAAGGATAGAGTCTCTTATTGACAGGGACTATATGGAGCGTGACAAGGAGAACCCCAACCAGTACAACTATGTGGCTTAGAGAAGGAAAAAAGTGACAGAGGAAAAAGAGATGCAGGTGGTCCAGTCAGGCTGAGGTGATTCTCTAAATCTTTTGCTC
Organism: Micropterus salmoides; assembly: GCF_014851395.1. Lineage (NCBI taxonomy): Eukaryota > Metazoa > Chordata > Actinopteri > Centrarchiformes > Centrarchidae > Micropterus > Micropterus salmoides. Next base: position 23,616,179 of record NW_024044237.1, read on the forward strand.
CAGTGGACGTTAACATTATCATCTTCAACCCAGCGACCGACAAGTGAATGGATACAGCTCCACAGGATTTTTGTCAGGGGTCTTGTGATCCTGTGGACTGCATGCCCATTGAAAAGAGAATATTGTCCATGTTTCTCAGTGCCTCTGAGAGAGTTGAGCTACTGTGGACAGACAAAGAAGACACACAAATGTTGTTCCGTTTGCTCTTTTTTTAAATGGAGAGGAAAAATATTTATTTTCAAACTTAGATTCTTCTTTGTTCATAGTTTGATTCAATATGTTGTTTATTATCAAGTCACTTTTTTCTGTGTTCACTCAGTATCCCAAGCAAATGCTGACACTTAACAATGCTCTAAATGTATCACGTGTTAAAGAGAAAAAAAGGATCCAAAAAATTAAATTGATGCTTGTTTCTTCAGTCAATGTCAAATGTGGGACTATTGGACTTACATTTACACTAGGGAACTGACAAGTTGGGGAATATCTGTGTTATCCTGCAGCAGAGTTTTAAATTTTTTAAGGCCATGTAGCCCTCTGATAAAGCTGTGATCATGAACACACAAAGAGTTCAAAGCAGAGTTTGTGCCAAAAAAAGGAGCACTTCTTTTGTTATAGGGTGTATTCAAGCTGCTAAAACAGTTCAGTTGTACAAGTATATGCATTTAAGTTTTTTTCGTTTGTTCTGTCTATGTTTTTGTACATACTTCACAAAAGTGGCATTTTAAATGATCTCATCTGACAGTCAACTGCTTTTTAGGTTGGGTTTTTTTTTTTTGTTAACCCTTAGTAAGTATACTAAAAGCACAACATCAGAGCCCCATCTTCCCCAGTATCATAGCCCATACATACACTATATTTTTTTTGTATGTCTACCTGTGGGGCTTGCAGGCCTTGCTGAAAAGTGGGGGGAATGGGAGTGGATTGCCTCATCATGAGGAAATATATGATTAGACATGCCATTGTTTGTATGAGTCTGTTAGATTTATTGCTTCAGATTAAAATAACTGTTTCAATCGGGTTTTCATTTTATTAATGATTGATTCCCAGAGACATTTCACTGTCTTGTATGAAAACAGCCAATTAGGAAGCATTTTTGTCTGAAGCCAGTAAGTTAAACATTCACTTTCTCTGCGAGCCTTGAAAATGCATACAGTACAATAGCTAACTCAATATAAGGAGGAGAAAGATTTAAAAGCTAGACTGTTGGTCCACACCTCTTCTTGTTTGACACACTGGTCCCTGTCATATGACTTCCGATTTCCTGGTACAGTCGGCGGCGGTAGAGCTACATCCCAAACAGCTGACTGAGCGTCCCTATCGAGGTGTTTCATCTTCTCTTCGGTGGCTGATACTCCAAACTACTGGGCGATCATGAACCGACACGCTGCATTTGTTTTACTCCTCGCCTTTGGAATCGGTATGTATCATCAGCGTAGTTAGTCTTTAAATCGACTGCAGAAACAGAAAATAAATGATATGTGATTCTGCGAAGAGACGTGATTAAACTTGTGGGACACTCTGGGCCTGGTGCTTCTGGTCTCAGGCTAAACGCCGCCCAGGAAAACATATTGAAGTGAAACTTCGTCGTTTTAAATTGTATTTAATTTGTAGACAAAAGGGTGAATTGACAGCACAGGCCTTAAAACGAAACCACTATCGCCTGTTAATTCGCGGAGCAGTCTATAGTCGTGATGTTTAGCTAATTAATTTAGCATGAGTGCTAATTGTTACCTACGTCAGACTGGAACAGCGCGTAACGTTAGTCTCCGCTTGCAGCTCAAGAAACTAAAATTTTCCACTCAACTGCTGTTAATCTTCAACCAAACTATGCCCTAAAACTAACTGTCAAACCAGCTTTAACGTTATATACTGCCAATCCGTAATGTGTTGACCAGTCAACAGTAGCTAGCCAACTTAGCCGTTAGCTTACTGGTTGGATAACACTTGGTGTGATGCTAAACTTTGAGTTGATAAAATTTTAGACCGTCTGAGTCATATCTGCGGCTAAATAACGTTAGCCATAGACAGCAAAGTTAAGAGAGTAAAGATTGTGTATAACCCCCGTTGACACAACATAAAACGCACTAGTATTAACGTTAAGCTAACTGGCTAAAATAGTTAGCATTAGCTACGTTTTTTTTCTTCTTCAGTTTACAGTAAGTTAGCGCGTGACAGTACAAGTAGAACAGTTCGGCTGACGTTGTGTGATTTAGCAAACTAACGTTAGCTTACTAACTGACAGCGGTTGGTTACATAACTGTGAACACAGTAACGTTATGACTCCAGAGCAACCGGTATTATAAAGCAAACAGCCATCACTGTAAACAAGATATCTTTTAATTTCAGAGAGCGTTTTAAATTAGGAATCAACTAAATCCATTTGTTGATACTAGTGTTACATTTACTTGATGCGATGTGATTTAGCAAGCGTTACTAGTTTTATGTGAGTAGACAATTTGGTTCGAAAAGAAATTCATATGGTTGCATGCCAACCTGTCCTCCACTGTTAGCCATGAGAGACTGGCATGCGCACTGTATGTGTGCATGTACGTGCGGTAGTTGATATGAAAGTTTACCTTCATTGCTGACAGAGACAGTGTACGCCAAGTTTTGTGCCCGGTTAGGAATTTCAGCTATGTTGCCACTGCACATGTTTTTAACATTAATTATCACATACTGTATTTTGACAGGCGTTGCTAGAAATGGGCTTTTTTTTGCAAGAACAACTGAAAATAATTTTTAAAGAGTGTACTTTCGTTTTCAAATGTTTTATTGTTGTCCACTATAGTCAACCTGGTGTCATATAACTATTGCATATGTAATAAATATTTCATAAAAACCATTATGTGACAGGTAGTAGTATATTTTTTTAGCAGTAGTTGTGTGGGATGTTATAAATTCACATCCTGAAATTGACTTTTGTACATTAAATTAGGTGCCTGAAATTATGGACTTGTGTCAACATTAGTTCTATTTAGAGTTCACAAAATTACAATATGAAGTTGTATTACAACTTGCACCAGCACGTACCTTGAGATCCTCGGGCAGAGGGCTGCTGTCTGTTCCAGAGTCTCGACTGAAAACTAAAGGGGACAGAGCGTTTGCTGTCAGGGCCCCGAGGCTCTGGAACAGCCTGCCCGAGGAAATCAGGTCGGCTGAGTCAGTGAACTCTTAAGTCCCTTCTTAAAACATACTTTTATAGGAGAGCCTTTCCCGATCTTATTTGACTTCATTTTATCCCTTTTATTGTATTTTACTAATTTTATATTAATCTGTATTTTAGTCTTTTCAATGTTTTCATGCTCTTATCTTGTTTTTTTGTATTATTCTTTACACTTGTTAAGGCACTTTGTAACTTGTTTTTGAAAAGTGCTCTACAAATAAGGATTATTATTATTATTATATTATTATTAGTGCATGGCATTGGCTGTGGAGTTCATCCAATGTCAGCTGGAGGATGGTGGTGGTTTGCCTAAAAATGTCTGGGTTCTTAGTCTCAATTTCTGTTATATAATAAGCTCTTATCTAAATCTAATCGTACCTTTATATTGGAACAGACAGACATATGAAGTGTCCATAAAATTCCATATTTGTTTCTATATTTTTAGTGAAGAGAGTAAACTATTCCAATTTCCAAATTCCAACTGGATGAATTATTAATTATAATATAGAAAATAGAGTAATTATTGTTTTTCTTTTCAGTCTTCCAGCTGTCACATTGCACTGAGGTGAATGTTACAGGGAAAGATGGCAAGTTATGCCTCTATGCCAATCTAATGGTCAACTTCACCGTCTCATATGAAATAACTGGCAATAAGGTGAGTGTCTGGTCTTAGTCACATGAACCACAAGATGTTCTGCTATGTCCAACTGAGTTTGGTGTATTTAGTCAGGCTACACAGTGTCCTTATCAGACAACATTTGTGGAGGGAAGCATATGTTGTCATGCAGATTGCGATTGTAATGTCTCCTCTTTTCACTAGTGAGTTGAAGTGTGATGGAGAGCAGCTCCCAGAAAAGTATATAATTTGAAAAAATCCTCTAATCTGTATTTATTATTCTTTGAGCTGCCTACCAGACCATCAGTTGCCTACCAGTTCCTGGCCTATTAGAATAATGTTAATGCCATGTTTATAAATACAGTGTTTTAGTTTGTTAGTTTGGCAGATGCTTAGAAACAACATATTGTTTTTTTTTTTAAGAGTTAGATATTTTTGTGTGTGTCATATTAAGTGTCATTGTAACTAAAACTGTAAATTGTTTTCCTTGGTCAAGTCTGCTTATAAACAATTGAATATCACACTAAGATAAGGTTACACTTTTCTCTTTTAGAGTGCAATAGTCGAATTTGAACTTCCTAATAACACCACAACAACTGGAAGTGAATGTGATGCTAAAAGCTCAACGTTGAAGCTTAATTTCGGAGGAGGACACTCCTGGAGTGTGAACTTCACCACCAATGGAGCCATGTACCAAGCAGACTCTATCATCTTTTCCTACAACCTCAGTGATGCGACCGTCTTCCCTAAATCTGCATTGAATGGTAACTTGTACACCTCACAGTGCAAACAAAAACTCCACAGTTGGCTGAAAAGGCCCTGTACTCATGCTGAAGTGTTTTTATTTTATTTATTTTTTTGTTTCTTTTAGACACCATAACTGTTATCGCGAAGCCTCACATTACAGATGTAGGCATGGATACTTGCTACTCCTGCAATAGTAAAGAGATGATTGAAGGTGATTCTGTCAATCAGACGCTCTGGAACGTGCTCATACAGGCTTTTGTCAGCAACGGCACCAAGAGTGCAAATAGTAAGTGCAGATGCAGTGTCACATGTCATCTTGCCTGTAATATTTCTGCCCTATTTACATTGCTTTTCTTTTTCTTTACTCCGTTCACAGTTACCACTTGTGCTGCTGATTTACCCACAACCCCTACTACCACCGCCACAACTACTTCCCCTGCCCCTCCTCCTACCACCACCCCGACACCCACCCTCCCCACACCCACCACTGGAAAGTACAGTGTTAAGCCTGATGAAAACAGCACAGTCTGTCTGTTAGCCACCTTTGGTCTGCGGATTGGTGTAATGCAAGGAAAGGTAAGTTCATAAACACAGATATGTATTTTGTAAACTTGTTACTATAGTCTTTGCTGATTTGATTTCCTTCTCTTCCTCCTGGCATAGAAATATCAGGAAATAAACCTTGAGCCTAATGGGACCAAATCCTCTGGATCATGTGGAGTCAACAGTAGTGAGCTGGTGTTGGTGTCTAACTCAATGACCATCATGTTCACTTTCGCCAATGTAAGTCCTCAGCAGTATGTTATATCCATTTAATAAACCTGTCTGGTGACATTTTCTCAGTTCTTGAAGGACCCATGAAACGGCTCTAAGATTATGATGATAATAAATTCAAAAGTCAATTTTGCAGTCATGCTACTAGAGTAGCAGAAGCTGGACATCGTATCTTGTTGTGCAATGTGTGCAACTGTGACACAGAATTTCTCCCTTTTTTTCTTTGACTTGATCTCAGTGAATAGAATATCTTTGGCTTTTGGACTGATAAAATAAGACATTTGGACTTTTTTTTTTTTTTTTTATATTTTCTGATGTTTTATAGACCAAACGATTAATTAAATAATAATCGGTCTGTGTTAGTGAGAAAGCTGCTAGAATAGGTTCTTTGTAAGATTTCATTTGTTCACAATAAATTCTTTTGATTCATATTTTCTGTTTCTAAATTTGTTTTTTCAGGACACAAAGAAATTCCGCCTGCAGGCTCTGAACGTCACTGGAAGCACAAGCTCTGGTAATTAGAAGTATCATATCCCACACAGACCAGGCACCACGCTGAGAAGCAAGCCAATGTTGTTCCTTTTTATATCTGTGTTTCTTTCAAGGTATCGCGTTTTCGGAGGGGAACACCAACCTGAGTCTGTGGGAGGCAGCTGTCGGCAGCTCTTACATGTGTAACAAGGAGCAGAACTACACCATCACCAGCTTTCTCACCCTCTACACCTTCAACCTACAAGTCCAGCCCTTTGGAGTCAAGAAGGGTATTTTCAGTACAGGTATGTTTTTCTGTAACGTCGCTCAAAGCAGACCCTGCTGAGGGAAGTGGCTGACTCTAGATGTCTACATGTTTGTACTAGGACTGGGCATTTGAAAATTGGTACGGACAGTAAAGGTTATTTTTTCATAATATTGACAGAATTTGACATATTTAAATATGTCAAATGCAGTTAAACGTTTGAGCACCCATGGAACACAACACAGGAAAATTGTATTTATTAAGGTGTAAATTTATCCCTTTGAGCAAACCAGATGTAAAAATTAAAACGGAGTGACATTTGGTTTTTGGATTTCAGAAATCCAGTCAGCAAACCCTATAGTTAAATATTCTGGGCTTTTCTCTGCTTAAAATTAAGCAATGTTTGTTCAAGATCCCTCATCACAAGTCATTTAAACAAATGTTTTTTAACGATGGCACATAATCTTAATCTGCTGTTCTGCTGCTTCCCCCGTGTCTCTCAGGATGTGTTGTTAATCAGAAAATCACTGTTTCACCTGTTGACTGACTCTCTTTTTATCTGCAGCCCATGAATGTTCATTGGATGACACCAGCATCTTAATCCCAATCATTGTTGGCGCTGCTCTGGCTGGCTTGATTCTCATTGTAGTGATCGCTTATGTGATTGGTCGAAGAAAGACTTATGTTGGATATCAGACCCTTTAAATCCAGTTTGCAATCATTACTGAAATATCACGGGGTTCCCAAGCCTGGTCCCTGGGTGTCTTGTATATGTTTAATTGGCAATTCAACAGTCAAAATCTGAAATTGAGATGTAGTTTTACAAAAATACATTTTATTATCTGCTGGGATTGACAATGAGATGTGAAATACACAGATCATTTTTGAAATGCAGTTGCTTGAAGGGTCTTTAATGATACTATAATAAGATAGTAAAATCCATGTGAAGAGGGTTTGGTGTTTTTTCTCAAGGACCAGCCTTGTCTACCCCCCCACTCCCACCCCAGTTTTTGTGTTTCTTTTTTGTTGTTTTCTGGATGTCTTTCCATTTGTGTTTTGTTAATGAGCAAGTGCAACATCCACACAACTTAAAAAAACAAATCATATATACAGATACAGCAGGACTTCTGCATTTATAGAAGCTGATGTGCGACAGTTGGAATATGTTGCTGCGGGATCCTGCACTTGCTCTGCAGTCATTCCCCTTTTGTTTTCTTTTGTCATTATTTACTCTTTGTGCACATTTTGTTTTTTACTCCTTTTAATGGTTTGACTTTTCATCCCCATAATTATTCACATCAAGACATAGAAAAACGATAAATTTCACAGCATGTCCTTCACAAATCAAAGCAAGATGTACAAGCAGCTTACTTTCTTTGTCATCAGAAATTCATTAATAAGGATGAAAGTCTACTCCATTTGGAAAGCTGTCTGTGGAAAATAAGCTTTAGCCCGTGTTTGCCCCTGTAGAGCAGGAGAAACATTGGAATTATTGTCCTAATCATGTGGCTCCAGTCATGTTAAGAATGTGAACTCAAAGTGTTTGTTGTTTGAACATTAATAGACCTTTTTCATGGAAGACATTTCGACACGTCAAGCAGTAGAAGGACAGGTGGAACTAATGACACTAACAATGGTTCATTTACATGTAAGTGAAAAGATCCTGGAACTGACAAAAGTACATGAGATGAAGCTATTGTTAGTGTTGTTTATTACACCTGTGCTTTTCTTTCTATACCATGTCAAAATGTCTGCTGTCTAAAAGGTTTTGAAAATAAACGTCAATGGTTTATTTCTCACAATACTTTTTGGCATTAGGTTTAGAAAAGGGAGAGTTTTGTTGTGTGGATATTCACTTTCAGCACAGACAATTCTGAAAGGAGAATATTTACGTATAAATGCACTAAAGCACTCTTTATATATTTGCATTATGCTGAGACTGTCGTCATATTATCTGACCTGTGTAGAGAGGCCTGGGCTTGGCCTGAGCTCTGAGGGCTGCAGCTGGATCGGGGGACGTTAACGTTCCCGAAAACTTAGTTTCAATTTTGAATATTTAAAGTTAAAAAATCATGAAGCGTTTGACTCTGGAGATTTTGTGAAATAAGCTTATTTGCTTTCTTGCAGAGTTGGATAAGAAGATTGATAGTACTCATGTCTATCTGTTAAATATAAAGTTAAAGCCAAGAGACAGTTAGCTTAGCATAAAGACTGGAAACGAGGAGGAAAAACTAGTTTAAACGATCACTTAGCATGTTTTATTTTGTTTGTTTATTCCCTGAAAAAAGGAAATGTAACAGCGTGTGGTGGTGTATGGATTAAACAAATCAAATATAACGTGTTAATTACTGATCTTTAGTTGTGCTGGTCAGTGGATTTTTGTTACCATTGGACAGAGCTAGCTGTTTTCCCCTATTATGCTATAATCGTCTGCGGGCTGTAGCTTCATATTTTGCTTGCAGACACAAGTAATTCTCTGCAAGAAAGCAAAAAATGTTATTTCCCAAAATGTTAAACCTACTTTTTTCTTTTAGTTCAGCTTAGCTGCTCTACCAGAGCCTTGTGGGTATGGTTTGATAAATTTTGTTCAACAATGCTGGCAAAGGCAAACAACGGCACATCTGTTGTCTGATTTTGATTTAAAAAATTGCTAAATCCACCGACGTATTTGATAAAATCTAATTTAAAATAGACAAAATTGTTGACAGAAAATTTTGTTTTCATGTAGGACCCTTGTTGCTCACAGAAAGAACCTGAAAGTAGGTTTCCAGGAGCATTTTAAGTCGGGGAGTTAGTGCAGGTGGCAGGGATGCGGTATCGGGGATGGATGCAAGCCCCAGAATGTGTAATGATAGAAAGCCACAGTGATACATGGTAGTAGCTGTGTATTGTTGTATAACTGCAGCAGAGAGGTGTGTACTGTACGCCTTGTTCCTACTCTTCAGGACTGGAACAATGCCGGCAGTAAACAACACTGAAAATGAGAATAGAAATATTTGCATTTTGAAATTGCTTATAAAACTCTGCTTTCCCGGGACGTTGTACATTTGTATGAATAATGGCTCTTTTGCTTGTGACTGTTGCTTTCCTGTGTATTTCGGCTTTGTATGAACTCGGTTGCCTTAATTATAAAGATGGTTTTGCAGCACTGGTGTAAATGTTCGATTTCTCATGCTTCACCTCCTGTGTTCTCAGTAAATCTAAGCGGTTCATCCTCATTATCATGACAGCTGTGCCTTCCTTAATTATAAACTTCTGTTTTGTACCTTTTTGTTAACTTGGTATGATTTGGCTCCATATTTATTTTCCTTTCACCAGTTGAGAACATTACACGCACATGTTCAGCAAAGGGAATTTGTGCTGCCAGACCATCTTGTTAAAGATCAATTGATGTGTGCTATGCGGATACAAATCACAGCTGTTAGCTATAAACAATGATCAAACTGTGTGTCAGACTTAAGTTCAGCTTTTTAGTGTTTTAAGATTTATGGAAATAAAAATGTGTTGCTGCCCTGGACACTTGAGTAAATGTTGATTCATTTGTAAAACTATTACTGTTCATGCTTTAAATACTTGGGACTACTTCAGTTAGCAGGCTACTTCTTTCTTTCAGCCGTTCATGCATTAACCGTGATTTTATTTTTTTTAAATTTTCAATTCTTCTGTACAGCCTATAAGACATTCACCTCTCTGCTCTCTTCACTCTTGTCTAGCCGAGGAATGCCAGGCTGATGCAGAGAGCTTCCTTGTTCCCATAGCAGTCGGAGTTGCCCTGCTTGCTCTCATTCTTATCGTTCTTCTGGCCTATTTCATCGGGAGAAAGCGAAACATGGCAACCGGATACGAGTCTTTCTAGTTAAAATAGCCTCATTTAGATCTTAATGAAAGGGTAGTCTGTGAATCGCTGCCTTTGCCTAATTGTGAAAAAAATATTTTACTGCCTGACTGTATTCGTAAAGGAATAGTTAGACATTTGCTCATTTGATTTCTTGCCGAGAGTTGGATGAGAAGATTGATATCACTCCCATGTCTGTACGGTTCATATGAAACTACAGCCCAGGAGCCGTGATTTTGGCCCCCATGTAAAGCCACATGTTGCCTTTATACTTTGTTTTGTTGTCCAGATTAAACAAACAAGATATAAAGAGTTAATGTGAGAGCTTTAGAGGTGCTGTTAGGCAGATTGTGTTTACGCTTGAGAGAGCCAGGGCTAGCTGTTTCTCTCTGTTTCCAGTCTGCTAGGCTAACTGGTTGCCGGAACGGACAGACACTGGAGTGCCATTGATCTTCTTATATGACTCAGCAGTTTGCATATTTCCCAAATGTTGCACTCAGGGTGCAAAATTAACTTTTTTGTCCACCAGCCAAATGGCTAGTAAATGTTTAAAGTGTACCAGCCACTCAATACGTTGTTTTGGGCTGGTGAGTGAAGTAGCAGATGGCTGGTGCTAATTTTGCACCCTGGTTGTACTACTCCTTTTCAGAATTTCCATTCATCATTCTACCTAAAATTAATGTTCATCTAGAATAACAAGTAATAACCACTTGAGTGATATCTTTTTTGTGCCTTTTTAATGACCCTTTCCTCTAATTTACACTACATATATAGTGCAGATTCCACTTTTTGGAGGTTCTTATCTCCTTTATTGCTGCCCTGCCCTCCTTCTGTAACCCTTTATGGACTATAAATATCATAAATCTCTGTCCGAGTCGTGTTTTCTGCTGACTAAACCACTAACCTGCTGTCCGTCTCCTCTCTGTCTCTCTCTTTCTGTCTGTCAGCTGAGGAATGCTTCCTGGACTCTGATTTGAGCTTTTTGGTGCCCATTGCAGTGGGTGTGGCGCTCAGCTTCCTAATCATCCTTGTGCTTATCTCTTACCTGATTGGCCGGAGGAAGAGTCGCACTGGCTACCAATCTGTATAATCCATCCCAGCTGCTCTGCCTCTCACAGCCTTTTAACCTCTTAAAAACACCTTCCTGAGCACTTTGCCGCCCGTCAGTGCATCAAAAGCATCCCAAATTTCTGCTTTTTTTTTTCTGTCTCCCTAAAAAAACAATAACTGTTAGCTTTTTAGCTTATTTCCTCGCACACAGTTTAAAATTTATCCCAGCAACCACCCCAATTGTTTCCTATGTTTAGCTTTGATGCCAACAACTAAATCAAGTACCAAAACATGTATGATCAATATTGCATTGTTTGATTGTATAATGCATGTTTTAAAAATTAAATTTATGGCTGTGAATAGCCGTCCACCTGCTCCCCAGAGAGCCCTCTCCCTCCTCCAAACCCCCAGAGAGGCTTTTTTCCTCTCGGTTTCTGTGCTGTACAATAGTATATGTGTAAATTACTCTCTTGTATAGAATTAATGACATTGATTTTTGATGACGTGAATGTACGAGCAAGCTAATAGAAATACTGTTGTCATAGTTTTCGTATTTCTTTATCCATCATGTAACATACACTAACTGCTAAATTAAATTTGGCCTGTTGCACATATAGTTACTTAATTGTAGCCTGATGAAAGGGACACTAACTTATCATGACACTTTACCACCATTGGGACCAGTTTTTTTATTGTTATTGTTTGGAAACCTGTGCTAGGTTTTTATGCTTCTGTCACTCATGTTAGGCAGATGTGTTTTCTTGAAATGTACACTTCTGTTGAAAGATTTACATTAAAGTATTTAGTGAATTAATTATAATGTTGGTCCATTATAATCCTGTTAAAAAAAAGGATATTTTGCCTAATGAGTATTGAGTCTCAGACCTGGTTTAAATCTGAACCTACATTAGTCTCCAGAATCAAACTTGGTTAAATTTACAACAATTTAGTTGTATTTTATTTATATGCTCCTTAGTTCTGTACATTCGGTCACTCCCCTCTGACAGTTTTCGTGCCTTTCTGTTGTGCACCTGAGTTGCTTGCTTGAAGCTTGTCTCCATCTGATGAAGAATGTGATGTGATAAGCTTGTTTAACACAAGTGGGGAATAAATTAAATAAAGTTTCGTTCTTGTTTTGTATCACTGTCATCCTTCTGAACAGTTTGTTGTTCTACTTTTAGTGTGAAGCTGCACATAACAAGAGTGCGTGAGTCTGAATTTAAAGGTTAATGGTTCACACTGCCGTTTGACTTTGATCAACAACATACTTTTTATAACCTGTAATGGTACACAGAGGAGGCATGACTCTCACTCCAGCTATTATTGGCATTTAGGCAGTAATAGTTTACCCAGTTTACCCAGAGGTCACCAGTGGATGTAGGCTTAACTTACTACTGACTACTGATGTCTTCAGCAATGAACAGTTCACCTTGGTTTGTTTACAATGGCTTTATTTCTGTGATTTGTAATTTATCTAACTATCTGGTGTATATGATTTTATAATTTTTGTACATGTTTACTTTGTGAGTAACAAAGTGAACTACAAATGTAATTTCATTATACAACCCTGTGCTGTAAAATGACAAATCAACCTTGTAACCTTTTATTGGTTCCCACTGTTAACGGTAATTGAACTTTTATTTTACTTTTCTGCTGCCCTAATTAAAACATAACACGTAGAAAAACTTTAAGGTGGTAACTCTTATATTTTTGATGGAGGTGACAGTACGTGAGCACATAGCTTTATTAATAACCTGTTGTTAACACGGACTGTTGGTCGGTCGACCCACCACTCTGGTCCTGACTAAAATATCTCAACAACTATTTGATGGATTGCCGTGCCATGAATGTATATCCAAACTGGACCTTTGTGACAATCGCCACAAGATCCAGTAAGAACACCAGCACTACAGGGATGGGAAAAAGAAGAATAAACACAACAACATGTGATGTAGTGGTTCCATATGAGGATTTTCAACAAACCAAAGAACACCCTAAGACAGATACCAGTCCACCACAGACTGTTTAAAAGAGGAGTCATTTACACCAGAGTATAGAAACCACCTCTCAACAGGGGAGGAGGGCTGAGACACCTCTTATCACCCACTTACAATACTGTCCTTTCATCCCTTCCCAGTAGTTTAAACAAACACCCACATTTGGCCTCATGTGACAAAGCCAAACGACCGTCATTCAGACTTGGCCTCAAGTGACTCCAATGACCATAACGACTGCCTTTACAACACCCAGGAGCACTAAGGAGCTAAGCGGTACCCATCATCTTGATAACGACCCCACAGAGGTTAAATAGCTCGTCAGTCAACCAGAATTAAAGAAGCCTCTTGAATGAGAGGCGAAATGTCTTCAAGTATCTTCAACCAAGTCCAGTTGTCCTTGATTCTAACCCAGCTTGGATTACCATGAAGTTTGGAACAGATGTTCATGGTGCCCAGGCGCTGAACCCTAATGACTTCAGTGATTTCCTGAATTTTCCTCTAGTGCCACCTTGAGGTTCACATTTGTGGTTTTGAGTGAGATATTTCAACTGCTTTTGGGTGGATTGCCCTAACATTTAATGCAAACATTCATGTTCCCCTCAAGATGAACTGTAATAACTTTGCCATCATCATAAATCTTTGGTTTATGACCAAATATCTGCAATACTAATGATATTCCCATCATCCTCAACTTTAGGGGTTTAGCCAAAGACAGTTGCTTGTTATAACACATATTTGATTTTAACAGCCTCTATCTCATCCATACTGCCTTTCACTACCTGCCTCATTCTGAATTTCGGAATCACATGACTGCAAACAGCGAATTGGAGCGTGCAAAGCTAATCATGATTTGTGAGTAAGTTTTACCTACTGCTCATAGAGAGGCAAGAAAAAAAAATGAAGCACCACATTTTGTGTAGCAATACTAGAATCCACCTTGACATCATGTACATGTGTTCCTGTTTAACCAATACGTATATGATAAGCCTTCATTAATCAGTTCAACGATGTAAATTCACTGAAATCATACAGATGTATCATTAAGATAGTGATAACTCCCATTTAGCCAAAAAATACAATTTATACCTTTTATTGAATTACTTCCAAAGTATTCGCTAAATATATTAAATGAGTCTGGACAGACGTGGAGGTAAACTGCAACTTGACTGGTTGGTGGAGACAAACAACCGGGGTGGTAATTCTATTTTAAAATCTGTAATGCAAAGTTGATGTAGACTATTAGTCCCATGTGGAAGAAAATGTACAATACATACCAGAACATTGTATTTATTATAATAACTATAATAGGAATAAATACAACATTGATACCAAGTTTAGTAGCACAGTTCAGGCAGGATTAATACTATCAAAAATAGTTATACTGTTTTAAAATGGTACAGACCTTTCACAAACTATTTCACAGTACAGTATGTCTTTTTATTGATCAGTCTTGTGTAGTATTTCATTTTCAAAAGCAAATGTTTTTACAAAAGAAGGCAAGAAGTGGCTTGTGACGCTTTATCATAAATGTATATAATACTGCTATATTCAACAAAAATATAGTAATAGTGTATTTGCAGTCATTTATTATTGTCTTTTTTACTGTGTAAGTACAGTACAAGTCCTGCTTTCAGTGTTTGCATGATAGTTCTTTGAATTCTTACAATATACATGTTTGAAAAATATAATGCAAAACAAATTAGTACACTTTATCACACACAAATGTGTACACAAAACCATAATCTAACCTGATAAAACAATATTTCTAATTGCCTATTAATGTTTTAAGTCATAATTGGATTTGCATAGCCAGAAATGCTAACTAGTGGGCAGAGTGTAAATTTAGTTTGATTAATTTTGCTAATCATTACAAAATATCAGAAATTGAATTCCAACTCACTCTACGCACTTGTCCTGTGCTCAGCACTGTTTGTTGTGGGTGCAGGTGCCAGTAGCATGCTCAAGGTACAAAGATATAACAGAAACACAAGAGTAAATATCTACTTCTTGAGAAATTTGTTTCACAGCAGAAGACATGGATATTTAAGTGAAAGATAAGGAGGGGGAAATTACATATTTCATGGAATATAATGTTTCAACATAATTTTTTTTGTACATTTTCCTGCCTCATTGTCATGGGAGCATCCTGCTGGCAGCGATATTTTTGCCTTACGCTCCAACGTCCAAGGTGAAGGTCACACTGCCCAGGTAGCGGTCAGTGGGTGAATCATTTATGATGCCCTTGCCATTCAGTTTGCATTGTACTTGGATGTGAGTGTCGTACTGCACTCCTGCAAAACGCACAGCCACCACGGGCGCAGAGTAGTTTACCTGAGGCGGAAGAGGTCACGACAGGACAAGGCAAGACAGGTGTTAATATAGACTTAAATGACATTGTCTATATGCCACAGCAGTTATCCAGGATAAAACTGTCACTCACATGTCTGAGCTTCCCATAGTATGGATAGTACTTCATGTCAAAAATACTTTTAGGGAAAAATTGGATTTCTCCCAAAGCTTCTGGAGGTCCTTTCTGAAAGAGGAAGAAGTTATGTCTTCTTGAAGCACACTTGCTTGCATGATATGACTATGACATTTTCACAGATGTTGCTTACAAGCAAGGATGTTGATGGTTACCATACCTTAACTCCACAAGTCACATTTATTGGTTTGCCCTGGCCAGGTAAGTAACCAAGAATCTATAGAAAAGTAAGAATAGTAAGAGAAGAGTGTCATCATGCGAACAAAGTTATTCCTCAACCCTGTTTTTGTTTTATATTTTTGTTTGTCATGTCTTCAAACTGAGCTCCAATGACTCTTGATCTGACAAAGACCTTTTAGGACTAAACATTGCTTCAAATAAAATGTTTGTAGCTTGCAGATATCCATGCACAGACAACCTCACATTTTACCTTGTATGCAATTTGTTTTTTATCCTGCATCAGTTAGATGTACACACTACTCACCTTCTTTGCTTCAAACTGAGCTCCAGCAGGAGATCTTTTTAAAATTACATGCAAAAGTTTATCTTCTAGGAAGAAATGCCCAAATCTTCCACAATGTAATAATATGATGATAATTTACCATTTAAAATAAAAAGATTGTGCTTCGTGTGTCTTCATCCTCTCCCTGAAATGGCCACAAGATGTCACTCACTGAGGAACCTGTGAGCTTTAACAGTGCAGTAACACAGTGTGTCCCTGCTATTTTATGTTCCCTCTTTTGTTTTTTTGCTGATGTACATAATTGCACTTTTTAAAGTGCACTGTTTTACAGGTTTTGGTGGCATCTTACCCGGTTCATTCGAAGGAGGATGCATGGCCTTCCCTGAGAATAGCCATAGTGGGGGTCCTGTAGCCCAGAACAGTCCCCCAACCAGGACCTCTTAAACTGACACGCTTTCCGCTCTGCGCTCTCCTCCAAGTCATCCTGCATGAAGTATCTGTCCTGTGTGCAGCGAATGTTCTTCCTCTCCTGAGTTCCATCGTTATATGCTGTAAATGGAGAGCAAGGGGAAAGAGGCAGAGAGGGAGGGAAATGGAGAGAGGAGGGCATAAATAAAGCCTTGCTACAGCAAAGCCCTGCCAGACTCAGGCCTCTGATTAAGGAAGCTTGACAAAAGCTGGGCGTGAAAAAAAAAACACATTGAATGGCTGCACTCTGCCCACAAAGAGGCTTCCCTTCCCAGCATGCCCTGCAAGAATTAAATTGAAAAAGGGGACAAAGGTAGTGAAGATGAGGATTAACTCATCACATCCTTGCTTCTTTTTTAACAAACTCAACAACCTCATCCCCCCAACTACAATCACTAATAACTCACATCTTAGATATTCATCCATAGACCTTGCATACTTCTTCCAGGATTTGCGATCAGAGGCGTTAAAGGCGATCTCATGGCCTTCTAGATATGGGGCCATCGTCATACCTGCCAATGGAGACACAGAGACAGTCAACTGTGCTGAGACTCAATTAGAAGTAACACTGACAGAAGGACAATAGAGGATGCAGTGGAGGGGTTTGAGTTTGCCGTTATATTTACCTGGTGGCATCACTCTGTCATTGTAGGTTGGATGGTAGGGACTAATAGACCACATGAGGCAAAACATACAACCACCAAACATGGCTGCGAGAAACACATAAAGTGCAGTATAGAAGAGAAGGATGAGGCCTAAAAAAGGGAGTGGAAAAAGGGGAGTTATTTCTGATGCAATATTTGCGCATAAGTGAATTACATAACAGACCTCTCTCAAAAAATCCCTTCTCTGATCTGAGTGGAGAAAAACAAAGAACCATAAAGAATTTCCACTTTTGCTCAGACTGTGTGGTCCATCCGGACTGCAGCTACTGTCCTTGATCAGGACAGTTACTAATTTGTTTACCCTCCTCCCCTCAGGCCTGGACTTGCAAATAACTTTCAATAGTTGTGGTATAAAACCCACTGTACTGCGCTAATGTGAGAATCACGTGATAAAGAAACCCAGAGAACTATCATTGTTCTTCAATTTTCAATTAACAGTCCATTAGCAACTAATCAAGCCAAACGTGCACTAAATGAAATGGCTTTTGCTGTGCGGGCAATTTCACAGGGGACTAGCTGCAGCCAGCCTTGCGTCCCCAGAGCCACAAAGGCTTTTCTGTTTGAGCTCAGTGAGAATTCTCCCAGCTGTCCTTTCACTCAGGAACACAGTGAACCTCCGGTTGCCATCGTAGTGAAGGTCTTTTGCAGCCATAGAGGCCTGGCCAGCTCCAAGGAGCCCCAATCACCCCACTCTGGTATTGTGTCCTCTCTTACACACTCATCTCACAGGACACACAGCACAAACTTCAACCCAGGGCCTTTCTTCATCAGACACATGGGCCCCACACCCCCACAAGTGTGCACACACTGGCTATGTCGCTGAAATTAGCTCTCAGCCCTGCCTGCCTGGGATCCAGAGTCTCAGCTCATGCATGTAACACAGACTTTCCTGGGATATTCTCTCTACACTCAGTTGGATCATGTTTGTCATTGTGTACAGTTAGTGCAGCTGAGGGAGGGGTCTCTACAGCGTCACGTAGCAACTACCCTGGAATACCAAGAGGCTGCTCCATCATCACTGACTCAACAAACTCGTCCAGTCTGCCGCTTCTGCCAAAAGAAAAAAGTTAGCTGGATTTGGCAGTGAGCTCTGTGGATAAGAGCATCTATTAAGTGTTTAACTGCAACTGAGGGGCCATAAGCATGTTAGGTTCAGCGATGAGGTCACAGAGGCTTTGGGAAAGAGGCTGTGGAGAGCATGGTAAGATGTAGAGGAATGTGATTCCTGGCCAATGTGAGGCCTGGAACAGTGCGCTCCCGCTGGGGACACGTCCCCAGGCAGTCTGTTTTCGTCGGGACACTCTGAATTGTCCATGCACCTATGTAAACATTGAGCATAAGGACACACACACACAGCACAGTGAGCAGAGTCACTGGACTGCAGAGACATTTCTCACCCTCTAAAGTATCCCTGAGTGCATCTTTTAAAGACATTCAAACACCATGTTTGCTCCTAAGCGTGTTTTAGATGATTCAACTACAACACACTCAATATTATATCTAATCATTGGACACATGCAGTAAAAACTAAAGAATTTCAGCATTAATCCAAACGTCCCTCCTCATAACCCAATAACATAAAACCTGTCTTTCTCTGTCAACTCACTCCAGCTCTTTCCAGAGCGACCCATGAATTCGTTGGTCTCTGCATTCCACAGGTACGTCTTCAAGTCGTCTATTTTCTGGTGGAGTGTCCTCTTGGGTAACGGCCTGCGCTTCCATCTCTCAAAGTTCAGGTCTTCCTGCTCTAGAGGCTGGTGCTCTGCCAACTCCTCCTGCTCTTCCTCCAACTCTTGGCCATGTTTGAGAATCACTTTGTGAGGCTGGTGGAAAGAAGAAGAGAAAAAGCCCTCACCACACATATTCTCAACTGCTAAGTTCTGCAGTCGATCTATTTTCTTTTCAAATCACCGCAGGAAAAAAATGGCATGCCTTCAGCTCCGAGTATGACCGATGATATACACTGCCAGAGAGTGCTCTGCATATTAATGAACATCGCACTGATGGTCCTGTCCCCTGTTTCTGCAAATTATAAGCCCGCTGGTGACCTTTCTGGCACTCATTGGGAGAGCTGACCTCCTCTGAGTAGACCCTCCTGCTTGGAGCAACAGCTGCAGACAGCAGAGCTGAAGGGTCACTCTGACAGCCAGATGTTACTCACTGACTCTCAGCATCCACAGGCCAGGACACACAGATCCCAGAGGAACCACAGGACACATGTCACTTCATTTGTGAGAATTTGTCTGTTAAAAGAATCTGCTGTTAAATGTTCAAAATTTTGTTGGGAGTTAAGATAACTGCGCTGTTATTTAAAATAACCTTAAGGCTAGTGGAAAGATGTCTTAATTACTCCATGTGCTTCAGAAAATAAAGTGTTGTGAAAGTTATATGTTCTCTGTTTCATTTCAGCACTTACAAGACTTGGTGGATTATTTTTAAGGAGCTTCTCTTCAGCTCCTCCCTCTGTGGAACTGGGCTCCATGTTCTTCACAGAAAGAAAAGGTACTTGTTAAGCCAATCACATCTGCCATGCAATTAAATACAAGAAAGTTCTTGCGAACTTGTGGACTTCAGCAACATTTTCAAAACTTTTTACAACAATGCCAAGCCATCTCAACAGCTTAATCTAGCATCAGACACAAGACATGATTATTTTATAGTTTCAACATAGAGAATGTCAATGACAAATCTGACATACCTGAAGTTTTCTTTTCAGTAAAAACGCGGATTAATGTGTCGAAAACCCTCTTGGCCCGCAGAGAAAAAAGTAATGTTTGTCAAAAAAGGTTTGGGGATTTCATTAGAAAGTTTTAGGCATGCAAAGGGGACCGGGTACGGAGAACCTCCTTCAACTAGGCGCGCATCGTAGTGAATGAACGCTGGACAGAGAAAAACTGGGGGTGGGATACAACGTGCTTTTTTTTGTCCCAGAGACGTTTTGGCAGCGGTCTGATCCCTAGCACTGCATTCTGTGCACGCACCCCATCAACCATTGTCTGATAAACTGGGCTAACAGTGAAGCAAACCATGAATACAATATTTATAGCTTATCCCAACATAAGACACTGTTGTCAATCATTGCGTTGCCGCATATTGCACGTGCACAAAGACTCTCCAACAATTAACGTTATTATTATTAGGCTATTATTTTTGTATTATTAATCGGGTTTATATTTAATGAAACAAAAGCATCACAAATTAAATATCAGACATTAGCTATTGTCCCTGCACATGCATGCATACTAATCCGGTTGCCAACGCCAGCACCTCCACAGATTCTTGCAACAACTGCTCACCAGCAGCTTTCCCCTTGTGAAGTTCAAGTAGCCTAGTCCTCATCCCTGGCCCCATCTGCAATCCGGTCACGTAACGCTCTGTTACCCCGTGTAAAACTGGGAGAGGGGGACTTTTCAGAGTGTGTTTCCCCCCTTCTTCTTTTACATGAAAAGAGATATTGCGTCATGGAAAAAAATCTGTTCTTTGAGAATTGCGCGGCAAAACGTGCACGTGTGAGTGTGTGTGAGTGTATTTTACAGTGAAGGAAGGCCATTGATTCTTGTCACCACATAAGGACATTTGCAGAAAAGAAAAATCCAAAACATTTTGCAGGGAAAGCCAACCTGTGAAAAGCATTAACTTCATTCCCGTGTCCACGCAGAGTGTTGAACACTTCATTGTCAGTGTACATGTAAAATCTGCTAGGGGGCTCCAGGTCACAAATGAGCTGCGGGGCCCCTTTTAACCCCAAGTCCACCTCTTTGTAGCCTACAGGAATACCACCTGGCTACATATTACACATATTATTTTAGGGATAACAACATGTAAGAAAACTACTGTGACACTGATTTTGACACAAGACCATATGTCAGGTAATAAAGCAGGCCCCCTATCATGCCTGTGCATTTCATTTAAACAAATCAGTGCAGTAAGACAGGAGCTTCAGGGGCCAAACTTTACCTTTTCAAATTCAACAAGAGTTCATCACTGAACTCTTGAATGTCAGTTTTTTACGAAAAATCTTATAATCAAATGGATAGGATTTTGCCTTGCAGTGCATTTCTGAATCAATATAAATTTTATTTATATAGCACACTTAAAACAACCAAGGATGACCAAGGTGCTTTACAGGTTAAAAATACAACAATTAAAAAAAGTAATTACAAAGTAAAAGTACAGCAATAAAACATTATAATATACAGTATATGATATGCAATGATATTAAAATTGCCAAGGAGAATAACTCTCTTACTCGAAGGAAATACCAAAGAAAAGAGATGTGTTTTTAACAGTGATCTAAAGCATTCTAGAGTTGGTGTGGTTCTGATATGGACTGGCAGGCTGTTCCACAGGTTAGGGGCATACTGCGCCAAAGGCTCGATCAAGGAGGAGACTGGCAGATCTCAGCACTCTAGCTGGAGTGAGAATGCGAAGAAGCTCCGTTAGATAAAGCGGAACCAATTCATGAAAACATTTAAAAGTAAAAGTAAGTATTTTAAAATCAATCCTGTAATGAACAGGAAGCCAAGGGAGGGAGCGCAACACAGGTGTGATGTGGTCCCTCTTTTTCTTTCCTGTCAGGAGGTGGGCAGCAGCATTTTGGACTAACTGCAGGCATTGAATGGATGACTTGTCTAATCTAAACCCACATACAAAGAGTTACGCTACAATAGTCAAGATGGGAAGTTATGAAGGCGTTAATCACGTTTAAATGCACTGTCAAATAAGACACCAAGATTCCTCACAGTCCAGCGATCATTTGAAGCTAAAAGGCCAACGAGAGTAGCCTACCTAAATCAAGCAATTCAGGATGTCCAACACTATGACCTCGGTCTTGTCTCTGTGATTGGTGGAGGCGACTTGCTTTAAGTTGAGCTTTTCAGGTGTTTTCAATCTGCTTTGCTACTACTGCTAGTTTCTGTTCCACCTTTGACTTAATGACATTTTCAAACCAGTAACTCACAATCAACACCCAGAGAGCACACACAAGTCCCGTCAATGTCGGATTGAGATCGTGAGTGGATGTTATATTTCGGCCTATAGCATGGAAAAAGCAATCAGTGAGCAGCTCTGGTGTGTTTACAGCAAACAGCTGATGGCGTTAAGCTAAATAGGCCTACTGGGTCTGGAGTTATTGTTCATCAGTTGGTCCCCCCCTCTCTCTCAAAAAAAAAAACACTGATTACAACAGGTAATAAAGCATGTTAAAACCTCCAAAGCTCAGGCTGACACAGGATGTGAGTGCTGCAAGCTAAGCTGCTAACGTTAGGTAAGTTTAGGTGCTCAATTTGTTCTCAGGAGGTTTCTACCAGGAGCCGAATTACCACCGAGGCGGTGTCCTCTCCAAAGCAAACAGACTAAGTCATTAAAAAATTAAAGACACTGAATAAAGCAGTTTCATCCTTAAAAAATGATTGTCTCTTCAGTGGGTATGGCGTCATCGAACCGGAAGTTGGAAATGTTATAATGTCAGTCTGTGCTGGAGGTGCCCGATTCTGTTTTCAGACCTGCCAAACTGTTGCGATTTAATGTTTGTGTTTCTTTGTTCCTTTTTTGTGCTGGAGTTATTTTAAGAAGTTGATGGCTTAATCTAGTTTGATCGTGTGTCTCTTTACTCACATGCATCTTTAGTGGTCAAGCATACTTTTTTTCATCATAATCCAATCAAATCTGATGTTCATATATAGGCCTACATTTTGCAGATGACGTTACTAAATAATGATGCCTGTTCATTGCTTTGTATGCCATACATCAGAGTAGGAACATACTGTATGTCAGCTGGTTAATTTGCTTAATATTTGCAGGTCTTTAGGCCAGGGCGGAAACGCACAAAACAATGGTCTGAAGAAACCTTTCAGTTCCTTGAAAAGTTGATCCTGGGTGTAAATTAAAATTTGCTGTGTGCTAAACTAAATTCTTTATTTATAATGAATGAAATAAGTATAGTGATCTATAAAGTAAATTTCCCTACTTTGAATAATTAAATATTAATAATAATTAAATAATATTTCAAAAAAATTTTAACATGGGCAGGAATAATGTTTCAGATGGAAAACACCAAATCTTATTTATTTATTTGGTTTATTATTTGTCTGTCATTCCTAGAAGTATTTTTCCCAGAAAAAAAACTGAAGATGATACTCTATGATGTGGCAGATACAATTGCAAACAAGATGAAAAAAGACATGTCTAAATAATTATTTATAAATATTGAATCTCTTTTTTGTGATTTTTGTGCATTTTCAGTCTCAAATCTGACTTGGATGTTGTCTTTCTAATGTAGCTACTGCAAATTAAATACTAGCCTACTGTCAATTTATATAACAAGTAAAACCTAGTAAACAAAAGTATGGGGTCATTTTTAATCACACCAGAAGGACTTAAAGCCTTAGGAGAATGCATATTGTATACTGTATACCAAATCCACCTACCTCAAGTACATAATACCAGTACATAATTCTTTAATTTATTCCACCATCCTTTGCACTATGCTCCATCCCACATGTGTACATGTACTTGTTTGCATGTATGTGAAGGTGTACCTGTATATCTCATCCACTCCAGCATGTATATAATAATGATAATAATTTTACTCCTGCATCCTTTGCACTTCACTCATTGCACTATTATCTCAATCTGTCTATATTGTTTTTGTTTATGGTGTGTATAGATTTGTTCTCTATACTGTAGCCTGTGTGTGATTTTATTATTGTATTATTTTTGTATTAGCCTTTTGTGTAAGCAAACATATCGTGAGCAATGCACAATCCTGAGTCAAATTCCTCGTATGTGTAGCCTACACATACCTGGCACATGAAGGTGATTCTGATTCTTAAGTACATGAAGGCATTATGTATCACTGTGTTGGATTTTGTGCCTCTTTCTGAATGTCCGATAGCTCTTGAACGTAACGCCGTAGTTTCGACAGATGGTGGCGCTCGATACTCGACCCTCATCCATCTGACTTTGATTTTGTCCCGTACTATGATCCCAAACCACCCACACAGCTGTGTCAGAAACAGAAACAGCAGAATAAAATACCTTAAACACACTAAACCTGATTTACTCTCCATGTGATGTAAAGTAGGATGTCTTTTTGCCCCTGCTTTCAGTGATAAACCCTCAGGTGATGAACATGGATGCCATGGGACCTGTGCAATGCATTTACCATAAAACAGTTACTCCCAGTGACGTTTTTAATTTATATGTAGCCCATTATATGATTATTACTTTAATTTTACTATACATTCAATGCAATACAGAATACGTAAAGCTATTGTCTTTGTTTTAAATCCCAAACCCAATTTTCAGTTACCTCAGAAGTTTGACTTCGCTCCAACGTTATCTTGGAACGTTAACCGTTATACGTTACACTAGCTAGCTTATTATCTCTAAAAGATCTGTCTTTCGGTGTAACGTTATATACGTGTATTTTCCTATTGAATTTGGAGAATAACAATCATATTGAGTTTCAACGTTTGATCTCTAAATTAGGGTCCACCCCTAATGAGAGGTTTGTCATTCACGGACATGGCGGTGTGGGAAGATAACGGTCACGTTCTTCGGGGGAAATTGATTAAACGTAATTTAACGTTAGGTTAAGTATCGTTACATTGCTTTAACGCATCTACAAGTACGAGGACTGTAGCAGGGTATCGGTACTTTGCCTTTTGAGTAAGTTACGTGTTTGACATGCGCACATACATCCACCACCAGCAGCAACAACCCACCGTCTGACACCGACACACCGTGAGGACAGAGCCCGACAGACGGATCAACATCCGCAGGGATGTAAATGAGACGGACTCGGGCTCAGCGGGGACGGAAGGCTATTGTCAGAGAATGCCACAGCAAGCGAACACACCGTCTGCGTTAGCTCACGATTGTACACAGTTAGCTCTCACACATATAGCGAATAATATTGAGTCGTGATTATTATTATTATTTTTAATTATTTGCAAGCGGTCCGGCGGAGTGCGTAAAATCCCCCAGCCAGCATGCCCCCTGCTCAGAGCCTGCAATCCAGCGGACTGACTCTCTCCGAAACAAGCATGGGTAGGTGTGTGCAAGGTCAACGGCGTGTCTGCAGCAGGTTTTATCAATTAAATGATGTACTCGTTTTACCAGAATGCGGGGTTTTATTGGACGAGCTTACTGTTATTGTTGGCACATACCAAAGTTAATATTTTGACCATTGACGTGTGTTGTTTTTTGTCGGTTAAAAACAGTGACGGCCCGTTGTGTGTACAAAAACTGTCTTTGCATCCACCAGAGCGCTGTATTATTTTTTCTAGTCCAGGCCGCAGCGCGTCACTGCAGGTGCGGCCACGTTGAGTAACCACAGCAGCCTGGATGTTTGGCTCTAATCGGTAACTAGCCTGACACTTTTTGGCAGGATGCTCTTCTGCTATCGTGAAAATATAAAGGAATAAAACACACCATTCGTGTAAGGGAACATCAGTGAATATCTTTTGTACAGTATGGTGCAGCCTAAAACAGGCAGTTCTCGGAGAAAATAGGAGATTATTTATTGTTGTACTCAGTCTGCTCAATTTTGCAACTTGTAGCACTCATAGGGTCATCCATGTTTGCTTTACACTTCTTATTCCTTGTAAGGCAATGTTTGAGAAAGAAAAGTGGTCACTCATTATAGCACTTTTTAGAGGTGTCAGGCAAACCATATGTGACATATGTGGAGTAATCTTAATAGCTACTTTTTTAATAGCCTATTACTTGAGTAATATTTAAATAAAATCTTTCTTCTACTTGATTCTTATGAGTAGTAAGTCAAATAACATTGCCCATAATTTAATGTACACTTGTAGTCCCCTGGTTTCAGGTAGAACTACAGTTTTCAAAGGAATTCACATAAGAAGAAGAAATTGATTAATTCAAATGTGTCAACAATATTTTTGCTTAAAACTTATTGACTAAGATAATATAAATATATAAAACTTAAGGGATGTAATATGATGGGAAAACAGAGATATTCATTGTTAATTTCACCAATGTAAAACAGTTAGATGCAGTGTTTCAGTGAACTGTTTTGAGAGCTCTGCAAAATTGTGCATATATTTTTGGATGATTAATCTCAGAGGCTGTGTCCTTCATTTTGCAGGCAGCATGGCGACACAATTTGACTGAAACCATATGCTTTCCCTGCTTAGTGTAGTGATGAGCACTGATGTACTTCATATTGATCTCCAGGGTGGAGCATTAGCATTCGAGTAGCAGTGACGTCTGTTTGTGGCTTGCCAAATCTTGTGTTTCCACAAATTGATAAAAACAGAACATAGAGGTGACGGGGATGATCTGTTATCTGACGGGCTTTGATGAGCTTGGGGAACATCACAGAAATAACTTGATCAGGAAGAAGTAAAATAGATGGAGTAGATTACAAACAGAAGCAGGCAGAACTTCCTCTATCATAGTCTGACTACTGCTGAAACAAATGCACCAGAGAAAATAAGTTAGACTGCTTCTAAAATTACTGGCCACTCCCTCCTCTCTCTCTTTATTTATAACGTTCGCCTTCACCAAAAGGCCCTGAATATTGTTAGGGATGAGTCTCAGCCAGAGATGCCCTCTGGGAGGAGGTTCAGACAATTTTAATTCTGGAGTGGTTTAATAGACGTGCATTAACGAAGGTTATTTGACTCATGAAAGGGATACTGTTGGCACTTTTAGGTAGATTTTTTTGTTGTTAGTTTGTGGTTGTCTTTGTTGTTATTTATACGTATTTTTAGTATGTTTAAGTTTTTTGACTCCTGAATTGCAAACCTCACACACTTAGCTTAAAATACTTTGTGTATTTTATTATGTTCTTACTTAAATATAGTTTTATTATTAGTATGTTGTGTTGTCCTATCTGTCCTGTTGCACCACAAGCTCACCAAGGCAAGTGCCTAACGATGTTTGTTGTAATGGCAATAACAAGGGGCAAGTTAACTTATTTCAGCATATGATGAAAACGCTGCTTTACAAATATATTTAATTAGATACAGTTAGATATAGTGTACAGTTGCATACAGGATGCATGCATGCAGCACACAGTACAGTGCCTGTAAAGGTATTAACCCCATTTTGACCTTTCAAAAAAAAAACTGTAATGCCTTTATCATGCCGTATATAGCAGATAGCTGAGTGGATATGACATGCAACAGAGGTCCATGGAAGGCGGGACTGATATGATCAAACTGCCTCTTTAATTTAAATGTAATGGCAGTTAATGTGCTTTGAGGTTAAAAACACAAAAACTTTCACTGGAAATGGCTGCAAATTGTAGAATTAAACAGACCTTTGAAGTATGTCAGAAAGTTTTTCTACTTAACCAAACCAAATTAGGCCTAGGTATTTTGTTTAATGTTGGCAAACAAGCCAAGATTTCCCATCATGAGCAACACAAAAAGTTATTGTAGCTATATTACTTAAAGACAGGAATATCCTCCAATGTCTTGTTGATTCAGAAAAACAGCAACATCTTTTCCCCCATTAAAACTTTGTAATTCTAAGATCATTATCTCATTAATTCTAAAAAAACGGAGCAGATTTGTTTTCTTAAATTAATGCATTATGCTTCCTTAAAATATCTGCAAGACCCTTACAACAATGAATTGAAAATGTTGAATAATAAATTAAAGATTGGGTGACATATAAGTCGAAGTCATAATTCAGAGCCAGAGCCAGAGAAACTCCAGTCCAGTCATGAGTCTCTTCCATTACATCAATGCTTGTGGTGGATTCTAGTTGAAGCCTCACCTTCTAATTTGTGTAGAAGATACATTTGACCTCACAATGTTCACTCATTTGTCGTTTTGTAGGTTCCTTTAAGAGGAGGAAGAGGAAATCCATAATAGTGACGGTGATGCTGCTGATCGTATCCGTGCTCATCCTCATCTTTGGCCTGGCTGCGACAACCAGGACACAGAACATCACAGTGGGCGGCTACTACCCGGGATTCATTGTGAGTGCGCATTCACACCTGCGGGCAACTGCAACAGGCACAAAACAGCAGGCGTGCTCACTGCCAGAGTTCATAATAAGTGAAGTGTGAGCAAAGTGAAAGTGTTTCCAGTGAGCTCTTACCGCTCCTGGACTCTGATGAACATAATTACTGGGTGAATTTCCCTTCACATTTATTATTCAACATCACTGTCATTAGAGGCTGAGTGAGGTAAAGTATCTCAGCCCATAAATGTGTTTTCTTCACAGTACTCGGCTTTCAGCATTCTGTAAAGAGCTACAAGGAAAGCAGCCAGCTACACTTTTAAAGATGTTTCTTCTAACTTTACCATCAAATTAATCAAATTCATAATTTAAAGGTGCAGTGTGTAAGATATTGATATTAAAACATTTAAAAAATGAACTAACATTATTAACAGAATATGAAGAAGTTACAGTTAAGGAATGAGATGAGAGATGGTCCTGAGGCACGAGGGGAAGGCATTTAGCGAGCACAAGAAACTAGACTGAGCTGGACTACCACTGAGCTGAGGCAATGATCTGGCGACATGTGGGAGTTGAGCCAGGCTAAATGTACTGCTGAGGTGATGAGCTGACAGGTGATGAGCTTCAGGTTTGTGTAGGGGCAAGTGGCCTGGGAGCTGAAGAGTGAATTCGACAGGTGGGGAGTCATCTCAGTTCTTACACATTGTACCTTTAAATCATTCAAATATAGTGGAATTTACAGAGATTTACATAGAAATAGAAATTAATTGAATAACGTAATGCATCATTAAATTGAGAGATGCTTTGATCTTACAAATCCTCAAATTACAGTAAATGAATCTACAATGCATTTTACTTGTCTATAAAAGGGAAGAGTTGAGACTTTGGAAACATGCAAGCATGACAAACACTTAATACTTAATGCATCCCACTGTGCTATGAAATCAAAGCTTTATTGTCAAATTAGAAAAATGCTCTAACAGCCATTTTCTCTCTTTTCAGCTGGGCTTTGGCTCTTTTCTGGGAATTATCGGTGCTCATTTGATAGAGAACAAGAGGCAGATGGTAAGAGGATTTATATTACCTCCGTGCATTGAGATCACTTTCAGTGCTTGGTCATTATAGTTCGTATCAGTCCCTATTACCCTAACGACAGCATACAGCTCGATTATGTTGTTAATGTGACAATAGACACAGCAGACTCAACCCAGACTGAGAGTCACACTTGACCCGAGGAGGTTTGTGTATCAGAAGTAGTATCCTGGGCTTCAAGGGAGGTGCAGCCAGAAATAGAAATAGGGTGTAAGTAGAGGAGGGCAGATGTCCATGTTTGAATGTGGGGAAGTAAACTGCAGAGGAGCAGGTGGGAGGTGCCGGATAGGGACTGTCTGGGCTGAAATGAAGAATGAGTTTGTACTATGACACCTTTTCCCATAATGCAGCGGGTTTGGATGCCTGGAGTTCCAGTCAATGTGTGTGTGTGTGTGTGTGTGTACACGCAACGACTAACGCCATGACATGTTACACCACGCTGCATCTGATTTGTTATTTGCCATAAAATGTAACTACTTTCAGAATGTGTTGATATTATTTATGGTTTAGGGCATGAAAGGCAAAAGACATTTGTATTATTACATTGCCAGTACAGCTCAAATGATTAGCTGTTTAACAGAAAATTCATTAGCAACTATTTTGATCATGGATTCATCATATTATTAATTTTTTTATGCAAAAATGCCAAGAATTCACTGCTTCCCACCTCTCAAAGGTGAATATTTCCTGGTTTTCTTAGTCTTCTATGATAGTAAATAAGTTTGAACTGTGGAACTGGAAATTGTGATGGACATTTTATCATCTAACATTTTAATTGAATAATTGAGAGAATAATCAACAGATAAATCAACAATTAAAAGAATTGTTAGTTGCAACCCAAATTTTCAGTGATATAAAACAAATATTTTCATTATATATTTTCACACTTGTAAATGGGGGAAAGTCAATCCTAATTGATAGGATACATTATTGTAATTCAACCAATAATCCTATTAGCAGAAATCAGCAGCAAACTGTGCGAGCAGAGTTTCCACTACCACAGTTCAAAATAAACGCCATTAAGGTATGAGGTATAAATAAAGTCAAAGTGTACATTGATGAAGAAACATTGTTAATACACAGTGCTGTTTTTATCACTCTACTCCATGTAGTAGGGTCTTTATTGCTGAACGACACAAAGAACCTGCATTTCTTCTGCCACATATGATCATAAATTATCTTCTTGAAATCCCTGAAAACTTTAATATTTACTTTAGTATAAAACTTTCTATTTCTGTACAACGTCAAATATGCATGACTAAATATGTAACAATCAAAGTTAAAGTGTGGATTTAATAACAGCGGCCTGGCAACATAAGCAAACAACCACACAACTGTCATCAGACATGTTACTGGTGTTTTTATGAAACTACTGCACTGCACCTTTAAATTATGAACCTGAAAATGAGTATAATATGACCACTACATTTAAATAAGTAAAATAGATCTTAGTTTGGCAGAAAATAGTGTTTTGGTGGATCTTTTAGAATAAACTGATTGAGAAAATACATTATCAGGGCTAACTATCAGCATGTCTGCTAAATGTGTTGTTGAAATTCCCATTCCTGGTTTTATTTATGTTAGCATCCTCGAAATCTTGGTACAGGCATAAATCCCTGTTCCCTTTACCTGCCTTAATCTATTGTGTGCACTTGCACTGCCTCCCTCCTGTGAGCTGGGGAGGCTGCAGACAGGGCGGGGTGATCTGTAATTGAATACACGCTGTCTTTATTTGAAGGAGTGAAAGGAGGTGAGTTAGCCCTATAAAAGTGCCTAAAAAGAGCTGACCACCATGCCAGCCACGAACACCACTAGAGCTAGGTAAGGGTTGTCCTTTACCCTGCCCACAACCCCCCTCCACCTTCATCCCATTCAGAGGGATTGAGAGAAGCTCATGTGCTAAAGGATAGTGTTGGAAGTAGTTGGATAGGAACAGGAGTTTATAGTCTTGAGTGAGTAAAAACAGTTTTGTCTGTCTGTTGTCCTTTACAGTTAGTGGCATCTATTGTCTTCATCAGTTTCGGAGTGGTGGCTGCCTTCTGCTGTGCTATTGTCGATGGAGTTTTTGCTGCGAGGCACATTGTAAGTAGCACTGAAGCGACTACTTATTTAACTTACCTAATAAATTATGTATATGTATAACACTTGTGCTCCGACTTATAACAAGCTTATTAATCAATGCCATCCCCATTAAAGCTTAATACAGTCTGTCTGCATTAGATATATTAAAACATATGCCCTTCTGCAAGGGCATTGCTCACATACGGCAGGCTGTATGGCTACAACTGTTGCACCCTCCTCACCGAGACAAATATATAATGTGGTAGAGAGAGATTATTCTCCATGACGCAAGTACTTGAAACAATAAATAGCCACTAATGCACTCTCAAAACAATTATGCTAAAATAAGTTATGGCTGGGTAAAAAGGGAGATCAGTGCCATAAGCAGGGTTACATTTGCCAGTATGTACACACTAAACTACATAGAGGCACACTGTTGAATGGAAGAGCAATAGGAAAAGCAATATGATGCAGTGATAGAAAGTGATGCTGTCCGATGGCTGGTTATTCATTGTAACTATACTGTACTTTACAATTGTTAAATTTCATTAAAATGCTTGTAAATATTTCAGAATTCTACTTCTAAAAACTAAATCACATTTTTGGTGCCTATGGACATAATCCTTTTTGCTTTACCTCAACTATAGATCAACTATGGGCCTGGACAATTAGGTGCATAATAATCACAATCATTGATAATTATAGTTGATTAAACGCCATCATGCTCAATATTGATGCTTGGCATCTAAAGCACTTTCTGACCCTTGACAAATGTTTGTGAAATATACTACACAGGCAACAGATTTATTTATAGGGATTGTGTGAAAATGAAGGTAATATTCTCCCAAACATTAATACAATAATAAATATACATGTTGTCAATATTGAGCAAAATAAGCCATAGTGTAAGTTTGCTGTCACATGTATGTTATAGGTTTGTGTGTTTTAGTGGGTTAGTGTACAGTATTACCAAACAAATATGTGATTAATCAGATTAGCACAGGTTAGTAACCAGCCTTGCTTACTAGCTTTCTAAGGGGGGTTGAATGACGATGATAATCATGGTTACCGTTGCAGTCACTGATCATGGAGCACAAATCAAGTATAAGCTTCTTCTAATTTAGTAGTTTGGTGTTAGTAAGTAGACCCGTGATGAATCGTGCAGTGAAATATAGAAACATGTCATTTATTGTGCTGCAGGACCTCAGGCCTCTGTATGCTGGACGCTGTGAGTATCACTACAGTGAGACTGCATCTGACCGCGATGTAAGAAACACACATTTCTCTTTCTGTTCCCAGAAACATGATGAATTCATCCTATGTATGTTATTAATCATCTGTCAATACAGCCATTGGTTGTTTAGCCATGAAGTTGTATAAAGACATAATTAAGAGGCAGAAATCAACCCATATTGAAGAGACTATAAAATAACTTTTGACCTCCAGGTCTCCTGTCAGTCATCACGCACCTCCTGCAACCTGCGTGTGAAGAGCAACACCTGTTACTGCTGCGACCTCTACAACTGCGGGAAGTGAGTACGCTGGGTGGTCGAGCCCCTGATACACCTCTGAATCAATGGCTACTTACCTTGCTGTGACGCCTTGATTGTTTGGGACTTTCGATGTGTCCCGTTTGATGTGTTATTTTTGCGGGAGATTTTTTATTTTTTATTTTTGCACTGCAACTGCGTTGATGGTATTAGAACAAGAATGTTTCTTTTCTTTTAACCTTTGTTTCAGAGAACATCCTCTTATGGGACTTCAGAATAAAGATGTTTTGAAAAAGTTTAGGAAATCCTCCATGATTTGGAAGTAGGTCCCTTTTTTCTAGAACCATATTGGCCGTTAATGATCAACTCATGATTTTATTTTATTTTTTTGACAAGTGATAATTAAACCTAAGTAATGTATGTAATGTTTAGTTTTTATGCTTTAGCCCACCATAGAAGTGTGTTTTTAGGGAGCCATTTGCTCTGCATGTCCATTTTGTGTCTGATCAAACACCCATGGCATGTCCTCTGTGTCTCAGATTTGAACCAAAACCATCTGAACTTTTACAGAGACTTATTCATCTATATAAATCAAACCTTGTTGTATGTCTTTTAATGTGTCCTGAATACAAATGCACAGAGCCCAGTGGTGATTTTTGTGGCTTGACTGTAGGCTGTTTCCCTCTCTGTCCCACCAACTGGCCTAGCCGTGTAGAGGTGATTGGAGGCTACCACGAATACACAGATGTGAAGAGCTGCCAGGACGTGGTGCACCTCTATCACCTGTTATGGTTCGCTACCATCCTCAACATCGTGGCCCTCTTTCTGGGCATCATTACTGCTGCAGTGCTGGGAGGCTTCAAAGACATGGTAGGTCAGGTGACTGAAGAGAAGACGCCATTGGACAACTGGGCTTAAATTCTGCCTGATGTGTCGAAATAAGTCTGGTACTATATATTGATCTTTAATTATAGATTTGTCAGTATGAGCTGATGTAAAGGTGTTTTGTTGAGATGATAGCGACTGATCAATATTCTTCATGTCCTTGTCAGACTCCTGCTGCCTCAGAGAGTGCATCTGAACCTGAGGCCATTGCAGCTCCAGTGCCCTCACAGCCTCCTCCACCCACCACTTCCCTCAACTCGTATTACAACACTGCCCCCTGCCTGCCGCCTTACACTGCCTACGACCTGCAGGTACAGAGCCTATTAAACCCTGCAGTGTACTGCGTGATATGCGTAGAGTGAGAATGTGGCCAAAACACTAATTCATTTATTATTGGCTGTTTTATCAGTGATGTCTAGTTATTTAAAGCACTTGAACCACTTTATCTATTGGGTCATTTGATGTTGCTGCTAATTTCCCTACATGTGCTAGTGTTTCATTTTTGGTGTGTATATATAGAGTATTTCACAAAAGTGAGTACACCCCTAACATTTTTGTAAATATTTGACTATATCTTTTCACTTAACAACACTGAAGAAATGACACTTACTCTACACCCCTGAGTGAAAATGTCCAAATTTGGCCAAGTGTCAATATTTTGTGTGGCCACCATTATTTTCCAGCACTGCCTTAACCCTCTTGGGCATGGAGTTCACCAGAGCTTCACAGGTTGCCACTACAGTCCTCTTGCACTCCTCCATGACGACATCACGGAGCTGGTGGACGTCAGAGACCTTGCACTCCTTCTTCTGTTTGAGGATGCCCCACAGATGCTCAATAGGGTTTAGGTCTGGAGACATGCTTTGTCAGTCAATCACCTTTACCCTCAGCTTCTTTAGCAAGGCAACGGAGGTGTGGAGGTGTGTTTGGCGTCGTTATTATGTTGGAATACTGCCCGGCAGCCCAGTCTCCGAAAGGAGTGGATCACGCTCTGCTTCAGTATGTCACAGTACATGTAGCTCCCCAGTGCTGGCAGTACTCATGCAGCCCCAGTCCATGACACTCCCACCACCATGCTTGACTTCAGGCAAGACACACTTGTCTTTGCACTCCTCACCTGGTTGCCGCCACACACACTAGACACCATCTAAACCAAATAAGTTTATCTTGGTCTCATCAGACCACAGGACATGGTTTCAGTAATCCATCCTTAGTCTGCGTGTCTTCAGCAAACTGTTGGCAGTTTTCCTTCTGGGATGACAGCCATGCAGACCAGTTTGATGTAGTGTGCGGCGTATGGTCTGAACACTGACAGGCTGACCCTCCATCCACCCCTTCAACCTCTGCAGCAATGCTGGCAGCACTCATACATCTATTTCCCAAGGACAACCTCTGGATATGAGGCTGAACATGTGCACTCAACTTCTTTGGTCGACCATGGCGAGGCTATGTTTAACTTCTAGTGACCAGTATGAGAGAGTGTGAGAGCGATAACACCAAATTTAACACACCTGGTCCCCATTCACAACTGAGACCATGTAACACTAACGAGTTACATGACACCGGGGAGGGAAAAAGGCTAATTGGGCCCACTTTGGACATTTTCACTTAGGGTTGTACACACTTATGTTGCCAGCAGTTTACACATTAATGTCTGTGTGTTGTGTTATTTTGATGGGACAGCAAATTTACAGTGTTACACAAGCGGGACACTCACTACTTTACATTGTAGCAAAGTCATTTCTTCTGTGTTGTCACATGAAAAGATATAATCAAATATTTACTAAAATGTGAGGGGTGTACTTACTTTTGTGAGATACTATATGTTGGCTTTTATATTACCCATTGTTTTATGCTTTTGTATGGGTTGGATACTATCTGTTTTATACTTTTAATGTATGTTTGTTTAATGTTTAATGTATTGTGTGCTTGTGTTTTTTTGTCTTCATTTAAGTGAGCTCTCTAAGGCAAATTCCAATCAACCATGTTTATATGGTAATGAAGTATTGAATCTTGATGTCTTTTGATAAAGGAAGTGTACGAGAAATGAATCAGTTATTATCATGACATGAAATGGCATGCAACTTTATCTTAATGCCAGCAGTCAGTAGTCAGTATGTACATCTGCTATAATCTGTATTCTTCTCTCACTGTCAACAGACAAATATTCTAAATAGGGTTGTAAATGCCTGCAGCAAATACGTGGTCTGAGTACAGTTGATAGAGAAAGTAGAGTCCATGTGGTCTGACAGCTCCCCCTCCCCCTACATCCAGTTTCTGACTCCCATTAGCCCCCCCCCCCCCCAAAAAAAAACAGATAAAAGGACTATTTCATACCCCATCTCTATAAACTCAAAGATGTCTTTCAGGAACCAAATTCTTTTTTTTACCCATAATTTCACTTATGTATTCATGTGCTTTGTGGTTTTATCTTGTGTTTCTCTGCTGCACAACCAGTTGCCCTTTCAGGACAAATAAAGTGATTGATTGAATAGTCACTAGCAGTGAGGACCTTATTCTGAAACCAAACTAGTAAACATGTCATTTTAATAAGTGTTTTGCCTTTCCAGCAGGGCTCCTACATGTTCCCAGACTCCTCAGGCCTGTCAGATGACTCCCAGTCTGGAGCCAGCCACTTGTGGCCCACTTTGATCCCGCCGCGCTACTCACCTCCTCACAACCACCCTGATGAGAAGCCCCCACCATACAGCCCATAACGTGGCACGAGCACAGAAAGCACCTGGCATGTTGTTAGATGCTGAATGAGCAGTTTGAATACACAGTCCCTCTGGGCTCTTCCTCACAATCGTTGAAAACTGTGTCGAAGGAAAGGTGGTGAGGAGGGCAGCCACAGAGTACACACTAACTTTGAGTTCAGCCCTACAAAAGGGAGCGAGTGTTTGTCTCCCTGGGCATCACTCACACTCATGCCTTCACTGTTTGTGTGTGTGTTTGTGTGCATATACACATCAAGAGAGAGACAACCGGTTCAAAGCCAGGACTGTTTACACATCTATCTGCCTTAATGCAAATGGACTTCCAGTGCTGCAGCACTCTGTCACCTGCACTTATTGTGGTCAAAAACTCTCCAGCTCATAATTTATGTTCACCTCTCTTTAGTACATATTGTAAATGCTTCCCGCCTCGAGTGCGCCCTCACTCTTTGCAGTGTGAGGATCTGGACTGACCTTGTGTCAGATTAGATGAAAGCTTTAGTATCTGTCACTAATCTAAATCAGCAAGAAAATTAAAAGCTGTAGAGCTGTAGGCCCAAGCAGTCGTTTCACTGTACATTATTAAAAGGCAAAGTTAGCAGGTGTTAAGTACTCATAATGTATGTATAGCAGTGAGACATACAGATCGTTTCAGCAGTTAAGCCTAAGTTGTACAAACAGATCATGGTATCTATATATCAACTTTTCTGTTTATGTTCATAAATATCTCAATCAGTGTGGTGAACTTTGCACAGATGTATTCTTAAGTTAACTATCACTCGAAACCCTATTTATTGTATTTTCACTAAAAGCTGCAAAGCAGATAAGCATATATTGTGTCTATTTGTAAGTAGCCGTAATTTTACATCTATTAGTTGTGTTGTCTTTGTCACGAATAAACACTGGTACGGTTCAGTATGAACAGTCAGTGCTGGATTCATTGACAGGAGATGGGACATTGTGAAAAGTCAAAGTTAAGAACTGTTGTTCACTGAGGAAGAGAAAAGTGTAAAGTCAGTCCATGTCCACAAAACCAGTCTGTCAGCTTTAATCACTTTTTATTATTTAAATACATTCTCAGGGACTGATTGTCAGTTCCCTTTTGTCTTGCCATTAAAACATGTTTTGTGTAAATTCAAATAGTGTGCGTTTCTTTTTAGCCAAGCTTTAGCCATTTGGACGGCAGCGTCAGTTGGTCCACCATTAAATTCTGTACAACAGTGATTCCGAGATGATGATCCCGACTTTTCCTTTAGTGCCGACATGAGGTTCACATTATGGGTTGTTGGTAAAATTTCTCAGCAACTGTTGGACCAATTGCCACGACATCTGTCAAAATGTTCATGTCCCCCGTCAAGATAAAACTGTTGTAACATCCAATATAGCGCCATCTTTGGGTCAAACTTCCCAAACACAGACCTGCAACGCCTCAGCTCTATTTATATGTATAGTGCTAATCAGCAAGTGTTAGAGCATGCTAACACGCTAAAGATGGTCAACGTGGTTAACATTATACCCGCTAAACATCAGCATGTTAGAACGCCAACATTAGCATTTTAGCGCAAAGCACCCTTGTTCCCAAGTATAGCGTCACAGAGCTGCTAGCACGTCGGAAGAAAAGTCTTGTTTAAGTGCAATTGGATGAAATTAAATCATGTTTACCCATGTCTCTGAAGTCTCATTGCACAAGTGAGTTCAGCGCTTCCATCATGTTCGCTGGCTGTACACACAAGACTTTGTATCATTTGTTCAGACTTATTTTACTCTAATATTTTGCATTGTGGCAGAGAAAATTGATAAGATTTCCATTGTGTCCCATTTTGAGATGCTAGAGAAGATACATTGCAATGACACAACACAGTAAATAAAATAGGTGTTTATATGCTGGTGGTGCAAGACGATTAACTTAAAAATAGTAAAAGAATAATTTATTTACCATCAGGGAACCCTCATTGTTAATTGACAGAAAAGGGACATTTTGTACAATGCCAACAGAACTACTTGATTTTGTCTACTGCTATGTCCCTAATAAATACAACTGTAAAAAATAAAAATAAAAAAAGGGATTAACACAAATATACACTGTACATCATACATCAATGTTAATCTGTTAATTACAAAACAAAACCTGCATTATTTTATTGAACAGCAGAATAGATTTTCTTGTTAGCACTACCTTTTTTACTCATACTGACCAATCACTACATTTTGACAATGGAAAATCAGAGTGAAAAAGTAAAAATATTACAAAAAAAGGATTCTGCCTAATCCAAGCTAAGTGCTATATGTGCAAACTGAAATAATCCTCAGTTACTGTCAATCCTATCATCACATTTGTATGCAAAATCACTAGCCTACTCTGCGAAGACTGGCAGATTTTTGCAACACTCCTTACAAGACGTCAAAAATTTACAGAAAATAAAACAGGTGTTTAATGGACAAAAAAAATAAGCCATATTTGTTTTTTTCCCAGCAATTAAAATCATTTATCTTCCCTGTCACAATACCCACATGTGGGATCACAAATGATCACAATGAAAAAATATATTTCAGACCATAATCAACATTCTCTTGTACAGAACGAAAACCAGGAATGGTCATTTCAGAAACTCCTTGTATCTGTTAAATGGTTTTCCTCTGATACTCAAAAACAGAGAAATTCAAACAACCTTGATTTATTTGATTATGGGTCGCATCCTGTATTTTACACAAATCTATAGAAACCACAGATGCATAAATGTATCCAGACCAAAGGAAAAAGGTCACCTGGTTACACAAAGTCATCAGCTGAGGTTTCACCATCTTAAATAAGTGACTCCAGTTCCAATTTAATGGAATAGAGCTCAATGTTCTCCTTAACTGATTTAGGCAACATGGCCTTAAAGGTGCTACTAAAAGGATAACGCTATTTAAATATCTCATTTCAATGCTTCCATGCAAATCTTCAGAATTTGAGGCCCAAAAGGAAATGTCAACATCAGTTTGAGCCTGCACCAGCTGTAACTTGTCTCATTCAGAGAAAACCTTAACGAACACGATTATTATTTTTGATTTAAACCCCCCTTTATATTTCTGGGGCAGTTCCATATAGATTTTCCTCCATGTGAACCACTTCTATGTTTTCTTGCTAATGTGATTATCATTTATTCCAATGATACCAAAGATCAACTATTAGCACAAGCAGAGTAAAATCAGTTTTTTTCGTTTCCCGTTTCGATGCCATCTCCAGCGGGCACTGGCGGACATGTTTAGTACAATATTACAATACAAATGTTCTTAAAGGGTAAGGATACAGTAACCATACCTTAAGCTGACACTATCTAGAATTACAGAAGAATATTGTTGACATGGAACCAAAGAGGAAAATGGGTGGGGGGCACCTTAAAGGCACAGGCAATGGAGCAACGAGAGTTGCTCAGTAAGTCTCTGGTATAACAAAGTCAAACTCTGTAGCTCCCTGTGGAGGAGTGTTCATCGTGGACTCTGGTTGGGCGTGAGCATCAGGTGGCATGTGAGCTTCGGGCTCAACAAAGATGTCGTCCCAGTTCAACATTCTACTCTGGGTGGAAGACCTGATGTCTTCGCCGACTGTGGTTATATGATGCACGCTGCCATCCTCGGAGATGACGGGGACCCCCGGCCCGTCGGTACTCCATGAGTATGGTTTCATCTGCACCGTTTTACACGGCAGCAGTCGGTACAAGTTATTGTCGGCTTCATCTTTCTCTTTTCTCCCGCTGGGGTCCTGGTTGTGGACTTGCTTGCAGTGGGTGGACAGTACCTGGTAGTTCATGAACATCTCATTGCACAACAAGCACTGGTACCTCCGCTCTCCTGTGTGGTGGATTTCATGTTTAGTTCTGTACTCTGCCAAAGCAAAGACCTTGTTACAGTAGCGACACGGGTACTTCTTTTCCCACGAGTGGGTGTTGAAGTGACGACGGAGACTTGTCAGACACACGTAGGGGCGCTTGCAGACAATGCACACGTAGAAAGTCTTCCCATCCATAATCAGCTCATAGTGATCCTCAAGCTCTGTTTTGGTCCTCTTCTTGTTTGGGCTGGCCTGAGTTGATGTGGGTGTTTTATCAAAGGGTTTCAAAGGCGTTGCCATTAATGATCTCTTCCCTTTATTGGCTTTAGAGCCTCCTTCGCCTGGATCTTCCTTCACTGGGACAATGTCATATGTATTTTCTCCAATATTAGCATAGACTTTACAGCCTGATGAAATTGAATCAATCTCTGTGGCTGTATTCAGTGTCACTGTCTTTTTTGCTGCTATAGCTGATTTGGGAGTGTTGGTTTGATCTACTGTGCTTTCAGACACATCTAAGAGCCGTATTTTGAAATTCCCTTGCTGAGGTGAAGTAGAGACATGTTTTTTGTGGACTCCCAATATATCGCTGTTTTCAGAGGACTGAGAGGCACTAGAGGGCTCAGGCGTGATGCTGCTTGACCTGGCTGGTGTTGTAGGAGCACTTCCTGAGGAAACTCTGGCAGGGGAAGACGAGTTATTGGAGCTGCTGTCTGGACTGCGCAGAGGGCTGCTGTTGGGCAAACTGGGGTTTTGACAACGGATGCTGGGAGGCTTTGTAGCACATGTTCTTGAGGGGGCTCTGGCTTTCTCTGTTTGTTTTGCAACTGCATGATTTGATTCTTCATTTTGTTTTGGTGCTACATTTTCTGAATCTGCTGTATCCAAATCAATGACCTCTGCAGAGTTGGTTTTCTGATTGGTTGCTCTGGTTTGACCATCTGTCTGAGAGACAAACATAACATCACTGTCCGAGTCCTCATCATTACCTGCAGGTGTGCTCGTCTGATTGAATTCCTCCGCAGATATTGAGAATGATTCTGTGATGATCGGCATCACCTCAGCGGGTGTGTCACTTTTGCATTCCACCTCCTTTGACAAACCAGGTAGTCCCTTAACTTGTGATAATGGTGAACCCAAGTTTGCAATAAACTTGACTCCCAGTATCTGTCCAGCATTTATGAGCTCCTCAAGCATGTCAGAGCGGACGCGGACAATTTTGGAGCTGTAAATGTAATTGAGAATTTCCTCAAAGATTTCTGCTCTGATGAAGTTTAACTCGATAACTTGTCCAGCTACACTGAAGAGCTGGTGGAAATATGAACTTGAGGCAGACAGGATTGTTTTGTGCGCTCTGAATTTCTTGTCCTGTATGATAATAGTGACGTCGCAAAATAATCCATGATTTCGCTGCTCATTCATCGACTTCAGCACAGCTGCTGAATACTGTGTGTCGGTCGCAGATATTAGCTTTAGACTTGGCATGTCTGTAGAGATACAAAAAAAATGTGCAAAAGTCAGATACATTGTGTTGATATGCAAATACCACTCAACTTCAATGAAACATGTAGTAAAGGTATTTCCCTATCCTGATCTTCCAGTTCTAACAGACAATTATCACTGACACCCAGGTGAGTAGTGCATTAATTTTAACCACAAATACCTCTGACTTTGTTTTCTTGTGTTTCTGCAAACTACAGTCCACTCCACTTTATTAGCTAGCTGATACTATGGTTGTCTTATACCCCAAATAAATCCTAAATCCATGAGGGTTATTATGTTTTTGTGGAAATTGTCTTAGGTGTTGATTTAAGCTCATGGCCACAGGCAGTAGTTTGACATGCTTTTTAATTGTAGTGCGTTACACAGTGTTTCAAATAGAAGATTTGAGGCCAGTATTGATATTTAACAGTAAAAAAAAAAAAAAAAAGTCTGTTCTCTTGTGGACAAACTATATGACAGTGACACCATTACCTCAAATATGTATATACACACACACACACACACACTATTCCAAAAAATATGCCAAGCTCTAATTCCTAATACTTTGTCTAACCTTACCGATACAAACGAGGTGGACAAAATATTACAAAGCATTTTGTAAACAGTAAAATCTAACAGCACCACAAACTACAGGCTGCAAAATTATCATGCAGTCGCGGAAAAACAGTTAAAAATAACTGAAAGGCTTTATGGCAGGGCTGTTGCTGGCTGCATTAGCTTAAACTGACAATTAACGTTAACTGGCTATTGTTGAGGTGACAAACGCGTTATTTGAGGAAACATAGTTCCTAGTGGTGGGACAAGCCGTGTTTCAGTCTTTGATACAAACAGGAACAGTGAGAATATGAATGTAAACGGTGTTTGTAGTCATGCAAACAAATGTTGTGTGTGCAAGTTGTGGCAATCAGGCAACAACAACAAACAATAACGTAATTTTAGCTTGTGTTAGCTAAACGTTAGTTAGCCAAAGTTGAAGCAGAAATGTACAGGCGTTGAACTACGATTATTTAACTTTAACAAAGACATTAACTACTTTCACAAATCTCTAAGTATTCCTTTAGACGTGTTAAATGTGATATTCAAACGCTGTTGTTAGCCAGCTAACAAAGGTAACGCTAGCTGCGTTCACTCCCCTTCTTCCTCTCTAATGAAACCCGGACAGCGCGGCCTACAATTTAGCAGCGTGTTAGCATACTACATTCAAATACAACGCAACAGTGAATGCATGCTACCATAAAATAGTCCTACTGCACATACAGTGAAATCTGTTTACCTGCAGCACTTGTGTTTTCTGCCAAGACTAAGCAGGTCCGCTATCACCGACTGTAACAACTTAGCCAGAAACAGACAATGGCTAACAACAGACAGCTTCCCCTGCCAGCCGCTCTCAG
This sequence comes from Micropterus salmoides, assembly GCF_014851395.1. Lineage (NCBI taxonomy): Eukaryota > Metazoa > Chordata > Actinopteri > Centrarchiformes > Centrarchidae > Micropterus > Micropterus salmoides. The sequence goes on from NW_024044237.1 coordinate 23,659,069, forward strand.
CCCTAACTACCGCCTCATTGATTAAACAGCCACAAGGAGTCGCCGTCGTGTAGAATGAACAACTATATAACTCAAACTACATTGTATTAACTTACAGGACATATTACAAATAACATATTGACTTCATGCTAGCCAGAAAAAATAATGAAATAATGCACGTGCGATAATTCAGTTGAAAACCGTTTACTTTTTCCACACCGGGTTTTAGCGTCGAGCCAACAACTACCGGTTCATCGGTTTAGCCTTCAAAATAAAAAGTATAGCGACAGCTACTAACGGGAATTACACAAAGTAAATTAAAGTACCTGGCGGTCTCTTTTAGGTTCACATTGTCCTCCAAGAATGGATCCTGTTTGAGTCTCTTTGCAGCGGTAAAAGTCTGCGTGAAGATGATCGGACACGGTCTTCCTCTCGTGTCCATTGTACTTACTATAATTGTTTGCGTGTTTAGCAGTGTAATGCCGCTTCATATTATATTCTTTATATAGTACTTTCTGCCGGCAGATGAGGCACGTAGCGGTCGTGTTCAACTCCGTGAAAAATAACTCCACTGCCAGAGCCTCCTCAACGTACTTCTTCACCGGCTCCACGTTTCTAATGATAGAAACAGGCATCTTGCTTTGCATCGCGTCTCTGTTGCTACGAAAACAAACGAGCTAACGTACTTTACAGAGAGAATATCGCCGTGTAACAAGTTAATTCATTCCGTCTTGGTGGTTTAAAATTCAAGCCCACATTGCTCCGAGGTTCCGGTACGTTAGTGTGAGAAATCGGAAGTTGTGTTTTCAATGTACAAGCTAAACTTTACAAAACGTCCAACAACACATTTTAAACTTTACATTTATGCGCACCATTGTGCCACATTTTTACATTATTTCTCCATCATAAGAGTGAGCCGCTTGATATTTCATTGTTTATATCGCTATTTAGTCAATAACCTTATTTTCCGCAAAGGACACATAAATCACCGCCACCCTCACTGGACTGCAGCAGAACTAAATCCCACAAAAATTTTGGCTGAAGTGCTTCACATCTGCAAAAATCACATTAATTGAAAAGGAAGTACAGTCTTGATATGAAACACATTTAAAACGCACTGTTTTGATAAATCTTTTTTTATTTTAATAATATAACTTAAATGATATAACAAAGACAATCTGAAAGTGGAGGGGTTTACATTTACATTGACTAATTTGGCAGACCCTTTAATACAATAAACTATCAAAAGAGATCTACAAGTGATAGTAGATACTAGTAAGGAAGATAAAAAGATATGGAAAGACTGTGGCAGGTGCCCATAAAAGCTGTCCTATATAATAATAATAATAATAATAATAATAATGTATTAAATTTAAATAACGCCTTATCTTAAGACACTCAAAGCGCTTCAGAATGAAGGGGGGAACTACTCTCTACCACCATCAATATGTAGCTTCAGCTCATTCATGATATCATGACTCACCTTTGATTCTCCTTTCAGGCTTCACATGAGCCTGTCCAGCAGCTGGTTCAGTCTGGCACCGGATCTCTCTGGTCAGTTCAGGCTGAAACAGAACAAAAAACTGAATAATTCCAAGAAACTACTTTACTTTTTGTAACACCCCATAACAATAATGACTTCAAGAAAAACATCTTTTCCAACATCAGGCAAGAAATCCCTATTATTGGTCCTCGTTTTATGATGCGGGCACTATGGAAGCGGTCTGAATAGGATTATAAAAAGTATATAAAATATAACTGTTACATAAAATCTCACTTTTAACTTCGGGATTTGATAATATTCATTATTAAACATTTTCAACAAACATTAAATTACTTTTTCATAAACTGTGGCTAGATTATTAAGATTTTCTATAAACATTGTATTTCATTATCTAACAACAGATACAAACTGCAATTTAACTCAGTTTTATTAACCCAACTAACCCAACAACAATAACAACAACATAGCACACATTAAAACATTATAAACTGACTGAATTGGTCATCTAAATAAAACATATAACTTGTGTGCTTTTGGCATATGTGTGTGTACGTGTGAGTGTGTGTGTGTGTGTGTGCACGTGGGTTTGTGTGTGCGTGCGAGTTTGTGTGTGTACTTGGTCATCTATCATTTAGGACCATTTTGAGTTTTATAGTTGAGTTGAGTTAAGTGAAGACATTTTAGAAGGGGACATTTGAAGTTTGAGGCTTCAGACTAGTGTTAAGTTCAGAATTGGGTTTAGGTTTAGTTTAGTAGGGGTTGGGGTTAGGCATTTAGCTGTGATGGTTAAGGTTAGGGGCTAGGGAATGCATGATATCAGTGAATTTCTTCACTAAGATAGAAGTACAGTAGTGTGTGTGTGTGTACGTGTGTGTGTGTGTGTGTGTGTGTGTATGCGCCTCTTGCTTAATGGCATTCAAAGTCTAGCCCACACCTCTTTCAAGAGCTCCACATAGCGCTTTGTCACAGGCTGTGGGGGTGGTTTCAAGGACATTATCAAACAGGTACCAGAGGATATCATCCGGAGTTGAACAGAAGAATCGGTTTGGTTCAACGCGATGCATACATTTCACTTGGACATGTGTTTCATCTGTGCTAAAGATGATGCCTGGATACAGCTCTTCATCACATCTGAGCATGCACCACTGCCCAACCAGCTCTAAACTTCCCCACTGGATTTCCTTTTCTGGCGGTGGATTCCCTTCACTGGCTGGCTGTGGCACAGCTAAACACTGTGTTGAAGAGCTTGCAGTTAAACTTCTCAGGGGCATGATTTGGACTTTGTGGAGAAGTGGTTAAGTTCGTCAGTACTTCTCTTCTTTCCTTGCTTCTTTTGTAAGCCACTCTCCACTTTATACGCTTCTGCTGCTGTTCTCTTTCACTTAAGTCATTGATTCTCTTTTGTTCCCCTGTCTCTGTATTTTTTCTCCATCTCTGGCGTTCATTCTGCAGGTATTTCTCCCTTCTTTCAGGATCATCGTTTAGGCGTGCACGATACTGCCTCTGCCTTTCTGCCACTGTTGTTGATGCCATCATAGACTCATAGATGTCTGTAAATGTTTAAATTGATATACTTAAATCAAAAATTTGTTAAGATGACATTAAACACATGCATGTGGTATAAGACTGTTAATCAAAATAATAATTAATTTAAATAATTGGATAACTTCACAACCAAAGTGTTAACACAACCCGTCACAATATAAGTAACGGGGTTGAGTGTGACAGGGTTGTGATTTTTTGCTAAAGATGGCTGCTCCTCTACATGTGGTTCATAACAGGAGAGCACATGGCATGCATAAGATTAAAAAATCATATTTGTGGTTGAATTAACAAAGATCATTTTCACATCTACAAATTGTAACAAGGTTGAGTTGTTAAGCTTGACGACCACAATATCACAATATAAATGACTGAAATGTGGTTAAATGTGTGCACAATGTTGTTCAGAAGACTTCGATGATGTCACTTCCTGTTGTAGATGTCACTTAAGGATCAGTTTATTATTTTTATTGGGGGGGGGGGGGTGACATGTGTAAACAAGGTTTAGGGGTTGCTGAGGTATGGAACTAAATAATGTGATTTTAATGAATAATCAGGAATTTAATTTGGGGAAAAAACATTGACGGAATAGAAGGATAGATGTTTGTGACTTCTATCCCAAGTACACTTTCCTAGAAGCTCATGAGGGACATGAAAAAAAACAAGATCCTTTTTGATATAAACTTAAAATCTATTTAATGTTTTTACACTTTATCAAAATAAAAAAATGTTTTAAAAAATACACATAAAAGAGGTCAGAGAGACTCAAATCATACTGGTTATTCAGTATAATAATAATGTCATATTCTAGTCTATCCACAATTATTTTTTTTTGAAAACAACCATGTTAATAGATGTTAAATATGCAGTCAGTCAAACAGATATTCTAACCAAAAAAACAATTTACATAAACTGCAACAACAGCTCTGAAATTTACATATAAGGCTAATGTTACCAACTTTTGCCATATTAACCACTCTCGCCATTACAACACAGCCTAATTGCAGTTTTCAGCACTTTACAAGCCTATGACGTCCTCAAATGTCTTGTTTCGTCCACAACCCACAGTTATTCAGTTTACTGTCATCAAGGAGCAAAGAAACCTGAAAATATTCGCATTTAAGAAGCTGATATCAAAGAATTTTGACTGTTTTAAAAAAAAACTAAAACCAATTGATCGATCATCAAAATAGTTGGCAGTAATTGATTTTAATCATTGCAGCTCTAATTGCTTTGTAGGTAGGTAGATTTTAAAAATTCCATAAAAAAACTAATAAAACTTAACTACAACAAATTAATGCACTGATAATGCATTCCTGTTTGAATAATGGGGTCAAACGTTGAGTTGGGTGGGTAAATTATCCATTTTTGGGGATTGTAGCATGAAAATTTATTAGAACTGTGTCAAAGTGGTTAATTGCATGGATTACATGTGGATAACAATTTTCATAAAAACATATGTGAAATTCCCACATCAGCTACTGATAGTTTAATGGGGACATTACAGTCATGACTTCAAGTAAGCCAATAAGTCCTATATTACTTTCAGTTGACATCCAGATATTTATTTAACTTAACTACAACAAATGTTCTTGCCACAATCATTTTGTCAAGCTATTTCAAAAGTGTAAAATGTATTACCTATAAATATGCCTATACTTAACTATCAATATTGTAAGGCTCTGAGGTTTAAGGATATGCTATCTTGTACATCAGCATGTTAGTGTGTCATATGAATTCAAAAAAGTTGACAAAAGTTGAAAATGTATGTGGAACATGGAGATAAGAAAACTAACCAAGGGAAGACATCCATCCATCATCAACCGTTTATCCTGCGCACAGGGTTGCAGGGGGCTGGAGCCTATTCCAGATGACATTGGGCGAAAGGCGGGGTACACCCTGGACAGGTCGCCAGTCTATCGCAGGGCCAAACATAGACAAACAACCACTCACACTCGCATTCACACCTAAGGACAATTTTAGAGACACCAATTAACTTAGCATGCATGTCTTTGGATGGTGGGAGGAAGCAGGAGCACCCGGAGAGAACCCACGCAGACACAGGGAGAACATGCAAACTCCACACAGAAAGGCCGGGGCAAACGGGGTTTATGGGAAGACATATGAAGGAATATTGAAGGAGTGCAGGTAAATAAATAAAAAACATATCTTAAAAAGAATATAATGTTAGGAATACCTGGAAAACTCGATAATGACAGGATGGGTTGTTTATTTATTCAGATATCTCATTATGGGAAATTGCTGGGAAATGATGAAGCAACATTACATCCATGTCAGAACCAAACAATAGATAGATATTGCTGACAAAAAAAAATTCTGATCTGAAAATGTCATGCAATGATGAAACCCAGACTGCTTGTAGCAAAGTGGGTATTTGTTTTGACTTTGCCATTCCAACATTTAGGAAAATGTATCAGTAGACCCAACATGAACATCATCTTTGGTTTGATAAACTAAGACCAAGGATGTTATCATTGATTTTCAGAAAGAAAAAGGCTGTGGTGACCCCCCCAATGTCATGATTAAAGATGAAGCTTCCTCTAATTGCACTTCGGTGTCCTTGTGAATAACAGGCTGGTCTGGAAAGAGAACACCAGTGCCATCTTTTACAGGAAGCTGCAGCCTTTTAATGGCAGCAGTTCACTCCTGCATGTGTTTATGAAAGCATTTTAGCAAGTGTCCTATTTTATGCAGTTTTTTGTGGCTTAAGGAGGACGAGGACAAGAACCAGAAAAAATAAACTGAAAAGTAAGGCAGGGTCTATTATTGGCTTGACCCCTGACACTCTAAAAGGGTAGGAAGCCCAAGAGTGATATGCAAAATGAGGATCATCCAGTGTACAATGTTTAGCCACAGATCAGCCAACAGCAAAATTCAATTGCACTAGCCAAGTTTCAACCAGTAGAGGGCATATGCATACCCACCAGACCAGGCAATTTTTGTGTTTTATTTTTTATTTCAACTTCCTCATCTCCTCAATTTATTTGCAACTATTTTGTCTCAATGGACTTACTATTAATGATTGGTGTGTATAGTGTTTAGTCTGTTTTATATTTTTTGTTTGATGCATCTGTCCAGTGCATGCTTCATCAGATCTTATGTGTCATTTGTTGAAACTGCTTCTGTCCACCAAAGTGGCACTTGTGCACTCCTGTGCTCACTCATGAAACTGTTGCTACCAGAGTACACAGCTCCCACCCAATTCAATCTCTCATACTCTTCATTCATACTGGCTTCTTTCCAGTGAGCTAACATCATGGCTTGCATCTCAGAAAGAGCCATTTCTAATTTTGATTGATTTGCCCCTTTGTGGTTGTGATGTCAATAGCTGCATCACAAAATGTGGCTGTCATTTTATGTATAAACCATTGGTACGTCTTGGACCTGTTTGATGCAGCATAAGTGAGTGCTTACAATGTCAACATGAAGGATCCTTACCACCCATTCAGTTTCTGTGTGAATTTGTATCCGGCCACCACCCCTTTCCTTTTTAGTGGAGTCACAGTCTACAACCAGCAATGGAACAATGTTCAAGTCTGCAAAGAAACATAGTTTGAATCCCCATTTATTTTGGGCTTTGCCTTCATGTGTTATTCCGTTTTGAGCTTATGTTAACAGCACCACATGGCAAGCACGGTAACAGTTAACATGGTTCTGTAGTTCACCTTTGTTGAAGAAATATTAGCATGAATGAATTAATGTGATTTGGGGCAATAAAGCATATCCAGTTAAGAGGGTCCCAAACACTAAAGAGCAAGCAAATTCTTAATGCAAACATTAAGTCTGAAATCTCTTTGATTTGAAAAACAACAACAAGAAAAGGACAAATAAATATCTATTTCTCTTTTTATAATATGTCAGGTAAACTTACACCCCAAAAAGTAGCCTACTGACTCTGAACTCAATATCAAATACCTACATACCTTAATATTTCATTAAGCTAAGCAATTTAATATTTCTTCTCATCTTGCTCTGTAACATGTCCTACCTTTGTGTTGGCTGTGTACAACATACAATTTTCAAGACATAGGCCATTTGTTTGCAGTTTGTGCTCGCATTGTCAATGAATCACTTATTGAAGACTGAAGTACTGAAACAGCTACTGTCGTGATAACAAACAAAACAGGTAATGTCAAAGTGTTAAAGCACAACATGATGTGCTTTTCAGACATCAGAACACATAAAAATAATGAGCACATAAAATACACAACAAATACCTGATGCAGTTATAAAACAAAGTCTGTAATTAAATAATAAAATAATTTATGTTTACTATAAATTGTCCACATGACACAAAATGCATTTGTAACGTTATAATGTAAACAAGTAGATCTTATTTAGCTAAATGTCTTAAAATAGTGACAACCATTAACAGTCAGTATAAACTAGAGTTTCTAAATAATATGTTTTTAAGAGGCTGCAGGTAATAAATAAATAATTGGACTCTTCAGAAACTTTTTTATATTTATTAGACATACTAAAATGTCTTGTAACAAAGTTCAAGCGGAACTTTGTGCTTATACGTGTTCAGGAAGACCGGTTTCTGTTTGGGAACGGACGGATCGGGACTTCCTGTTATTAGACGCTTTGATTGCGTACTACAGAAAAGAGAAGAAACATGAGCGCATGTTAATATCTCCGTTAATCTGAACGTGTTATCTAGTGTGTCCCATAGTGTCCGTGTGAGTCTGAAGCAGTCAGTAAGTATGCCAATGTCTGACCGCTCGAGCTCTGACGGCGGCGGGGAGCCTCGGAGCCCTCGGAGCCGGAGACCCCGGACTCGTTCCCGCAGCCGCAACCGCGGGGACAGCCGTGAACGGAGCCTGTCTCCGGATAGCTTTGGCCCCAAACTCCCGAAGCCACGCAACAGGGAGAGGGAATGCGAGGAGCGGGAGCGCCGATTCAAAGAGGCAAAAACCCTCAGACGGATCCGCATAGGAAGCCCCCACCGGAGCCGGTCACGGTCCCGGTCCAGAGAGCGGCACACCAACAACAACAACAACACCAACAACAGCAGCAGCAGCAGCAGCCACAACCACTGGCCCGAGCAGCGCGACGCTCCGGGAAAACACGGGAGCTCCAAAGACGACTACTACTACGAGCAGCAGAGGGACGATGCTCAGAGACAGAGACAGGAGGCTTTTATTGCCAGGTAACAAATGCAAAAATCAAAGCTTGATAATAGTAATCATGAGGAGACATTTACAAAAAAAATGCTGTTGCTTTTTGGGAACGGCCTTTTGAAACGACATTTATGAATATTCTTTTGCATTGTCTCAAAAAATCAAATAACAATAGGTTAGACCCAAATAAGCCACATCCCACTCCTTTTTTACAAAATATTTTTAGATAGAAAAACAGATTAAATAAAAATTTTACCAACGCCTCCTTAAACTTAGAATCTGTAATCCTACACAAATAAACAAATTTACATGTTGAGAAATACGATATAATCAAACCCTTGACTCGCGTTTTTGTAGCGTTGCTATTGGGCCTGAACTTTTAAAGTTAGCTAAAGTCATTTCATTATTTAAAGCGGAGGATCCCTCAATTTTTCTGATTATCACGCAGTCAAAATTCTCATACGCTTTTTCAAAAAAAAAAAAATTTTTCAAGGGACTTATAAATCATCTGAAAAAGAATAATATAATCTGTGCATGGAAACTGCGCTTTATGGCAAATAATCCCTTTGAATATTTCTCGATCTTTCAAAGGGTTTCGACACAGTTAACTGTGATATTTTGCTTTCCACAGCCCAAAGAAACATGCCTTAATCAGACAGACGGCTAGAAGACTTTGAGTATGAAGTTTAGAATGGTGTAAATCTGTAACCAGCAAGTCTTTAGGGTCACAGACTGATTTTCTGCTTTCGGCTGCTGTATGTGTTTCAGCATTACCTGCCGTCAAAAGCTGTGAAAAAAGTATCCTAAAAGAGCTTGCTTACTTTAAATGTTCAGACAACTCGTCTCTTGACAAATGTGCCGTATTAGTCAAACGTTCTCTTGACAAGGACTAGGTTGAAATCATTATCGAAATATCAATGCGGGTATTTTCCAACACTGCTGAAATTGAGTTGTTGAATGCTCTTCTGCTGATCGTACAGAGATGTATTTTTTCAGGCAGGTTTTATACAAATAGAGGAGCCGATAGGAAGTATTCCTCAAAGGTTTTCCCACATAAAAACTTATTCTTCGTTTATTTTAACACAACCAGTTATTTGTTGTGAAAATAAAATGAGCCAGGTGTCACGTGTGATGAAGAAGGTCTCGGAGACTCATGATGACTTACGCAGCATTGTATATTAATGCTCGGCCAAGGAGACAGCTAACAGCATACAGTGTGCAGACACAGAGCGTACTGCCAAACCAAATCTGTCCGAACCTTCTTTCATCCGAAATATTTATTTCTCTGCCTTTCCCTTAGTGTGAATGGGCTTTGCCTACACGTTTATCATTAACTGTCATTAATAGCCTCCAATGCATTACCTATGTCACGTTAAAATCTAATGGTCTCATGTATTTTCACTCCAGAGACTGTATGTTCTGTAAACATAGTTCTGACTCCATCAGCCAGCTGTCATCACCCTGACTAGAAGTGAGACAGAGGCAAAGAGCTATAACTTGAAAGTGCAGAGTGCATTTTACTTTTTGGGGTCTGCTAGTGACCCTGAGCGTAATACATGAGCCGTATGTCACCTGTTACCTGGATGAAAACTTGTTTAGACTGCATCTGTCTGTCTTGCTGTTACAGGCGTCTGCAGGAGCGGGAGAGGATCGGTGAGCTAGGTTGTCCTGAAGTTTGGGGATATTCACCAAGAGTGAAGGAGCCAGAGTAAGTCAAGAGTCTCTCCTCTGTTAGCTATCATCACAGCATTAACATGTTAGTGTTGTATATTGTGCGAGATGAGAGATACACAAAACTAAATATTACTTTACTGTTTTAAGACAAACTGACTTTCTTGATGGACAAAATTAGATTTTGAATTGATAAATGTCAGATGTGTAAATCGGGGCACAATTCAAACGGGATCAAAACATTTGTTGCCTCTCGCTGTTGACTACTGTACAGATTTTCTCAGCGGGGCAGAAGTGGAAGGGAGGGACTTAGGCTTTCTATATTGGATTATATGTTGTATTTGGGTGCAGAAATGAATCTCTTTCTTTTGTCTCCACCAGCTCTGATGAATTCACTCCGGTTGAAGACGAGAAAAACAGCAGCTCAGAATCGAGCTCAGAAGGTACAGCCCATACCGTGTTTGAACATAAATACATGACGTTAATATTATATGGAGTTTGAATTTACAAGGAAGTCTGTCTGTCATTCGCAGAAGAGAAGAGGAAGAAAAAGAAGAGGAAGAAATCCAAGAAAAGAAAGAACAAAAAGCACTCAGAGGATAGTGAGCTGCAATCCGATTCAGATGGTAAGACAATCAAAATTACGATTCATTTAAGAAAGCTCAGTCTTTTTCAGTTCACCAGCTGAACTGTTGTGTTTTTATCTTGCAGAAGAAGAAGTAAAGAAGAAGAAAAAGAAAAAGAAGAGCAAAAAGTAAGCGCCGATATGCAGCTACACGACAACTTCATTCACACAGAAGGGGACGTTTTGATTAACCAACCGTTACGTGTTTACTAACAGGTCTAAGAAGTCCAAGAAGAAAAAGGCGAAGAAGAGCCGCAAGGAGTCCAGCAACTCTAGTAGTGAAGAGTCAGAGGAGGAAGAGGAGGAGGATCCTAACGCGGTGATGTGGGTGGAGAAAACCTGCATGGACGAACATGTGGTTGGGCCTGAAGCGCCACTCACCCATATGTCCCAGGACGACAGACCTTTGGAGTGAGTCTATTTCACATTTGTATTTAATCTTACATTACTGTTGAACTTTACATCACTGCAACTTAGAATTTCCACAATAAAAACACTGCAGAGGTTGTCTGAGAACAAGCAGGAGTCATGAAGCTGACAGGTTATGTTTTCCATCAATGCCAAGAAGACAACTTTCTACTATAATTCTTTTTGGTTTCAGTGCAGTTCATCAGGAGGCTGTTATTCTTCTGTTTCTGGAAAAACTAGAAAGAAATGATACGATCGACTGTGTCAAATCTGTTGTGGAGACAGAAAACATGTCAGTGACCACATGTATACGCTAGAGTGAAAAGCAAAGCAAGTTATTACACAATCTTAGGTTATGTACAGTTGGTAGAGCTGAAATGATTGGACAATTATTCTATTGGTTTATTATCAGAAAATCAATCTGCAACCATTTAATTAATAATAATGGAATTGTAAGCCATGCTAGCCATGTGGTGGACACGGCCATCTCTCTATGGATGGCTGTGTCCACCACTTTGGTCCAGACTGAAATATCTCAACAACAGTTTGATGATTTGATTAGGTTGCCATGACATTTTGTCCTGACATTCACGGTGCCCAGACGATAAATACAAATTCAAAAGCAGGTTGAAGTTTTTTTACATAACTTGTGACGAACAGTTAATCAAAAATAGCAAGATGGCGCACGGTTGGTTGGGCTCCGTGCTCCTCCTGCTTTTGCACTCTGATAGACTTTCTACTGACACCAAGATTAATAAGCAGCAAATACGTGAATATGTCAATAAACCAGAAGCCGCAAGTAAGAAGAACAAACAACATCAACAAGTGAAATGCCGGCGTGGAGCAAACAAACAGCGTCAGCGTTCAGACCTGCTATTCACCTGTTTGGTGTGGCTTCTGCTGCTGCTAACATTTGGATCACTTGTCCTAAGGAGGAGGAGGAGGAGGAGTTCTGGTTTACATTAAAGACCCCTTTAAGACCAAGAAAGTCCAATTAGATTAATCTCATTCAGTTGAAAGTCTATGTGTAAATGTTGCTTTACATGCAGCATGATGTTTAACATCCCTGTGGTGTATAACCCACCATCTAGTTGCCTACAAACTTTCTATCAAAATTTAGAAAACATTTTCAAATCTTTTAAACCTAACAAGAGAGGTCCTTATTTATGGAGACACTAATGTTAATTGGCTAAATAAATCCAGTAGGAAACAACTCAAAGAACTAACATCAAAATATGATTCATCAATTTATAAATGGACCCACTCGCCTGACAAAAACATCACAGACGGTAATAGAATTAGTTTTCTCAAATAAGCCTGAAAGAGTCTTAAAAACATACAATTTGGTGTGTGGCTTATCCGATCATAACATGATATTAATTTCCAGAAAACTCTCAAAGCATCTAACTGAATATAAAAATGACGAAAAGACAACAAAGTAGTTAACAATTCCCCGCAAGGATCTTAATAAATTTGAGAATGAGTTAGCAAACACTAATTGGGATGAAGTCTCACAACATAGTCAAGTGAATGAGTGATGTGATATATTTACTTCTACAATGAGTAATATTTTAAATAAGTTCTTAAAACAATGCAAAAGGCCACAAAGACAAGTACAACTTCCATGGGTAAGTGATGCAGTGCGACAGCTAATTAAAAAAAGAGATTTTGCTCTAAAAAAACAACCTTAAAACCAGATTTGACACAGACCTGAAGTTATTTAAAGGTTTACGAAATCAAGTAGTAAAAGAATTGTGCAACTCTTAAGCAAACTATTATATTAAAATTCTAACTGAAGCTAACGGAAATTGTTGCTGATGCTTTTTTAATCAATTTTTCATTAAATCCATACAAGATGTTGCTTCTAAATTTTCAGATAGCGAGCCCAATAGTAGCAACTTAAACATACTATCATCAGCAAATGAGAATTCCTTTAAAATTAGAGCAGTGGATCAGGCAGTGGTATTGAAAACTATTTCAGACCTGAATACCACTTTATCCAAAGTCAACTACAACATAGACGCAGCTTTCCTCAAAAAATATGCTCAAATTATCATCCAACCTTTGACCCACATTATAAATGTCTCTATTAAAACTGGAATATTTCCAGATGCTTGGAAAAAGGCACTGGTTAAACCCATCTTTAAGTCCGGGAATACCGCAGACGTCAGTAACTATCGACCAATAAGTCTAGTTCCAGTAATGTCGAAAATACTAGAAAAAATCATTTCAGAACAACTAACTGAATATTTAGAAACACATCAATATATACACCCTCAACAGTATGGTTTCAGACAGAACCATTCCACTGAATCAGCCATCTGCGCATTATTGGAAGATATTGTGCAGCCGCTTGATAAAGGAAACATCGTGGCTGCAGTATTCCTGGACTTAAAGAGGGCATTCGATACAGTAAACCATAGCCGTCTTATCTCAAAACTGTCATCCTTTAACATATCACACCAGGCATTATCATGGTTCGAGTCATACTTACAAGGCCGAGAACAATATGTAGTTATTGATCATATAAAATCTGCCCCATGTAAAATTAAGACCGGAATCCCTCAGGGAACCAAACTGGGGCCTTTTTTCTTCAGCCTGTATGTGAACAAGCGTCCTGAAGTTGGCCTTCAGATGTATGCCGATAACACTGTGGTTTATGTGTCCAGCAAAAGCCCTGCTGTTATTGGCAGTACAATGACCAAAAGTCTTGAGAATGTGTTTAATTGGCTAAACAAATCCTGTCTAACACTTAATCTGAAGAAAACTATTATATATATATATATATATATATATATTTCTATATTTCTATATTTCTATAAAAAGAACTCGGACAACAAATTACATTAACATCAAAATGAATAGCGAACTCATCGATCAGGTAGAACAAGAAAAATGTTGAGGAGTGATTTTAGATTCTCAGCTAAACTTTAAAAGTCATATCAAAAACATCTCAAGAAAAATGAAGGCCAGTATGAATTGTTTCAGAATGATCAGGAGCTGTCTGACATTTGAATGTGCTCATGTCTTTCTGAACACTATGATCCTGTCCCACCTGTCGTACTGTTTGGTCCCAGACCAGCCAAACTACCCTAAAGCTTATTGAGGGGCTTTATAATCGTGCCCTAAACATTTTAGATAAAAAGCCCATTTGATTCCATCACTGTTAAATTTACTAAACATAAAATCTTAAACTTTGTTAATTTTGTTAATCTTAGACATATAAAGTTGTTTTTTAAATGTTTGACTGGACTTGCACTTGAGCCACCTTGTAAATTTTTGAACAGGCTGGAACCCTTCAGATCAACAAGAGCTGCTACATGTGTAAAGTTCCATTTCATAAAACATCTTTTGCCCAAAAAGTTTTTTCTGTGAAAGGAGCCAATCTGTGGAAATGTCTTCCTACAAATATAAAGACTTTAACTAAACTTTCCACCTTCAAAAAACAAGCAAGCAGTGGTGTGATCATGCCATATGAAATGTATATCTGTGTGTATGTGAGGTGTGCATCTGTGTGAGCTCGAATGAATGTGTTTATTTACTACACTAACTCTTATTGGTGCTAACTGGTTTCTGGACATTTTATTGTATTCACTGTAAATTTTTACTCTTTCACTATCTTAACTGTTAAAAGCCCTTCTAGGGACAGGTGTTTTGCAAATTAGCCACGGCTATAAACAATGTGATACAGGCATCAGATTATTTTTTATGTAATAATCTATGTTTTTTGTATCTGTCCCTATACAAATAAACTATTAATATAATAATAATAATATCTCAACATCTATTTGCACAACATTTTAGTCCAGACATTCGTGGTTCCCAGACGATGAATCCTTATGACTTTGGGGATAACCTGACTTTTCTTCTAGCGCCACCCTGAGGTTGACTTTTATGGTTGGGACTGAAATGTCTCGACATCTGCTGGATGGATTGCCTTGAAGATTAGCACATTCATGTCCCCCCTCAGGGTTATAATTGTAATAATTTGGATCGCCTGATGTAGTTCCATCATCAGGTCAATAATTTCAATTTTGTCCAATACTTTTTAGCATGCTAACTCGCTAAACTCAGAACGTTAATGTGGTAAAATACTTACCTGCTAAACATATACCTCAAGAGACAAGGCTGTAGACTCTAAGTCTTGTAAATGTAGTGGTTCCGGCTTCTTAAATTCTTTGATAGTAAACTGAATATTTATAGGTTTTCGACAGTTTGTTGAACAAACCAAGAGATTTTAAAAGGTCAGCTTGGGAACTTGTGATGTCCATTTTCTGACATGTTGTAGGCCAGACAATTAATCAAGAAAATAGAAAATCTGCAGGATAAAAATGAAAATAATCATTAACTGCAGACCTAGAAGTTGTCTTAATAACATTACTAGCAGCTGTATGAAAAGGTTTAAGAAGAAGAAGCACATTCAAAATCTTTTGGTTTGTAGTATTTATTTCTGCCTAAAGTAAATTTGTTTCTCCTTAGGTAAATGTTGCCTAATTGTTTTAATTTTCCCTCTCCTTCCAGTTTTGGCCATGCACTGTTGCCAGGTGAAGGTGCTGCGATGGCGGAGTACGTGAAAGCAGGCAAACGTATCCCTAGAAGAGGAGAGATCGGTCTCACCAGTGACGAGATCGCAAACTTTGAGAAGTCTGGCTATGTGATGAGCGGCAGCAGGTACGCAGTGTTTACAAATGGAACTATAAACACCACGATACGACTTGTATCGGTAGGATGCAGTGAATCCACCAATTTTTCCTTTATCACAGTTAAAAATTCACTTTAACTACCAAGGCCTCACTGGAAAAAGAAATGCATGACTTAAATGAAGGTGACTGATCACACAACCTAATGTGAAAACTTGAATTACATTTTGCCTCCAGCCACCTCTGCAAATATATCATATTATTGTAGAAAATAGATTTCAGTATGTGTTTGGGATGGTGCCGTGGTTTCAAACAAGCTTGCGTGTTTTAATTACTGTGATTATGCACATATATAAAATATTGTATACTGGTCCATCTTGTCATTACTGTGTTACTGACAAATTTCGAACGTGACCCCTGCAGACATCGTCGTATGGAGGCTGTGCGTCTGAGAAAGGAGAACCAGATCTACAGTGCAGATGAAAAGAGAGCTTTGGCATCCTTCAACCAGGAGGAGAGGAGGAAGAGAGAGAGCAAGATCCTGTCCAGCTTCAGGGAGATGGTTTACCGGAAAACCAAAGGCAAGGAGGAGAAGTGAACGTCACATTTCTTAGATCACCCTTTACTGGACATCTTTTGTTTTTGTGACTTAAGAGTAAAGTTTTATTTGTTTTGGAGGATAACCACATTCAGCTTTAAAGGAATGTGCAGTGTGTAGGGAGGATTTTATTGTAAAGAAATGTGTCTGAAATGGTAATCAGTTGTATTATTATTATCCATCCTATTTACTCACTGGAACTGGTCTTTCCTTTCAATTGTTTCATTATTTTTTTTCTTGTACATTTTAGCAAATGATCCTGGTCAGAACCATAAATAAAATTTCATTATCAAGTCATCTTGTGGTTTTCACATTTCTTTTCACAAGTTTGGTTGCTCTGAGATAAATATTTCCAAGCAAAGTTGAGAGAAATGCCTGAGAAATGAAATGTTATTTTGTGTAGCATAAATGTTTTCTGTTGTCCTATTTTGTGGATCATTTAGTGACCTCTCAGATTTATCTTTTACCACATATGATGACCCTAAAGTCCTGTTTCAGAACCACAGAATTACAGCAATATTTAATATTATGCCAATTCATATGACCTAATCTACTACAGGAAATATTTCAGCTTGTTTCAGCCAACTAACTGGAGCTGGTACATGTTGGTAAAATCCAGTATGTTTCTTGTTCAGACACTGATGAGATATTTTGGATGGGGACAGTAATTCAACAGGGGTGACTCTTTCAATGTGGACATGGTGTCTGGCCAGGCTGCAATGATTATTTGTTGACTTGATGAATGTCTATCAAATTCTGAAAAACAACTTCTCAAAGCCCTGGCTGATGTCTTCATGTGCTTGTGTTGTCTGAACAGCCCAAAAGATATTCAGTTGACAATAAAATAAAACAGAACAGCAGCAAATTCTCAGATGTGATAACTGGAACCAGTTATTTGTTTCGCTTTTTGGATAATAAATGACCTAAATGATTAACAGATTATAAAAATAGTTAGCGATTAGTTTTCTGTAGATCAGCTACTTGATAAAATCGACCAATGGTGTCAGGTCTAATGGCAGGCAGTTTGTTTCTGCTGACTGTGATGAGGCCTTTAGACTAGGAAGAGACATTTAAGATGAACTATTACTAGCCTCACTACAGATACTGATCTATTCCTCAGGTGAGACATTATCACCTGTACAAGTGACATGACATCTACAGTTAATAGAAGCTCCACAACATATAACCAGGTGTAAAGTATTTATTATATTAGAGCAACAATCTCTCGTCTTTTGAAATTTAACATATGAGCCTCGCAAGATTTCCAGTATGGAATAGTTTTAATTGATAACAAGGACAACAGCCTTAAAAGACTGAAAACAAACAACTGAATGTTAAATGTAATTTATTTGACGTACAACGAAAAACTTTCTTCTGATCGGGGACTTCATTTTCCTCGTCATCAGTGGATGTTCTCAAGTCCCTGTTGAGGAAAAAAATAAATAAAAAAAAAGATCATCAACTCTTATTCTCTCATTTCTAACAGCTTTAAACCTCATGTAATGTCTAGCATAGCTCCACTCATCTTCAACCTGAGCAATTAACCAAATATAAAAAGACCTGTGTGGGTGTGCAGGGTGTTTTTTTGTTTGTTTGTTTTTTTACAATAAACATATGCTCTTGTTTGTTAATCAAGCCTGTTTAAGTGTGTTTTATGTGCAAATTCTGCTGGTATGGACAGTTTAAAAGCTATTTTAATATTTGGGGAAAAAATGCATTAGGAAAACATTTCAATCCCCTATCATAATGCAAGAAAATACTAAATTATCTTAATGAATTTAACAATCTTTTCTGTTGTTGTTCTTTTCTGTTTACTTATTTCTTTTGTCTTCTTGTATTGGTACCACTTAGGCTTGTACCGGCATACTCAATGTATTTACTGCGGTGAATTGTAGTATTCTGTAGTAATAGTCAAACTAATAATTATGCTTTTATTTTTGCATTGTTTGCTTAAATTAAATGATTGGTGAGCTAACGTATGTATTAGTATCCAGTTACCTCAATAACATCATTAGTTGTTGCTATTAACATCGCAAAGCATTTTACATTTCATATATAGATGTATGATACTACTTTTTCTTTAATTTACTTTATAACAGGAAAATAATAGTGTGCCAAATGTGCAGTCGATTCAGAACACGTCACTTTCAGATGGAAGACTAATGCTCTGAAATGATGGGTTTAGTTGGAAATACACCACCTAAATATAATGCCATCATTACTCTAGACTTTTGTTGTAGATGTTGCTCCATGAAACAGTATTTTGTTGCCTGTTTTTACACATATATTGTGTGTCTTTTCTGAAAATGTACACACCACTGAGGTCAATATGTTTGATAAATAAAACACTTGTAATGTCAGTGGCTAGCTGGAGGGTAATACAATTAGTTTAAAATACTAAAAAACTATAAGTTTTCTTTGGAAAATATGCACAATTCAAAGTATGCAAGTTTTCTTTGCAAGGAAATGTTTTATCACTATTGACACATGGACACTCACCTTGGAGTCAAAGTACTGTCCTGTTCCTGACACTCGCTTGTCTCTCTCCATCAGGTACCATTGCCACGGAGCCCGAGCGATTCTCTTTTCCTACAGGGAAAACAATAATCTTTAATGAAGTGGTTTACAGAGTACATAAACAATAACAGACTGCATATTTAGCTACATCTGACTTGTTAGCATAGCAGTGTTACATTAGCATCCAGCATCCTCCTCACCTTCCCTCCGTTGGTAAACTTGTGGATCTGTGCGGTGGCGACGCCAGGGATGATCAGACACGCGGTCATGATGGCGAAGCTAGGCAGAATTTCATACCACATGATAACAGCCTTAAACTGTCAGGCGACAAAGAGCAACTCTGATGACTGCCCTCGACAGCTTATTTTGCTAAGAAGCTAACAAAATGTCGGCCCTCCTGACGACCTAGCAGAACAAGAATAATACTTCCTGTCGGATATTTTTCAAATGAAAACCTACAAAGACTGCGGTATCTAACCCGTATAATTTGTGTACAAACGACTTCACTATTATGCTGTCAAACGTTTGTATACATTCTGAAAAAAATGTTGCCGTATTTGTAATGAACGTGTTGAAAGGTTGCTTCAATAGTTAAATATAGAAATTACAATGTAGTTTTCACACTGAATATTTAGACAAAGTTTACTCAGCAGCAAATATAACTTGTTTTGTTACTTTAACTAAACACTCGCTTGTTTTGTGTGGCATATACAAAATGAACTTAAACTTTAAACTTAAACTTGCGAAAGTTTATTTTGAAGGGCATCTGAAAGGGAAGCTGAATTTCGCTTACTTTAAGGTTATTATTTTTTAGTGAAACAAAACAACGAAAATTACTATTTCAGTCAAACACGGTCTATGGTCAATCCGAAGATTTAAAAAAAAAATACAAATCAAAATCTTAAATTATAATTTCAAATCCACGTTTGCTTCATAGACTGCATGGTTTGCTTTCACTCACAGCGCCGCCCTCCTGCGGTAACGCTGAACTGCAGGCCCAACCGTCAAAGAGGAAGTACGGTTAGCATCAGTTGGTTTGCTGCTAACCGGTGGCTAACTTGCTAAAAAAGTAAACAAGTCCGCGGGATGAGATGAAATTCAACCCCAGGACAAAGTAACTTTTCAGCTATGAAGGAAGACAAAGAAAACACTCGGCCGAAGGAGAAAAAAGTGGAAATAAAGTGTGAAGATGGAGAAAAGACGGAGAAGCCCAAGGAAAAGAAAGAGGCCATGACAAAGGTAAACTGTATGCTAATACTAGCTACGTTAGCAAAGGTTAAGTCGTCAGTTATAGATAATTATAGTTTCATGAAATAACATCATGTTTTTAACTGGCTGTATTTTGTCAGATATATCATACATAGCCTACTTTGTAATTTATGTAGTACGTTGAAGCCAGACAAACTGTCACTTGAACTAGCCCCAACTTTAAGATAATATTAGCCATTTTATTGCCCTCTTTTCCCAGGCTGATTGTTCTCCTAGATGTGATGGTGTTGACATTGTCAATAATCTTTCCTCAGATCGTGATCAGACGATTACCACCAAGTCTGACCAAGGAAGAGCTGGAGGAGCAGCTGCAACCTCTCCCAGAGGTGGACTACCTGGAGTTTTTCTCCAACGACACCAGGTGATATGATAAAAAGACACGTCATGATTAAAAAATACCACCAGCGACTCTAATAATAGTGTGAACTGACTTGAGTATTCTGTCCTTTCAGTCTTTACCCACACCTCTTCGCAAGGGCGTACATAAATTTCAAAAATCAAGAGGATATAGTTCTCTTCAGAGATCGATTTGATGGATATGTCTTCATCGACAGCAGAGGTATGGAGAGCAAACATTTATAGCTAAATAGACAAACTTTTCTCAGACATGAATTGAGGCCTCATGCATGTCCACATTTTGTTTTTAAAACAGGACAGGAGTATCCTGCCATTGTGGAGTTTGCACCTTTTCAGAAGACTGCCAAGAAAAGAAGTAAGAAAAGGGATGCCAAATGTGGAACAATTGTTGAAGGTAAAGATATTTATTGGTATAGATTATATATGTCCAAAATGTGAGATTTGGTGATCATGCATGCTAGGTATGCATGTGTTTGTGATTAAATTTGACGTTTGCTTCTTAAGAGTTGCCTAAAATAACCTGGATTAATGCTAGTAGTTGTTTTAGTACATGTGTGAACTGTTCTTAAGCTTTGTCTGACGTTTAAATGCCCTATTTCAATTAAGAAACGTTTTAAAATACTCCACACCAGACAAAGCTTCAGAGAAGCAGTCCAACCACACACAGTAACATGTCTTTATTGATATGTTGTATATTTTCTTTCAGATCCAGAATACAAGAAGTTCCTTGAATATTACAACGGAGATGAAGAAAAGTTGGCATCAACACCTGAGACCCTGTTGGAAGAGCTTGAGGCAAAATCAAAGGAACTTGTAGGTAGGTGAACAGACCCTTTAATTAAAACTGAAACATTACTGGTTATATTTTAAAACAGTTACACTGTTGGAAGGATAAATTAAAACATTTATTTGTCTCTTCAAGCTAAAAAAACAACTCCTCTGCTGGACTTCCTGAAGAATAAACAGGTAAATAAAGTACTGTGGGACAACAGTGTGGTTTAGTTATGCATGTTCATTTGCATAACTAAACCTCATGTCCTGTTTCAATGATGTTCAGAGAATCAGGGAGGAAAAGAAAGAAGAGAGAAGAAGGAGGGAGCTTGAACGCAAGCGTTTACGCGATGAGGAGCGTCGCAAGTGGAGGGAGGAGGAGAGAAGGAAGCGCAAAGACGCAGAGAAGATGAAGAGGCTCGAGAAACCTCTGGAGAAAGACAAGGACCAAGTTAAAGAAGAACCAAAAATTAAGGTGTGTGCAGCAGTGGATTGAAGCATTTTTTAACTCTGTGCAATTCCATGTAATGATTTTGTCTTTATTTGCATCTGTGTAGCTCCTGAAGAAGCCAGATAGAGGTGATAATGCTGATTCTGAGAAGCCCAAAGAAAAGGTTAAGAAACCAGAGAAGCCAAATAAAGAGGACAGGTCCATGGGGAGTGCTGATCATAAGAGGCGCCAGAACATTGAAAATAAGGATGATCGAGGAAGGAAGTTAGTTGCTTCAGTGTTTGTTTTGAATTCCCATTGCTCACTTTGAACAGAATACTTAAACAGGATTTCTGCTTTACCCTCAGGGTGGACGAAGATGGGCGTAAGGAGTTCAGGGAACGTGGTGTAGATCGAGACAGAGAGCGCGAACGAGAGCGGGAGAAGGAACGGCGGCAGAAGGAGAAGGAGCGCATCAGGCGACAGGACGAAGATCGCCGTAGAAGGAGAGATCGGCAGGATGGAGAGAACTCGGGCAGGAGGCGGGAGGAGGAGGTTAAAAAAGACAAAGAGCGTGTCTTCGAGAAGAAAAAGGGTGAAAACACTGGAGACTCCACTCACTCTGACAGGGCCGAGAAGCCTGCCAGAGACAGCAAAAGGGAGGAGAGCAGTAAAAGAGAGCGGCTACGAAATAAGGTAATGAGTCTGGCCTACCGAATCATTCCTCGCAGGCATTTTTCGTTTTTTCTAAAAGTATTGTTTCTTCGCATCAGGACCGGCCAGCTATTCAGCTGTACCAGCCAGGGGCCAGAAGCCGCAATCGAGGAGGAGGAGGAGGAGGTGGAGCAGGAAGAGGAGCCGAATCCAACTCTGCCGACAGGAAGGCAGATACTGAGACCGAGAAAGTGGCTGACAAAGGAGACGATTGAGCAGATTTCTACTTATGGCATTTTAAGTTTGGCGAGGAGAGGGAAGTAGGGCCTGCAAAGCTCAGAGCAGCGATGTGGCGCCTCAGGGCGACGTGCACTGTAGTGCAAGCAGGGCTGCATCTGGCTCTCCCAGTCTCAGAGGCAGAGATGGAATTGTGGAGCCTCTTAGTGCCTGAATGTTTATTTGTTAGGAGAGGTAACCGTAACCTTTGGAAAGAGTTTGGCTTTAGGGCACATTAGTTGAAGCCAAAGCTTTCTTGGACCAACTGAACTCAAAGTGACCTTATTTCAGTATTGTTTCTCTCATGTAGTGTTGTACACACAGCAAACATTAGCTTTCCACATCTTCATCCATATCACACTCTGATGGTAAAACATAACCTCGCAGGTCTTTAACTTCTCAGTTACTAAATATGTCAACATTGCCAAGCTCATCAATATTGTTTCCACGCTGTCTTGAATGGAATTTCTGTGGTAACATTGCCATTTTCAGTTTCACATGTAAAAATTACATCTTACTCCGCCTGGGGAGCCAGACAATTTAAACGCATGTGCAGAACTTCTTAAAAACATAAAACATAGTGCTAGTCTTACAGGCACGACATGCTGAAGGACATCATGTGTACTTGCCTGGATCATGTGTTTTGTTCATACATTCATACAGTGATTGAGGAGAAATAGCCATTTCTGACTAGAATCAGAGCGATCAACCTGTGCCCCCTCCCCTTTTTATAGTCTGAAACTCCCCTTTAACCTTAATCTGTGATGCACTAAACTGAATACTGCATGAGAACACGTCACTGCTGGTGATGCTACAGGAGCCACTTCTGACTGGAAATAAAAGAGCTCTTTGCTTAAGTCTACATGTCTTTTTTTTTTTCTCCTTGGTGAATCATTCAGTCTTGAAATGTTTTTTAATAGGTTGAGTGTGTGTGTATGTATGTATGTGTATGTATGTATGTATGTATGTATGTATATGTGTGTGTGTGTATATATATATATTTTATAGTTAGGGACTTTTGAGGTATTTTACTGGAGTAGTTCACCTCTTCCACCATATAACAATGGGTAGGCCTGATTAACTGGTGACATTAGACTTGAATCTTGAATCTAGGACAGAAATTTGCCCCTACTGCCTTAATTAATTTGATTAGGAATATGTATTTTTTGATGTCCACAAAATTGCCTTATAATGCAGACTGTGCTTTAGCTGATATTGTACTTTAGTGGTGTGGATTCCTTGACAAATTTACAATAGATAAAATTACCAAAACGTGTGGCATGCAATATACCTTGGGCTTTTGGGGCACCTCTGGGTTTAGAGCAACTGCCCACTTTGCCCAGTTGGTAATCCACTTTTAGTCCAAAACATTTTCATCTGTTCATATAAACATACATACTCTATTCATTTCAGGTTTCAGTATCCAAATATATCAGTAATGGGAAATAGGACTGAGTCAGAAGCAGGATTCACATCTAATCCAATATAAGTAGTAACGTGATGATGCCCCCGCGACCCTGTACGCAGGCTAAGCGGTTGACAATGGATGTATGTGATGATGCAGTGGCTAGGACACATGCCTTTGGTGTGAAAGACCCGGGTTTGATTACCACTGTGACATCCATAAATGTGTCCCTGAGCAAGACACTTAACCTCTAGTTGCTCCAGAGGCTTGTGACTTCTGACATATATAGCAATTGTAAGTTGCTTTGGATAAATTTGTCTGTTAAATGAAAAAATGGACATGTAAAAATACTCTGTTACAAGTAAATATCCTGCATTCAAAACCTGAGTAAAAGTACTTAAGAATCATCCTTAAAACTAACTATACAATTTGTCTCTTTTTAAATATATTATTTTATGCACTAACATATAAGCAGAGTTTTAATATTGTAGCTGGAGATGGAGCCAGTTTTCATTTTCATCTATAACAATGTATGTTTATTAGCTTTTTGTTTGTTTTGTGGGAAAAGTCATTATCTGTAATGTAATTAGTAACTACAGTAGCCAGGTAAATAAATAAATAAAATAGTACAACACATACATCTCAAATATAGTGGAGTAAAAGTATAAAATAGCATCAAATAAAAAGTACACCTACTTCAGAATTGTACACAAATGATGTACTTGAGCAAATGAACTTTCTACCACTCAGTGAAAAGTAGTTAGGAGTTAGCAGAAGCTCTTCAGACTACTTTTCCTTACAAAGAGGTACCCCAGAGAAACATCGTGTCTCAATCTTCGAGTAGCAGCTACATATTATTTGTATCTCCTGAGATGAACGTAAAGAAAACGTCCACACGGTGTCGCTGTTTGGTGGACGCCTATTGGATAAAAGAGCAACGTCACTTCCTTCTCTCTCTTCGACCACCGCCATAGTCGGGAAAGGACTGTGGACAAAATGGTAAATACAAAATCTTTAAACATCCATGTCTGCAGCCCCTTCAAACCTGCTCCGACACATTTAGTGATTAATAAATATTATAATGGTGTTGCAGAAATCTGGATGTTATCTAAAAAGATGGATTATGACCATATTAAAGCCTAATGATGTTAGCCGGTACCCACTCTGTGGCGCTACGCATGTTAGCTTTCAACTTTCTTCATAGACGTTAGCTGCTAGCTTGTTCCCTTTTACGTTATACATGATGTGTATTCCTTTGAATACGCGGACATGCCGCATTAGATAGAAACGTTTGTTGACATGGTGGTCTTTGTTGTTTGTAGTCGTCCCACAAGACTTTCAGAATCAAGCGCTTCCTCGCCAAGAAGCAGAAACAGAACAGGCCCATTCCTCAGTGGATCAGAATGAAGACCGGGAACAAGATCAGGTGAGTTTCTAATGTGTCATTTGCCAGTTTATTAGGTACACCTTACTAACTAATGCAGTCTAATGGAACAAGCATATTTTTAATGTCCTGTTAAGACGAGTAAGATGCTCACAGATGCACAGATGCAAGAATAACTACAGCAGACTACATTGTATATCGTCAGCACAACAGATTACTAGTCAATTGAAGCCTTCTGCAGGATTTGTCAGGCACTGAGTAAAGTTTGCCTTTGCGTAACATACTATATACTCCCATTTACAACTCAGTCACAGTAATGTGTGTACACCTAGGGCTAGGCAGTGAAACGGTAATGATACTTTCCTCTATCGATTTAACAATGTTTAAATATATCAAATGTTTGATTTAATTAATTTGAATAAGAATCAATTAGCACTTAATTTTTCTATTAAGATGTCTTATTGAGGAAAAGGGACTGGAAAATAAGATGTACTAATTTTTTGAAAAGATTTTGTCATGTTTTCAGTGTTCTACCTTAGATTTGTGAAGTGATCCACTGTTTGGTGTCAAGTGTTTGTCAAGTTCTGACCATATAGAATAGTTTAACAACACAATTAACCATCTGGTTTCCTAAATTTTTACTCAGGAGCAAAAATCAGACATTAAACTTAAAAGAAATAATGATTTGACATTTATCATGATAATTATCTATCAAATTATATGAATTTGTTTTATTGTGATAACACTTTTGGCCTATGCACACCTAGTTAAAACAAAGCAGTCTCATACAACAGCCCTGCATTAAGTCCTACTGGCATGATGGTGTTAGAAATGCATTTGTGTAATGCAACACAATTCAACAGTAGGGCTGCAACTAACGATTTCATTATCCATTAATCTGTTCATTAATTAGTAGTTAGCTCCAGAAATTGTGAAATGACGATCAGTATTTTCCAAGGCCCAAGGTGAGGTCCTTCTGTCCATGACCCAAATATATTCAGTTTACGGTCATAGGAGTAAAGAAAACAGAACATGTTCACTTTTCAGATGCTGAAATCAGAATTTTAACCTTATATAATAAGAAAAGGACTCAGTGGTAAATCGATTTATTAAAATGGCTGGCGATTAATGTCATTGACAACTAATTGTTGCAGCTCTGTTCAACAGCAGCACAAAGTACAATCTCAAATTACCATAAATACAAAAATTTCCAGTTTAACCTTTTTATAAGGGTGGGATTTATTGCAGGACTGTTGGGTACTTTTACTTGCACAGAAAGTTCACTTAATAACTTGAGCAACAACCTTGACTGAGTATTATTATAGTAGGTTAATTCTTCTTTTTGTTTTTAATGGTTTTAAAGTTGCACTTCCGGTGTTGGATTTCATTTTTGAGCTGTGTCAACTCTCGACTTAAGTGCAGAGAGGTATGGCTGGCTGACTAATGCAGGGAAGAAGCAGGAACTCCATATCATGTAAAGCAGGTCTGCAATTGCAGCACTTCATTGCAGTAGAGTGCTGTCATTAACCCTGCTGAGAGTATCTTTCTGCTGCAGAGCTCTTGTTCCTGCTCACTGTGGTGGTGATCAGGAAGCGCTGTAGCTGAACACTGTTTACCTAAACTGCTTATCTGCCTACTAAATTGCTGTCCTGAAAGAATTCCATGGTATGGCTTGTTTCTGAAATTGCTATGGTCTGGAACAAGTCCCATAATTGCCATAATGATTTAGTGCCAGTGGAAAAGAGAGAAATGATACCATCACCAAATAGCTTTTTCAGAGGAGGATTTATGAGTAGATTTCAAAACATTTGACATTCACTAAAGAATCTAATTATTGCAGTGACTTTAGCAATTGACCATGTGTCATGCAGGCTGTTGTAATCAGGATGTTTGTGGCTTCTGAAATCAACAGAATTTGCACAGGTTCAGCTGAACCTTTTGAACCTGCCCTTCATTTGACAGTTTGTATTTATTGAAATGAGCATGGTTTCATTGGCGTCTAGTAGTTTTGGACTTCCCAGTTTAGTGTTTAGTTCTCCTAGGAAATAAGAACACCACATGACAGGGAGAAAATTTATAAAACTGCTAAAGCTTGAGCTCAAATTATTATAAAAATGATTATAAAATCAAGTTTCTGACCTCAGTAGTAAGAAGTGGATTCCCCAATAGCTAAACTATGTATTTTTATTAGTGAAGTATTCGCCACTGAAATGCAACTTGATAGCATGAACTGCACAACTAGCAGACTACATAGGTCATTTCTACAAGATGCATGGTCTGCTTGAGTCACAGTTTACAATCCGTACAAGCTCATGATGCGGAGCAGATTTAAATCACTAAACAATGCTATGAGTAGCTTTATTTTCCAACCTTGACATATTTGGTATACATTAAATCCCTCTGTTACTTTCTCTTCCTGTCAGACAGTTTAACTCTTTCTTTTAATAGTTGTCGTCCAAAAGTCTAAATGTTATCTCTTGACATGTTTGTCTTTACATTTGATTTCAGGTACAACTCCAAGAGGAGACACTGGAGGAGAACCAAGCTTGGCCTGTAAGCATGAGGGTTCCTGGATCCAAGCATCCCTCCATTCCAACATCTGCCAGGACCTCCAGCTGCTGGTCCTGATCGCGGGGAGGGAGCCATGTTATCTGGAGCAGCAGTTGTTTTTGTACAGATACTCTGGTTATGCTCATGTTTGACAATAAAAGATCTGTGATCAAACTTGAAATGATGTTGTACTGCCTTTTTTCCCCCCCTTGAACCACAATGTGTAGCTGAGCAATCCACTTAGTGTTTTTCTGAGGCAAACATCACATAGGGAGGGGTACTGCTGACACAGCTCTGCAGAAAGAGAAGCACTGAAGGGGTTTTCCAATATCTTAACCACGCAGCAAACTTGTAAATCACTGTTTCATGGAAAATTGTGGTAATTTGTAGTTTGGCTGTGTTGCTTGTGCTGAAGACAGCAGTGCCATTGAAGAACGCTAATCTAGTAGCAAGACAAACTATGAAATGTTTACTTAAAGGGCAATCGCTAACATTTGAGTTGTTGACAAGAGCATGCTGGGTCAGCAGCAAGAAGTGTTTAGACAATCATGCAATATCATGTTTATTAAAGCTAGGTTCAGTGGAAGTTGAGGCAAAATTGAAAAATGTACTCAAGTACCAGTACTTTCTTCAGGTTGTTTTTATTTAACCAGATGACTCCCTGAAAATCAGTCTAGACTTGGACGTGGATTAAGGTGAATTGATACAGTGGCTCCCAACCTTTAAGAATAACTTCTTAAATGGTTTAATTTGAAGGATTTTTAGAGGAAGGGTTGAATGTACCAAGTATTGTCTTATCCATTAAATAACCACTTTGAATCTCCATTTCATTAATTATTTCTGCCTTAAATCCTAAAACAAGTACAACAATCTGCAACTACAGTGGGAATTTCAGTCCGTTTCCAGTAGAAACTCTCTTGTTTTTAAGGACTGAAAAAACATGGTGTTGCTCTAGAATGGAGAGAAATTAAACTTTACCCAGGTGTAAATTTGTTTAAAGAAGTAGAAACATTCTTGCTGCGCTGACAAAGCTGCAAGCGTAATGACTTGGTAAAGGGTCTGAAGGTTGGGGTCCATGAATGTGAATCAATGCACATATTGCAGGCTGCTGTCCAAACACTCAGTTTTTGTTTCCAAATAACGAAAACGAGGGTAGCAGCTTCCTTAAAGACCCAAACCTCCAGCTGCCACCACTCCTCTTAGTCCGGGTAAAGGAGTTCGCTTCAGCAGTCTCTCCACCGTCGACCTCATCATATGCGGTTAAGTTCATTGCGCCGGCGCTGTTGTTGTTGGCGTTTTTGTTGACATTTTGCGCACACCCACAGCTGTGCTCCTCGTCCCAGGTCCCCAGCAGCTCCTTCATCTCCGGCGGGGCGTCTCCCTTCAGATACTGCCAGGCTCTTTTCCCATTGTAGTCCATGGCATCGACGCTGGCACTGAACGCTCCGACCAGCAGCTTGATGACCATGTACTGACCTTGCATGCTGGCAACGTGCAGCGGGGTGAGCCCGCCGCTGCCTCGCAGGTTCACGTTCACGGGGATCCCCGCACTTTCCGCGTACCGCAGAAGTTTAAGCAAAGTCTCGTCGTGTCCTCTCTTGGCCAACCAGTGCAAGACCGAGTACCCGCTGATGAAATCCTTCCTGGTTAACAGATAGGGGTCCGCGGAGATGAACTCCAGTATGGTGTCATAGTTTCCCTCCACTGCAGACAGCATCCACGCGTGCTCCATCGGATTCAAAGCCCAGTCCGCGTCCTGCTCGGAGCACACACTGCGAGTTTGCGAGGACAGCACGCTGCTAAACCCGCTATGCGATGGGTCGCTCAGAAGCAACTCTTTCAGGTATTTCTTACGCATAGCGGGTGTGAGCGAGCCTCTCTCCGGAGCCTCAGTCTGGAACCCCCCCTGTGCGGAGCTGTCAATGACTTCTTGTTGCCTCTGCAGCCTCGACCTACGCTGGAAAGCGCTGGGCATGACCTGCATGCCATATCTCGAAAGTCGCTCCACAACGCTTCCCTGTCTGGATGTCCCGCTGTCGTGGGCGTCGGCATTGCTGACAGCTGGTTCGGATCCAGTTGAGTCACATCCAGCATCCTCCGATCTGCTCTCATACATGCTGCTTGGCTGCCTCCGCGCCGAGTTCAAGGCTACTTCCCTTTATTTAGACAACACCCTGGAGAGATCAGGTGTCAAATTATAAACTGGGGACAGTTTCCCCTCCACTGGACTAAATCCCTGTGTCATAGGAGGGAAACATTTGTAATATAAATGTGAAGACGTTTTAGAGAAGTTCAGACATGCCAGTCTTAAGCGTAAGTGAACCAAGTTCCTCATTTTGAAAGCATGAGGGGTTCAAGTAAATGCTTCATGCCACAACACTAAATATGACCAATGTTTGTTATAGTCACGCTAGAGTACTCACCTGTTCTCAGACCCACGGATTTAGCGCACACTCACTCCCAACTGAAGCGACGTTGAACATTAAGGCTTCAGTCTCGGTCAAACGCTACGGGCAAGATTCCAGTACAGTTTGTAAATTTTAGAGGTTTTACCCCGAATAATGAGCTGCACATTCAAGTCGCGGTTCTTCTTTCCTTTACAAGAGGAAATGAGACAAAGTTCATTCTAATCTCAGGAAAACCAATAGCGAGAATCCCTCACATGTGACCACTGATTCAGTTCAAAAGCAGGAAGTAATGTAGTGTATACTTCGCTGATATGTTAAATCCGTCACCAAGTATAAACTGGAGCAGAACCCCCCCTACTCACATTTAACAGCGGGTTAAAAAAACCACAACTTTATTTCAGTTAAAAAACAAACAGTTGACAAAAACATGCATTAACATTTCAATCAGTAACAGATTCTGGAGGAAGTTGAATGGTCAGCTCATCAAGGGTCTGAAGAAAGGCATCCAGCTCTGAACAACAATCTGGAAAGGGGGAGATGCAGTCAAGTTAATGATACCTGTAGTTAAGAACATGTACCCTGTACTTTATGGCTACAGCTGCCAGACAATTGTCACTTCTTAACTGCTGCATGTGAGCGTTTCCTCTGGCCATCATGCATATCAGATAGGATAACATTTTATGCATATAACTTTTAGTCTACACAATAGGTCATTTTCACTAGTGTTTATACACACACAAAAAAAGCTTACAGAGTTTGTGGTCAGGGTTGAAAAGTTATATGGTGCCATTAATGTGCAACTAAGTGGCCTCAATGAAAACTTATTCACAGCAACCAGGGCATTGTTTCTGGAAAGACAAGTTACCTTGTACTGGGGTGTCAAATGTAAACAAGCAATTAACACACCACTTAGGTACATTTTATTTTTATACATCTTTTTTTGGTGTTCACCAAGAGAGAACTGCCATTTCTACTTCACTAAGGTTGGGCAATATGAGCGTACATATAAACATGAATCAAAGTACATCTCCATGTCAGATCTTGGTGATAATTGTAAACAAAATGATTAACTGCATTGATTTGCAACAATTGATAGCCAAAACAGACAATCCTAGTTAATTTATCCATAAGTGGTTGCCCCAGAAATGTTCCATATCACAAGTATAGATGTGTCATGAAATCACATACTGTGGTGAGGATTTTAACTAGACCAGCCACCCTGTGTGCTTCATTGTATTATAACAAGCATGAATGCAGCCCTAATAGGAACTTGATACCTGAATGTTTTGACATCTTTACAGGTGACAGGTTTGGGAGTGGATCAAACTGTTCCAGATCCACCTTGCACATATGTGGAGGTGGCGAGAAACAGGCCAGTCCAGGCAAAGCAAAGCCACTGAGGAGAATCAAATCTTCAGGTACGCTGTACTTCTCAAACTCTGGAAAAATAATGGGGGGGGACACATGGGTGAATGAGACCTACACATGTTTTGTCATTAACATATTTGCCATGTACAAGTTCTTATGTAGCAAATCCATGAGCCTCAATGGGCTGAGTCCTGAGGGAACAAACCATTAACAGACTCAAGAAAGCAAGCTGTGTGATGCTGCAGTGAGATTCACACAGAAAATGGTCACAACTGATCAAGTGCCATTTTCCCTCCTTTAAGTCCCATGCCTGGAATGTAATTGTACAACTGATGTCATAGTTACCTAGTGGGTCATAAGGGATGAACTTCTCAATTTCTGGACATTCCTCCACTTTGGTCTGAGGAGCATGTTTGACTTTTGTTTCCTGTGGCAAATATATTGTATTAGTAAGCATGTACTTGAGGCATAGACCAGATGGGTTGCAGTTTTAGACTAAACTCATTTTAGTTTATGCTAACCTGCTTTACAAGTTTCTTCTCTTGTGTGGTGACAGCAGGGGTTGAGATTTTTTTGTTGATGGCACCAAATGCCTTGCGACCAGATGGCAGGGGAGTATTAAAGGTTTTGGCTATCATAGGAGATTTCAAGAGTTTCTCTGGTGGGTGGGAAAAAAGCAAAAGGTTATTGCACATTTCCACACAGAATCATTACTGCCAGAAGAAAAAACCAAACATCTGAGCACAACATTGGGGATTTCCCTACCTGGAGCAGACTGAAGCCGCTGTCTCATCTTCAAAGCAGGTGGATGAAGACATGCATTTTCTCGCTCTGCGAAAATTATGTTGGCCATTGTATCTGAAAACACAATCTGATTTTAGCTAATGCAACACATTACAATTGTTCATGGGACACTCTGAGGTGACAGTCAAGTACTTGATTTGAAAAATGCAATTTGTGATTCTAGCTTTGTCATAGTATAATAAAACTACTCTGGATTTTGTACAGTTGAGACAAATACATTTAAAGATGTGATTGAGCAATAACCCCCCCCACTCAAGATTGGTTAATTAGAACTGTTCCTTGCATCCATAAGGCTATTAACAGTGGAAGTTAATTTTTGATCTTGGAAAGTTTGACAAAATAATCTTAAGGGTAGCTTCTGTATTTTTCCCCCAACCAGACTATTTTTATCATCATCACCACCTCTTGTATTGAGTGAGTGCGAGTCGGCTGAAGCAAAACAGGGCTGCAATGTAATCCTTGGGCAATTGTGCCCCTTCCAACAGACTCCATTGACAAGACATTAATTTTACCTCCGTCTACCACTGCGTCGATGATTAGTTTGAACATGTGACTTTGGTTAAAAAAAAAAAAAAAACCCAGACACACATGTCACCCAATAGCCATTGATGCCAAGGGAGTCTAGTGCCTTGGAACAGAGACACTTCAACCGTTTGATTAAACAAAATTGTTCGTTTTTACTCCGTTGTGTCTTGGTTGCAGTGTTTGCGTGTCATTCGTTTGATATTTGTTTACCATCAGCTACTGTTGAAGTTAAGTCTACCAATACATAAACTAGACTCCATGGCTTAGAAAAGTATTTTGCATCAGTACATGTTCACATGTTGTCACACTTTCTACAGGACTGCAAAAAACATGCCACTTTGAGGCCAACATGCCCTCCACCAGCAGACTGGATTCTGCCATATTTCAGAGATCCTGGTAGTATTGGTTGCCTTGGCAATAAGAGTCCATTAATTTGGTGGGCAGCACTTTAGAGGAAGCACTGAAGGGAGGGGTGCATTTGTCTGGTCCTTTTATCACTACCAAATTATCAGCTGTCACAACTGAGCCAACTCCATCTGCTGATGAAGACCGTAATAAGCGGTTTAAGCTCAGGAAAACGCCAGTAAGTTGAGATTTTGTAAAGTCACGGTTATAGTATTAGGATCACAGGTTATTCCAAAAATCATTGATAAAAAGTTCTGTAAAATCACATGATTAGGTTATATGAAAGGG
This sequence comes from Micropterus salmoides, assembly GCF_014851395.1. NCBI lineage: Eukaryota > Metazoa > Chordata > Actinopteri > Centrarchiformes > Centrarchidae > Micropterus > Micropterus salmoides. The sequence goes on from NW_024044237.1 coordinate 23,692,591, forward strand.
GGAAAAAAATAAAAAATAGAGGGTCCAAACCACTAAGGCTGGCAGCCAGTTTGTTTACGCAGTACTTGACACGAGACATTCAAGTAACAGAAGTGCACTGCAACTCATAGCCATTCTGGTAACGTTAGCACTTAATTAGCTAGTGACATCGGTCCTCCGCTAGCGCCTAAACTGCTGAAATACAGGCTTGTTGTCTCTCTGTTGGTCTTTATCCTCCATTTTTGGTTTAATATTAACACTTTGATAGTTAAATCTTTGTGGGTCACCGCAACGAGTTAGAAGAAACTTTAGCGTCTGCGACTTTTGTAAACATGCAAACTTCACTGAGTTAGCCAGTAACTGGGTTAGCTACCTTACGTTAGTCACGTCAACTCTTTTTCGTTAGTTTATAAAACTTAGCAACTGGCATTACTTAATACAAAAGCGCTGACAAATAGAAACAAACAGCAACTTCGATACACTGGTTTTAGGGTTACCTCAGTCAGTGTGTGCTAATCGCTGCTCGTCCCGTTGCTCTCAGTTGTTTTGGTACAAATTTTGTTTCTCAGCCACCGCGGCTCGTTTTTAAATTCACTGCCTTCGTCCTATTGGTCGCTGTAGCACAGAGGACTTGAATGGGCGTTACCCTAAAAATTTGCTGCCGTCATATTTAAGTCGATAATATGCACTACATATAGCTAAAGCATATAAATAAATAATGATACGGCCTAAATATTTATAATGTAGTCCCTGCAGTTCATCTACCTGAGATGTAACCGCTATCAGTCCTACTTCCTCTGTTCAAACACCTCATATACGTGTTTGTGACTGTATTTGATATCTTTACGTCATCATCAAGATGTTTGTATCATTGTAAATTGCCTGTCTGTTCGCCGTGGTTTCCCCCTTTTCTGCTAAATAACTGTTTCCGTTTGTAACGGTCATTGACGGCGGTTCACTTGCATCCCAACTGGACGAAACCATGAACACATCCTGTGAGGGGAGATGAGTGGGTAGTGCACATTCTTTTTAATCAGAATTATTATTGTTTCAAAACACGAGCCGGGGTGTATATGCCGTTAATAATTGTCTTAACGAAACACCGCTCAATGTGAGCACAGTTATCACAGTATCGTACCTAAAATAGCGTGTTAAAAAAGTGGTACATTCTCACTAGGCCATCTGTTGGCGTAACTTGAACGGTGCAGCCCCGCTTTGCTAAACACAGAGAGCAGCAGAGGTTTCGTCCTCCAGCTAACTGCTACCACCATGGCGTCAACTGAGATAGCGAGGCAAGCGGTGAGTAGCCTGTTTTACTCAGTATGTCATTGGAAGTATCCACACGTACCTCTTGAAATGTGTTTTGCTAGCCTCAGTAATGTCAAAAATACAATTGTAGCGTTACGTAAGATGTAATTTGGAATAGATTTAGGTTAGCTAGTTAGTCACCACTTGCTTTTCCTGGTTATATATCGTTCAAATTTCAATAACGTCGCTAAACAAAATGACGTATAGTTTACGTACTTTGAGCTATTATAAATCTGATTATGCATTTGTAAGTTGTTTAGAATAGCTGATTTAAAGTAAGGCCCAAGGCTGCTCAGTCGTAGCTTTCTGTTAAAAATATTTTCATTCCGTAACGCCTGCACATTAAGTTACCTGTGCTGATAACCGTTAACGTTAGCTAAAAAACGGTGTTTTAATCGACTTACGGTGCTTTAAAATAATTTAAATACTGTGTAGCAGATTCAGAATTCGCTCACGTTAAAACGATAACCTATTACAGAGCCATCGGTAGGCCATTCATTCTGAACGCCCCCATTTCAGCACAGCTACGGTGCTCATTTCCGTTATGTTGTTTCATGCAAGTCCCGTTAACTTTCAGTCGGGCGTTGTCTGATAAAGAATATGGACAAAACAGATTCTAGCTGTTTCTGTATTTAGGCCTGCAATTTGAAAAGCATGTGTAAAGTTTCCCTGTTTTTTGTTTGTGGGGCGGGGGGCACTACACCCAGAGATAGCTCAGAATAACAAGGTTTTGCAGTTTGATATCCCTTTGCGGCCCAGATAGATAAAAACCGGCTGTGTGTGTAACTTTGCTGTGAGTGTCTTGAAAAGCAAGAATGGTTTCAGGAATGTTGCACTTGCAGCTGAAGAGGAAAGGCTGTTTGTGCAGTCACATTAACCCCAGTTTTCCAAATACTCCCCCAGCTGTTTAAACCCAATTTCAACTATCCAAATAATCCACAACTGTCCAGTACCATCAGCTAGTCCAGTTATTTTAAATTGACCCTCAAGCGGAATGTTTCCTCTCAAAGCCTATGCCACTTTGGAAAGCAACATTTGTGTTATGTTAAGCCACATAATGGCTGGTTGGTTGCGTTGCCGTATAATCGAAATTCCAAGCTTTTCTTGCACCTCATAATGTAGACGTAGGCTGCAGAAATTAGATTCAGAGACTGAGATGCTCAATCAGCCAACACACACACATAACAACAGTGCTTTCACACTTTGGTGTTACTCTGGTCCAGATATACACTGTGTACAAACAGTGTAAGAGCAGAGTAAAGGAAAGTGCAACCGGCCCAAAATAGGGAGTTTAAGGGTTTAAACACAGAAACACAGTGCAGGCTACATTAATGTACTCTTTGACTCTTCAATTTTGTAATGTCAAAACTGTCAGATTTTAGATTATATATTTTTTTGTCAAAGGTATTTGTTGTTTTTACAGTAATCTTGACATGAACAACAAAACCTTTCCATATATGTACATTGTGGTCTGTAACTGTCTCGTCTGTAGGAAGAAAGTTACAGCACAGGAAACAGGAAGTGAGCTACACTGCACCTGAAGTCAGTCTCAAAGATTAACTAAATCAAATATAGTGGGAAAGTGTTGTAATTTGAGTGTTTTTTTTAGAGATATAATGTTACTTCAACAATCACTGAGATGTAGATGTTAAGTATCGGGTGTAGAGATTGAATCCTGTGCATGTTTACAGGTGTGAGAGCGCAGTACCGTAACAAGACATATCAATGCAAAATGTGTTCAGTGATTGATACCTGATGTTTTATGTTGATTTGTTTTGTTTTTAGGGTGAAGGTGCTCGTGCTGTGCCTCTGGCAGGCCATGTCGGCTTTGACAGCATGCCTGACCAGCTGGTCAACAAGTCTGTCAACCACGGATTCTGCTTTAACATCCTCTGTGTTGGTGAGTGTGTCATGCATGAAACTGCCTTTATTCTCTGTCCTGAAGATGACTTATTTGCTTCAATGAAAGTCAGGATTTTCTACGAGATGCACAGCATATTGCTCAGTATTCGCCCCACTTAGATTCCTCTGGCATTCCAGTTGGCATTGGTTACCGTGATGAGGAAGATGCTGTGGGTAAGAAATTCGAAATGTCTGCAGGGAGATATTTGATTTTATTATGAAATTAATTATCAGCATGACTGTTAACTTACAAAATGCAAGCCTTTTGCAGAATTTGTCAGACAGTGAGAATTATTTGTCTGGACATTCAATTTTATATTGAAAAAACAAGTCACTTCAGCTTCATTAAGCACCAGAATTATCCACTCACATACACTCAGTTGCCAGTTTATTAGGCACACCCAGCTAAAACGAATTAAATCTAATACAGTAAACAGTGCTGCAATAAACCCAAGCCTTATAGAGGCGATAAAGTTCAGCTTGTGCTGAAGCTGTTTCAGTGAGGCATTGATTCAGCTTTATGGTTATTTTTAAGGCCATACTTTGTGGTGCTGTCTCGTTATATTGTGTTATACTGAGAATGTTGTTATATTTTTTTCCACTCCGATTTGTATGAGTGAGTGCTGGATAAATTACTAGATGTTGCTGTTTTTGACAACATTGCATTACTGCACTCTGCACACAGTCAAAAAATTCTTGCTATTTGGAATCATCTTGTTTCAGGGGCACATGAAATCCTCAGGCAGCAATGGAAACGTGCAACCAATTGGTTGGCAGTGTTTTCTCTTCCTCTGCCATTTTTTCATGACACTTTGTAATTTTAGTATACACAGAGAGGAAGACATGGCACATAAACACACACACACACGCACACACAAATGCGAATACTTTGAATCTCTGATTCCTAGACTGATATTTTGTAGATTTCTGATGTGGATGCTTTGTCATTTTGCTCCAGAGAGCAGTAGTGAATATTGACCATTTATATTTCTTATAGACCTTGTATGCTATCTGTTTCTTCTGATATGCTATTTAGAGGTCTTGCTGTAGTATTTCTGTGTCTATATTTTTAAACATTTTGATGATGCCTTGTGGCCATTCTTAGTGCCATGGTTTTGACTCGCCTCCCAGCAGAAGATCTCTCTGCTATTTTGTGGATATACTCCAGTCCATTTGTATTTGTGTAGGAGTGAAATGTGGGATAGGCTGACAATACTGTCTCTTTCATAATTCAAATCTGATTTAATTTTAATTTTATCTTGGTGCTGTTATAAACAGAAACTTACACTTCATCCAATCCATTCAAGAATATGCAAGCATAGATGATGCAGGAGACTAGCAACATGCAAACTGTAAATGCTGTTGTGTGACTCACAAGTACAGCATTTCACAGTAGTACAAGCATTGCTTGAGGCAAAGGCATGGGATCTCTTTTATAATTTAGATGTGGTCTAAAATTCCAAAGAGGGAATCAAACATTTGGAGATGATGGTTCCATTGGGCAGAAGGATGACTGACTTTTCTGCACAGGATTTTTATTCTGTCATTTATGATTTCAGGAGGATTGATTGCAATCCTGTCCAGTTTGGCATTTTGTTTCTTTAAACAAGATGCCAGATTGCCTTCAGCATGAGAGTCTTCTTTATAGTGACTTAAACAGAGCTCAGAAACAGACAAAAGGACCCTTGATGCATCATTTACTTTGGATTCTGAGGGAAAGATTGGAAATTTGGAGGGTAGTGAGACGTCCTACAAAAATGGGCTAACATGTTTAGACTGTAGGTCAGGCTGTGAGGAATAAAAATAGAATTTCTTACAGTGGGAGCTTTGTATCTGAGTCATCTGACTGCCTTTAACAGGATGTCAGAATACATCAGAAAATAAGCAGCTACTTCTAAGCATTAAAAAAAAATTAGTTTGAACTATTTTGAAAATGTCACATTTAATCTACTCTACATTTTAGTTGACACTGTTTTAGGCTTTCTTTTTAGTTTCTTTAAATAGATGATCAGTAAAAGAGTCTGATGAGCTTGAATACACATTTATCAGAAGCTTACAAAATAAAAATGGTCAATATAATTGAATTTCTGCTGGTGTAGAAATACGCTAGGTAAAGTAGACATCGCCATGCACATGAAGATTAAGGTCTGTAGAAACTTAGTAACATGATGCACGTTTCTATGTTGTCAGGCGAGACGGGTCTGGGGAAGTCCACCCTGATGGACACGTTGTTCAACACCAAGTTTGAGGGCGAGCCCACTCAACACAACCAGCCGGGAGTCACCCTAAAATCCAACACTTATGAACTCCAGGAGAGTAACGTGCGCCTCAAACTCACTGTTGTCAACACCGTGGGCTTCGGAGACCAGATCAACAAAGAAGACAGGTAAAGCAGTCTGGCAGCTGCCACGCCTTCAAGAGAGAGAAAAATCTGATCTTTGCAACCTGGTTCCCTTTTTCTACTGACAGGCTCTGTCTTACTTCTACAATAGCATAAATCCACACCTGATTATAAACAACATTCCTCACATACAGTACAGTTACTGTGTGAAAGCTCTGAGCCGTTTCGTAGCTCAGGTTTCAGTCCTGATCCTGCAAAACATACCCTTTTGTATATGGAATCAAGCCTGCATCTCAAGAAGTTTCCTCAGCAGATTCATAGTATCACTTTAAAAAAAATCAGAAATCGGACGTAGATGCATCCTTTCCTGGCACAGCATTGAGGCTTTTTCTGGCTGCTGCAGACTGGAAGTATTTAATCAAACATAAGATATGATCTTGTTACCAAGCTAGCCATCCACAATGTAATTGCTGACTCTGCTCCTGAGATAAGTTAGGGGTGAGAATGATGTCACGTGAGCTCCAACCTTGTAAGTTCTGTATAATAGAAGGCTGCGGTTGTTTCCAGTTTTACACTTTGTTCAGTATCAAATTACTAGTCATAGATTTTTACAAGCACATAGTCATGTGAACCGCCACTGGGAGAATATCCTACAGTGTGTTCACAAGCTGTGTGTTTTGTGTATGGTGGGAAGTTTCCTGTAGTCCTCAGTGCATAGGGTAAACAATCTTTTTCCGTATATCCATTTTCTATAGCACGTATCATTTCTAGGTTTGCACATAATGTTGAAATAGTTGTTGTTTTTAGTCAATTGGTCTGAAAAGAATTGCAATGTTTAAAGTCTATATATGAATTAAAACATTAAACATTTGGTTGTGAAACCATCTCAAATGGACCTTCTCCCAAATGAGAGAGTGTGTCCTCACAGAGACCAAATCTGAGGATGGATTCCTTAAATGTGTTAAGTTAAAAATTAGTTAAGTTAACCAGGAAGTTGCTCCCAAATGACTGACAGTGTAAATACCAGGTGTAGGTTCCATGATACATGAGATTTAAAGTATGAGCTTCAACAACTTGTGGACAGTTGGTAAACAGTATAGCATGTTAACAGTGATTATTAGTAACGGCATATTTACGCTGCTATCAAGAATAACTTATTTATGCCTGGCTTCCATTTCTTTTTCAGAGGTTTAGTTCAACCAGTAAAAATATGGTGATAAATATGGCTCAACCAATGGAACACAGATACGCAGGAAAAAACAATGTGGTTTCATGATATTTCCCAAATTTAGGAGATAATGTGGATCACCTAAATGCCTCCCAGCTGAAAACTTGTTGAAAACTCTGTGGCTGTACTAAATCTTTAATTATGTTGAAAGGTAAAAGTGGCCAACAAGAATGTGTTTTTGAAAATTTACTAATTTTGCTAACTAATTTTATCATTATATTATATCCTCTGCTTTTTATTGGTGCTATTTCTACCAGAATTACTCTACACTGTAGACAAACATTAGTACAGTCCATTCAAGAATATGGAAGCAAAGATGGTGCAGGAGACAGTCAGCTTTTGTCAGAAACTGTAAATGCTCTTTTGTGACTCACAATTAAAGCATTTCACAGTAGTACAAACGTTATTTAACACGTTAGTAACGCTTTCGGCATTTTTTGAGACGGATGGCCTCAAAAAATCTGTTTCCTTCAAATTTGGGAAAAAGAATTCTGCTTTTCTTGGCTACATAAGGAGGACCCCTTTTTAAAGAGCACGGTGTTTCTATATCCAATCAGTGTTGCTACACTTTTGATATACTGATGCTTTGCACAGAAGCAAATTACTCTAAAACACTGTTTTGTTTAGTAGCAGAACATGACATGTTTTAATAAACAGCGCATCAGAAAAGAAATGCTCTAATGTCTTTCATGTTTCTCATGTCTCTGACAGCTACAAGTCTATTGTGGAGTTCATTGACGCCCAGTTTGAAGCATATCTACAGGAGGAGCTGAAAATAAAGCGCACGCTACACAGCTACCACGACACCCGCATCCACGCATGCCTGTACTTCATCGCTCCCACGGGACACTCGCTCAAATCCCTGGACTTGGTGACCATGAAGAAACTTGATAGCAAGGTGAGCTTCATGTCACTTCATCAAATTATCATCAGCCAGAAGACATTTTTATGTGTCCCTAGTTTCCAGGAGAATTTGTTTTTGTTGATTTGTTGTGCTGGGGGATAATTTGTTCAGAGACCCACTTTCTATTCTGGGTGTTTTCCATCAGTCCCAGATCAATTCTAGTTAGTGCTGGGTTTTATTAGTTTATGGCTCTTGTAGTATAAAGCTTCATACAGTTTATTTGCAGTTGTACAAGATTCACAAATTGAATAGCGAGAGTGTCTGTTTTTAGCCTTAAGTGAGAAGTACAGCTGCATTGCAGGAAACTGATATTAAAGAAGAACCGTTATATAATGCCTAAAAACATGGATAGACTTACTATAGCACGTCATACACTGCAAAAACTAAAATCTAAGTAAGATTAATTATCTTAATTGAAGGCGAAATATACTTGTTTTTTGTCTGACAAGATATTTCTTCTTACCAGGCAGCTTTTATGTTAGAGAATTTCACTTGTTTCAAGTTTTTTTTGTAGCAAGTGAAATATTCTTGTTCTGTTGGCAGATAATTTTGCTTATTTTAAGTAATATTTCCCCCATTTTAATGCTCCCCCCCCCCCCTTGTTTTTGAGAGCTCACTTTTTGCAGTGTAGATCTACTGGAGGTAAATTGCTGTGATCACTTTCATCTATCTACTCAAGTCATGGGTCATAAACCTTTTTTAGGCCATCTGCCTGCATGCAAATTGGCTCTGATCTTGTTACTGCGTCGGTGTAGGTCAGCTGTGAAATGCAGCCGGCTCAGTGACGGATGCCCTGTTTTCTTTTTTTTTCCTTTGTGAGGTCCTTTCCACAGCAGCTTATTTGCATGGACCTCCTGGCTTTTTTACAAAGAGTTAGCTCAGTGTTTGCCAGAGCAGCTGTGCCCTCTGGCAAACGCTCACAACCGCGTCATCCAGAGCAGAGCCGCCGCCTCAGCTTACACATTCACAGAGGGTGGGGGGGATTCAAACAGTACTCTGCTGAAGTGTCCTAGAGCAAGACGTTGAATCTTCACCAGACTCATGGGCGCTAGAAAGTATTTTTATTCACATGACCCAGAGCATGCCTTGCTGTTAGTAAGGGGCGCCCAGTTGGGGAGCAAATAATTTGTGATTGTGTAGGTGACAGGGCACCTAGAAAGTAATTGTGTGTGAGTGAAAGTCTCATTTTTCATCAACCCAGTTGTGCATATGAGACCATGCCTTTCTATTTGGATAGCATAGATAGCATCAATTCATTCAATTGAGTCTGACTACTAATGCCATGTTTGGAAAACTTTTAAGTGATCTGGTGCAGGATAGCAAAGCCTACTGCTCCCTTTGCTGCGTCTACTATTTATATCTCTTTGCTTAAGAAAGTGTTATTGTCTGCAATACACAATTACCTGATTTGCAGAGATCCTGCAAACTGAGAGAGGTGCAGTGATATGATGGAGAGAACACAGGTTATTAAGCACCCTATCCTTTATGAAATTGTATTTTAAATTGCTACTATAATCCTGAGCAACTAGCGATAGTAAGATATATAAAATAAATACGTGTAGGTGTGTTTTATTTTGTTAATAAACCTGAATTTTGTTCACTTGGAGCTACTACTTCTAAAAGACCAAAATGATATGATTTTGTATTGATTTGTTTAACCTTTTTGGTCCTCTTTTTAAAAATACATCAACTCCTTTCCAAATATGGAACTACGCAAATGGTGGTGAGGACAAGTTGCCACTGACAGACAGCTATAAACCGCTCTATATTTAACTGAATATCTGTAAGCTTTCTCTGCACCTTGTCATTGTGTCAGCCTATGTCAAATCTTTCCTCGTTTCTCAACTGCAGGTCAATATTATCCCAATCATTGCCAAGTCGGACGCTATCTCCAAGAGCGAGCTGGCCAAGTTCAAAATCAAAATCACCAGTGAGCTTGTCAGCAATGGAGTGCAGATCTACCAGTTTCCCACTGATGATGAGTCTGTGGCAGAGATCAACTCCACCATGAATGTAAGGCTCACAGCTGGCTTTTACACCGAACATCTTACTTAGTTCATGTTATAGATGATGTGTAAGGTCATCGTGGTCATTTTAATCTTAAGGAAATACAGTTGTATATGCAACACATTTTTTGTTTTTATATTTTGTTAAGGGCATAAATAACATGTGATGCAGATTCAGGACATTCATCGTGCTGTCAGGACGCCACCCCATGCAGGGAGGAGTGTGTTCACAGCAGCACAATCGGCCATCTCACTCTGCAGGAAGCCTGCAGTGTGGGAAAGGGCCTGTGCTCACTGACAGATCAGCCAATGCTCACTTGAGGCTGTTTATGAGGTCTGATCTCTGGAATTGCCTTAACCTCTCCCTCACTGATTGTGTTAGACCGTTGCCTCTCGGCTGTTATTGTATAGTCTGAACACACCTCTGTTCTGACAAAAGTTCATACTTCCTCCTGCTACAGCCGTTTCTAGATGTCTGTGAAAATGTGCACTTCACAGTCAGGATATATAAATAGAAATATCGCATTTTCTCAGTCTTCTTAGTTATGTTAACGTATCCTTAGCTGTCTGTAGGTTTTGTCCTGATCACTCAACAATGAATAAGATATTTGCAGCAGTCATGAAATAGAGGTTACATGGTGGCTTGTACCAGAATTTGATCAGAATCCACAGAGCTCTCAGGTGTGTTTGGCAGTATACCAACGTTGCTTTTTCCTCTGCTCTACAGAGCCATTTGCCATTTGCCGTGGTGGGGAGCACGGAGGAAGTGAAGATTGGGAACAAGATGGTGAAGGCCCGGCAGTACCCCTGGGGGACTGTGCAGGGTAAGCCTCGGTCACATCCTGTACAGGAAATGAGAGCGTGCTCTCTCTCATCAGAGCTGCTGCAGCTATTCCCTCCCCTCGTATTCCTCTTCGGCTCCAACAGCTGTTGCAAACTAGTTGATAACCAGTTATATAACCTCATTTAGCTGTAGCACCCTCTCTGCAACTATACTGTATGTTAGAGCTACAGCAGCTCTGAGCTCTTACAGATTGATCGCTGACAACGTTGACTTGTTAATGACTTACTCGATCAATCCATAATGGAGTTTATAATGTGCTGCAGTTACAATACTATTAGTTCATACAAGTATCTAAAATGTGCAGCAAAGGTTATGCTATGCTAATCTACTCTTAAGATATTTGATACTTTTCCAGCCACAAATGATCAGTTTAACTGTATAATGTTAGTGTGTGTGTGGGGAGGGGGTGTATAAATGTGGTGGTTGCATTATCGATATACTGCTTGGTCTATAAAAGGTCACATAATTGGGGAAAAATGCTCATCCAAATTTCCTACAACACAAGATCTATTTCTTTGCAATATCTTGGTTTGTCTGACCAACAGTCAAAAGATATTCAGTTTCTAATGATATAAACAGAAAAGAAAGCAGAAAATCCTCACACTGCAGAAGCTAGAACCCAGAATAGTCGGCATTGTTGCTTGATAAATAACTCTTTTGTTGCCTAAGAGGTTGGACGTCATTAATTTTAGGCGTGTTCACATTCACATCCATTGATCTGTGTAGAAATTAGCCTGCTTTATACACTGACCCCCCCCCAGCGTAAATAGGGCTGTGATTTTTTACCCAATATGGATATGAACAAGTCAGCATTTTAACCCTCAGTCTTTGTTCCATTTGAAATTTAATGTGCTGGATTACAGCCAAAACAGTGAAAAAACATATTGCTGTCCTAATACTTTCGGACTGCACTGTATAAAATGTCTGGCCAGAGGCTTTACCTGACATTGGTTCTGTTTACCACAGACTGACTGTCATGTGTACTCACATGATGTCACCCGTTCTGTGGGGGTGTGGTGCTTGGCTCAGGCCAGTAACAAAATCAATAGACAAGCCACAGGACATGACCACTATTCTGTTTTGGTAGGAATGGGTCTGTGAAATAGTTTCTCAAGTAATAATATATTTAATTATGTTCTGTAATTTAATGCAAACATTAGTGAGCATAGTGCTATCTGTTTCTGCCCACGTACACATATTGCAAATGACGTGCATGTGTCACTATGATGTGTCTCTCATAGTGGAAAATGAGAATCACTGTGACTTCGTCAAACTGCGAGAAATGCTGATCAGAGTGAACATGGAGGACCTGCGAGAGCAGACTCACACGCGTCATTATGAGCTCTACCGCCGCTGCAAGCTGGAGGAGATGGGCTTTAAGGACACAGACCCTGACAGCAAGCCCTTCAGGTAGTAGACTCGAGACTGCCCTCATACAGCTGGATTGTGTTTTTCATTTATCTTCTTGCTCTCCACCTACATCTGCTTGTTTCTGCTCTGCTCTCTGTTTCATTTAACATTTTCTGCTTCCATTTATAATTGGCAAGATTGCACCAGTTTGTGTCTGCGTCTAGTGTGTACTATAGTATAATGTTTCTGCTATTCATTTTTATCCTCCTTCTCCTTTTCTCTCTGCCAGTCTTCAGGAGACGTATGAAGCTAAGAGGAATGAGTTCATGGGTGAGCTGCAGAAGAAAGAGGAAGAAATGAGGCAAATGTTCGTCCAAAGAGTCAAAGAGAAGGAGGCTGAGCTCAAAGAAGCAGAGAAAGAGGTATTCTCATAAAACTTGAATGCTACCCTGTCTTGAAATATTACATGCATCACTTTGTTTAAGGAAGTTTCTGCTCTTGTCTTGAATAACACAAAGTTTCTTTTGTCCCCACCACATAGCTGCATGAGAAATTTGACCGTTTAAAGAAGCTCCACCAGGACGAGAAAAAGAAAGTGGAGGAAAAGAAGAAGTCCCTGGACGACGAGCTCAACATGTTCAAACAGAAAAAGACTGCTGCAGAGCTCTTGCAGAACCAAGCCCAGCAGGCAGGGGGCTCCACCACACTCAAGAGGGACAAAGAGAGGAAAAAGTAAGTATTGTTTTCTTCCTCTTGTGACTTCCTCACATCTGTCCTTACATCTTAGGTGCGGGAGACACCAGTTTTATGAGGATTGGAATAGTCTGGATGCTGTGAAACCAGGAGGCCACATATTGCTACACTGACATTTCAGGATATAGTTCCTGCCTCTGTTTAGAGAATTGCCTTAAAGATCTTTGTTACACATCAGTACATGAATACCACTGCCAATATGTGAGAAGCTGTTTGTGGTTAAGCCGTTGGGGTCCTTACGGGGTGAATTAGACTAAAATATGTAGCTTTGTCCTGACAAAAATGCAATAATGGAAACAGTATGACACCTTTTCTACATTCCATCAGTTATATTGTTGTCAGTGGCCACACCTCTGGTTTTAATGAATCTACACTATGAATTGTTCCATATTTTCCCCCTCGGTGTATCTGAAATAAATTATTTTGTCCCTCCAGCAGTTTATATGAATAGTTCCGCTAAACCATGAGTGTACGAGACTGTTCTCCACAACATGTTGCCGGATGTGTTGTTGTGTGCTATTGACATTGTCGGTCCCTTCATGTTGGTAATCAACTCCTGGTTTTGTGTTGAAGCTGATGAGATGCCGTGCCTGTTAGAAAAGGAAGAAGACACTTGCACTGAGAAGGTTCTTGTTGCTTTATTTTTTTTCCCTGTTAATTTATTTTCTTCACAGCCACTTCTTCCTTTTATGGGCTCTGCCTGGAAAATGTCTCTCCCTGTGCAACTTTGTCTGTGGGTCACTGATTAAAACTGACTAAAGAGGTCTTACACTTCAAGTTCCCAGAAGACAGTCATTGATTACTGCTTGTTGTGTAGATGTGAGTCTGTCCTGTGAGTGCATGTGTCACCTATGTCGCATCCATGTTTTCCAGTTAACTCCTCCCACACTTGCTGCATGCTGCATGAGGCACCTTTTCTGGTAAGACTGCCTTCTTGAGTTACACCACCAAGAATCTTAACAAAATGTAACATTTAAAAATTTAAATGAGGTGTCATTGATTGGCTTCTCAAAACCTTTTTGACTTATTACATGCATGTGAATAGTAATTATTCTAAAATACAACAAGCAAATCATCACCAAAACTTTATTGGACTGAAAAAGGCAACGTGTCTACATTACCGAGTGTCTGGAGATTTAATCGTGTGTGTGTGTGGAGGGGGTGTGTGTGGGGAGGGGGTGTATACATGTGGTGGTTGCATTATCGATATACTGCTTGGTCTATAAAAGGTCACATAATTGGGGAAAAATGCTCATCCAAATTTCCTACAACACAAGATCTATTTCTTTGCAATATCTTGGTTTGTCCGACCAACAGTCAAAAGATATTCAGTTTTTAATGATATAAACAGAAAAGAAAGCAGAAAATCCTCACACTGCAGAAGCTAGAACCCAGAATAGTCGGCTTTGTTGCTTGATAAATAACTCTTTTGTTGCTTAAGAGGTTGGACGTCATTAATTTTAGGCGTGTTTACATCCACATGCATTGATCTGTGTAGCACCCCCCCCCCCCCCATTGCGTCTGACATCCGGCACCTGTTCTAAATATAGAACGGGCTGTGCACTACTTTTCTTCATCTCCACATTAGAATAAAAACACAATCAAATGAACCATTAAAAGCTGTTAAAAGTACTATCTTAATTCACATGCATTTAATTTACTCTAAAGTTATTTAAATGCGACGCAGTCTGAGAAATGGGTGCAGTAATTCAGATATTTGAGCAGGCCTGTGGTATATCATTGGTAACATCAGCGTCAATCATATCCTTGAGCTGGCAGTGTTTACCGTCCTTGTGCCAGCTTCTAAATCAACCAGTTTATTAGATCCCCACACACCCATTTGATGTACTGCCCCATCTGCCTCTTTAAATCCACAACAGTCTCTTTTTTTTGTGGCTCTCCCAAGTCTTTCCCCACCCGTCCGTGCAATGACACAAAGAGCCATTCAAGGCTAAACTGAGACTAACAGGTCACACCAGAGTAGCAAATGGCCTCAGGGCCCATCTTTGTTCATAGAGATGACATGTTTTGTTGATCTCGCAGCCATATGACGACCCCTTCTGCCACCCCTCCCTCTTGAGTGGATACAAAAGCTAAATCCACAGAGAGCAAGAGAGAGATGTTGTTGAAACTCAACAACATGGTAGAAGTGAACGAAGACATCTGTCTCGCAATCTGTAAACTCCTCAAGCAGCTCAGGACCATTAAAATAGATGAAAACAAGCTGCTGTTTGATGAGCAATGAGGAAGACAATCAGACACATTGTTTGAAGCTCAAGGAAATGATAAAACCTAAAAAAAGGAAAAATAAATACATTTGTCTCTTTCTAAGAAGTAGACAACTATACTTGCACCCTAACGTCAGTACACTCAAACCCTTTTGAGTTGCCTTGAAAGCATGACCTCTTCTAAATGCCATCTGGTCACTAATGTTGATGTGATGTCACCGATGTGAAACTGTGTGTCGTGATGATGTTTTAACTCAAAAGAAAGCAATAACCTTCTCTCTCATTTCCAGCTTAGGATTCCTGTAGAAAAAGTGCTCCCTTGTGGCCATCCTGCTGTGAATGAGTTTCCGCCCCATCATCCTTTACAGTACCCCCCTTCCCCGCCCTCACCCTCACCCCATAATTACCCCCCCCCCGCTCTCTGGAAGACGCTGGGCATTGCTTATGAGTTTGACATCACTTTTTATTTTGCTGAATGACACTTGTCTATTAAATGGTTTGTACAAGCAATTATTCAGCTTGTCCTTTTTATACATGGTTATGAAAAAATGCATTCCATATTTGACTTATATTCAGTGATTCTTTGCATGATCCTTTTTTTTTTTTTATATTAACATACATGACTACTGTTGTGATGGGCAGAAATGTATTGAAGCTAAAGTGAAACATGCATCAGACAGTTGAGTATGTGTATGTGGTCAAAGATCTGTAGTAGATTAAAAAACAAATGATTAAGACCGATGAGGATTGATGCGAGGATGGATTAAGTTAATGTTTAAAACTGCTCCATCTTTAGATTGATTCTCTTCTCTTATTTAGTTGTTGGCTTGGGGTCGAGCTGGTTAGTTATAAGCTTGAAGTTATAATGCTTAAGATTTCAGTCCTGGTTGATTTGGTGACAGTGAGTGCAGTTTAATACTACACCAAACACTTGTTGAGCTGCTACTTCAACAGAAATACAACAATAGAGCAACTTGTGTTTACAGCCAAGCCAAACAAAATCACATTGGCCTTTTTCCATCATGCCATGAGCAACGACAATCTGATTTCATGCTGCATATTTAGCGAGTAGTACTATCTGCAGTATTTAAAACTGATCAGAAAAAAGACCACTGTTTTCCTTTGTAGATGCATTTTTGATCAGCATTGACTGTTGCTAATTGTGGCAATGAATACTTTGCACTTCCTGTGAACTCTTCACAATAAAAGCCACCCCGTGTTTTGCCAGTTGAGAGCTTTTAATGTGAAGTAGCAGCATTAAAGTAGAAGTAACTTAATACAGCTCTTGTACGACTGATGGTGAGTGAACAGGAAACAGCGAGGCTGATGTCTGAGATAGAATTACAGTAATGCTGAATTACATGCACGCATCTTTTCCTGCTAATTCCTTGTGCGCGTGAAGGCAAAAGAATGGCGGACCCCACCACTGACAATGAAGATAGAGATAATTACAGAATGTAAATAAAACAATAATAGACTATTGCAGAAACCATAAGTAATTAGTATCAAAAAGGAATTTGATTTAATGGAAATCTTGAGGAATATAACTTCCTAATACCACACCACACTTTATACACCCAATAAGAATTGAATTTGAGATTTAATTTGTTTGGTATTTATGTCCCTTTGCTGATGCTGTTTCACTTCAGCCTGATGCATGAGTAGTTGTGAGCCTAATCTCTTCTCTCCCATACCTCATTTATTGTCATGTGTTATGTGCATACTTGTCTTAGCTTTCACATTTGCACTTTTTAAAAATACTCAAATGTGATGTTTTGTTGCGTATATATTAATGTTGTCAGTGCAATTGTAACTTTCCTTTTATTTTACTTATCATGAAGGCACATTTATAAGTCATTCATCAAGATGTCCATTGTCCTGCAGGGACCAGTTTTGTTTGTATCAGTGTTGCGCATAAAATAAATATTATCTCATAAGAAAATAAAGGCCAGATTTTCACCAAATATTACAACTGTGGCCATAATCATTGTCTATGACACACATTGCTGGTCCAAAGTCTTCTCACAGCTTTGATTAACATCAAGTCAAGAATTCTTCAGGTATGTTTCTTTCTCTGTGCTCACAATCACAGGGCATCTGTTGACCTTGTTTAATACTTATTTTTTCACCACTTCAAGGTTGCTTTTATTGTCTTATGAAAGAGGGAAACTGTCTTGAAGACATTGCTGCATAAAAACACTTTGATTTCATATGATACCAGGGTCAAAATACATCAGGAGAAAGAGCAGTTTCCTCCTCCTAATCCACAGCTCACTGGTCTGTGTGGTTTCACTTTCCTTTGCAGTAATCCCTGGCTCTGCACTGAGTAGGTCCTCAGCCCTCAAACTTTGCTAAGGGACCAGCTTTTGTGGGCACTGAGTACCTCAAATGTGACCAGAGGCTTTGTGGACCCCATCCTTCAGGGTTTCTTAATTATCAGCTCTGCTATAATATTGATTAATGTGTATTTGTGTTTCACTGCAGCTCTAACTTCACCGTCTGCCATCTAATTCTTGCTTTATTGCCTCTGCTTATGTTTAGATGTGTACTTTTGTTTGCTGTGACTAACACCCTTCACTTGTGATGGAAATTACATGCGCACTTGTTTGTTTATTGTCACATGTGGTCTGCATTTACATCCACAAGAAGACAAGAAGACTTATAATACATTGGCCACAATATAATCTCATGATTTTATGCTTAATGTATTCTTTGAACTATGATCCCTATGAACTTTGTATTTCAAACTAAATCTGTTTTCTACCTGATATCAGATGCACTTCGAAATCTCAAGCTTGACTTGTGTTTTTGTAAACGCTTATGCTCTGCCACCTCTCTAACTGCCGGCTTTCTTTCTCTTTGTCTCTTTAGCTTCTTTTAATCTGTCTTGACCACCTGAAGAGGGAATTGCAGCTTCAGCGAGAACTAAGCACCCTTTACCTCTTCCCGTTTTCCTCGCTGTATGAACCTTTTTTATTCTCCCCATCACATCTCCTTTTGTTGAATATGGCCTTATGTGGACTCGCATGGTATTTCTGACCACCTAATGAAGCTCTAAACCCAGGCAGGTTGGGTACCGGGCACAGTTTAAATCTGTTATTATGTCTTAATGTATATAAAGAGACTCTTGTAGTATATAGAAGTCATAAGTTGGGGTTCACACTTTTGCAGGACTCGTAGGTGAAATCATTATTTGATCTTTACTTGAAACAAAATAGCAGGGACCTGCACTATGCACTCATCTTATATTTCAATAGGATTCTTAATACAATGCGATAAACAATAAAACGCTACTGAAACATCGAGGCTTGCTGATTTAAAACTAACTCATGAAGGACAGAAGCACTTAATGCACTGTGTAATGTGTTTTGAAGTACAGTAAAATGTGTATAGTCATGTTGTTTTCTTGAATCTAGTTCATTTGCATTGAAAATCTCCTGCTTCCAGGTTTTCTGAACATCAAAATTAGACAGCGAAATAAAGAGTCATAATCATGCAAAAGCCAAAGCAATATTTTATACCTAGCACTTCATTTGATGGTGCCCATGTTTACATGTCACTGTTGAATACCATGGAGGTCACATGTAATGGCCTTTTATTACACATTGTGCTTTAATATTCACCGGCCTATTCTATATTTTGCATGCATCTTTTAGTTTCATTACCGCAGTGATCTTTGACCTTTTGACCTGCTTGTTTTTATTCCCTAATAACTAAATTTTGCAGTCTATTTCTGCTGTTTTCTTAAAATGGTGCATATTTTTAATGTATTTTTGCTCTGTCCTTATGATTTCAGCTCCCTTTTTGCCAAATATTAGTGTAAGGTGGAGTTGAACTGAATCCCAGATAGGAGTATTAAAAACAAATACTCGTGCATTTATATAATTTATAAGGATATATTTTGTGTATTGAAGTGGAGACTTGTTGTTTATTACCTATGATCTTTGGATGTAACTCTGAGTGTAAAGTAACATTTTGGTGTCAGAAAATGCCATACATTTTTCTAGTATCAGTCATCACCTCCTGTAGTCAAAAACTCTCCCACACTACAAATGATGTAAAATCTTACTTTAGTTTGATTCCATTGGTGTACATTTTCAATAAAAATATGATCTTAACATATTAAGCTTTTGTCTTTTATTTACAGTGATGAAGCTCATGGTTACACCTAATAATGTTAATTACTGTAGGTTTGTGAAAACCTCGAGCTGATACGACCTGTAATGAGCACTTTCAAGGGTTAATTTAATGGTCTGTATTCAAACTTTTTATTCAACATGGACACAAACAACTGAGTTGATGAATTTAAAAGAAATTATTATAATTAAAAATGTAAAAAATATACATACGTGCCATAAGTATTTGTTATTCAGAATGGCCCATTTCAGAATATAAATATATATATGTATATACACACACACACATTACATTTCTGGATAATTAATATTGATGTATTAATGTGTAAGAACCACCTTAATGTTAAAGGTGGGACAAATTACAATGAATATATATTTCATGTTATTTTATATCATACTGGATAACGTGAATTTCCTCCTGGAGATCAATAATATCTTATTGATATAACTGTAAATTATTTGTTGATTTTATTAATCTAAATCTGTATAGTAAGCAAACGGACATACTTGAGTAAAGTACAAGAACTACAAAATTGCACTTGAGTAAATGTACATTAATTTGTTACTTTCCACAACTGAGCAGAAATATATAAATGAATGTGCAACCATTTACAGTATATGGAATGACTAGGACGGTGTTGCAAAGAAAAGAAGAAAAGCGATTTGACGTAGTGCTAATTTAGCATCACAATGTTCTAAATTACTTTATTTCTAGACTTCTACTTAATCGTGTAAGTCTGTACCGAGAGAAACTCTGCAGTGAACCTGAGATTAACACACTGCATCTCAGTGATATAATAATATGTGGCATATTTCTGCTGTATTTCCTCTTCAGTGTGTAAGCCACATGTACTCATTAATGACTCACTGACAGCAGCCCGCTGAGCTTGAACTGTCCGGCGGCAAAGCATTCTGGGCCAGTACGGTGTCAGACGCCATGATTTTCCTGTAGCTGGACCAGAAAATGGACGCTTCCTGCTAGTGAGCTAGTTGAATGGGTAACTGGAGTTCCCAGGAGGTTTCGCGCCGCATTTTAAACCTTCCGTCAAATTAAAGGATACAAACATACATGTGTTTTCTTTTTTGCAGAGGACGAGCTAAATCTGAAAGCTATTATAAGCAGCCTGGCGCTGCTGAAGTGGAGCTGGGAAAGCTACAGCCAAAGCTAGCTGGCTAATGCTAGCGGTTGCCAACGTTAGGCTAGCTAAAAGAGGCTAGGTCGATAATAATAACCGGCTGATCATAAAAATAAAAATAAATGCACCGTATCTTGCTCAGCGGAAGGACAGAGGTATTAGTCGGACCAAAGGCTACACCTTAAGGTGAGAATATGACATCGCTAGCTAGTCGCACATTTAAATGTTGATACGTGTAACGTTGATGTTTAGCATCTTAGTTACAACATGTCTGTGAGAGATGGACCCTGTCGGCCTACTGCGTCACTCTGTCAAGGCCTTGTGTTGGTTCAAAATGCAGCCTTTTTTCTCGCCCTTAACATCATATCCGTTAAATGTTTTTAGAAGTGTAGTGTAATGTTTTGTCCAGACACGTAGTTTGTATCTCAGTCACTGCATGCTGCTGGCAGGTGGTTTTGTTTTGCAGTGAATGTTTTGAGCCTCTATAGGCAGCATGGCGTATTAACTCATTATGCTGTGTTTGTATATTTTCATCCATTCATGTGACGTCTAACTCACACTGCCTCGATAACACAGGTATGGCCTGGATTTGATTTGGACGGTGCTGGTGATGGCAGAAGGGACCGACACTGGCGAAATGCCCTCCTTTGACCCAAGTCCTAGTTCTGAAGCAAAAAAGAGACCTACTTCTTCTGATGGCAGTGAGTATATTGATCTGTGTTTAGATTTAAACGTTTATTGAAATTTATACCAGGTTATCATCTACAGGTTGTGTTTCACCATTACATCTACATATCCACATATGCGAATATCATATTTCTTAATAGTACTGTCAGACATATGCAACATTCAGTCATTGAGTGAAGGACTGATTTGGGGGTAATCCAAACATCTTAAACTTGAAGGTTTGCCAGGCTGTTGAGCCAGTAGCATCCGTAATGTGAGTCAGGTGTGTATTTCAGGGGTTTCAGCAGCTCTTTCAGCTCTCACCAATGTTAAAGAATAAGGCTGTCAATATTCTTTATTATTATTTATTATTATTATTTATTATTATTTTTGTTATTGTCAACAAATCCCATGAAAAGGCCAAAACTGTATTCCTACTGGAGATGTTCATTTTTAAAAGCAGGCCAAAAATATAAACTCGAGTTATTTCTTTAAACAGTTGGGCACTGTAGTTTTTTTAGTAAACATTACTCAAACAGAAGCCATTTTCAGCTGCAGATTTTGGTGCACTACTGAGTATTTAAGGCTGCATGAGAGGTGTAAGTGGGATTGACTCAGAATAAACTAAAGTGCCCATAATGAAGGAACATGTCACCCAGTGCAAAAGTGTCATGTTCCTCATGATGTGTTTCTAGCAGTTTTTGGTTAGCAATGGATGTCTAAGTCACAGAGGAATAAGCTGTATGTGGCTTAGGCTTCACAAACAACACTTGTTACTAGGATCAATTCAACATTAGCTTTTTTCATGGGATGTGTTGACAATACAAAAACTCAGCCTTATACTGTAAACGCTGAGACCTGTATGGTCTGAAACTTATATCATGTACCTCTACAAAAACGTGACACTTAAGTTTTGCCACAACATGTTGTTAGGAGAAATGAATGCAGTCACAACCAGTTTCATGGAAATTTTATCACATTAACCCTCTAGTGCCCATCTGAGATTGATTCATCTGTATGTCAAATCAGACATCTATCCCAGTTTTCTAACTGTTTACCTGTGTCATGTTATTGCAGGAGACGAGCCCATGAGAAAAATGCCTGTGTCAAAATTTGGTTCCAGACCTCGGTTTGAGCCTGTACACTTTGTCAGTGGGGGAAGCAGTGGAGGTGGAAATGGTGCTGATGGGAAGGAGAACGATAAGGAGCGCAGGAGGAGTGAGTTGTACGGTGCAAGACAGTGGAACTCTGAACACTCTTCTTACAAAAGCACCAGCAGAGCGCAGGGCTCCGCATCCCTGAGGCCGGCTTTTGACCGAGTGCCATCTTACAGCTCTGACTCTTGGGGTTCCAATAGAGACAGAGAGCGAGACAGAGAGATTTTTTCAGGTAGCACGAGTGGGTTGGGTTATGGAGGACGTGGGTCCTCTTCAAACTTCATGGCAAAAACACAGCAGGACTACATATCCAAATATGAAGCGCACACCTCTCGAAATTCAGATTCCTATTCACAGCCCCACAGATACAATGGTTACGGGGGAGGGAGCAGATCAGGAGGCTGGGATTTGGGACGTCAGGGTTTGGGGTACAGTCATCAGGACCGGCCGTCATCAAGCAGGCCGTTCTGCAGAGTCTACAACAGCCCGGGCAGGAGCAGTCCCACCACTTCTCAGTCGGGTTCTTCGTCACAGCCCCTGCCTGTATCTCAGTCAACATTGGATGAGAAGCAAAGGCTGATTACCAATGTAGGGTCTGCGTTGGCTGTTGCTTTTAGGGACCCTATGTTCATGACCGGAAGTGAGTCGCCAAACTATAATTTCATGCTGAGCCGCAGCATTCAGGCCTGCAAGACTAATCCTGAGTATATTTATGTCAACCTGAAGGATATTCCTCAGGCTGACCTACCGAAGAACAGGAAAGTACCAACAGACGGTTATGCCTGTGAACTGAGATGCCAGGGTGTGTATCTTGCTACTGGATACTCTGGGAGTAAAAATGGAGCAAGGGATCGGGCCTCTGAGCAGGCTGTAAAACTCTTCCTGAAACCAGTAGAGGTTCGTGTGGTGCAGCGCAAATACAGACACTCCACGGTCAGTGACATAGTTGTGTGCCAGATGCAAAGCCCAACCCCGGCCTTTTTACCTGCTCTCCGCAACCCCCAGGATAAGCCGACGCCCAGCTCTAAGGGTCAATACGAGCCTGACAAACGGAAGCACTGGACCGAGTTTGTGGTTATGGACAATGCTCACGACGCCATCTGCATACTCAACAATTCGGCGGCTTTTAATCGCATGAAGATAGACTATAAGTTCGACCTGCTCCCAAACAGCAGTGCTTGGCTGTGCAGTGTTTTCCTGCAGGATGAGCTGGTAGCGCAGGCAACAGGCACTAAAAAGAACTCAAAGCACGCAGCGGCGGAAGAGGCAGTCAGGAAACTTCGCATGAACCAGGCACAACGACAGCAGCAGCAGCAACTGCAGCAGCAGCAACAACAGCAGCAGCAACAACAACAACAGCAACAACAGTCACAATACTCCAGAGGAAATAATCAATCGGATTGTGGTGGACGCTTTGGGCAACAAGGTGGCAAAAAGAAGCATCTGAGCGAGTTAGTTATCCTGGAAAACTCTGACAATGCAATCTGTATCATTAATGACACAGCTCAGTTTAATAAAGTGTCTGCCGATTACAAGTTCACGGTTCTGCCTGATCATCGCTGGAGGTGTGAAGTTTACTTGGAAGGACAGTATGTGGCAGCAGGAATTGGGCCCAAGAAAATAGTGAAGCACATTGCAGCAGAAGAGGCCTTAGCAACTTTGAGACAGACGCAAGCTGTGGTCAAATCCAACCTAAGAAAGGAGGGGCACAACGATGCCATATCCCGATCCCAGATCCTGGCTCGCTCCGGTGAGGAGGCCACGAGGCAGGAGATTAAGGAAGACAACATCGGAAACCAGCTGCTCCGCAAAATGGGCTGGAAGGGAGGTGGTCTGGGACGAGATGGGGAAGGCATCGCAGAACCAATCAGAGTGAAGGAGCAGTTCTCCAGAGAAGGGTTGGGAATGGACACGGACAAAACTGGAAACCAGCTCAGCAAGCGTGATATTGAGGACATCATTCGTAACTATGCCAGTTCAGACCGCCAGGATGACCTTCGCTTCTCGACCGACCTCACCAACGATGAACGCAAGCAAATCCACCAGATCTCTCAGAAATATGGCCTACGAAGCAAGTCATACGGACAAGGACGGCAACGGTTCCTTGTTGTCAGTCGCAAAGTACACAAAGATCAGCTCATTGGTCAACTTTTACAGGAAGGACAGGTGGGACGATATGAGCTGGTGAAACCCCAGGCGTCTCACTAATTTGCATGCAGAACAAAATGAAGAAAACAAAGTTGTCATTGACTTGGACTTCACAACAAATCACACTCAAGTGTAACTGCTTTGTTTTTACTTCTGTGACAAATTTACAGCACACATTAATAAATGAGAATCCTTCAGGTAACACCTGTGGTTTCCACATTCCTTTGCCATATAATGTATAGCAGGGGCTTTAGGAAATGTAATTTTCTTTTGTCTCTTGCCATTCCACATCCTGTATTTGTTTCACTTTTGCACAACTAGCTACTGTTCAGTGCTTTGTGGTATCATGTCCTGATGCTACAGTTAAAAAAAGGCTTTTGAGGTTTTTCCTCACCACTTTTTGTTTCTATTTAAGGAACCTGGCAGAATATGCAGCTTTTCACTGCTCGTTGGTGAACATTGTAGAGTGTTGACTCATGAAAGACGAGGATTAGAGGCGGTGACATCAAACTGTAGCTAGGTGCTCATACCAGTCTCGCTGTAGTGATACATCTCTATTCAGCAATACCTGCAGTGTTGTTTGCTCTGTTAACACCAGGAGATCATCCTAAAAGTACAAGCTGCATTGAAGATGTGATCTTTGTTAAATGTCAGAAATGTTGGTTTACGTGAGTACAGTTAACTTGTCCGCTTGTTTTCACAGCTGTAATTACTGAATAAATTAACTGATAACCATCAACTGGCTGAACTTGATTAAAATGGATATTTTTGTACAGTGAGTTATAGAGCAACAGAGACAACTTTTGCATATTTATTTTATATACAAGAAAATGTACAGTTTGTTACATGGGTTACCAGTGCAACGATTTATAATCTGAAAACAGACACAATCGGCACACAATCAGCCTAGTATGACAGCTGATTTGTAAGATTGTAAAATAGCATAGAAATGTTCTCACACAGCTTTTGAATGTCAGCATTATGAAACCGCATGAAACAAAGTGAAGGACCTGGAAAGGGTACTGAATGTCTTGTTTCTGTGTTGGAAGAGGGACAAATATATTCACCAATATCTAGAACATTTTTAAAAATCAAAAGGCATGGCTTTACAAGTACATCTGAGAGAAAAAATAACCCCCAAAGGCATCTGTTGAATGGACAACTTCCATGCCAGGTTAATTTTCTATTCCACTGAAAGGGTTTCAAAAGGCAGAAAGAAATAAAACCAAAAGGAGTGAGGCCACTGAAACAGAAACACCTAAAAACAGCTTTGTTTTTTGTAGATATGAACTCGTATCTACACAGAAAACCACACAGCAAACACATCTAATTAACTGTCACATTATCATCCAACCGGTTTACTTCAAGTATAAATAAACAGGTAGAAAGGTGACAACTGAGTCTGGCTATTGCCATTAAAAAAAGAAAAAAAAAAATAACAATGGGGCATATATCAAGAGTAACCCAGATATAACAAGGTACATTAACTTTTAACAAACATACGCTATTGCCCAACAATAGCATTTGGCAGGAGTGAATGCCACAACACAACAGCATACAAACTTAGCAACAGTTCTGGGACAAATATACTGAAGGATTTTAAGATGTGTCATTTTATTTTTGTGAGACCAGTTGTTTTCTTGATTATGGGCTGGATATTGTTCGTACTCAAACAATAACAGGGGTCAACAGTCACGCCAACTCTGTTCAACAATAGCAGAAACCCTCTTCTCGTACTCCCGCTTGTTTTCCTGGTACAGCTGGGCTGCTTGGCTATTGGCTGGACTGTTTGGATTTGGCTCATCCAGTAAAGACTAAATATACAACAGAATGTCAGTGGGTTAGGTTTCTATTAATGTTAGGACAATCATACCATGTATAAATAACTTGATTGTTTACAAACATCTGTGGATATTATTTTGTATGTGTCACTACAAAACAGATTTTTTAAAAAATTGATTTGCACCGACACACAATGTGTTTATCTGCATCAAGAGAGATTACCTGTATTGAAGTTAAGATTGAAGAGACATCGTAAGTTGGACTCCAACGATTCTGAAGAATATCTAAGCATATGCTTCCATCTGCATACACTGTAAACAAGCATACAGAATATAAAGCTATTTTTAGACAAATGACTGGATGAACAGAATACAAGTCATTTTCCTGGGATAAATGATAAATGTAACTTTTTATTGCTACAAATGAAATTGTTTGTGTACTGTAGTTATCAACCCATGGCTAAGAAGTACATACC
Source organism: Micropterus salmoides (assembly GCF_014851395.1). Taxonomy (NCBI): domain Eukaryota; kingdom Metazoa; phylum Chordata; class Actinopteri; order Centrarchiformes; family Centrarchidae; genus Micropterus; species Micropterus salmoides. The sequence continues at coordinate 23,718,934 of NW_024044237.1, forward strand.
GTTCGGATGAAACATTTTGGAGACAAATCGCACTGTTGGAGGTTTATTTGGATATTCCTCTGTGAATTCAATGGTAAGTTTGAAGGTTCCTAGAAGCAAGACATGGCATATTGTGAGCTGAAATACAGTCACTAAAAACAGTGTGTTACAGTGATCTAACCAGTGGTTCTAAAACTTTTTCACATCAAGGACCCCTAAACTGACACAAATTAGACCCCCATTTGATAAGATTTTGTCCCAGGATCGCCCATCTGATTTGGCGTTTAGATGTTTTATTCCAGAAAATGTTTGAAATCCATGACCAAAATAGTCATGCATTCAGTCACTATGTTACTTATGGATGGAATTATAGTGAAAATAAATGATTTGCCTTTTTGCTGGGGACCCCCTCAAGGACCCCTGGAGTTCCCTGGGCCCCACTTTGAGAACTACTGATCTAACTAGAAAATGCATTTATCAATATGTCTGACTGGTTGTTTTGGTGATGTTGATATGACACTCAAAAGAAACACTAAATCATTTGTGTTAATCAGCTGCCAACTTGTGTGTGTGATAAAACAGATTCATAGTAGTGAAATAGTGCCTGTAAAAGAAAAGCTATAAAGAACTGTATTTAGAACAGTTCTTTTCACGGTCCACAGATGGTGAAGAAGTCAAATGTTTGCCTTCTTGGACAACTATGTGCCAGTCTTGGTTTTGTAGAACAATTTATCCAGTCCAGTGCAGTTAAGTAATTGGTTAAAACGTCTAAACTTTTTTGTAAACACAGACTATCTGATCAATGTAGGAGGCCTGATCAATAGTTGTTGTTTACTGGCAAAACAAACTCACCTTCAAGGTACCATCTAGAATCTACTTACATCCATACAACCCTATATGATCCAACTTCCAAAAGCCAATGCTTTTAGAGACGTAATGAATATTTTCTGAATTATGTCATAGCAGGTTTACATTGGCAAGATAAATTATTTGGCTAAAAAGAGCTAAAAGTAGGACTTACCATCTTCAAAAGGTGTTCCCTCCGGTCTAAAAGAAAAGTAACAAACAGGTTATAAATCAACTTGCAGAAAGCTCCTTTTATCTTTTCAGTGATAAAGCTGTAGTTTACTGACATAAACTGCAGCTTTATCACTTGTTTGACCTTCAAAAACAAGCAGTGAATACTTACTCAAAATAATTCATTACTAAAATCTCTAAAACCCCTCTATAGTAGTTTTAAACAAACCAACTTACCCAAAAATGACGGCGTTCCACACCATGATATTGTTTTCTGACGGGGCCCCACTAACTCCAGCTGGAGGATCCTCTTGCAGCCTGTAACACAGAGAAGTCAACGTCATTACTATTAGACATACTATATTATGCCCCTGATAGTGGTCAACAGGGCAGATAAGTAAATACTATTGAAACGTTTGAATGTACAAGTCAGCAGACAGCAAGGGTCTGTTGATCATGAAACAGGAATACAAGCCCAAAGTTGTATCTCTAAGCCAGGATAGCCAACATAATACAAACATTATTATACCAATAATTCACCAGGATATTTTTTTGTAAAATAATGACATCAATCATACTGTAATAATACTGTAAAATAAATTACTTAGAATAGTCTAGTCTAAAGTGGACTGTTCTAACATTACCTGAGTGAAAATTAACAATGATAATCCTAATTAATGTTTATTGAAGTTTTATCCATTAGTTATGTAGGTAAAAATAATACCATGAAGATTGATTCTGACAGTGGGCCAAGCAGGATTAGATCTTGGACGATGTGACCATCAGTACTGTTTAGTTGGAGCATTCTGTAGATCAGGGATAAGAAACCATGTGCCGTAGCCGACTGTACTGAGTGTCTGCAGGTTTTTATTGACTGCATGGCAGATGGTTGCTTATCCTCAGGCTTAGACCCGGGGCCCGGGGATAGGAGCTTCCTTAATCAGTGTGTATTTGACAGTGTACATCTACCCAAAAGTTTCATCTGGCTGTGCATGGCCATCTGGCCAAAGACTTGAACTGTATCCACGATAACCAGTTACAAATACAGCACAAATAAATCATATCTGAACACAGCCATTAACAATATCGGGGAGGGCTCGAGGAAAAGTGATTATGTTACATTTGATAATAAGTTGCAGTATTACGTTTTTGACATCTACGAAAGCGAGCATTAAGTTGCACAACATTAACTTTCCCCTCTTGGCTAATTGTTACCTTGCTAATGCTGGTGTCAGCGCTACATGCCAGTCACGTTAACAATTGTCGGTACCTGTCAATAGCTTGCCGGTCATTAATTTGTTCATACTACCCAAAATTTGCAACGGTTATAATCCGCCCGTGTCTATATGTTTATTTGTATTATTTGATAGTGGTGGTGATGAAGTTTAAATTGCCGTTTAAGCTAACGCTAACAAGCTAGCCTTACATTGCTAACGTTAGCTTTAGCTACTTCTCTGTTGTTTTCTTTTCGCTTACCGTTTAAAATCTCTCATTAAACGTCGTCTTGCTGGAGTTGACATCCTGTTTACACGGAAACCTAAACCCTTAACATACACGTAAGCAGCTCAAGTGTAATGATTTTTTTTTTTTACCGGTATATTATTTTAACTTCTTCCGACGATTGCTAGTTTGGCAAATATTTGGCTGCCTCTGCTAGTCTAAGGTCGCTTCCACTTACACCTGAAAGAGGACATTAACAGAGACATACTCTAAATTGGTGCGCTGTATAGCTACATAAACACAAACTAACAGCATCACTGTACGTGATTTTGTTAAATAAACATGCTTACTTGTGTGAACCAGTTTCAGTTTGTTGTAAATATAGCTAGAGTATTCTTTAGTTTGCGGGAAAGGACCCTATCGCTGCACTTGGATCATTCCAGCGAAACTGACGTCATGTGTTTAGCACCCATATTTAGTTTGTTGTTCGGAACACGGTAAAGAATGGTATGCTTTTAAGGTTTCATCCTTCCCTTCTTCCACTTATTCATTTTTAATTAATTAATTAATGTATCGATTAATATAATCCATATTCAGTCATTTACTTTAGGAATAACGTGACTAAAACAAGGTATTCATGGCTGACATCTGGTATTCAATTTACAGTAACGTTAAAAGACCACTAGATGGTAACGTTACCTAGCTCCCAAGTGTTGTACATTATATACCACAACAACCCCCGACACGAGCGTAACATGATTGCCTTACATGGAACTACCATGGCCACTACCGCTTGTGTGGTTGTCAAACCGCTGTAAAAACTTTTCACACATAAAATAATAAAAAAAACCATATAGTGTGACATTGTTAATGATAAAAATGGTTATTTCAAGAATTGTCGTGCCAGTCCCATATGGTCTAGCGGTTAGGATTCCTGGTTTTCACCCAGGCGGCCCGGGTTCGACTCCCGGTATGGGAACAGCTATTTTTGTCTATCACCGCAAATATTAACAGATAATAAATCATTGACCCAAGAACATACCGACATATGTAACATTTTAATCTCCACTGGGAGCACATAATAATTGACAAATGTTGAGTGTTTTCGACGGAGGTTATTTGATACAGCTATCACAACATAGACTCATCATTTCCAGAGAAGCTAGTGTAGCTTAGACCCCGCCCGTTAAAGAGTTATCCTCAATTGCTCTCATCTCACAAGGGCTTGGACATTCCCGGAAGATGTCCATTTCACACTTATCGTAGTCTAACGTAGTACAGGGGAACAAACTCGACTAATAACAAACTCCAACCTTAGCTCGTACAACCGAAATTTTTTCGTCCGCAACTTAATTTGAGTAAAGCGTATAGAGCTGTTGATAGACTGATAGCTGTTGATATTGCATGTAACGCCACACCTGTGACCGCGTAACGTTATGTTTACTAAACATTAAATCGACAACTGTCACTGTCGCTAAATACCAGTCTTTTTAACGATTTGCTAAAATCAAAAGCTGTTCCTTGGTTGTAGATTACACTACCCATGGTTACTAATATCGATTAAGAATAAATTATGTAACGTTATTGGTCATCATTGACTTTTTAAGGATTGGACGCGGAAACTTTTCCATCGCGTCTTTTAGTCCACCTTCGTACCTCGACGCTTTGGTCAATTGTAAAACCTGTCCTGGTTCCTTTTGGTCTCGCTTACTACTACTAGGCTGCAGCCAAACTTTGGTGCCGGGCCAATCATTTCACAGGAAAATGTGACTGCTAGGAATTCCCCACGCATCAGCCCCTGTTGGAGAAAACTGCAACCTTGTGTCAGGAAGCCCATGAAAGCAGCAGGAGGGTGAACTGACCGGTGACTGTGCGATGATGCAGCTTTAGTACCAGGGATAATAATGTTCTTCTAACGTCGCCTTGTTTCATGAGGACAGCCACTAACTGCCTACATAGAGCCAGGGAATATACTCTGCTGATGACAACTTCTATCAGGGTGAGTCCACTGAGTATCTTTAAAAGCATGTTTTATAGTTATTGTGTCCTTTCCTGTAACTGCAACTGTGTGGATATAATTTGAGTTCCCTGTGGAGGTATACAAAGTTTAGATTTTCCTCTTATTGGTGTTTTCATGAGTAATAATCAGGACTTTTAGCAGATAAATCCATGGGATAATATAGCAGTTTGTATACCAGAAGCCTTTTATTGCACTGTTCCTACACTCAGAAAGTTGTCAGACTACAACTAAAGAGGAATGACTGAACTCATACGATGTTAGTACTAGCCCTGCATGGATATATGACCTGCAGCTCTGCTTTGCCTACTACTCCATAGGTTTCTGTGACTCCCCTTTGTGTCAGTTAGCCAGCATGTGACTGCACTGTTGGTGTGTGTGGCTGTGAGTGTGTGTGTGTGTGCTGAAAGTCAAGGCAATTTAGTGCTGCAGAGATGCCCCTTTGACAATGCAACAGCTATACCATACTAATAATCCATTTGTTCACATCAGATAGCAGTTATAAGAGGAATGCTAGTGCCATTTTAAGTACTTAGTTGCGTTTTACTATAATTATTAGAGCTATAATACTAAAAGTTGTCCATAGTCAGCATTAACTCATGGCCCTGAGTCTGTGACACCAGGTGTGGCCTTGTCTAGAAGACATGGGGAATGTTAACCTACTGTTTATAACTGACCCCTCAACAATTTGAATATTGATCCATTCTGCCTCAGACTAGTTAATTGGTATTAGAGAAGAAATAATTAGTCAACTGACAGAAAATTAATCACAACAATTTTGATAATCGACTAATCATTTAAAGTATTTTTTTATGCATAAATGCTTGAAATGTAGTACTTGCAGCTTCTAAAATATGGATAATGGCTATTTTGTTTCAGTCTGCAATGGTAGTAAACTGATTTTTTTTGGCCTGTTGATTACAAAAAATAAGCAGTTTAAACATGTCAATGCGTGCTATGGCAAACTGTAATGGGCATTTTTTTACTATTTCTTGAAATTTTACAGAACACGTTGCAGCCCTGTTTGGCATGAAATTAAACTAATAAATAATGAAAGCTATGAAAAACTATTGCAGCCATTGATAATCTGACTCCACAGTCTCTCATTCTTTCCATTGAAGAAGCATCTGAGCATGAAAATATTCACTTAAATAGGAGGGAGTTGCTTTAGGAGTGAGTCTAAATGGTCATTGAGTTCCCTCGGAATATAAATTAATGTTATGTAAATATATGTCTGCAGTGCTTGAAAAAATTGATAAACCTTATTCTGTGGCAAAACCAAATGTTTGCCAGATGTTTACATTTTTGAGCTAAGATGCTTGTATCATGGGACAGACAAACACAATCTCATTGGTCGACTGCAGTTGCTCCCTTCAGAGGAGTTGGCTGTGACACAGAGGGAAGGGGAGAGTTACGAGCGTTTGGCTCGTGAGTCCCACTAGAGACGGGACTAGCTGGACCCACCAACCCTTCACCCACCCTTTCACCCCCTCCTCTACAGTCTTCCTATGATGGGAACACTGGCAGTGGCTTGTGGATAATTGGAAACTTCAATCCACTGAAAGCAATTATCCAGAGCAAGACTTTCCAAATATACTCCAGTGGGGAGTCGTCTTGTTTGTCTCAAGCACGGGTCCTTGTTTTAGAAACATCCTGCCATGTTTCTGCCCGTCCATTCAGCCTCTTTTGCCCCTTTCCTCTCTGGTTTGATAGCTTTGAGTGATACGGTCAGTTGTGTGTGTGTATGTGCACACTGCAGACTGTGTGGTTGAGGCTAAAGTAGTTCCCGGTAGTCTTCTTATCCTGTGACAGTGAAGGCACCATCAGCATTCTGAGCAGCTGAGGAGTGCGATGACAAGCAAGAACAACAATGGCGTGCTGTCCTGTGCTGTGCTCTTTTTAGTGACGTGGAGCTCATCACACACTTCTTCCTCTTGCCCAAGATGTACCCGCCTGCCTTAATGGGCTGCTGGATATTGATTCCGCTACACAAAAAGAAGATCTGAGCTTTTATCCTATTTAGGAAGCAGTACTCCAGTTACACAAAAGCTTTCAGAGTGGCCTTGCATGAGATGGAGAAGGGAATCCAACGGCTTTTTTTCTTTTGCAAGATGGCATATGTGGTGGTATGAAAACATCTTACTCCCTGTAACAGTGTTCAGAGATATTTGAGTATCCAGGAGCTAATACAATGTTGTTTTACCCAGAGTTTTATGTTCCCACACTTGCACCTACAAATAAAGCTTACTTTCTTACTAACTCCTGCAAGCTTTAAAGGAGTGTGATGACTGAAAAAAACACTTTACTGAAGCCACCTTGTTTAAGCAGTGACCCTTTCTTAGGTGTAAATTAGTGTAATTTGGTGCCTTAGAAATAACCACAAGATGGCAATGTTCATATGCTTTAACTAAACAAACAATTATGAGATGGCTGAAACCTCAAATGACTTGCAGAAATGCAGGAACTGAAAAGAGAAATAAAACTGTTAAACTTCCCTTTTTTCCGTGTAGAAAAATACCCCACATTGGCCTGTTTGCTGTTCAGGGAACTGCTGTTCGCAAAGTTCCTTTATTGTACACTACTCTTTTACCACCCCAGGCTTCTGACACCTGAATATCACCTTGTCAGTAATGTTTGATTGCTAGGCAGCAGTAAACCGCCGCCATTGGACATGACGTCAGAGAGAAATTAGAGACAAGGGAAATTCCACCTGTAACCTCACTCGGCTCTCATGCTGCCTGTCTCACAAGCATGTGACTTGGACGAGTCATCGTGCCTTGGTTTCTCCAAGGATCTGTGCATTGTCATGATGTAATGCAGGCATACAGTCAAACTATTTTTAGCATAAAAAAGAAAACAGCTTGAACTTTGACCGTTACAAGTTTGTAGTTCTGATATAAATGCGATTGTAAAGGTTAGTTTTGTGCAATTAGTCAGACTTAAATATTCAGGAGGTGGACAATAAATTGATAAAAACCATACAAACAAAATAAGTGCTATTATGATGCACAGTTTTAATACTGTCTTCAATGATTGGATAATTTGTATTCCATAATAATAAAATTACAAATTGAGAGAAGACTCAGAATAGAGTAAAAGCCTTACAGTTTTCCTTTAAGGAATAGCTCGACATTTTGGGAAATACGTTGTATGGCTTTCTTGCCTAGAGTTAGATGAGAAGACTGATTCCACTCTCATGTCTCATGTCACGATCTGTACACTAAATATGAAGCTTCTGCTAGCTGCTGTTTCATGCAGACATGAAACTGGAGAAAGGACTGGAAACAGGAGGAAACAGCTAGCCTGTCCAAAACTAACAAAACCTGCTTGTAAACCCACAAATTGTTGTTTTTACACTCCAGTTGTTGTACAAATTAAAATAAATGGTATATAATGTATAATTTAGTGATCTTTACAGAACCAGGCTTGCGGTTTCCCCCTTTCCAGTCTTTATGCTATGCTAAGCTAACCGGCTGCTGGCTCTAATCTAATACTTGGCTAAAAACCGAGTAAGTGTATTTTCCAAAATGTCAAAATAAAACGAAATATTTCAATAAGAAATCAAATTAGCTTACATTCATCTGAAAATGTTGAAATCCTTCAGAGAAAGTAAGAAAAGGTCATGCTATGATGTTTTGTCTGCAGGGAGAAGTACTGTAGGATGAATATGAATATATTGTGTCCACTCTTGCAGCATGTTGACATCATGAGATTAGTTAACCACATTGCTTGGGTATTTTTATGGTGTCCGCTGAGGTCCCAATAAGCACAAAGTGTAGTAGCTGATGTTTGTGTAATTACATAAAGGAGTGCTGGCTTGGTTTGTAATGTTCTAGCTAACTGTAGCTAATACACACAAAGTAGTTCCTCACAGAAATAGAAACGGGCTCTGCCTGCAACTTCAGTGCATAATGATATTTCATCATCGTCATTTTTCATGTCTCTTAGAGCTAATGAGGTTGTAGTGAGTGGTTCACGGAGGCCTTTCATGAGTCAGCTCTGCCACCGGTGGTGCTTGGATTCAAACAGTGAGCTTTGCCCGAAGAAAGCTGAAGGATCTTTCCTCATTCAACTTTCGACAGACTCAACAAATGTGACTAATCTAAGCGAAGTCAGCGTTGACAGAATTTGCATGAGCTCTAATCCACTGAGGAACAGTTGTCTATCTTCACCATCAGTACATTTTGTTTGTTTTTTAGTTTGGGTTAATTTCAGAGTGACAGGTAGTCCACAGGCTTGTTGAATTATTTAATTGCATGCAGCCAGTGGGTATTATAATCTAGGCCCTGAGTGACAGAGCAATATGCTCTTAGGGCCTCATGGCATTTTATTAATAATGAGTTTGCTGGCTGTTAGCACACACTGGAGCAGACGTGCTCTTAGCCCTGAAATAGCTGTTGTGACACAGATGGACTTAAAACCTCAGTTATTGTTTATGATAAGATGTCTGCATGAGAAAAAAACAGTTTTGTGGTAAGTGATGTGACGTAGCAATGAACAATTTCCGCTGGTATTTGACTGCAGGTTATAGCCCATAGAGGTGGATGTGGATGATCTGGATTGTTGGCCTGCTCTCTGCATTTGATAGTAATTGAGTTGCAGTTTATATGTGTTTATGTGGAGTCAACAACAGCTAATCCTTGCATATCTGTTTGGCTACTGTATGTTGCATTTTTATGCTATCGTTTGGTTTATTGGGCAACCCAACCAGAAGATGAGTTGAATGCAATGGGAACGCTACCTAAGCCCCAGTACATACAAGGGGGCTAACAATCGATCAAATGCGTTTTTCTTTCAGCTCATAAATAGATATACTGTTTTGGTTCAGTTTCAGGGCTCTCATCAACACCGTTTCCAGAGTATTTAGCAAGAAACTCTGCTTCACACTACTTGCCTAGTACCAAACGGAAGACAGGTTACACAGTTAGTGACTAGCTGGTCAACATAGTGGAGCATTTAGCAGCTGAAGAGCCAGACATTTCCCTCAGGAGTTGGTGAAAATCAAAACAGAACTTAAACAAGAGTGAATATTGTACTTACATTCATCAAATAGACAGAAATATGACTCCAAATGAATGCTAATGTTCCTTCATATCTACTGGATGTGTAGAAATACTGTCCTCCTTATGAACTTAAAAGGTGATAATATGTCAATGTTGTGTTTACAGCTTGTTTCCGCTGCTCCAAAGTAATGGTTGGTTTAAATCTGGTCCACATATGAATTTATTTCCTCCCAGTTTGATTTTTCACCAGTCTTTTATTTTAGAGTAATCATGTAATATTCTGAAAAGGCTGCAAAATCTGAGCACAAAAATTAGCAAATTGTCAGGATAAACACTTCAGCTACGAGCGGTTTGACCTTTAATTGTTTTTTTCATGGAATACAATCTCAAGCTGCATTATTCTACTAAACATGCAATGTGTGATCACTGATGGTTCAAGAGGCCCCCCCAAGGAGACCAGGTTTAGGAGCCCTGGTCGATAGTATCTCTCCAAGAAGCCATTTGCAAGTGCATTCATGGTTCATATTACATATTGGTCCGAGTAAAGTCAGGCTAACTGAATCCCACATTGAATATTATCTGCTAAAGTCCTGTGGTGTGTGCGTCAACTCTGCTCTGAGGTGCTAATGAATCTTTAAAGCTTTACACCTACACAGCTCTTTGTTAGGTCTGTATGTCATACTCAGTCAGCACTGTGAATCATCTTCGATCCTGGCTCAGCTCAGGATGGTCACTGTCCGAGAATGATAAAGTTTTCGGAGAGCTGACAGCTTATTGAACAAACTAGATAAACTACAAACTAGTTGCAACAACAAAGTCTGACCCCAGCCAGCTGGCACGACTTTAAACCAAAAATAACTGTGATTTTTACACATCACCTTGGTATCCTTCAATCTGTCCAGACCTGATAGATGTTTTTTTAAAATAATTTCTCCTACTATAATTCTTTGTCCTTCTCAGTGGGCTTAATTATAATGCCATGTCCTCTTGTTTACCTCATTCTGTCTCTTGTGGGGTGCACTTCTGTCCTGTTAGCTGGCCTCTGACAGCCTCAGCTGAAAGCTTCCCTGTTCTGTATTTGAGCGGCTAGAGCAGCCATCTGATGACCTCCACACTACACAAATAATTCTGTGCGTCCTCCAAAGGCTCCCATATCTCATCCTGTCAAGGATTGCTTCAAAATGTGTGTCAGGTTTTGTGATACCACAGTCCTCCAACCTAACTCTCCTGAGTGATCAGAATTTTACGAGTGCAGTTCATAGCTTTTTGTCTGGTAAAAATTAGTTTGGCATGCCTTGATAAAGTGTGTCATATAAATTCATGTTCATGTCGGAGCAAAATATAAAACACAGTCCTATTTGAAGGCTCCATTTGCTAAACTTTGACCCCCTTTGAATGTGGTATGAGGCCAGCTTCTGTTGTTGGACTGTTACAAAGAACTAGCACAAAAGAGTAACCAGTGATTTCATTCTTAGCTCAAAGGAAAGGTGTGTCCTTTTAGTTAGTCTACAGGGTCACCGGACTCGCCACTGATCACACATGAAGGCTTTTTTGTTTTGCTCGAGTTAATATGCCACCACTGTAGAAGTAAAGCAGACAATGCACCGTGCTTTTTGTGTTTTCACACTGTTGCCTGATTTTAATTGCATGCCAGTGACATGTCATGAGGCATCGGCAATTTAAAACATCTCCACTTTTATTGCTTTTCCCCTAAGTGTGGGTGTGATTTGTTTCGCAAATCTGGGTGAGTTTGCATTCAGTGTTACAGGAGATAATTGGAAATATTGTAAATTCTCAGGAGAGTTAAGGGCAAAAATTTTTTTTGTAAAACACACAATGAGACATTATTCACATGCCACTCATGAGGCTTTGCAGTTTAGTCTGGATTTATGGCCATGAATGTGCCTTTCTAGACACTGTAAACCAAATACCAAAGATGTGTGTCTGTCTGGTGTAACTAAGTCTGCTGCTTTTCTATTTTTATTCAGTCGAGTTCAAACTTTTGAGCTGTGATTTTCTAACAATCTAGTGTCTGTTTTAGCTGAAGATGAGCAAAGATGATCTTTTGCATGTTTGTCCAACCTGAAAGAAAGACCCTCCTTTTTTGTGTTACTTTGTTTTTCCATGTCTGACTCAGGAGTTTAGGAGAGTGTCGTTCAAATCTGTGATTTTGGCCTGAATGAAGAAAATTTACTTAACCTGACATTTTTTTGACGGTATTATTGAATATTTAACTCTTGCTTGCCATTATGCTTCTGGTGTTTATTGACCTGTAGTGGAAATGGATGCTGTTCTGGGAGTAGTAATCTGCTCAGATTTTGAAAACCTATGAAATGGTTTTAGAGGGGGAAATTGCTTATAGCTGTTTTACACTGTTTCTAAAGCATGTTCATGACACAAATAGAATTTCTTGTGCTTGAATACACCAAAAAACAGCTACTGCTTATATAGCCAATGGGAAGGTGTGATATTACAGGGTCCCTGAAACCAGTCCCCTAAGTAGCATTTCAGTATCAGCGTTGTTGTGCTAAGCTGCAGTTATGTTGACAGGTATGAGTTGTCTGTCTCGGACTAATACAGTCCTAAAGGACGTAGTAAAGTCACTATCGATGCGCCATATTTTCCCCATGATGTCACCATTATGCTATGGTGACATCATGAACAACAAATCCGTGTTAAAATCATAGAAATCCTGCTCTCTGTGAGCTCCTACACAAACACAGAGCAAAAGTCAGTGGTCAGCAGAACAGAAAGGCCACGCTGGAAAAGTGAACCAGGTGAAGTGAAGATAAGGTTACTCAAGTTGACGACAACTATGCTTGTTATGTCAGTGCAGTAAAACCTTCGAGATTAAAAATCTCCTGTTCAACAAGCATAAATATATAAAGGTGTATATAGCAGAGGTGGCCAAACTTTGATTGTGGGCCATATACAGAAAAATATGATTAAATTTTCAGCATTCAATCACTGTCTTCTTTCTTCATGGTTCTGCCATGTTTAATCAACTGTGGTAAATGTTTCCATTGAGTAGTAATAAATAATTGTAGGTTAAGTAGTTGTTAAAATGGCTGTGCCTCTAGTGTTCAAACTGTGCAATGTGCAATGTACAGTGTAAATTTATTAGAAATAAGCTCATGCCATAGTCATAGCAGGCCATTTAAAATCGGGCAGGGGGCCGCATTTGGCCCGGGGGCCATATATACCACCCCAGGTATATAATAAAGTATGTAATTATATAGTGACTTTGCTGTTATAAATATTACTGTTGCTCCTCTAGAAACGTCATTTAGTTATATTTAAAATATTGAATTCTGACCGTGCACTTTTAGTAATAAAAAGGACCAATAACATTTTTTATGTAGCTCTTCTCAGCTTTATCCATGAACACCTTCAGCACAAATTAGCACTGGCAGGTATTTTGGTTGCAAGCATGTTTGACATTTTGAGTTCATTTTAAACTATCAAACATCATAATTCTTACTAGGAAGCCTCGGGTTATTTTTGACACAGTCACAATGTTGACTTTGAAACATTTTACATTTATGATTCTGGATATACAACTGACACTTAATTAGGGTAAACTTTAGCTCATGTGCAGGTCTGTCTAGCTCAGTGAAGCTTTTCACAGGACATGTACTGACATTTAGTTCATTCTTGTTAATGTAGTTCCTCTCCCCAGAAACTACAAAGACAGTGCTATATATGGCTCAGAATATACTGGCACAGAGAGAAATAAATGTGCGCCTGAGGATTCATTAAAGAAGTGTGTCTGATGCCTAGCCATGCCTTCTTATCTATATGTTTTCTCCTATTTAAGAGACTTAAATTCTGTTAGGGAAATATTTTTTTCGACAGCTGTCTACTCACAATTAACAGAGTACTGGAATGCAGCGCAGTCTCATTACGATTGTCTTTTCTTTCCAAATTTGAAGAATATGCTAAATTTGTGCGTATAGTCAAAGCGCAGCACTGTGGCTCTCAAACCTTTTCTCACTTTATTGCAAACGTTTCCTTTACTTTGATGATTTCTGAGTATGAACTGTGTGAATATGTACATGAACTTTCAATCTCTGATTTATAAGATAATAAGGTTATTAAAGAATAAGGTTTTTAAAGACATGAAAGTGCCCTATTTATGGTGGCAACATCTTGGAACACAAATTGCCTGTTGCTCTCACAGGATAAATTACAATTAATTCATAACATCCCTAATATTGATAGAGATGTACTAAATGTGTGCAGCTCTTATTTAGACCTCAGATACAGTTTGGTGTTTATACAGAGATTCAATTAAATGCCATTGAATTTGCTTGTGTACATTCATGTGTGTGTTTTTGTGTGTTTACATAGTTGTTTGGGATTATAGCAGAACTGCAGTGCATTAGCCTTAAGAGTTTAGAAGAAGAAGTGAAGAGCTTCCTCCAAGGCTTTAGGGGGTTGTGGACAGTATTTCCAAAGGCGGTGATGAATGGAGCTTGTTTGGTGTAACTTTCCCTCACAGAAAGGCTATCAATTTGCACTGAAGCAAACAGCTGCTTTCCACTCTGAGCTGAACAGTACTGAACGGAGGCCAGGAAGAATTAATGTGATGATGAGAGCACTCGATGGAGACTGAGAGGGTGATTTGGGGGTCCGTGACAAACAGACTCTGCTGCAGTTACAATTGAGTTTAATGGGTTCATTTATAAAATATCAATATCCAAGTCCTCTGTTAGTTTATGTTCTTTCCCAACAATGCTTTCATCATTTAAGCCAGGTTTTATTTGAATATTTGACTTTTACTTCTGTTAAATTAATAAAGTACCAGATGGGGATTATCAGTGGAAAACGTGTAAATTGCTGCACAGACAAGAGTGTGAAGACAGTGTTTTCAACACCACAGACCACCACTTCCTGTTCGCTTGAATGTCATTTCTGATAAAGATTCTTATCAAGTTCTACACAGCTATATCTGTGTACACTGAACCTGACAACATATGCATGTGTCAGTATTACTATTCTGTGTCACCTACTGCATCCAAACTGTGACACTTTCTGCAACACCTTTTAATGTAGAATTTGAGACGAATACCTTGTTGTCTGAGTTAAACCCACATGTGATGATTCAGGAGTCATAATCACTGAATCTTGAAGAGGAGGAACAGGGGGAGGAAGAGAGGATTTTTGGGCCTCTGTGGTGAAGCACTTGCTCATACCTAAATGCAAATGACTTTACAGTTTCATTTCTTTGTACCTACCACCAATAGAAGTTGTTTTATGGCTTTCTACTGCAGGGAGAACAGCTCCCCCACAAGTCAGTAGCTTTACTGGCTCATTGACATGTCTAATAGACTCAATATTCACTGTAAATATTTTAATGGGACACAAGGAGATGTGAACTTTACTTCTTAGCTTCAACACAGATTTTAATCGCCATGCCTGGCCCATATTGTATGTTCAAAGTCTAAACTAAGTGCATACCTGTCCAACTGTTTACCTACACCTCCAGCACTCTCCGCCTCTGCAGGAGAAACCTGTCTATCGTCTTTCATGCTGTTTTGAGGTGTGGCCCTCTAGTCCGACCTCTCTGCTCTCCCCTCCCCCCCACCTGCAGCCCTGTCCAATTCCTGCCATAGATAGAACTCACCTGAAAGGATTTGCATTTTGGGCTGATACTCGTCGCTGATTGGCCAGGTGAAAGCACTCTGCCTCAGGGCTCCCCTACCAATGGCGACAGCGCTGCGTGACTCATAGGGAGAGGACAAGTTGCTCCACTACACTTCTCCTTTTTCTGCTTCAAACAGCAGCCATTGCCATTGTCTTTTTTTTTCTTCTCTTCTCCAGTTTTGTCTTGACGCTGTGAGAACGAGGTGTGGGGTTGGCCAGTGGTCCACGCCTTCAGACAGCTTTGTCCCCCTCTGAATGCCCCTTGGATTATTCCTAGTTTCCACTTTTGTTGTATATTTTTCTTTAGATTTTTATTGGTTACTGAGATCGACACTCGTTCAGTTGCTATTATGGACCTTGTCACCCGAATCCTGTGCCTTTGAGGTTAGTGATGAATAGTTCTCCACCTCCTTTTCACACTTTACCTATTTGATGGTTGTTGTTGGTAGAAAAAAAATGGCTTGAAATTGGTTCCCGAGAATTTTATGTTTAAGAAGTTTTAATCAATATTACTGTACGGCGTGTATATGGGAGCTGTACTTAAGTTAGTGGACAGGCAGCTATGTAGTTAGGTCGCCATAATGTACACCTTTGGCTTTATCGTTACATTTTCATTAGCACACTTGACATGTTAAAGTTTCTTAATATTACAAAGAGGACAATCTAGACCTGCTCTATATGAAAACTGCAATGAGATAACTTCTGTTATGAATATAACTGAAGTAAGGGAGCTTTAACAAGTCATGCAAGATCAATTATTCAACTATTTAGGTACATATTTTTTCTCCATCAAGCCTACTTCTGCATCAAATTTTGTTCAAGGAAACAGCAAAACAGTATTCACAGTACTATGATTACAAGAATTTGATATATTAGGCTTTTAAATTGGGTTGCACATAATCAACCCAGCTTCCTCAAACTCGGTTGAGACTTTCTATGGCTTGACAACGTGTGAGATCAAGTAATAGGTTTGAGATTTTGTGAAGAAAAATAACCAGTATGAACGATCTTCTGCTGATATGTCCGATTGTTGCTTTTCTTTTATGAATTGTTGCCTTATATGGCGTGTTGAAGCAAGGGCGGGAACAGTGTTTTGCAAGCTCCTGGACCAAGCCCACATGTATTTTTCATGGTGTGGTAATCAGTAATTACACATTGTGTTGGTTTTGATCCCCGATTGCTTTCCAAATTCAATATATTTATTAAAAATGTTAAATGCTGCATTAAATAAATATTATTAGTAGTAAAACGTCTGTGGTTTGTTGCTGTTACTCTCCACAGTCTTGTGCTTGGAATCAGTCATGGAGTGCTTCATGCATCAAAATCTTCAGTTCATCAGAACACAGTGTTGCTCATCTTGTAATGTACAGACACAGAAGGCCTTCCTTTCAATTCAAAGGGCAGTTTGAACTCGCAGTGTGTTGCTTCCTCTTTTCTGCCCATTTTAGTTGACCTTCCCTAAAGTCTTTTTTTCCCATCAACCAGTAAAATTATTCTGTTGCTGAGAATTGGTTTCTAAATGTTGCTCAGTGCAGCAGAGATAAAAGCGCACTTCCTGTTTCCCCAGAAATCTACTGCACTTTGTGGACCACACAAGACATTGTGCACATACTATATCGCTGAATAAACACAAGTACATCAGATTTCAACCCACTTCTTACTGAAGCTTTCTTCAAATGCCATAGGAAAAGCTCTAAACCAGTGGAGACCAAGCATTTTCATCCAATTTTGGTCTGACTTTTCTATGTTATGTTAAAAATACCTAAGCATTGGGATTGTTTCACCAGTTTGGCATTCAAAATTGATTTTGTTGATGTAATGTCTGACGCAACTTTCAGTTGAGGCCTAAGATGGGCAACTGAGAATAGATCACTCAGAGATACCAAATAAATATCTGAAAAGGCTCAGTTACTGAACTATTTTTAGGTTTGGATCAATTGGCCTTTCAGTGGAGGAGCAAATTAATTATTTTCTCGTATTTGTATTTAACACTTGCTCTAGAATCAGCACATGACCCAGTAAGTGAATAGCTCTGTTGTGTTGAGCAGACACGAGTTTGCATTTGCCCTGACTTTTTCATCATACTCTGTGCCCACCCTGATTTGGATTGTAAATGAGGCCCTCGTGGCTGAACTCATGCTGGAGGTGCTGTTTAGTGAAGCTTTGTGTGTGTCTCATTCTGAAAAAGAAAGGGAGGTGGGCGCTGGACAGTAGTTTCAGGTTGGCTCTTCCTTGAATACAAAGTCAACAAGTCTTAGCCTGTAATTAGATCATTAGGCTTGGGCAAGATGACGGAGGTGGTGCAAGAGAAGAGCGTGACGGGAGGAGGAGGAGGAGGAGGAGGGGTGGAGTTTATTACTACAGTCCCTGCATGCCGAGATATGTAAAAATGGAGGGTTTATTCAGTTTCAAGTTACAGATACATGCTTGGTTTAAAATAAACACTGAGCCAACTTTGTATGGTCAGATACAAACAGTTTTTCTATGCCCTGAATAGAACAAACACAGAACAAACTTCTGTTTCATGTGGCCAGGTACAACTTGTTCTTTATCACAGAAAGGATCAATGGTATTTCTTTCTCTGTATACATATCATATTGTTTTGCAGCAATAATACAAATAGAGTGCATTTTCATAGGCTAAATAATGATTGAAAGTTAGTGGCATAGACAAACTTTAGCTCACCTTGTTTGGTCTTAATGTGGAAACCAACCAAAATTATTTTAGAGGTTCTAACTAAAAGGAGACCAGATTTGCATTGTCATCTTTAATTCAATATTTTAAATTGTCACATTATGTTCGCCATGACAAGAATAATTTCTTTCTCTCTAAAGAGATAGCTGATTGGCTGCCCCATTTATTGAGGGGGATGTGGGAAGCCAGTGAAACTAGTTATGTCTTGTTTACTCATGGTTATTATCTTTTAATAAACCTGCCTGGAAAATGTTAATATGAGAAAGCAGAGTCAGAGCTCCTGTCTTGTTTTGATGATTTGCTTGGTTGTTCTATGTTGCTCAAGCATGGATTTGCATCATGTTTCCATGTCAGTTTCTCTATTTCTTCATTGCCATTATAATTTCCATAGCACTCTCTTTTTCTGGAGTGGATGGCGGCCTTAAGGTTGAAGAAGTAGGCTTGTGACGGGAAGTTTGAACTCCTGTAACCAGCTGGGAAAAACTGGGTGGGGAAAGTTAATGTGTAACACTCTACTCTGCCCTAACAGCTACTGTCAAGGCAAGCACTGTATCTCCAGATGCTCTCAAGACATAGCTATGCTCAGTAGGTCAAAGCCACGTGTGTCTCTGTGTTAATGTGCTGCAGGTAAACTCAGGAAACTCTTCCTTAATGAATAAAGTTAAACTGATTGAGCAACTGTGTCCCTATGTTGCAACTATCTCATACTCAGAGCATGCTGGGACTGGCAGCCTGATGTTCTGAAGTACATGTCAAACCTGAGCTGTGATCATCACATTTAAAAAAACACAGAGCCCAGAGCAGAGCCCTGAGACTCTCTCTATCCCGACATATGTCATTTCAACCCTGGAAAAAGTTATCTTTGTCAGAGAAGCAGTGGTGATGTTTTTTTTCTTATTGCATCTTTCTCTTCAGACTTATTTCCAGAGAACTGAAAAGGGTGTGGTGTAATGCTGGACTTTTCAGAGATTATAAAACCCTTTTAAGTTCCAAAACATTCAATGGTTGGCTTGGGTCTTTCAGGGATTTTTATTTTTGCCTTAGTGGTGAGGTGACGAGACTTTGAATGCATGCATACAGTTTTACATTTTTCAATAGACTCATTTGCAAATCTTTTTCTAATTTTCACATTAACATTGCCTTGAATCCCCCAGAAACTGTGAAACAGGGGAGCTCCCACGCTCTCCTTGCTACCCACTTTACTCAGTCTCAGAATGCTCCAGAAATGGGCAAGTATATGAGACTCCCATCACCCACCTGGCGGGAATGGGTGAAAGACAAGAGTGTCATGTTTTCAGACATAGAAAGCGAGAAAGAAAGGGAGTGTTTGTGTGTGTATGTGTGTGTGTGTGTGTGAGAGAGAGAGAGAGAGAGAAAAAGACACAGAGAGAGAGAGAGAGATGATATGTGGAATATCAGGTCACACCTTTGGACAACACTCCTAGTTATGCAACGTACCATGCCGGTCAGGGCACAGATTTTGTGCTAGCAAAAGCAATATGGCCAGTAGGTCCACTTAACCGGAGAGTCTATCACAATGCAGTGTATCAGGCTCAGTGGTGGAAAGTAACAAAGTACATTAACTCAACTACTGTATTTAAGTACAGTTATTACATACATGATTTTTATGCTACTGTAGGCTTCTTCAACACATTTAAGAGGGAATGTTGTAGTTTCTTTGCAGATTAAGAGTTTACATACAAAAACAATAATGCATTATAAAATATGTTGCATTATTACAGATTCAACTATCAAACAGTGTGTTAAATTGTTCAAATGTACTCCATGTTGACCATCTCTAACATTAAAATACTGCTTACACGTTAATGCATCAGTAATAATACGCTGATATTATAATATATAATGCAACAACACTGAGAAGGGCCTACTAAGTACTAATAAGTAAAATGTTGAATGCAGGACTTTTACTTGTTATGAAGTATTTCTACTTTTTATTTTTACTGTGGTTATTATACTTTTACTCAAGTAAGTACTTCTTCCATAATTGATCATGCTGGATATACCAAAAAAAGTAGATTTCTGAATAAAAAGTTCACTCTACTTGTTGGTAGAATGCTTAAAACGGGAAAAATAAATATGCTGATCATGAATTAGGGAGTACTGTACAGTCAACTACAGAGGCTAATACTGTTGAGATTGTTGGATATGCCTTGCCTTTTAGTAGCATGCAGTTCTTGTAACTGACTTTAAAGTTTAAAACTTTCTGTAGTGAACTACTGTACCGTGGAAATCGTGATAGTGCATGTATCTTGATAAAAGGTTCTAATCCGTCGTAGAGCTTTTGTGGGTGGAGGAAGGTTTGAGGTGTGAAGTTTATTTGTAATAGATAAAAGTAGCATGCCGAACCTCATAAAAGTTTCCATTACAGCTTTCTGTTGGCTTTGTCTTTGTTTGAAGCATGGTCATTTGTAAATATGGGAATATGATACAGCTAGCTGACAGTTAAATTGCTAGCACTACATACTATATATGCACTATAATGCAGTGGCCTGGAAAACACACTCACATTGCCACGTTTTTCTTTCCAATTACATGGGTTCCACCCTGCATGAGGCAACATGGCTAAAAAAATAGGCTCCCCAACTATAAGATGCACGTGAACATAAAACTGACATCCTAAGTGAAATTAATTTTATCTGACGTCTGTTGCCACCTCCCTTACACTCACTCATGCTAATTTAAACATCATGTTGGTTTTATTGCAGTATCAGTTGGTACAAAGAGGCATTCTGACCTAGACACAGAGGGAAATTGATTTCCCACTTGCTTTTCAGAGGCTTTGGTCTCAGACACCCAGCTGCAGTGGTGTCTGTGTCTGGAGGCCTCAGCAGCAGGCTGTCAAATGGAAAACTGGCCATGGCCATAATGACTTCAGCACTCAAATAATCTGTTGGTCAGAGTTTAAGTTAATTTATTTTTTCATTTATTTATTTTTGTCTTGAAACCTTCCGTCCTTTCCTTGATGTTTTGCTTTCATATTATTTAAATGTCACTTTTTTTTTCATCACATTCTCCAACACCTCCCTGTGTGTTCGCGAAGTGCATAGTGACCAGAAATGAAAGAACTGTGGTAGACTCTCAGGCATTTCATTTAGGTTAAATTGAGCCTCAAAGAGCCACATTTACGAGTGCGATCAGGCCTCTTTAGAGAAAATTTGTCATGCTGCTGGTGTGGTGGACAGAATGTGTGAATAACAACGGGCTGAACCACAGGTTTGACAGATGAACGCCACAGAATTCAAATCTAAACCCTTTTAACATTAACCCGTACTTCTAGCTTTAGATTTAAATTCTAGCTGTCATTCATAGCCTTAAGGTCAGTGCACAAATAGCTACATGCAGAGATGACAGATTTTGGGGACATTAACTCTATGGTGACATTTCATTTCTTTATAAATTTGTCCATCAAGGATTGTATTGTAAGTCCTTACATTTTAGCTTAATGGCTGCCCAGAGTGCTGCTCACTCTAATCAAAACAAACATTACACTTTACTCTCACTTGGGGCTGGGGTAAGCAATTTATTTCAGAAGCATTGTTTTTATATTTGTTGAAATTGTCTTCACATTCTGACAGAAATCAGTAAATCAAATGCTCTGACACAAAGATGTAAAAAAGAAAATCTGGTATCTGTGGCCATCACAGGACTTTAATAAGCATGGCCGATCATTTTATTCAGACCGAATGAATGAAAGAACCTGCCTGTCTACCTACCTGCCCGCATGAAAATGTGTTTTGGGGGAGTGACTTTAGAGGTAGGCCAGAAGGGAGGGGATGTGATCATTTCAGTTGGATACTTTTTAAAATTTAGCAGTCTCCTGCTAGTTTCTCATACTTTGCCTGCCCAAGCTTTTATTTAATGGTTAAACATTTTGGCAAATGTGCTTGTTCGCTCTCTCTTGCCAGGAGTTGGATGAGAAGATAAAGACCTTTTTCATCTGTCCGTTTATATATGAATCTATAGGCAGCAGCCAGTTAGCTTAGCTGAGTTTAGCATATGGGAGAGACTAGCTAATGCTACCTGTTTAATCCATACAGAAACCAAAAGGTGTAGCAAATAAACATTGTGGTTTTACAGGGAGTCATTTGCCATACTATTTCTTGGCTTGGTACACATTAAACAAACAAAATGTAACGTGTAAATTAGTAAGATTTAGAAGTGCTTGTAAGCAGATTTTTTTTACCTCTGGACAGAGCCAGGCTACCAGTTTCCCCTCTATCCAGTCATTATGCTAAGCTAAGTGTTTGCTTTCTCCAGTTTCATGTCTGCTGTACAGACGCGTACGTGGTATCGATCTCCTCATTTAATTCTCGGCATGAAAGTGAATAAGGTATTTCCCAAAATGCTAAACTAGTCTTTAAAGACTTTCGTAACATAATCTTCCTGTGTCTCAGTGAGTCACAATGTGTTTTAAAAATGTATTTATTTGACTTATCCTGTAACAGCAGTTTACTACACAGGGAGACGCAGTTTGAATATCCATTCAGTCGTCTGTTGATACTTGTCGTGCCTGGTCTTCAACTTATGTCCTTGTAAACACACATGGGCCTTTGCTGAGCTGAATAAGGCCCACCTTCTATCTCTTTCTTGTACCACAGAGCCTAATTTACAAGCTCTCTCCCTCTGCTTGTTCCTAAGCAACAGCCGCTCCTTGTTTACCTTTGCGTTTTTGCATTGTGATTCTTGTCAGAACAACATATCCCCCAGGCCCTCGGGAGACTGATTGTCAGGCCTCTTTATTCAAAGTACTATTGAAGCAAAGGTTACCATGTCACTGATGTATGTATCACCCTGAAAAAGTAATAGGTTTAGAAACATTTTTATTAAACTCATATACTTATCTTCTTCTACTTCCCACATATAATTATTACAGATCCTTGATATAGTTAAACAATAACGCCATGTAAATATATTGTTATATAACCAGATTAAGCACGTCTGTCTCTTTAGCAAGGTAGTTTATTGTCCTGCACCCATGCTGCACCTTCCTCACTGCCTGGCAATCATAAATGAGTGTTTTTCATAAAGCCTTCTCAAATATTGACCGTGCTGGGCAGTCTGTTCTTCTGTTTCACATCTCCAAAGGTGAAATCAACCTTTGATTGATGTTTGCAGCAGCTGAAATAAATTAAAATTGTTGGCATTAGTACAGTAATCCTAACTTTTTTGTTTTTAATCGTGTAGTGCACGTCAGACATAGTTCCAAAAAAACATGTCAGGATGACGAGATAAAGTGACTGAAGTGCAAGTAATGTTGTAATACCTAAAGCATGCAATCCAAACATTCGTCATGACTACATGAGTTGTAGTTTAAGCTTGTTAGTTCAGTCACATAGCTTAACCGTTTTTGTCCTATTTTGAAGTATGCACATGACATCATGAAATGCAATGACTCGGCACTTCTCTCCTGAGACTTTTACTGGCTTCAAGATTAGATGGAAACACTGGTCCATGATACCTAATACCACACTGACCTAGTATCCAGTTGTGTGAAATCAGATAAGCTGTTTTTGTAGCGCTTTTTAAACAGAGATCCTGCAATACTCCCATAAAGAAAACCCTCAATTCTCCAGCTTGTTTTTTACACTGAATGTTTTAGTGAATAGAAATGTATTGTCTGCCATTTTGGGAAATATGCTTATTTGTTTTCTTGCCAAGAGTTAGCTGAGAAGATTAATACTGCTCTTTTGTCTGTATGCTACATATAAAGCTACATACAGCATAGCATAAAATTTTATGTTTGCTCTATCTAATGAGAACTATCCACCTTTCAGCACCTCTAAAGCTCACTAAATAATATGTTTTATCTTGCTTATTTACTTCCTACAAAAACAAAGTGTAAAACTGACAAGTTGCAGTTTTATGGGGGTTATTTTATCTTTATGCTAAGCTATGCTAACTCTGCTGCATATTTGCTGTAGGCTACAGGTGTGAGAGTGGTATAGATTTTCTCATTTCAAAAAGATAAAAAGCGTAATCCCAATACTGTTGAACTATGAAAAGCTTGACCCCAAAGTGTATGACAAGACAGAGAAAAAATTTGGTTATCTCATATCTGTTTTTATTCCCTCTCTAGGCGTGTTACATATTGCTGCATGCCTGACTATGGGTGGACACATCAGTCTGCTTGTGTCCAGACCTGTTTGGTATGCAGCCTCCTTTGTAACAGCTGGGTCCCCTGTTCATAGCCTTGACTGAGACTTGGAGCCCTGAGATTTCAGTGCTCCATCTGAACATGTAATTTTTAGTATGCTGCAATGCTGGTGTGGAAATTATGTTGGCAAAGTTCATACAGTGTATAAGCTCTGAATGGAATTTCTCCCTTTGAAAAAAATTAGCTGTTACATAATCAGATGGCGGCTATCAATGGTAAATTTGTTTATTGGTATGCTATAGAAAGAATCAGGATTTTCATCAATCACCTTGTTTTTTATTGGCGCTTGGTTTATAGGATGTGCTGTTATTTTTCTGGGTATGATATTCTCTCTTGCTGCTGCCAGTATACCTGTGCTGTGACATGTTAACGTCGGTATGAATGTAAACACATCAGAGATGGGCGTGTAAATAAGCTATTTCAGAAGCAGGTACAGTATGCAGCACAGTAGTGCACACAGTAGGGTTTGAATTTAGCTTTGTTTTACGAGAATTTATATAAATGTTGTATGTAAAATTATTTTATTTTGTCTTTTACCTTTTACAGAGAGGTGATTCTATGCACTAGCTTCCTGTACATGTGTAATATCTGTGGGAGGCTTGCTTACTGTATAAAAAGGAGAGAATTTAGCTTTTACACTCTAGTCATGCATTAAATTGCTCCCACACAGCAGCCAAAACAACAGCAGTCGGGATGAAGTATTTCAAATATGTCTGCAAGAAAGGAATCAGCAGGGCAATGCAAGGCAACTGACACACATGCACAGGCTTGCACGTTTTTATCCTTGCCTTTTGTGTTTGTTTTTTTTTTTTGTTACTTGGAATCATTGTGATTTTGAAATAGAAGAAATTACATGATCGAGCTGAGACACAAGAGAGGCTCTAGGGAGCAATATTTTTACCTGGCAGGTTCATATTATTTTCAGATTTAATTTCAGATTGCCAGAATTGAACAAATAGACAAAGGTTTTTCTGTCTGTTTGAGCCAGATGCATCGAATGCTATATAATTCAATAAAAGAGTGTAGTGGACATGGTCATGGCAGGTTATGGAAAGTAAAGCAGGTTAAAATTGTGTCTTACTTTCCAGACATTGTTTACATGTCCTGCACACCTGAACAGTGTCAACATATTGTTGCTGCTTGACCAAATGTGTCCGTTCAAAACCAGTTTCTAAAAGGACCAAATTTACAAATTAGATCTATAAGAAACAATGGACGATCAACATTTGTACTGTTCTCCACACTTACCAGCTCGGACAGGCCCTCAGAGCAGACTAACCTGTAAACTCAATAAATAACGTTGTGATTTTGTATCTTTAATTATGTATTTGCACATCTTGTTTCGGGATATCTAGAGAACGTCTTGCCATTTTTAGTGGTTAGGTCAATGCTATGACCTTGGAAAGACTCACAGTAATGTAGAAAACATTTAAGCGGCAGGACTCTCATTTTGTATAACATCACTGGTTGTAGATTATATCAGCTCTGCTGAGCACTGCTGTTGTTAAATGATGTAGCCTTGAGTGGTAATTTTAAAAAGATCCCCAACATTTATACATATTATTGTATGCTGTACAGACTGTAAAGTCCCTTGAGGCAAATAGTGGTTTGTGATATTGGGCTATATAAATAAAATTTACTTGACTTGCTAGACCAGTCTTACTTCACATCTTACTGACAGTGTCCAGATGCTTTAATAAAATCTTACAGCCTTGTGGACATTACAGAAGCACATAGCGCATCAAACTGTGATGTTTGAGGGATGCAGATGTCTTTTGTAAAACTTTGCTGCAATTTCCTGTCCTGTTTTCACAACTTCTGTGGCATGTGGCCTGTTGCCACATAATAGAAACAGGCCGCTGGGGGTAGTTTTGACAAATGCGCTGCTGTGTTAAGTTTAAGTTAAAACGGGCTTCTCTTTGGCAAAACCTGGTAAGACAGCAGTTAGATAGACAAGATGAAAATAAATGACAGTTGTGAAAAAAACATTGTGATTTGGATTTGTGTGGTTTAATTTCCAGGCCTATCGTTTGTTCATATTAACTAGCAGAAAAAGTAAATTCAACAGATAGAATTTTTCTACAATGTTAATGAATGGCTGTATGTGCTTTAGGGCATTTATTCTCAGTGGCTCATAAAAAAAGTTTGCAGGGTGCTCTAGTTGCACACATGGCATGTAAGTATACTGATATACTTGTCTAGTGTTCTGACCTATAAGTGAAAACTGTGTGACAGGAACCATGTAGTTTGTTCTGAGAATTTCAGTAAAACCGACTCATGGGGCCACAAGTAAGGGATGCTTGCATGCATGCATGTGTGTGTGCATGTGTGTGTGAAGGGGTGGGGGGTTAGTAATGCTTGTCTGTGTTTGCACTCCTCGTGTCACCATTGTGGGGAAGAAATGTCTGCAAATAGCAGGTGTGGCTTTGTGAGCGCTTTGTGATCCCTTTAATTCACCATCATTGTCATTAAACAACCTGAGTGTAGCAGGCTAAAAATGTCAGAAGGTGAGAAAATATCTAATGGTGTCTAATTTGTAGATCATATTTGAATAAACACTTTCAACCTGCTATTCTAATACACAGTATTGTATTTGTGGGTCCAAAAAACAGTTATCTGTGCTTAAACTACTAGAGACTTTGACTTGTGCATGCAGAACGTGTTTTCCTGTGGGTTTACTAAACTAAACTAAAATACATTTTTCATTGAAAGTCAATGATTTTTTCTTTTGCGTCACTTGTGTAGATAATTCTAGTAATGATATTATTCATGGAAGAAATGCTACCTTTGTCACAAGACTCATATCTACGAGAGTAATAGCATGTTGTTTGAGAAGGAAGGAGGGGGAGTTGAGAACTTTCCGCTCTTACACAGAGGAAGAAATTTTCTTCTCAGTGTGGTTTAACAGACAGGAAGTAGCAGAAACCCACTGCTCAGTGATGCTGTTCCTGTGAGTGCAAGATTCACAGGTCAGTTTGTGGGTGTTTTTTCTGCCCAGTTTTAAAATATGTCACTGCTATATCTGGCTGGCATCATTTATCTCGTATGCCCCTAAACAAGAAAGTCCAATTCGCTGCGCTGTGATACAGGTTATTATGTAAATGGTTGATATAGACAGAGAACGAATGGCCATTTGGTTCTCATCAGGAAAAATGCCTCTTACAAATCTGAATACAAACTGACCACAAAAGTGGAATCTGGTCTCTAGAGATGTTTCTGAATGTTTGTCACTGGGGACATTACTGAGCTTTTGTCCCTGTTCTCCAGATCATATTATCCCACTAAAGCTAATGTCTTATCTTGTGTCAAATGTCAAATGGTATAACTAATAGCCTAGTGTGTTAGTTGGCACAAACAACTCTTGTCACAGGAAAGCATGGGTCTTTCTCCTAGAACCTTGAGCCTGAATGGAAAAGTACAAGTCTCAGAGGAGATGAGATTAAATTCCATTCTCCTTCTGAAAGCCCATGCTCGAGGTGACTTTTTTCTTTTAGTCTTCATTTGGCACGGCTGAGCTAAATGTCTCCTACTTTCAGACAGACGCAGTGAGTGCTGGCTCGGACACAGTGCCCAGTGCAGGGTATGCGTTTCTGATGCCTTGTTTTCTGCAGCTGCATGCCATTAGCCACTGTCTATGCCTGCCTCTGTGCCCATTTCTGCCATTTTATCGCCACACGCATGGTGTGGCCTTAGGATTGCAGTGAATGCACTCCTTTATTCATCTCTATAAAGTGGAGTAGAGTTTGAAGCATGGTGAGACATGCTGTATTGTGCAATCCTGGGTGGTGAGTAAAATATAGAATGCACAGAAAATACTGTATACAAAACAGTTGTTAAAGTGCTGACATAGTGCTGTAGCAGTGGTGAATACCACCTCTGTGTGTTTTTTGTCTGGCGTTGATGCAACTGCTTAATTACTGTCTTCTTACTCTATTGAATTAGCAAACATTTTTGTAGCACTATGAGCATGTCTGCTGCTATAACTCAATCAAGACCTTATTTAGTATCTTCAAATATAGGAAAGATGAAGATTAATACACATACATAGTCATTGCTTACTTTACTTTTTCTTTCACTGAACTGAGCCATGTTTTTACTTTGCCAAAACATTTGTGTTTGAGCTATTTTTCTTGGCGCTAAAAGTACCATTGTTACATACTGTTGTGTAGTTTAATGACATCTGTAGTAAAACATGCCCAAAAGGGAATTGCTGCCCAGAAATGATGACCAGGATCCTCTGATGCTCTTATGGGCTATCACAGGGCTCCAGGAATGAGCTCGAGCCTCACATCACTGAGTCATTTCCTTTACAGGAACCCAGAGGATCCTGCAATAACAGCATGTCTGTGCTGACAGCCATTCAATGACATGG
Organism: Micropterus salmoides; assembly: GCF_014851395.1. Taxonomy (NCBI): domain Eukaryota; kingdom Metazoa; phylum Chordata; class Actinopteri; order Centrarchiformes; family Centrarchidae; genus Micropterus; species Micropterus salmoides. Next base: position 23,747,277 of record NW_024044237.1, read on the forward strand.
TAGTGGTAAACCCACGCATTTTCTGCCATCTTGCACATCAGTGTTTCTCTACACAGCTGAATTGGGAAATCTAAACCTTTGTAGGGCTCATTTATGGTTAAGATTTTTTTTTCTGTGAGTACTGAAATGTGTCACTCAGCAGAGTAGGATGAAGGGCAAAATCACTGTTTCTGTCAGTTTAGGAACCTTTGCAGGTGTTTAGTGAGTGCAGAGAGAACTCTTGATTTATGTCCAGTTCAGCTTTTACCTGTTACCTATACCTGTGTGGGAAAAAGATTTCACATACCAGGAATACCACCCGCTCTCTGACACCAACACCAGCATCAGCAGTCCTGTGACTGCCGCCGTATCTCCAACCACCCCAGTGCACTGCTGAACATGTCACGTCACCTGATGAAATCTGCATATTTGTAACCTGAGCTGAAAATGGCTGATAAGTAAAGTTTGCCCTGGTCCTTTTCTCGCATCTCTCCAATGTTTGCACTCACCACATGCAGGGTGAGTCATTGCATAGTCATTCAATTGGCTTAAATTACCTCCTTTCATGGTCAACAATGAGCTCAGCTGAAGAGACTAAAGCAGTGGAAGTAGAGCCTTCTGGGAATGCTCCATTTGTTCATGAATCCTTACTCTAATTGGTTGTTATTGCGACTGGCAGTCCCCATCCTGAAGGGGTGGAGTAGGCCAGTGTTTGCTTTATACTCCTCCTCAGTCTGCTGTTCACCAGGCTGCCATATATAACAGACAGTGGAGGAGAGCAGATTGATAGACAGAATCACATCACCATGGTCACAGACAAGGGCCATGATGGAGCCATACTATCAGCTTTTGGGATATTAGGGTAAATCACTGGGGCTGCTACTGATGATTATTTTCATAGTTAAGAATTTGACAATTGACAAATCACCTGCCTATCACAAGTGTGCAGACCCAAGGGAGATGACAACCAACTTTTTGCTTTTGTTAAAAGTAAAAAAAAGAAAAGCTGACATGAATTCAGTTTATTATATGAGACAGAAAAGAAACATTAATTCCTGGCATTGGTAAACATAGTGGAGCATTTAGCAGCCAAAGAGCCAGATATCTCCCTCTAGGTTTGGTGGAGACCAAAATAGAGCTAATGAATATGAAGAATATTACATACATTCATCAGGTGGTCAAAAACATGATATCCAATGGATACTAGAAAAATAGGTAAACTGTGTGTTGAATACCTTTGCTATAACTTCACAAGGTGATAATACATCAATATTGCGTCTTCTGCTGCTCCAAAGTGGCCAGAAATCAATTAATGCTGCTTTAAACTATGTATTTATTACAAATGATTTAAATAGCATTTTTGCCTTTGCAATGTGTTTGGACACAGGACACCACAGTTACACATTTGATGCTGTAGAGCTCATACTAAAATGTTCGAGTCTGTCAAAAGAAGGCCCCACCCAGAGCGAGTCACAGGCAGTCTATTTGCTCTGTGGGCTATTATGCATTGACTAACATCCCAGTAAAATCCCTCCCTTTGCTGTTCTCCTCCTCTTCTCCTCTTCATGACGTAGTAAGTGCAGTTACAACCCTGCTCCTGTGCTGGGACAAGGCAGCTGTTGTCATGTGCTCGGGGATAATGGGCAGGCTGCGTCTGACTAATGGCTGGCTCTCTTGTATCCCTGTCTGCTGTTAGCACCATGCCAACTGGGACATTCAGACCAATGATGCACTGTCAGGAGGGATATAGAAAATACATAAACACTGACACAGTCTGATGCATTGCCGTATGAATACAGCAGGGGACACACATACACAGACACATAAAGTCAATTAGACACACAAATATAAAGAACTGGGAGGGAGAATACAAGATTTACTGTTCACTTCAATCTTGATTCCCGCTGATCTTGCCAATCTCCCGCAGTCTGTTTCCTGTCATCTGACAACCCATTCATTTACCCCCATAAGCTGAAATGTTCACACTAACTACTCCATCAATATCCATAAATCTAACAGAACCTGTTACAGCTAAAGAGGAATCAAGATGCTCTGTTACAGAGAACGTGCCTCATATCTGGGAGAATGCAGCGAGGCTGGGCAGGACAATTTCAGAGTGATCCCATGTGACACAGACCACTGAGTCCTACACTATCTCATCCCACATGGGGTGTCTTGGTCCGGCTTCACAGAGACCAGATGAGGGCATCTGCTGTAAATGTGTGGGTGTGTATGGTCCATGTAAAATTGCAACTGGAGACTCACTTAGCAAGCAGACACATGTCCACAGACATGATTTCTTTTGTTTTGTTTTTTTAAAACATGATTTATACATCTTCCTCCATTTGGAAGATCCTTACAGTATATCCCCTTGTTTCTGCTTGAGTCTGGTAATGGCTTGACACACTCAATCAGCGCCAATATGCCAAGAAGACCAGGGCACTGAAGAGCTCCAGAGAGATGGCTGCAGCGTCCAGCTCAGTGAAACACTAGCCCGTCTCTCCTCTACCTCCCAGAAGGATGTTTTCCAGACCACAGTCACATGTTACTATTCTGTCTGGATGTTTGGCAGAAAGATAAACTAAATCGCAAAATTTGTTTGGCCCCTGTGCTCCACAAGCTGCAGAACTTGCCCCCCCCAATCCCCCCATCCCCCCATCCCCAGCACCTAGTCAGTCACACAGGCATTTCATAGAAAATAACCTCCACCCTGCAGCAGTGGAAAAAGCAGGGATGTGTGTGTGTGTGTGTGTGTGTGTGTGTGTGTGTGTGTGTGTGTGTGTGGGGGTGGGAGTGTACAAAACATTGCCATCTCTTACTTCTTTACTGCTACCAGTTCTTTGGTCCCTGAGAAGGAGGAGGTGGGGGTTTGTGGCCCTGGGCTGTCCGTTTATTCTTCAGCCTAACATCAGCCCCTCCCGTCCTTCAAACCTGCCTTTGGGTATGGGGTTGACACACACACACACACTAACGAGCACATGACCACCAGTTTCTCTCCCCCACTGCCTGTGATCACAGTATCTTCCCGAGGGTCAGCACAGAGTATCATCAGACGAGTGATCTCTCGTGTGTGTGTGTGTGTGTGTGTGTGTGTGTGTGTGTGTAGAGGGAGGGTTCGTTCAGACCCCTCTCCGCCCCAGCACTCACTCATGTGATCATGATATCAGCCCCGGAGCCTTAGGATCTTGGGTGGTTTGCTGAGGGGTGTCTTCACTTCAGGGACGGAGACAGCTATGAAATGAGAGGCATGAAGTGGTCAAATCAAAATAAGTTGTGAGATCCTCCTGATGCTGATATGTTGTGCTTATTTTAGCGTTGCAAAAATGGACCGATTAGTCGATAGAAAGAAAATAAATTGGCAACTATTGTGATAAATGATTTTAAAGTTATTTTTCAAGCAGAAATGCCAAACACTTGAGGATTGCAGGTTCTCAAATGTCAGACTTTTCAGCTATTCTTGGTCTGAAACCTGTTTTTCTGGTGAGCACAGAAGACTTTTTTACTTGGTCTTGATTCGCTCTGAGTTTATTAGAGGGTTTGTCAGGCAGGGAGGTAACAATCTGCCATTGATCTGATTTCTCTGCAGAAACTTGTGGCTTTTTCAGCTTTGAACATCAGATCTAGACATAGCCCAGATAAGTGTGTCCTGCCTGAAACTGTGTAGGTCTGGTTATTATTTGAATTGTGAGTTTTAAGGCCTCAAAAACACTCACACAAGGATTCTTTTTCTGTGCCATCCCTGCTCCTACCTTCCTCTCTTGTCTCTGTGAAATTAAATCTGATCTAATATGTCTATTGACCCTAGCCCCTATCTCTATCTCTCTCTCCCAGGTGTAGATGCTCCAGGCGCAGCGGGACCCAGCCTCCGTGTCAGAGAGGGACGAGGCTGCTCCCACCTGGGCCACAGCACTCCTCTGAAACCCGGATCGTGGTCTCTCTTTCGGAGCGCTAACCACCCAGATTAGAGAACAGGAGGACGACAGGGAAGCCATTTTGTGAGGTGAAGCTGAGTCTCTGTCCGTACCGACGAGGAGCCAGGCATAGTCATTGCCGGGATATTTTAAGTTGCCCTCTGACCTCCACTACCATGACGACTGCAGTACAGCCCAGCGAACTGGTGTTTGAATTTGCCAGCAACGGGATGGACGAAATCAATCAGGTATCGCTCTGGAGAAACCACATTTCAAACTTAATCCAGATGTTTGTTGCTTTTAATGCGTGACTGGGCCTGTAGACTACAATTTATTATTTGATCAAAAGACCTTTGGACCAGTGTTTGACCATCCATTTTTTAAAAGCCAGATATACTGTATGTGATCTTGTTGATACATCTAAGACTTTTCATAGCAGGGCAAACAAACCTTGTGTAAACAGCATGGTCACTGGGGTAGGATTAGTCGTGGCTCAGAGCCTGTGATCTTTAACTCTGACAACATGTTGGGGAACGAGGCAGGCGGAGGGGAGGATGGAGCAGAGAGGAGGTCTGGGAAGAAGAGAGTGGGCTGCTGGGAGCACAGAAATGGAAAGATTGAAAAATCTGCAGCGAGGTTAGGTTAGGGTGCGTGGGAGGGACAGGGTGGGACTTGGCCATCAATGTGTTTGTGGCATAAAGGTTAATGTGTGTGCATGCGATGTGAACCTGTGCCTATGTGTCTTTTCATTGCCCGGTCAGGTGTGCAGTTATTTCATCCCCACACCTGTGTCTGAATCCTGTGGAGCAGGCTTGATTGTAAGTGTGGTTGTATGATGTATATGTGTTCTTATATCTGTGTGTGTATCTAGAGTGGCAAGTTGTCACTGGATCCCTGAATAGCACCAGTTCAGGCCAAACCTGACAGACCAGTTACAAGGCTGCTTGGAAGTGATGGGATAATTCAACTAAATGACTTGTATTGTTCCAGTGTTCCAGTTTTGTTCCTTGCTGAACCCACTCAGCCTGTTAAGCAAGCAGCATGCCCCTATTTGCTAAGTCCTGGAAACACCCCCAAAAAGCAACAACACAGTAACATATGACTGCTGAGGCCATTTTGTTTCTGCTGGTTGTTGTTAAGATTTATTTTGGCCTCAATAAAGCTGTTTTAGCTCAGTGAAATCACAGGGAGGGTTCTGTAATGATTAGCCATGCTATATTGGTTTTTAAGTCAATAAGTAGCTCCCTAAGGTGCATTATGTAATGACTGTAGGATGATACTTAACGTTTGATCTAACAATGGGTAGCCACAAAAAAAAAACTTGAACTTGATTTGAAATAAAAATCTAAGTAAAGGTTTCTACATAGTCAAAGACATTTGGCTTCTAGTCAAACAACCCATTTTTAAACATGGTAGAATCTCTCATGTTACAAGCTGCTATGCTCTCAGATATCATGATTATGAGGATATTGAAAGCGTACACACAGTGGCTGGGCAGGTAAAGCAGAAGAGAGTGGGGTGTGGGGGGAACAGCTTGCACAGATGCTGTTGCTTTCAAAGGCAGAATGGGGAACTCAGAAATGTAAATCGGTCTGATTCTTATCGCTCCTGTTTCCCTACTAGAAACACTATTCAAGTCAACAAAGAGGAAGAAGCAGTTAAAACCTTTAGGATGTTCAATATTATCTGTCAGACTGTGTCACATGTCGGGCGCCTGTTAAACAACTCTCTCTCTCTCTCTTCCATAGTTATGATCTTGCACATTGCAACATGTTTTTCAAATTGTCAAATCAACAATACAAGACTTGTCTGAAGGTGTTCCCAGCAAAAACCAGTTAGCATCAAAACAACTGCAGAGAAAGCAGCTTCAGACACCTCATGCTCTGTCAGCAAACTGTGTGAGATTCAGGTTTCTGCACTTGACGGGGGTGGGGTGCTGCTGCTGCTGCTGCTGCTGCTGCTGCTGCTGCTGCTGTTTCTGTAGCTCAGCAGGCCAATAGTCAAAATGCCTTTTGTCTACACACGATTGACTCAAGGACAGCAAACATCATTTAAACCAAGACGAGGAGATGCGGTAGCCTCACTGTCTAGCTATCCGATAATATGTCTACCAAAGACTCGATTAATGGGAAACATTCAGTGTATGTCAGTGAGACATTGATAGTGTCTGCAGTCAAAGCAAAACTCAGGGTTTTTATTAGCCCCATGAGGCCTCGAGGTTTTGCTGCCGAGATGACATAAGCTATTTGTTGTTGATCTACAAAGTTATGATAGACGTCTTGTGGAGCCATCTTGCTCCTGAATCACAGACGATACATTATGTAGAGTGTATACAATTACTAATAAACAATCCTTGGGTAATTACTGCTGATCCTGCTCGGGAGGCCTAACTGTTTAATACCGTGTCCAAATAATGAGCTGGTCTGTTAGTTTCCTGGTTAAAGTGTAGCTGAAATGGGAGTGTATCCACGGACTGCCCTGTCTTCCCACCCCCACAAAACCCGGACACCTGGTATGCCCCAGGTCCAAACCAACAATGGACACTTGTCCAAAGAGACAGTTAAGCCTATATTCATGTTCCTCATACTGCACTGTTTTCTCTATCCTGTTCCTCCATTAATCAGGTCATGACAGTAAGACTGTGCTCTCAGTTGATCTACACTGTTTGTAAATTATGTAAATTTAAGGAGGCAATAGGCCGCCACTTAAAACTTTCTTTTTTTAATTAACTGTTTTTCTGTCGAGTGTCGGTTCAGGCAACACTGCAAATGTTCTAGTTATTGCGGCTTGTTATTTGTGGGGCAGCATTGTAAGTTGCACTCTCATTACAGGCAGTATAATATTAAGAAGAAATTTGTTACTGTTATGCAAAGGCTACATTCAATTTCACTAATCTTTTAACTATCCTAGGGCTATTCCTAACCCTGGTGCGCCGGGGCAGAGCTATGAAGACTTTCTATTTATCTGTTTTAGTGTGCTTTGGACATATAATAATAATACATTTAGAAAGCCATTCCTCAAACCCCCAAAGCAGCTACACTGCTCACACTGTCATGGTGGAAAATGATTTCTGAACATTTTTGAAGTGTAGTCTGCTGCCATCTGCTGGTGGTCAGTTCACTATGCGTTGTTTTGCATCAAAGTACCTGTGACCTTTTCATTTAAAACAAAAGTTTTCAGTTTTTTTTGATGATTTTCAAATCAGATCTGACTCTGGTGTTGTATGTTGTTCATACTTAATGAAATAAACAAATTGATAGCTGTCATTCAAGGTTACTAGTATCAGAAAAACATCACAATAAGAGCTTTGTAGGGCCATATGACTTGACTTATACAAAGGAATGAATAAGTCCCCATATCTCTGTCATTGACACGTACCAAGCGCCCAATGACCATTCTGTTTTTGAGGAGCACTCAGGTATGTTGGGCTTCTCAGCTGTTCCTCGATGGCTTGGCCCAGACACCAGTAATTCCCTCTGTACCCTCGCGTCGTCCTACATCGGGCTTTGCCATGCCTGAAATGAGACGGCAGGGTTAGAATTCCCAAAGCACGCTCAGGACATGCTGAAGGGGGGTGCTTGGCTGCAATTCATAACTGATCCATTAACATTCATTTGGGTTTATATAATTTCTGAGCATAAGATTAACTTCTCATGAGAAGTAGGCCAAATCAAACAGCTGGTTCCTGTCTTCTTCAGGGGGTCCCTGTGGGCCACTGCAACACCACAGAAATTACCTCTGCTCTATGCTATGTGCCTCCATATTAGCTGAAATTGAGTATGAATGTACAATATTTTACAAGGCAATAAAAATAAGAGACCAAATCCAGTTATAGCATTAATCTGATGTCATCTGGGGGTTTTATATTGCATTTATGATGTGTAGTGGAGGAATTAATGGTGTTTTTATTGCATATACACACGCGGATGTGCAAAGACCGTCAGCCCCCTGCTTTCCAGTGATAGCTCCTGTGTTACAACACCTCAAACCTCTCTCTGTATGTGTGTGTGTTCATCTTTCTCTTCAGCTGGACGACCCGTCAGTATTCCCAGCGGTGATTGTTGAGCAGGTGCCTGCAGCCGATCTGCTGCAGGTCTATTCAGGCCTGGAGTCCGATGAGGTGACCAACGGCATCATGGTGGACACCACTCTACATGTCGTGGAGGAACCTTCCATCTCGTTGGGAGGGGTGGACCTCTCGGGTAAAGACGTTTTACTTTACTATCATTTGAAGGGAAATGTGCTCAGTTAGGTGCACATACAACACACTAGTGTTTAAGTCCAGATCACAGCTGTTAGCAAACAAGTGGAAGACCACGCAAAGAAGGGAAATCACATTCTACACATTTGGTCCCTGCTCAGATTCACAACTGAATCTTTTTCTTTTTTAATTGTTAATGAAACAAATGTGAATCTCAACATCTTTGTAGTTCTTTACATTACGGGTCTGTAATTTCATAGGATCTTCTTAGAAAGAACTATATAATTTGATACTATTTGTTGGAATCTTTTTTATTGAATTCTTTTTTATTTCAAATGAGTCCCAAATTACATTGTTATTTATTTTATGCCTCTTAGAAATTATTTGGTATTTACAGTCCTGTAAAATGAAGTGTAAATATTTTTTAGCATGTACTTTTACAGGGCACTATTTCCTATTTTTTCTTTAAGTATTTGTATACTTAGTAGTAAAAATGTCGCAGACATGAAAGCAGACATGAAAAATGTTTCTGGTAGTCATGCTAGCCATTCAGCTGTATCCGACAAAGACCCAGACACATACATGTAAGCAATTACCACAATATACATAGTACAAGGATTTCTGATTAATGACTTTGTTGTCATCTTATGGACAGAAACCAGAGTTTCAGGCGCAGAGGACAGCATGGAGACGAACGAAGCTGCAGCAGCTCTTCTTAACATGGAGTCTCCAAACAACATTTTGGATGAGAAGCGTATGAGTAAGTTGTTTTGCATAGTATAAGTTATCCATAAGTATATATACATAATTTCAAAAATGGCAAAACTTCAGCTTTAATCTAACATTGTTTTAAGCATGAGATACATTCTTTGAGGTCTACTCATGGTTTGTCTGTGTTTCTGTATCTCTTTTTATCTCTATTTATGTATAGCATACACCTACGGCACTCTGCTGGAGTCAGACTTGACGTACACCCCTCTAAGGCCTGACCAGATGGATAATAGTGGCCTTGACATGTCCCTAGACGAGGACACTTCATCCATGGATGAGATACCCCAAAAGTGTCCCTTAAAACCACAGAAAAAAACCAAAGGTAATAATGTCGTCCCCCGCCTCCTTGTTAGAACACTAGAGCTCTTGGTGTTGTAGATAATTGCATGATTCTGCTGTGACCTCTCAACTTATAACACACTACCCCTCAATTTGAATCATAGTGCGGAAGCCGCGGGCAGTGCGTCCCTGCTCCCCTATCACCACCCCTAACCTGCCACTCAGGAAGAAGAGCAAAGAGGGCAAAGGTAAGCCTCACTAACTAGCCCATTTCTCTGTAACGAGCCAATAAAAATCAAGGTCTCTCCTCCTCTTGTGTGCGCTCTGTTTCCTCCTGTGGAGTGTGCAAACAGAAGTCCTGCAGTCCGGCAGGGGTTGAATCTGGGTGAGTTAATGGATGAGGGGATCTCAGAATGCAGTGTTTCACAGGGAAACAGAAGTGATTGCAGGCTGGAGGGCACATTGATGCTCTACCAGCAGAAGCAGACTAGTGCTGCTCGATGTGAACCCTCGTTGCACCATACAGTGTGACACAATGAGGAGGGGGCTGGGGACGGCAGGTTCAGCTGCACACATATACATCACCCTGTCATGGTGTCTGGGATTCAAATGACTATTGGGAGCGTTGCTGTTTTTAACCACTTCTGCCAAAACATCTCACAAGTGAGAGTAATCTACTCCCAGGCTTGGTACAGTTAATTCCATGACACACATGCGCACACACACAACTGACACAACAATGGTTATAAGAAAAGAGTAGTTTCTCCTGTAACCTCATAGGTGTGATATAACATTATACAGTAAAACCGAAACTACTAAATGAATTATAGATGTTTATAGCACAGCTGTAAGGCCCCACCATGAATGTCTGATGTGATTGAATGTTAAAAAACATGACTTCATTTACCCCCCCCCCCCTAATTTGCAGGCAACACAATCTACCTGTGGGAATTCCTTCTGGCTCTACTGCAGGATAAAAACACCTGTCCCAAATACATCAAGTGGACACAGCGGGAGAAAGGCATCTTTAAGCTGGTGGACTCCAAGGCTGTTTCAAAGCTGTGGGGCAAACACAAGAACAAGCCTGACATGAACTATGAGACCATGGGAAGAGCTCTCAGGTAAGGGGAACACAGGAATGAGGTCCATTTTCCAAAGCTCCTTGTCACGCACGTTAGCTCCCATGTCTCTGAACCCTGCAGACATGATTCCACATATATGTTTGTAATACTACACTAGAATGACAGTTTTACATTTTATGAGGCTGTTGACTTTGAATGATAATATTGTCGATAATGTGATTAACGGCTCTTTATCTACTTTTTCCTCTAGGTACTACTACCAGAGAGGCATTCTGGCTAAAGTGGAGGGGCAGCGGCTGGTCTATCAGTTTAAAGAGATGCCAGCTGATCTGGTGGTGATCGAGGATGAAGACACAGTCTCTGATGCCAACACAGGCTACGGGAATCAGAGATCTAGCAACGGACGTTCAGTGGTCCGTGGAGGGTCGAAAGGACACGGGAGGGCTCACAGTCACCACCAAGTCTCAGTGAAGCAGATGAAGAAGGAGCCTAGTGATGAATATCTGTACCCGGAAACCGACGGCGGACAGACTGAGCATCTACTTCAGTCTGTCCATGTGTTTCAGACCAGCCAAGGGTCAGTTGTCCAAGATCCGGCACAAGCTGTGAGGTAGGAGATTGGCAAGAGGAACACAGACATTCTTTAAATTACACACACTTTTACCAGAGTTTTTCATATTGGGAGAGTGACTGTCAGCTAAATGAAGAATGGTTTGATTTCATTTTTATTTGAATATAGCGCAGTGGGTGCTAGAAAACATTAATTTCTGATGAGAGGTTTCATGATCTTTCAAACTAGCTAGACTGATGAATCGGCAGGGGTGATAGTTGTTTATTCCGGATATATCAACGCATATCTCTGCAGAGAAGTAACATGAAATTGCTGTACAGAAATGTCAAGGATATGTTGGAGATAATTTAGAAACAGTGTCTCCAAAAAATTGCTTTTCCACCAGAAAACAGTTTAGTTTTCAATCGTAAAAAAATGTCTCAATCAATATATATCCTGGTCACAATTCTTTAAAAAAATGTTTTTAAAGGACTGATTAACATTTTGTGAAATATGCCTATTCACTCTCTTGCCTAGCATTAGATGAGAAGATATATACTATCTCATGTCTGACAGAAAACATCAAACTATTCTTGTAAAGGATCCTTATCAAAATGTTTTGTGTGTGTTATAGAAAAATACATATGAGTCGATTTGTTGTTATTGGACTTTTGTAATTGCCAAATATCAACATCAGTAGGGATCAAAAAAATAAATAAAAAATTCTGCATCAGACAGGCTTTATTCCAAACCCACAGGATGCTTCAATAGCAAAAATCTTTTCAGATGAGTTATTGAGGTGAAAAGCTTATTTATTTGGTGGTCCTGAAAATTCACAAATTTATGAACCCTTGACACACACATACATAATTACTTGACTATGGTGCTCATACGCATACACACATGCACAGAAATGCACTTGTCTGTGAAATTGACATAATATGACTGACTCAACCCTTGTCAACCTTTTTTTAATGGCTGTGACTTGTATGGGAGTCTTGAAACCTTGTATCTACAAAAATGTCAGCTTTTCCGAAACTGAGATAAACTCTTAAATTGCAGTACATGCTCCCTTTGTAAAGCTTATAATGGTCATTTTTTGTTGGTATCAGAGAGACATTGACCCAAATCTATGGTACTCTTTGCATCATACTGCACAGGTTTGTATACCGTTTGGCTTTTTCCTAAGTTGTTAAACATCGTCTGCAGTTAGCAATCAAGGAGAAAAATGATTTCTGCATTACAGCGCCGTTTGTTATATTAATAAGGGCATTAGTTCTGCTGTTTAGGATCATAGCTGTGCACTGGGTAACGTTCTCAATAGGGTTCCATTAAAAAATAATCCTTGTCTGTATTTGCAAAGATACAAACTGAATATTCAATTACAACAGCTCTGTCAGAAACAATGAAGAAACACGAGTACATATTCAGTTAAATTTGTCTTCTCAGGACCATCTCTGCTCCTGCATCACTTCCTGTGGTCCTGACATCTAGCGGATCTCTTCAGTCTGTTCCCCTCTCCACTGTTCTGGCCAACGGGGACTCCAATCACTCCTCCCCCCCTCGGGTTATTCTCCACACCATGCCCTCCACCACAGCAGGTAGTAAAGATGTGCTCACCATCCAGACGGCATCTCTAGCAGGTGGAGCCAACAGCCTGCAGGATGGCCTCCCTCAGCAGCTCCTTGTCACCAGTCTGGGCTCCTCCACTGTCTCCTGCTCCACCTCCTCCTCCTGCACTTCATCTCCAGGAGTCATTAGTTCCACCGCTTCCAACATCAACCTCACTCGCCTGGTTACCATCAACACAACCTGTGGGCAGACCATGGTGGCACAGCAGCCCGGCACTGTAATTGCCACCGTGCTCAAATCCAGCGACCTCTCTGGGCTGCATGTCAAAGAGGAGCTGCTGGATCCCAGCTACTTCCATTCGATGGTGAACGGTGATCCATCACTGGCATCACATACGTTTGAGAGAGAAGAGATCGAGGTTGGGGAAGCAGAGCTGCAGTATAGGACTGTGATCATTGATACCAGTCAAAGCCATGGCCAGGAGGCTGTGAGTGGAACTATAATTAATGGGCATTCCTCCCAGAACAGCAGCCCTAGTGAGGGCCTGACCCCTGTAGAGGAGCTGGAAGTGCGTGGGGAGATGTCCCTGCAGCCTGAGCAGGGAATCAAAGGGCTGCAGGAGCTGCCACTGTCTGTCCAATTGCCTGCAAACTTTATCCAGATAAAGACAGAGCCTGCAGAGGCTTAGGGCTGCAGGACTCCTCCACACAAGCTGAACCAAAAACAACAACCATTGCATCATTTTCACTGCAGACTTGATGTTTGTTTTTTTTCCTAACACAGTGATCTGATCAAAGATCAGAGCGAGGGATCTTGCTGGGTGTTGCTCTTAAAAGTTGGTCACTTCAGCCTCAGGATTTATTGTTTACTCACATATTTTGTGACCATGTGCCTAATTTAAAAAAATCAAGGGAGTGTTTTTCTAAGAATTCACTTTCCATAGACATTGCCCATTAACCCCAAAACACACAGATACACACACACACACACACACACACACACACACACACATAAAGCAAGCTCCCCCTCCAGGAGAACAGCCATTGGATTAACCAGGGATCCCTGTCTACCAAATGTGCCAGTTAGTAATTTTCTTATCTTTCATCTCATTAGACTTGTATGTTATCAGAGGAGAATGCAACAAACCAAAACTGGGGACTGAATGCCAAATGGTGCAATGAAATCAGACTTCTGAGAACGTGCAAAGGGTATATGTGTGTGTGTTTTTTTTAAAACCATATACAAGTTTCTGTTCCCACGGATGAGGGATGGAGTTGGTGTCACGGTGTCCTATCCGGTGAAAACAAAAACAAATCTCAGAGTTTAATTGAAGAGTGCCTTACAGGAAGTTCAAACAGCTCAAAACTCTTTCTTTGTGAAACGTCTGGGAAAAAGATGAAAAACGGACTAAATGGCTTTTCAGACTTTCAGACATCTAAGAACATATTACTCATTTATTTTCGTATAAACAAAAAAGGTATGCATTCCCTCTCTATTACTCCTGGCCTTAAAACACTGTGTTACTATGGAAATGGACATTTTCTGTCCACCAAGGACAACCGAACATCAAAACTGTTTGTATAGAGCTACAGACCGGAGGCACAGCAAGATAGGGAGGCACAAATGGAGAGAAAGAATACGCAGGATAAAACTGATTTTATCAGCCTCTGCTTCAGGGCCTCCAAGGTTTAAATCCTGTTTATATGAAATGGAATTATATATACATATATATAAATATATATATATATATATACATATAATATACAATTGAGATAAAATTTTAAGGCCATAGCGAATTTATTTATTTTGTGAATTTCTAAATTCTGTATAAAGACAGACACATTTGTCTTCTATTTACATGTGTAAACATGAGGGAAAATACAAAGAATATGAACATTAATACCAGGAAGTTTATTTGGTATTTTTTTTAAGACCAACATTTTTAATTTGTATAGCATTTCACATAATCAGCTTTGGCATTTTCTTGAGATTTGGACTTGAGTGCTCAGTGCAGCATCATTATTCCACTGTTATGTTATCTTATTGTAGATATCTCTTTGTTGTGTGTCTGATTTAAATATGTACTGAATGTGCTTTGGTTCCTTCTTTTCAGCAGACATACCTCTTTACCTTTTTCAACAGTCAAGCAGTAGGGACTATGCATTTGAAACAGTTATGTTCTGTGTACTGTATTAAACATCAGTGTAATCAGCCAGTAAGTCTTTGACATCATATCTCAAGTTTCTTTAGTTTGGTACAGTGAGTACCAGATCTGTTAAAGCTCCTTTCTCTTTCATTCATCTCATCTCCACTGGCCTTGTCTCCTTCCTTTTTTTTCTCTTCTCTCCACTCTTCATTTCTCCTCTCATCTTGTCTCCTCTCCCCTCGTTTTACTTGTGCCTTGTCTCGTCTCGCCTCCTCCTCTCCTTTCTTCTCCATTCCTTGTGCCTTGTCTCCTCTCCTCTCTTCTCATGTCCTCCCTCTCTCTTCTTTCTCTCCTGCTCTCGGGTCAGTCGAGTCTGTGCCTTCTTTATTTGCTGCCCCACTTTGTTAAGAAACTCTCAGCCCAGCCATCCGATTGGCCCCTCGGTTCTGCCCGGGGATGAAGCCATATTGATCCTGAGTGGTATCACAGCTAAATTGGTTGTATTTTCCACCCGGACTGTAGCTGCAGAGGGAGGACATTCAGACACACTGACCTCCATCTGCACTGGCACCTAAGGAAAGGAGTTAAATGCTGCTTTACAACCCCACATCAGCCAAAGGGCTCTGGGTCTGCAAAGACACTCTGAATGTATACTTATTGTTTAAGTGCATGCTTATTCAAATTTTTGACAATCATAAATTACACTGGGTTACATTTGCATTCAGACCTGTCAGTCTTTGAGTGGGGATTTGCTGCTTTATTTTCTTTTTTTTGCATTGTATGTATTCCTGTATCTCCCCTGTGTTTTCCACAAGCACTCTTGTCTGTGAGATGTTGAGGTATGTCCGCTGCTATGTTCTTCTCTTGTCTTGGGTTGTCAATTGCCTCCCTTATGCTGAACATAGAATAGGTTTTTAAGAAAAAGTCAATGTACTAATTAAAAACAAAATCTTCTGACCGAATATCCTCTTTATTTGTTTTGTTGGAGACAAGGTGGTTTTGAAATCGTGTGAGGCAAAGATAAAATGTCATACAAAAAATAAGACAATTAAAGTTGGAAACAAATAGCTCGCAAGGGGTTACTAAGTCAATTAATTTCTACAGTCGAGATAATGAAAATGAAGTATTTCTGCACTGAAAACTCAAAGTCTTATTGTTGGGCTGTTGCAGCTCTGAGGGACATTCGACCACATGGCATTTGAAGAGAAAGAAAAGGCTACTGTAGGAAACTGGATTGCAGCCATTGGCAGTCCAGAGACTGATTGGACTGTACTTAAGAGCACTGCTTCTCCAGTTGCTGTGGGTAGATGAATACATTAGCATGTGACATGCCCAGAGCCGAAGACAGCCGAGTCTGTCACCACAGCTTGCAGTGTGTGTGTGTGTGTGTGCGTGCGTTTAGGCTTTGGAAGGGTTACTTGGATTGATTCTGTTAGAGCATGTGTTACATTGATGTGTTGGTGTGTGTGTGTGTGTGTGTGTGTGTGTGTGTGTGTGTTGGGGGCTTGCATTGGTTTGGACTGACTGTGTGTGTGTGTGTGTGTGTGTGTGTGTGTGTGTGTGTGTGTGTTTTCAGGGTCAGGAAGGGGTGGGGGTGGTGGTGGTGTTGAGGAAGCTGTCTGGCAGCATGGCTTGCTTACTGTGCCTAGCTCTCTCTACACCCACATGCACAGCTGTGTACCACACAATTCAATCTTGCCATAGGGTTAACACACACACACACACTTTCACGCACACAGGCACACAGAAAAACAAGGCCAGAGGTTCAGCCACAGCCACCAATACAACCTTCACTCCAGCAAACATCTTCCTGAGCCTTTTTTTTGCAGATGGGAAAATAGTTTGAGACAGGAGTCTGAAATCATTGCACAAGCTCCACATTCAGCAACAAACAACCCTCCATTACATCTAAACAGACACTTCGCTTTTCTGTTCAGTGGTTCATCGATCGCCTGCCATATGGTAAGCGGAGGTTGTTATGGATTACTAAAATAATGAAAGGCTACTAGCAGCCGTTACGTCTGTGCTATTCCTTTGGTTAGTGAGTCAGGGACCCTGAAGATGGAGCGAGAGCTGGGTCCTGGGAGAGGAGGACTATTTCTGTGTCGCCTGCAGCCACTGACACAGCGCAAGTGTTTACTGCTGTGCCATGCTGCCTCTCACAGAGGGAGCAGTTGAAGGATGACGGCTGACATTATTGTGCCTCCAGCCTGCAGCAGGAACAGTACAGGGAGCGCTTATTTAACCATCAGGTCACCAGACTGACTGCAACGTTACAGAGAAAAGGAGTTGATGACTGCAATCACATGGCCATTGCCGCTATATGCTGTCTGTCTTAACTTGACAACCTGCAGCCAAGGTTAGATTTAAATGTGAGG
Source organism: Micropterus salmoides (assembly GCF_014851395.1). Lineage (NCBI taxonomy): Eukaryota > Metazoa > Chordata > Actinopteri > Centrarchiformes > Centrarchidae > Micropterus > Micropterus salmoides. Next base: position 23,764,146 of record NW_024044237.1, read on the forward strand.
GGTTTTACATACAAGCAAGTGTTTATGGACAGCAAGTGTAGCATGAGTGTAGCAAAAATCATAAAAATTGTGCAAAACAGCATCAGTGTCTGGTTTGATATGGCAGCAGTACACCTCTCTCTACTCAAGATGGCACTGGTAATACACGTGTCCTCAGCAGAGCCTGAGTCCTCAGTCTGGAATGGAGAGAAGTATTCCTTCAGGTCACTAATCTAAATACAGACACTCCTCATACATTGGTTTTTACTCTCCTCCGCCCCAGAATAGCAACTCATGGATCTAAATGAACGAGCGATTATTTGAAATGAAAATAAGCAGCTGGGAGTGAAGTTTTTATCCCTGCATTTTTTGATAAGTAACTAAAGGAATTCATTACCTTGTGAGCCTCGATGATAGTGGCCATTCCTCAGGCCAGGTAGGCAAAATCCTTTGAACTGTGCTAACCTGGTAGACATTCGGTATCTGTTTATCCTGCAGAGTAGTCGATCTTGTTTCCTCTCTTCATCAAAACAGAGATAAACAAGTACTGGAGGGGGGTTTTCCTAAACAGTGTATGAAATGCATGAGAACAACTGTGCAGGGCTTCATTTGAAGTGATATATTCTTTCATTTTGGTCCACAAAGGAAGAGTTCACTGTCACAGACTCAGAGATCTGCCTCGTATCTAATGTACTGAACCATATTATACTGTACATGGTAGGAATGCAAACTAACCCTCATTTATAGAGAAGTAGGGGTATTAAAAACCCGAAGACTAATAATCAGTTCAGTTCATTTGATTTTGTTTAGTTACTTTTTATTTGTTTGCATTTTTAGAGGAAGACATCCTTTTTCATGCTACACTCTGTCTTTGTGGCAGTGGTCTTAAAATGCAATCACTAAACATCTTGCTAAATAAGCCACATTTAGATGCTTTTCAAAGACTTCTGGAGATTTGTGTATTGGATACAAAGATGTGGATGCACCTTTTAGCATGCAACAATGGCACTGTGATCCATTTTATTTCTCTCACATAGGTGCAACTGCAGTATCACCACCATCCAGTGTCTCCTCCATGATGATTTTTAATTATGAGACTGTCTGTACTTTAAAGTTTGACTTTCATGGTTAATATTGGACTTTTGTCCCAACAGGCATGAGGAGCTCTCAGGGAGCCAGCTGTAATATCTGTATCAGCCTCTCAAGTCAGGGTGAGCCATCCCATTCAGAATGACTCTCAGGGCTTCCATGGCAATTTACTCTCACGACTACACAAAACAGTCCTTAGAGTCCTCTGAGACCTCGTCAGATAGACAACTAACAGCATCTTACAAAAAATAACACTTTTCACTATTTCCCAACATTTTGAGTGCAAAAGCTCTCCAACAACAGCAGCAGCAACACCAGCATGCTTAATGCATCTGTTTTAATAGACACTCGACTATTTGATGTGATAAGCGAGGAATAGTAAGGAATGAATTATATGAACACTGATTTTATGAACTTTTCAGAAATGCCTTGGGGGCTTTGTGGTACACTTGTCAGTTTATTTGAAGTATGTTTGCAATTATTGCATTTGTTAGCTCATGCCACTATTTTCTACTTGACATGTTGCTCTGGGCTATTGACATTATTGATTTAAAAAATAACAATATATGAACTCCATTCATGAGTGTATCCATAAAACATTTACATACAGTAATACGTTTCACCCTCTTTTTCACAAAATCCATTTTACTGCCAAATATTATTGATGTCACTGACATTATTATCCCACTGAGCCAACATGAGTCAACATCAAGATTTACTTAGCAGGCATAAACAATGCATTATTATGCTACACAAGAGATGCACAAGAGTGTTTCAGTTTATAAAATAGAAACACTAAAAGCATACATGTCTAGTTTGTCTCGTCAAGACACATTTAATTTGTCTGCTAATGAACAATGGGACTAATGGAAAAGAGAGAAGAGGGCCTGTCTATTCTATGGATAGTATTAGTCAGATTCAAACCCACACTACATCAGCTTTCGAACAAACACTATTAAGTTTCTTTCAAGGAAATTTAATTTTATTGTTTCATTTGATAGGACAACTGAGATTATTCATATAATAAAATTTTAATTGGAAAAAAAAATAAGGAAAGAGATAGCAACATAAAGAAGGCTTCAAAGCAAGCTATGACAACAAAAGTGGTCCATTGTTGTCTCTCTGTTTAACTTTTCAATGTCTCACATAGCTGGAATACTCTTGGGCATTGCACCTTGTTATTCTGATGACAGAACATCAATTATAAATGCCTATCTCACTTGCTTATCTGTTAGTTGCAGCCAGATGAGAGTTATTTCAGCTCGACAGATTGAGATGTGGTGTTACAGATTAAAATCGCCTCAGCAAAGAAGAAACTGTTTGAACAGTAGCACTATTTAAAGCATTTGGTGGATTGGAACAACAGGGAAAACAATGGAGCATAACACAACAGTAACTACATCACAAAAGACAGCTGAGGCGTCTGTGTATTTTTAATTATACTGTACCTCCTTAGTTTAACATGATACCACAAACAGATAAAAGACATGTTACTATATAATACATGGAGCTTTCAGAAGCGTCTTCTAATTCTGTACTAGCATTTTTGTATTATTATCTTTGTGTTTCTTTCCCTAATTTTGCCTTAATTAAAAACACTGAATTTATTGCATCTTTCCATAGTTTATTTTAGTTTTACACCATTTCTAACATGTTTTGTGTGTGTGCATCCAAGAAGTGCTGTATGACTTTCTCAAGTGAAGGAAAGTGATTATAAAAAACTGCGACAAAATGCATTATATATTTAGTTAAAAGCACCACTCAGATTGTATATATATATATATATATATATATATATATATATATATATACACACACACACACACACTGTTACATTACAGTATTAGTAGAGTCTGTTTACCCCATTAAGTAAAAAGTGAATGCATGACAAAGTAAGGACAGACAGTGCTGAAGTATTTTTTTTGCACAGATTAGTTTCTGGTGACTAAATTGCACCCATTCAACAGGATCAAATAACAAGAATACTAAATGGGTAGATGAGCAAAGAAAATTAGACAGCTGTAAACGACCAGTGCCTTTTAAGAAAGAATCAAAACACTTCAAATGCCATTTAGACTGTTTAGACTGACTAATACTCAATGGGCCAACTTTCAGATTGGATAATAATTGTGTGCAATGGACTGCTTTCGTCTCACAAGTGGTCTGGAATATTTATCAAAGGGAGAATTTGCAGCAACATAAACATAAACCTCCTCAGATCCTCCCCAGCATACGGGCGATCCACCAGTTGCACGGCATGACAACCTGACAGATGACCCGGCCTCCTTGGTAGTAGTATGGCCATGGGTTGAAGCCACCCAGGGGCTCGTGGTAGCGGCGGCAGTAGCGGTAACCACGGCGACAGTGCTGGCAGCAGTAGCCGTTTTCATCCAGACGGTTATCCAGCTCGATTCCAACATCTCTCTGCAGAGGACACAGGAGCGGGCAGGGTTACAATCACACACATGACAAATGCCAGTCCTCCCGAAGGCAAGGGCATGAGAAGAGGAAGAGGACAGGGAATGGCGTGAATTGATGAGTCTGCTTTGCTTGTAGGTCAGCAGAATATATGTAAAAACCAAACACGAGTTAAAAAAAAATCAGAATTGATGCCTGTGAAAATGTAAAGTTGTGCCATGCTTGATTACTGTGACAAAGAGATCAAGATAGCGGAGGGAGTGAACGAGCTTGATTTAAGCTCCAGGAGCATAAAACATGATATAATACCCCTGACCTTTCTGTTATACCAGAGGTAGCACGACTGCCGGCTGCACAATGCCCTGTCTCTGAATCCAGCATTCACGGCCTCTCTGCTATCTTCAATCAAAGGCACTCTAACGTTGGTAGTTACCAGCATAATTACACTATTTCTTTCATCTCTGACCTCTTAACTCCCTCTACCGAAGCCCACACTCTGCACCAAAATTGCAGCCCCTCCTCCAATAGAGCATTCAAATTAGAGCTCCCCACGTCTTGGCGCCCTCCCCCTGACCTTGACTTTAAGTGCATGGCACATTCCTAAAGCAATTAGCAGAGTAATGATCGCCTAACAAGGATTCTTTCATTTGCTCTTGCTGGCTGCCTCTGAATTTATAGAGGGGCCAAATGAAACCCAAACGAAAGGTAAATTGGGTAGAATTAATGGCCCTTGGATTTTCCATTGTGCTGGTTGGTTCATGCCCTCATAGACTCGTGGGGGCTGAGTGTCATGCCTTTGATCAAGAGTAACTCCAAATGGGGTTCGGAGAAGTGCCACTTAACTCACCGCGCAAGTTGAGGCAGCAACTGCCCTCAGTATGCATTTGACCACATTTCAATCTCTTTTAGTAAATGATTCCTTGGAGACAATCCTGCGCTGTCTTGTTAAACTGCTCCGATCCAGGAGTCGATGACTTCACATTCAGAACAAACCGGCATAATTCTTTTGCAAGCGCTTACAATGACTCAGCTACATGCAATAGTGCAGAACAAAACACATCCACTGAAGGGAATAGAAAAAGTGTGGCAACTGTTTAAGAGGACAAGACCCGCAGGAACACATGGCTGAGTTCCTTTACTCCCCTGCTGCATTAAGTACAGGAATTAGGAGTTTTCTTGAATCTACTCAGTGGGTAGTCAATCGCAGTGGTTTTACACACATTTTATTTTGTTTCTTTTCTGTACCAGCTAGCAGACTACAATCACATAGCAATAAATTCACCAAAAGCATGACTCATAAAAAAGTACACCATGCAGTTGATGTGAGCTATGATAAATGGAGCAAAATTACACACTCATGAGACATACTTAAAACACATAGAGAAGGTGCGACAGATGATATCTAGGGTAGCAAGGTTTGATTTATTACGATGACAAGCGCAGGTAGGCTTTTAATGATTTATTGTTTCAGTCAAGTTTCAGGTCATCAGCTTCCAGGCAACAATCTGTTATGGAAACAACACAAAAGTTGTCAATGGACCAATGATAATCTTATCTGCTCCTCACAGCCCAAACTGGGATGTTACAAAAAAACGGAGCTCCGGCTCAGAAAATGAAGAAAATATTTTATTCAAATGATGCCGCGTTTATCAAAACAAACAGCCAATAGGCAGCATTGTACCTTAAAGACAATTAATCAGAGCTATCCTTTTAAAACGGAGGGTACATATTAATCACTCTGGCTTTGAATTGATGTCTCTAGTGGGATGCTGCGGTGATAAGAATGGTTCACCTTGGGAAATCTGAGGCAGTCACTCAAAAACAAGCAGCATTAATGAAGAGTAAAAGCCATTACCCCCTTGCTGCATCTGATTTCATCACACACTCACGTATACACATGCAAACACACACTCACACAGAGACCTCTGTTCATAATATGAGGCACTGGATATGAATGAGTCTGCAGAGTAGAAAACTGCGTCAGTCATTCAATAAGATGTAATGAATCAAAGCACGACTCCTCTAATCTCCACACTTGTTGGTGTTATTTCACACACGCTGATCACCGCTCTTCATGAGCTTGAAGCACATGCCTGGATTTGTTATTAAATCTCATAGCAGAGCTCATCACATTCATTCTGGGATCAAAACAGCAGAGATAACATTTCTGTTTCATACCCTGCTTTGTATTTGAAAGGGTTTTTTTATGCTGAAGCACAGGACATTGCAACATATGAGAATGCCTCACCGCTTGGCCTGATCTCAGATTGTCATCTCACTGTGCTCTACAGTGAGGTGAAATGACAATGGAATTGTAATTGAATAAAGAGATAGTCATGTATTTCAGTAAACTCTGCCAGTTTACCAAACTGATAAGGAGCTTTCAGTGTAAAGATTTCTCTAGAGGCACAAACAGCTCCTGCATTCATGGATTTGAATTCAGTCAGTTTCCAGAATTCCTTTGCACCTCTGTTATGCATAGCCATCCACCCTGACCCTTATGCATGGCTTCCAGAGGTTTGTAACACAATAAAAACACTGCGACGCAGACCGAAACACACATCAAACATGTTTACACATATATGTGTGTGAGGTCAATTCATATTGGAAGTCCATCCTTGCTATATGGGTCAAGGACAGTGGTACTATCCCTTCAGCCTTGTCAGATGGTAGTTATTCAGTTTGAAATTTCCAGGGCCACCTCTCATACACAGTGCACTCTGACATGGCAGCCGTGGCAAAGGTCATTTTCATATATCTGCCAGCCTCTGTCACAAGGACCAAACAATTATTCTGCTTCACAAACGTGCGGACACATGGCACTGAAATTCAGACTTATGAAACACAGATGAATTGAATGCATGTTTTTTATGCGTCAGGCTTGCTGTGTGTGCTTTGTGTGTGTGTGTGTGTGTGAGTGAGTATGATAGATAAAACGCTGTAGGTAGAAGTAGAAAGAGAAATAGTGTGAGTAGCAGACTGTGTGTGTGTGTGTGTGTGCTTGGTTGTTTTCTGACTGTGTGCACATTTACATGAGTTCTGGATGAAGCAAAAAAGGTTTGGCTAACACATGTGGCATCCCACTGGAATAAGCGAGAGTTCAGACTCCCAATTACAGACTGCTGCCTGCCCTCTGCTTGGCCACAAAGGCCTTTGTTATCGCTGGACCCACAAACAGAGCCTGGATGTGCTGCTGGAATGGATTGCAGTGGTATGCATAACTCAGCTGATAGAGGCAGAACGTTTCAAAAGGAGAGCTGAGTTTTTCATCCCCGTGGTATGTTTTAATTGCATGGCACTGCATCTCCTGTCGCAGACGATGAGGGAGAAGACAGAGAAGCTGTGGGGGGAGGTTGAGGAGTTGAGCGGGAGGTGTTTCTGGGATAGGGCTGATAAATGTCAACATTATAGGACGTCTCATTTCTCTGCGTGTCTCTCTCCGTTTCTCACAGCTCTGAGGAGATGGCCGACTCATTATCCTTGAATTTAGCTTTAGTGGCTATTCACCTATAAGTGTGTGTGCATGTGTGGCGGATATCTTTGCACCTGTGTTCCTGCTATCTTTAGTGTGCAACTGTTATTTTATTTGTGCACATTTTGGGCACAATTCCTGTGTAATATACTGCTTTATATGATTTCCCCTCAGAGTCAGGAATAATTAACCATACAGCATTGAGTGGTTTACATGCAGTACACGAAAAATATGTTCCTTGGTATTTCCATTCATTTTATATGCTTTGATAATTAAAGCATTATTAATATAAGTGTAATTTATCTGTGCAGCAGTGAGTGACCTTGAGAGGGCTCCTTTGTACAGTGCTTTCCACTGCCTCAGAAAAAAGGAAGTAAAAGAAGGCACTAACGGCTTTAAGGCACAAGTTGCTGCCTTTGAAAGGCTGGATATTCCTCTCAATTAATGGAGAGACATTAAGGGAGTCTTCAATGAACTGGCCTTACTTAAACAGATATATAGAGCAATTGCTATGCCCTCTGGTGCACAAAGTCAGTTTTAACATCAATTAGTGAGAGATTTATATGCAGAAAGAGTCGAGGCAGAGCTGGAGCTGATTGAAGTGGCTCTACTGTATCTTGTGGTGTGGTCCAAGATTGACGTGGCGCAGAGGGGCCCACTTACATAGTCGTTTACGGCAAGGTGGTCCAGGACATCGCGTGTGAAACGCTGACCTGTGACCTCTGCGTCAGGTGTGTCCACATTTTCCATCTCAGCATCTGAATAAACACACAGAGGACAGTAAATGTACTGTTGTTGCTGAATTAAAATGAGAAAGCTCTTGGATTAATTTTTGGCTTGTACACTCCATTTTCCCAGTAGCTTGATGTTAATTACTAACATTCAGAAGAAATACTCTGGAATTTATTCCAAGCTTTTTCATGCTTCTGTCAAACAATGGTGTTGTTGCTGTTGTGATACTAACACACAAACCGTTTTTCACAGATCCTATTTGGTAAAGCCTATCAGCAGTGACGGAATGTAACTAAGTACATTACTCAAATACTGCACTGGCAATAATCTGCTTTTGGCTTAAACATAACTAAAAAGGTTTTGAATTCTATACCAGTCTGTTGGTGTATGTTACCTTGAATCCACCTTATTTATAATTTGATTTGCTGATTTCTATAGTATATATACTGGATTTCTATTAATTGTAAATGTGTTGCCCCACACTTCTACACAGTGACTAAATGTTTATTCAGAGCTTATGGTCTATAATTACACCCAGAAATTAGATTTTGACTACTATTAAATTTTAACTCCTGAATGAGTTGTCATACATCAGAAAAGGTTGAAGTAATCTAACTAACTAGACTTCCCCATTTATTTTTAGAAAAACTAAACTGACTTTTAGTACCCACATAACTACAACATTTATACTTTTTTCAATATAAAACTTAATGTGATGATGAAAGTAATTTAAATCAGCTACAACTCAACCAGCTAAAATTAATATATTAATATTTTACTTTAGATAGTCACATCTAAACATTTAGTACATTTAGCTAATAACACCTTTGTACTTTTACTTTGAATGAAGGATTTTTACTTGTAATGGAGTATTTTATACACTGTGGTATTGATATATTTAACCAAAGTAAAGGACATGAATGCTCAGTTTCTCAACTTTCAACACACACACACACACACACACACACACACACACACACACACACACACACACAGAGTATCCCAGGCTGGAAGCTTATATTGTTGGGAAATCATGCGGCCTCCACGGACCTACACATGGCCTTTGGGGATGCCCTCCAGCGAGAGTCTTAATAGACTGCGTTTAGAGGCAAAGATGCCCCCTGCTCTCACCACTCAGAAGGGAGGGATGGATCCAGTGGATGGGCAGCTCCTGGCAAATCTCCCAGATCTTGGAGTCGAAGAGGAAGGCTGGGTTAACGATGGGCTCCTTGGCAGGAACCCACACTTGGGAGTCCTCCACCTTCATATCCATGGCCTCAGTCTCATCCACCTGCTAGGAAACACCACACACACACACACACACACACACACACACACACACACAATATAGCATGTTAGAAGCTGCAAAAATGTCCAGGCCCCACACAAAGTATTGTCCTGCATTTACACTCTCCTCCCCTGAGCCACATAGCAGCTCCAGCCTCATCATTTTATCTATCACCTTTCTGTCCGCTGAGAGGGCGGCAACTTCCTGACTCCCACTGCCCTGACTCCCTCTCTCTGTCTCTCTGTCTCTCTCTCTCCCACCCTCTTCTCAAGCCTCCGGCATGGTCTTTCTATTATACATCATTGAAATTCACAGACAGTGATGATTTGACTTTTAAATGACTTTAGAAGTGGTCTTCATTACTCTGAGTGTGGCTGCAATATCGTTTAATGTGACAGACACAATAAAGCCTTGCATTCGCCTCCCTCCTTTCCCCCTTCCCTTCCTCCCCCTCCACCACAATGCTTCGCTTGGCACCCAGCACTATCAGTGGGCTTAATTTGTTGATACTGTAGTTCATGAGCTGTAAAGTAAACTATTATTGCTTAATGATGGGGTCTACATGTCAGTGTTGTCTAATAGAGACATATGAAGGGGATTTGGTCTCCCCTAACAGTGCAGATATTTATTTTCTTCATGTATATGTAAATACACACACAAACAAACCCCTCTTCCCATTCCCTTGTTAATTAGCAACCCAGAACAGAAAAACAGTTCACTTGACAAATGTTTTTACAAGGTGATTTTCTCCCAGTCTAAAGCTTAATTGCACATTAGTTAAGCTTGACGTAGAATCCTGGGGCTATAGCAGGAGCAAGAATCATTTATATCGGGTCGTGCCCCCTCCCACACGTTCACTGCTGTCACTCTCGCTTGAATTAGAATTTTGCTTTCTGTGCTGCTTCTTGTTTGTCATCGAGCGAGTTGTGACCTGCAGAGAAGGGAAAAAAAAACTTAAGCACATTCTGTCACATCAAAGATTGTGTTTGGGCTCGGGAGGTGCTTAGCCCAAGCTTTTGACACACTTTTCCCCACTTTTAAGCACCGGCCAGTAGACTAATGATGACTCGGAGGACTGGTGTAGCGGGTTGTGGTGGTTCGGTGGAGGGGTGCTCTAGCATTGAGCTAGTGCGCTCACCATTCCCGTGGCTGCAGAAATTAAAATCAAACTCGAAGAACACAAACAGCACTCTCTAATTGGACCTCTTAACCACTGTAGACAAGTGTGTCTTCTCTGGAAAGTAAATGGAGGTCACGACATGGGGCTCACAACATGACTTTGACTTCACAGTTGAGAAACGACTCCAATAACTTGTAGGAGAGGGCCCAGGGGGAAAGTGGTAAAGGTCAGCGTTTTAGCATGGGGCAGGGATTTCTAAATGCCAGTTGACAAGCACAAAGACAACATGATTACAGTTCTCCCGTTTGTACACACTTCTGAAAGGGTTATTTTGCTGTTGACAAATGATGTATTATTAAGACACAAACAACTTTTTATCAAGTATTGGACCTTGGGAATGATTCTAATTTGTTTTGTGTGGCCTGCTCCAGGTGCATGTGTGCATTCTGCCTACAGTGCACAACTTAATTACACACCAGTTGTGCTATAGGTAATGAATTTACCCTCTCCTGCCACTGTGTCCTAAGGGAGGAAACACTGTCTACATGACACATTGTTTAAAGTGGTGCTATGTTTGCCAGAGATCAACGAAAATGTTCTCACAGTACCCAAGAGCTTTTACATACTGCACATAGCATATTCAGGGGGTTTCATTACGCAGTGTACCAGGTGGTCAATTTTAGTTTACACCCATATTCAAGGAACTTGCAGTGAGAGTGCTGCCACTTGCTTAAGGGCACTAAAGGCCTGATCACAGTGGCATTTAAAACAGTGAAATAATCAATTCATCTTTTTTTCTAGTGAGGGAAAAGTAAATCTGTGCAATTTTTTTCTTGTGGACTTCAACTTTGGTGACCTTTGACATGCAAATTTGTGCCGCTGACAAAAATAGCAAACTGTCTTGAGAGTGCTGACCTTTGAGGGAACTGACAGCAGAAGAGTCCAAAATTGAGGAAGTTATATTAGCTGTATTGTACCATCCACTTTTATTTAACACTTGGTATGGTTCACAGACAATTATGAGACAGGAGTTGGTTGTCAAAAATACATATTTCTGAACTTATTGTCCCGTTAGCCACCGTGCTACCAAGCTTGCTAACAGACACTTAGCAAGCCTGCTTGCTTGGATAGAATAGAAACAGAAAAAAGCTCAGATAGTTATGTGTGATAACCAGCTGGTTAACATGTTAATGCTCACTAGTTTACCAACTAGCTCTGCAAGTTGTTAGTACTTCGCAAAGAGCTGCGATACTTTCTGGTGTGATCCATATGACTGAATTTGTCACCAATGTAGGAAGTTAACTTTTCAGCTTTTTGTTGTAGTCTCACTGGTCACCCTGTTATTAATTGAGCTCATATCTTCAAGCAGACAAATATGAAACAAAACAAATGTACTTTGTGCCTGCAGGACTTTGGTGTATTCACATCCTCTAAAGTGGTATTGTTCCTCAGTGCGCTGGTTTTCTGTTTGCAGTTGTAGTCTGAGTGGGAGGTTTTGGGTTGCTGGGTGAGCTTTGGTCATCCATATTAAGTGGCTGTTTAATGGAGCAAGCAGCATCCGTTGACAATGTTAAAGGGTGTGAGGGAGGCAGATGGCGGTTTCTGTGTCAGACTGGGGTAACTGGAATGAAGCTCAGGGATTACTCCCTCAGACATTTCATAGAGGAGGCAAATTGAAAAGGGAGGAAAAATCCTGGCAAACAATTCATGTTTGTCACCTGGTTCTCCCTCGCAGGGGCTGTATTTCCTTATCAGCCGCTTGCAGTTTTTCCTGCAATTTTTGCCACTGTTTTTCACCTCGGCTCTAAAGCCTGCCACGGCTGCTCTGAGCCCTCTTTCCTAAAAGCCTGCGGCTGGGTTAAGCTAGGAACCATTAGTACTTGGCTTTAACCCCTGTGAGCTTCATGTGTGCAACACCTGAGGAGGAACTTCTTCTGCTGATCTTCTCCAGGGTCACATGTGGGTGGATGCTCACAGAGGACAGATCAGGTGCCGTTGTCTAATGGACAGACCTTGATGTGGTCAGACTAATATATATGATATTGTTGTTTCCCTTGTGTAATCCATTGTTTTGTTGAAAACCCATTTCAGCAATATTAGCAGTACACAGTGGTGTAACTAGTGGAAAAAGGAGTAAAAAATAAACATACCTTCTTTGCAGACAAAATCGGTAGGAGAATGTTTTTTTAAACATATGAATCATTTAATTAGTTTATTAGTTTTGGGAAATATGTTTCTTTGGTGTCTTGCTGAGAATTAGATGAGAAGATCAATCCCACACTCATGTCATCAACAGGTATTGGCTTTGTGCAAAGCTATAAGCATAGAAATTCCAGTGCACACCCGAAATGTAAATGCTCCGTATTTGTATAGCGCCTTTCTAGTCTTTTGACCACTCAAAGCGCTTTTACACTACATCTGCATTCACCAGTCATACATATTCATACACTGAATGTGCTCAAACGGAAATTAACATTCACACACATTCATACACTGGCGGAACAGCCACCAGGGGCAATTCGGGGTTCAGTATCTTGCCCAAGGACACTTCGACCGTTGAAGGATATTGTAGGCCTTCCGATTAACGGCCAACCCACTCTACCTCCTGAGCCACAGCTGCCCCAAAATGTCTAGATCATCTTAATTTATTAGTTCAGCAATGCATCATTACAACAATTTGGTTTTTGTACAGATTAAAGGGAAATAATTAAATATAACGTATTTGCTTTAGATATAGTTAACAGTTTTTTTTACCTTTAGACTGAGCCAGGCTGTTTCCACTCTTTATGCTAAGCTAAGCTATTTTTAGCTGCAGGCTGTAGCATCAAACATGAGAGTGGTATTAAGCTTCTCATCTAATACTCATCTCTTCTCATCTAACTCTCAGCAACAGCAAATATGTTGCATACGCAACATAATTAGTAAATTATTTTTAATTAACATATCTGATAAGTTGCAAAATGTATCTGTAAAACATTCAGTTAAAGCATATTTCATTTGTTTTCCTACAATATCCTTCTCTTGCAATACAATATACAAACGAAAGCATTATTACTTTATTACTTTTGTTGTCTAAACTTAATAACACATGGGATGTGGGATGCAAGTCCTGCACTTTGTACGTGGACTAACCTCCTTAACCACCTCTCTACTACAAAAACACTAACAAACGTCGCCTGTGAATATAATCCAGGCAGCAATTATGTTTTCCCCAAAACCTTCTTGACATAACAAATTATTATTATATACATGTAATTTTGAGGAGACAAGGTTGCATGTTTGGCTGCCTGGTTATCACACTATCAGACTGACAGTTGATTCAAGGCTTCTTGCTACATGTACTTTAGTGTCATCCCATGAGGCAAGGCTGTAGCAGTGTATGACTATTCATAGTGATTTATTAGAACAACTTAATGTAGGCTTAACCACAACTTTAAAACACCTTTTGAATTTTTATTTTATTGAACATAGAGTAGAATCATCTATTTTGTTCATGGCATGGCAATAATAAGGGCTTCCGGAACTACTAGTATAAGCCCTGGTCACTTTCCTGGCCTAAGATGACTTAGATCACTTTGGAGCTAAATTAAGCCAATTAGGCTTCACAGTGCACAAAAGAAGACAGAAATGGCAAGGACATATGGCTCTGCCTGCGCAATTAGATTCTGTAAACATGGATCAGACATTATGAAGATGAGAGGAAAAACAAAAAAGAAGCAAAAAAACCCTTTTGGTTTTTGGGTGTAACAGCTTGTGTTCTTAAAGTTAAAACTGAGACTGGCTTTGGCTTGGACTGACAATTGGTTTATTCAGTTTTTAAAATGAAACCGTGAGCGGGGAGCATCAGATATTTGCCAGCTACTGTACTTCATCCCAGCTGCAATATGAAATGTAAATGAGAGCATGCAAGCAGTAGAGACATTCGAGAGAGGGATTTTCTCTTTGAACATACGGCCCACTCAGTGAATTGCACTGTGACACTGAAAAATTGGGAATTTTGATTGACTGAATTTCCTCAATTCCTTTTGCTGAAGTTCACAGATACAAGTACAAGAACCCAGAGAAGTAAAATGAATCACTGTAAACTTGGAGAGGCAGCCTCGTGAATTTTACAAAGAAATCATCTTTAAAAAAATACCATTTTAATGGCTTACCTCTCACTCAGACCTCTCTTGCACTCTTCCCCCTTTAGGCTATTTTGGTAGAGCCTTTGGAGGAGATGATTAAAAATTAATATTGGCTCAAGATTGACAGCAAACACCATTTGATGTGAGCCACAGAGAGGCTATGGGTTTGTGGGCAGCTTTCTGATGGTTTCACAGGCACCACAAACCCCAGTTTATTCTTCAGTGAGAGGGGTGGGGGAGATAGGATAAGATGGACAGGCTGAGGATTTGTGTGGTGCTCACAGTGCTCTACTCTGGTTATCTCCCTACAATATGCATGACAGCCTCTGTAGGACTACAGAGAGTCTGAGGTACAGACAGTTGAGAGAGGAGGCATACCAGTAACTCTGTGTCCTCAGCCTCCACCTCTGCCACTGCGGGTAGTTTTCTAGTTTGGGTCCTGATGTAGCACCTCTGATGTTCGGCAAACCGGATCCCAGTGATTCCCTTTGAAAAAAGAAAAAGAAATGAAGGGATACTCAGAAATTCAGATATATGTATCATTCATTAGCTTTCTGTGATGTGGGTATCCAATAAGCACTGGGGCGATCATTTTAAAACGCTCAGCTTTCTGCTGATAATCAAAGCTCTTAAAAAAGTCAAAGAAGTTAAAACCTAATGAGTGAGAAGAGGTGTGTTTTGATCTTCTTTTCCTCTTTTAGCCTGGTATAAAATTGATGACTGCTTGGCCCTAGCAACATTGCTCTTGCTTTCAAGCTGAATAGAAGTAAAAGGCGCTCCACCATGGCTGTGAAATATGTTATAGCAGGATATATCACACAGGAGAGCCAAGTGACATTGTTGAGAATGAAGTGTTTTCTACAGAGAGTGCCCCCATTGAATTAGGCAGTCATAGGTCCCTGTCACTCTCTTAATCTGCGCAGTCAAGTGTGGAGTCAGTCTCTTCAGCTCCACTGATGATCCTCCACCATGTGGACTGTAGCTCTATTCAGTCTGACACACAGCGTCAA
This sequence comes from Micropterus salmoides, assembly GCF_014851395.1. NCBI lineage: Eukaryota > Metazoa > Chordata > Actinopteri > Centrarchiformes > Centrarchidae > Micropterus > Micropterus salmoides. The sequence continues at coordinate 23,779,381 of NW_024044237.1, forward strand.
TAGGCAAGAAAGATTTGTTAATTCTCTCTTGCTGCCATTCTATGTTAATCTAAGATATTCAGCCGGAATAAGTCTGAAAGACTTTCAGTAGATCAGATTGTATCCAATTTATTTTTTCTGCAGAGTAGAGCTGCTCATTCAGCAGACTGTATTAGTACAGACGGAGGGATCTACATCTGCCATGGCTGCTTTAAAATTGTATCAACTGAAAATTGTATGAGCGGTACCATGAAAATGGACTTGATTCAATCTAAATTTAATTACAGTAACACGGTGATTGCTATGACATCTCCTTTGAATTGGTTAACTTGACCATGTGGGTGCTGTTTCTACATTTTCTGTGGTGCTGTCACTCTGAAAACCAGATACCAGCAGCACAAGACATGATACAAAGTGATGCCTGTCATAATCTACTGCGTGTAATTTCATCCTTGCGGAAAAAGGATGGGGCAATAATAGTCTCAAGCACAAAAGCATAATGTTTATGCCGGGCTTCATTGTGATGAGTCTCTGTTTAATTTGGGTGTACTGAATTGGTGAGCTGCAGCAGAAGAGGAGACGGCAATGTTGTGATGAGATACAATAATGATTACTGGGGTTGGTCAATCAGAAAATGAAGAAAGACACATTAACACAGGGATGAGAAATGGAAAAGCGATGTCATTTCAACAGACATTGTTTAAATATTCACTTGGCATATCCATGTGCAAGATGCTCATCTGTGTCCATTCAAGAGAATAGAGAACATGTAACTACATGCATTATTCAGTTGTTGTATAAAAAAAAAATAAAGGCATGTCAGAAGGTATTAGTTTGGTGCCTTATTATCAATATAATTTTATGTTTTTTAGGGACAAAGCTGAAAAGTCATATGGGCTCAGCCAGTTGTAGCTGTCAAGATAAGGTTACCAGCTACACTGTAGATAATCTATGAGAGCAACATTGTTGGAAAATAAATTATAAAAAATGTAAACCAAATCTATTTAGAAACAAAGCCTGTTTAAAAACATTACATCAACATATAATATAAAGATTGGCTACATTCACCACCTGTTTCTTCCAACATCTGTGGTGATATATGAATGTTGGTTATCTCCATCTTCACGTGAGATGCCATTTAAAGGTAAGGAGCTAAAACAACCAACACCTGCTGCAGTATGGACTGAACCATCACTGAATCTGGTAAAGGCCGCAATGTCTGTGCGGTGGAGCTGATGTCTGCTGAAAGAAAAAGAAGAAATTCCAGAAACACTTGCAGTTCTGAGATAGGAAATGTTATGATGGCACACTGGTGCAATGGTGCTGTGCTGAAGCTCTCTGAAGTCCTCTGATTTCTTCCCACAGTCTAAGGGTGATAGTGCCTTCCTACATGTCTCTACTACTTGTATTAGCTCTGTGATAGACCTGTCCATGGTGTATTCAGCCTCTTGCCCATTGTGAGCTATAGGATAGGCTCCAGACTCATGTGACACCGCAAAGGAGGAATTGGATAGGTATTGCATAAATGTTTTACAAACATGAGGGACATTATATTAGAAACACCTTGTAAAGTTTTTATTTTAGACTGTTTGAAGTTTTCTGCTGTGATGACAGCTGGAAAAAAACACCTTTTAGCAAAACATTATCTTGTCGGACTAAACCTTAACCAAACCTCTACCCCGAAATCTTAGTTTTTCTTGCTTCAAACCTGTGCTGTATTGTGTTGTATACAGTAATTTGTGCTGAACCACCAAAGCAGTTTGTCATTTGATTCAAATACAATGTAAAGATTGAGATTAAGGCCAATTTTCCTAAATGAGCTTTTGTTCGCTTGTCAAGAAAATTTATTATGAGTTTGTTTTAACACAAAAAAAGACCACGGTGATTCTCTCTCAGGATGTTTCTATCTCTATTTTCCCTCCTTCTCTCCCCTTAAAATGAGTGCAGTATTGGCCTGAAACAATAGCTAGTGGATTTCGCTTGTGGTCCACCGTCCTGGTGGCATAATCCCCTCATTTTCCATTCCTCACACAGCCCTCGGGCTTGATGGAGACTGGTTTAAAAGTGGCTTCGGTCTGTGTAATAACATGCAACATCATTTTTGTGTATTAAAAAAATATATTCTAGCATCAGCGCACAAGGTACCACTTAATCTAACCTATTGTATGGTTTTGTGGGTTTCCTTCCCCTTTTTTTCTTTTATTGCAATACGGTTTGAATTACTCTGCTCACTTGCTTGTTTCTTAGTCTTCCATGGTGGAGCACTGAATCAACAACAAATCTCCTCAGGGGAAAGGCTTCACTAACAGGAAGTGGAACAAACAACAGGCATGGTTATGCATGTGGGTACGTGGGACACACACACACACACACACACACACACACACACACACAAGGAGAGAGAAAGAAATAGAGAGATTGATTGCAGAGGTGAAAGTTTTCCGGGGCTGTGCTTGGCTTCCGTCATATAGCCATTTTAAATTCACAAAGACCATTGTAACAAAAAAACAATAACAACTCATTGTAGGTTTTTTTTTTGGGATGAGGTGTATCCAGTAACATTCAACCTTGCAACCCAACATTTCACAGTAAATAATTGTGTGAGAATGAGAACATTCATTTCCCAGTCAAGCAGCATGCTCCCTTCTTCGAGGCGCAGCATGTGTAACTTCCTGCACACTCAAGCAGGATTTAGGAATGAAAGGTAAGTTTATGAGTTCTGCTGCAGTTGAAAAAGGTGTGAGAAACAAATGAAGATGGGCTTGTTAATGGTGTTTGTCCCTGTACTGTGAAGAAATTACTGTAAATTAGAGGGAAGAAAACAGTATTTTTGTAAAAGACCAAAATTTCTGTGTGTGCATATAAACACACAAACTCTAAATGAGCACAGTTACTGATCTAGATTCAATTACTGATATTAAGTGTAGGCATTTTTCAAAATGTATTACTGATCCCCGTGTACACCTGTGAGTGTTATTTCTATTATTTTGTTTCACAGATGTTACAAAGGTTTGTCACGCCTTTTTTTCCCATTAAGAGTGCCAAAAGAGTGGAAAATATCACTGAGGAAGAAAATATGATTTCAACAAAGGATAAATGTTGTCAACTGCCTCTTTGAAAAGGGCAGGATGTGAACATCATAATCCTTTCTCCGCTGAAGAGAAGATACAATTACAGCATCACGTTTGCAGAAAAGGAAGAATAGCTTACATGGCCGATGTTTAACCTTTTACTCACATTCTTGAAGTCGTGCACCTCAAGTATCTCCTCACTCCCATTTCCCATTCTGAAGATCTCAATGCGTTGACTTGGGTTAATCTCCATCAAACTGTCTGTCTCTACACCATCCAGCACAGCTTTGTACTGATGATCATAAACCTGCAATGAAACAGACAACCATACACCACCATGACTAATAGATCAATGTGACAGTGGCATATTTATCATTGTCATTGTTTTTTGCCAAAGAATAGTAAAAGGTCAGTAAAAACCCCAAATGACGTTCAGACTTGTTCACCATTTAACAACTGAACATAGGAATAACCTGTCCAGACTTCTAAATAGCTGCTCACATCTAAGATTTTTTAGCAATTCAAATAGGTCTGGTGTTGACAGCTCTTGTTCAAAGTACAGTAAAATGTACAGTGTAGGTGAGATTGACGCATCTTTATAGCTTGTTGTGATTAAACTTAGAGCAACCCTTAAGTCAACATATTTTTTCCAAGCGAGGTGAAAAAAGTTAAAGTTAATTGCTTCTAACAAACACTAGCGGAGCTTGACTGAAAATGACAATGACTTGACCGATATGCCACTTGATTCTGAAAATAATCACTCAAGCAAAAAATATTTGACATGAACACGATGTCATACTGACAAATTAAATTAAATTAAATGGCAATTCAGTCTGATTATCATGGTGATGAAAAATAGGATAACAAAAACTGGTCTTAGGAGTTTAAAATACAATATACAAATTTGTGTTAAACCTGCATTAACAAGCTGAAAACAGTTGCCTATTGACACAACTAACAGCAAAATGATATTCCTTGGGGGTCGTGTTTCTGGCTACCTGACCAATCTAAGTCCAATATTCACTCTCTGTGTTCACCAGCTGTTTGTTACCTGATATTTGTTGTCTTTCTGCTATTTTGGTACTGGGCAGGTAACGTATAGTGGGTTTATCAAAGTTTTGTTTTTGCTAAAAAAAAAAGGTGCCTGATACTGGAAACAAGGTTGATGAGAAATTTCAGTAAAATTGCAAAGCAGTTTAAGTGTACAACATCCATAATCTGAAACATCAAGGCAGAATATTGCCAGAATATCTTTGTCTAAAACACAACATCTAACTGATGCAGTCAAAATAACAGCTGCTGAAACTGCTTTATTCATTAACCATCAGTTATAACAATCATTTGTGCAATTAAGACATTTGTGTTGACAGGCTGTGAAGTTAAAGAAGAAAATATGTTGGTAGAAGGTGCCTGAGGTAAGTAAAATAAAGACCGTTTGAATCTCCTGTACAGTTAAAGCCTTCTCTTCACTGTTTCCTTAAGGCAGTGTTGTTTATCACAACTGCTTGCTTATGTACTGTTCTTGGACATGCATGGATAGCTCTTAAAATTCTCTGTCTGAAAAATGATTCATGCCCACCAGCTGAAAATATGCTATTAATATTTATGTGAGGGTTGTGTTATGATGAGAAATATATTGCTGAGTTCATCTTCATCTGTCTCAGCGGCAAATCAGAGCCTCGCCAATGAGACGCATGATTAATGAATACACTCGGATGGGAGTCCATCAGGATTTATATCCCTCATCTGAAACTCCTCTGACGCTCTAATACAAAATTAGCTTTTACTTTACACTATTTAACATGTTTGCTTGCTTATATGCAGTATCCAGGACATTTAAATACATTGCATCACATGTAGCATATAAATATGACTTTTTGTCTTTTAGGTAGAAGAAACAGAGTAATAAGGATCAAATGGGATATAATTCTTAAAAGAAGATCTCTGTTAGAATGGCACTAACCTATAAATCTCCATTAACATGGGTCACAGTGGCTCCGAAGTGAAGTAGAACTTAAAATTGTCAGGAGAAGCCAAATTAAGATGGGCTTGAAATTTAAGTGTCAATTGAGCAGTTATAGATAAAATTGGGGCTATTAAACAGTCTGAAAGTCTGTGTGGTGAATTAAAGTTCTATTTGAGCATTTCTTTTATATTAACATAAAGGTGGAATGGGGGAATAGATTCTGGAGGCTTATTGATTTATACTAAAACAGTGAATTACATTTTCAGCAGGCTATCTGTTTTGATGAAAATCCAGCAGTGAGAATCTCCCCACCGCACCAGGTTGAAATAGATAATAATGTATTACAACAGTTTGACTTCAACTGGTTCAACATCCAAAGCTGCTGTGCACCATAATTGGCATTCTGAAAATAGAAATGAATAGCCTCTGCATGGCCTCTTTTGATCCTTAAAGATGCTTCGGTACATTAGGAACTTATGCTGCAATAAGGGGAAGATTTTAAAACGTAACAAAATATTTTGACTCACTGTAATGACGATGATCACTACAATTTGTTTTTGTGCAGATTCCTATTATTTTCATTGTGCATTTATGTTTGAAAATATGCAATGGGGAGATGGGGAGAAAGAAGACCTGTTTCTTACAATATATTTACTTACCTTGCACTATTTCTAAATAGCCATACACAGAAACTGTCACTTGGCTTCAAAACCTATTTTATTTTAAAAATACTGTGAAAGTTAATTAGCTTCCTGTTTGAATGGCAGATAAAAGGACAGCACATAGGAAAGGCTCCAATTTATGTTACACTTTCTGTGCAAGGACTTTGAAAAGGCTACAAAGAGAGTACTTTGGTCACAAAGACTTTAAATACGTTTTAAACTCTTGAAACCACTGTGACATTGAAGCTGCAGTAGGCAAGATTTAGTTAAAAATATACCGGGCATGTAGTTTGACAAAAAAAATCTCACCTCAAAGTCCACTTACTGGATCAGAAGGGATTTCCCATTTACAGCAAATGGTTATGCAGTTAAATTTGGAGGAGAGGCTCTGCTCTTTGAAGGATCTCAAAGAATCCGAGCAGCAACAAAGATTCTGAGAACTGATCCTTCTTTAATATATATGTACAAGACATTAAATGAGCAAAGCCAAAAATACAGCATCAAAGAAGGAGGTTGAGTTGGTAGAAGGATCTGTATCTGTATAAACAAAGTAATAGTAAGAAGTCATGTACACCTGTATGAACATGACTGGATGATACTAATCAGCTTTTTCCCCAAATTATTATTTGATCGATCAGATGTGCTCAATGTGTGCTGTAGTCACCTAGTAAATGTGTTAGCAAACAGTTGCCTATTAACACAAACAGCAGATAATGACACCCATTTGTTTGGAATTGTGTTTTAGCCACCTGATGATTGTACGTCCAATATTCATGCTTCATTTAGCTCAGTTATGGTCCACCAGCTCCTGAGAGAAATATCTGAGTCTTCAGAAGTTAAATGCTCCACTAGCTCTACCAGCTAGTTGCTAACTGTGTCTGTCTGCTGTTTGGTGCTGTTCCAGTAGCATACAGAAATTTTTGTTTTCCTGAAAAAGCTGCCAGTAATGCCAAAACAATGGGCTGAAAGATGCTAAAAAGCTCTGATAATTCTCTGTGGGTTTGTCATTTTTTCATTGCTAATATGAAAATACCAATTACTGCAGCTTTAACCTATACGTGATTAGGGCACACTTTATATTTGTTCATCTTCAAAAACTACTCTTTGTTAATTAATCTGGCCATTCTTTGAAAGATGGCACAGCTCTCTGAAATCACATTTCATGATTTCTAGGATTTGACATTCTCAACATTCAAAAGAGTTTCCTGTCAGCATGTGAAGTTTCCTACTGCGGCTATAAGCAACAGCCTCTAATCTGAAGTTGAGCTTCCACTCCCCGTTGTCTCTCAACTTCTAACAGCGCGTTGAAGTGCAAAAACAACTTGCAAGGAATAGGAGCAGTTAGTTTATAAGACAGCAAAGCAGCAACAACAATACAATAATGTCTTTGGATGTTATTGTTGTTTTTCAAAACTGAACGGTGCATTTGAACACTTAAAGGTTACATAGCAAACAAGCTGGCACCGTACTGAAATGCACATTGATTGCCACAGTAACATTACTGTGAACCAAACCTTGTTATTCATTTGAAAAACTGCCTTCCACTATGTCCGATATCCCTCTGGAACAGCTGTTTTTTATTTCTCACATCACAAGATGCCTCAGACTGTTGTACAGTATGAGATAAAGAATTCAGATCTTCACAGCTAGGAAAACATTCAAGCTCAGGAGTGTGAGGTGATCTGTGCGGAAGCTTTCACAGACAATGCCTTGTTTATTTCTTCTGTTCAAAGTTTCTGTCTGAAGTGGTTCTCAACAACCTCCACCTAGATGGCTTCTCACACAGACTGACTCTGAAAGGAGAGAATGAGAAGCGGCATGCACAGCTAGGTCTGCGGGTTGTTTGTGCGAATGGGCTTCGGTGTAGCACCCGAGGACATTAAGCAAAGGTCACGTAGATGTTGTCACAGGTGAGTGGGTTGCAGTTAATGTGTGTGTGTGTGTGTGTGTGTGTGTGTGTGTGTGTGTGTGTGTGGAGGAGGCGGCCCTGGGAACGAGAGAGAGATGAGCTGATGACAATATGTCCTCTTAGTTGTCCTTGAGGGTTAGGAGATAGAGGCTGCAGTCAGGCGGAACTGGATGCGTGTCACTCACGGCAGGGTGGTGATGGCGGTGGATGCAGGGGTGGGTTGGTGGAAAGCGTAGGTGGGGAAGGTGGCGCACGGGTTGCACAGTGCATCGGCCTCCTGGGAGCCCTAGGCAGCCCCGTGATGGATCGAAGTGGGCAGCAGCTTAGACAGTCACACTGGCGAACATCGTGTCCTTTTGGTTTGGTCCTTGCTGTTTTTTAGAACACGTAGAAACTTGTGGTTCAAATTCAATTTGATAAGCCATGTATTGTGGCGTATTTATATGAGCATATATATTCATAAGCACATTATAGACAAAAAAATCCTCATACGGAAAAGTATTTGTCAGTGCCATCTTTGAGCCCAGTATATACTGATATACTAATATATACTATAAACTATAATATATACTATATATATTACTAGTAGCCAGTAAGTTTTAATAAGAAATGTAAAATGTTTAATTATTGTATTTGCCAAGTCACAAAATGTTGTTTTTACTGTAAAATGTTCACTGATAGAGTATTTCATTTTTGTTTCCTACAGTTTCTGCCATTGTAATATCCACTCTTAACGACACATAATGAAACTTTTAAGTTGTTAGATTTAAAACTCTTCAGCACTTAGTTAAGGTCGGGAAAAGATCATGGTCTTGGTTAAATATAGACAATGTCAACAGTGACTTGAAGCACTTCATTAACATTTAACTAAAACCACCATTACATTTCTTAGTGAATCATAATTGGCAAAACAAATTAGTAGAATATAAATGTAATTTCTGGGAGACAGAGTGGCCACATGATTATTCCAGAAACTACTCATGTGAGCGGTTTCTAATCTGCAGTCCCATTGTTTAAGTTGCGGTTAAGCTTAAACTCAAACTACGGGACTAGGGAAAGATCCCCTTTGTTATTACAGTAAGAACAAATGTTCAGTGTTGTTAGACATGATGTAAACCGCTACTGGGGCTACAGGGGCTCAACTGTCAACCAACCTCCTACCTAATACTACTGTGATGGTTAATATTTGTAAATTACTAATACAGTGAGAACAGTTTCATAATAGAATACTGTCTTTGCATATATTTTGATATAATTTTGCAGATAGTTTTAATTGGAACTTACATTAAAAATATTGTGATGTCATTAAAAATAATGTGATCTTTGCTTGTGATCTTTGCTTGCATTTTCAAACAAGATGTGCAGTGTACACGTATAGCTACTTAATGGTAAGTTTTCACCGAAGACATTTTGACATGTCACTATAGCAAAAGCCCAAATGTAAATAATGGAATGAATGATGGCTGAATTGCAGTTAGCTGCTGCTTCAGTTTCAGGATTCTGGTGTTGTGCTGCTCACTGTCACACTGTCATAACTTTCTGGCACAGCTGAATATAACGGAGCCATCGTTAATGTTATTAGTAGCACCTGTGGTTTACCTTCTATGACAAGTCAAAATGACTGCTGTGAATAAGACCTATCTGTAATTTGTTTGACAATGTAAATTACAAGTTTATTCACATAAATATTTGTGTTTGAGTTTGACTTAAATATTGTATTTTTTGTATGTCTCAACTGGCTGTGATTATAAAGCATTATAAAACATTCATAACTCATATTTGGTTGTTGCGATAGCCTATTTATCAAAAGACATGTCTGTCATTGTGGGGTGAGAACTTGTTTAAAGCCTGTGCTACGGACTTTGGCAGTGGGCCCATATGTTCACATTTAAATCGCAGATTGATTGTGCCTTCAACTGGCTAGAAACGACAATGGTTTGCCTGCTTCAGAGGCACTTAAAATAAGCAGTGAATGGACCACTTTCACATTTCTTAAAGTGTTTTTGGAAGAAGATTCCTGAGTTGCACTGACAATGAAACTGCAGATAGTCATGCTGTCTCGGTGCTGAGTCACACAGAGTTTGATGTCTCTGGATCCTCTATGTTGGAGCATGCCAGCAGTTGCATTGTTGTCTGTGTATTGTCAAACCAGTGAAGATTCAGACATTTAAGGTTTGTTTTATTGCCAGTTATATGGCTTTTTTTCTGTGTCTTATTGTCTAGGAGTTACATCTAAGAAGTATTATTATTCCCCAATATCTTGGAGTGAAATCTAGCTCTAGCACAAGTGTCTTTATTACAGAACCAAAAAGAAAGAAAATAAACACCTCTGTAACCTCTCAGTTCAAATCCCAGGTTTGACAGACTTTTTCCTGCTGAGTTTAAACTCAAAACATCTGGGCATGGAAAAGCAGAGCCGGTTGATCACCTCAACTTTCTTTCCAGTGATGCAGAGGAAGCTTTCTTTCTCTCTCTGAATTCCTTGTCTCCACTGCTGGCTCCTTGTCGTCAAGCCGCCCCCACCATACATGGGCAATCTCATACTATGTAATGTCTACTAATGTCTCCCAAGTACTCAGGTTGTACTCTGGTTGGCAATGTTAAGTTTCTCACATTCTCAGGAGTAAAAATGGAACATCTCTGTTGAACACATTGGAAATTGCCACTGCAGAAGTGTAACCTTTACAAATAAAAGCAAACACAGTTGCTGCCTGAATAATTAATCCTCCTCTAGAATAATGACAATTAACAGACACATATGCACACTAAAGTTTCACCAGACACACAAGAAAATTAAAGGTAATGAAAACAAACTTGGGAAGAGAATTCTTTGGAACATAACACATTAACCTGAGAGAAGAGTAGGAGCAGGTTCCTATGGAGATATTACTTGTGAATGAGCAATTGCAAGGGAAATAATTACAGCCAGTGTAGATTTTCCACCCAGAAAAAGTCGTACAGATGGCATTCACACATGTGAACACATGTTCTGCTTATTCTCTGTAAGACACTGTTGGTGTGCATATTTGTGTTTTTTCTTACAGGGTGATTTGAACAGATTTTGTACATAAAATCTTAGAGAAAGAGAGGTGGAGTAAAAACAGAGAGAGAGAGAGAGAGAGAGAGAGAGATCTGATTGTGTGGTGTCTTGAAACCATGGGGATTATACTTGTGGACACTGATTACCAAGCCTGTCAACTCCCAAGGCCTGGAGAATTTGGATAAATGAAGTAGGAATGCTCTCTGGCTGCCAAACACATGGAGGCTGCTGTTTGGTGATGCCTACTAAACACAAGCAGCTGCTTCTGGACAGGTGCCAGCTCGGAAAATTGAATTCAAAAAATACTGGTCAGTCACTAATGCGTCATCAACTTAGTTGGTACAGGGTAAAATGAGCCCACTGGCAGTGCATGACATAAATCTTACTAAAGACAACCTGACAGTGAGCAAAATATAACACAACATACTGTATGGAGTAGGAAATATAGCATATGGCTGTACATCCCTATTTTTATGATGACACTACATCTATCTTTTTGTTTTTTGATTCAATTAACAACAATTCTGATCAGAAATTTTAAAAAGGCAAGTCCTCCCCTCAACAGTACAGTAGAAAACAAAAAGCAAAAAGATTATTTTACAGGAAAAAACGTTTTAGGCTAAAGCTACAGCTTTTTTACAATATCCCTATCATGCTAATATTGACATGTAAAACAGATCATGCATTTTTTATATAACCCTAGTCTTTAAAAAAAAAATTACGAAGTATGCTTTTCTTCTCTGCAAATTCACTGAAATTCCCCCCTTTAACGTTACTTACTTTATTTAATAATAATTAGATCATAAACCCAAAAAGTAATGCCCCAGCTGTTGTCATTACAAAACTTTTACTTTATAATTTTCATTTGAAAAAATTAATTTAATTAGTATATAAACAAACATAATTGAAATGAAGATACTGAATGTTTGACAATGTACAGTATTTCACTTGTTTTCCCTCCATTATCCATTTTTGCAATAAAATATTGACTCAGTAACTAAAGCAAGCATTAAGCCTTTTGCGAACAACGTAGACCTGAAGGAATGCAATTTTGGTCCACTTTGGTCTGTGTATTGAGTATTGTATATGGAGAGAAGACAATAAATTCCACATGGACCTCAACACTGACCAAAAATACACAGTGAGCCCAACAGTGAATTAACAGTAATTTACAGATAGTACGTTGTTTTAGCATTAGATTAGCCTCAGACAGCTAGTATTATCTAATTTTGTTAGTACTGAAGTTTCCCAAATTACAAACAACAGTTACAAAAAGAAATTGGATTTGGTTGTATAAAAGATTTGTCACAGAACTGACAAAATGGTGTAGGTAACATTAGTGGGCATCTATCCACCGGTTTTATACACATTTAAAATTTTTGCAAAAAAACGTGGAAACACAGTAAATTCGATAATGTCAAAATATCCTGAATTTGTTTTTACGCTAGGCTGAGGTGGAAAAGTTGGTTTATCGATGTCAGCAAAATGGAAACAGACTTAGTGAATAAAACATGACGTACGTAAAGCATGTGACTAAAACATGCACTGAAGATTCTGCTCCACTGAAGAGACAAAAAATAGCAGAGATGAAAAACATCAGATCTGTTTTGAGCGATAAGGAGACTGAGATGTTCCTCAAATTAATACTTGAAACAAACATAAATGCCATATTTGCCATTGTGTTTTCTACATTGTTTTTCACTGGTTGAAGTTTGACTGGTGCTTGTTTAATTACGTCATCTTGTTGCGCTCTCTTCTTCAATGGTTTAATTGCAGCCGAGTGAAAAATTTGCTCCACCAGCTTTTTACCTCGGCGACTCCTAATATTTGCATAATGGTAATGGATGTACATGCACATTATCTGCATTTTCTTTTGCAGATTTTTTCGAAATGTATTTTTAATTTGCACTACATTTGAAGGGAAACCTGGCTCATGTCAGTTAAACTGTTTCATTCAGTTGCTATTAGCAACAGAAGTCCTGTGAAGGTGCTGTGAACCTCAGCCACAGAAAAACCTGTGCTGAGAGACTAGAACAAGAATTTTTTATTCAATGTAATTCTCTGTCCATGTTATCTACGTTTTTTAGTCACTAAAATATGCTTAACATTCAGATCCACAACCATGCTGAGCTTTCTTGGAAGCAAATTTAGAGGAATCTTCCAAAATAAAAAGCCAAAGCATGTAGTCTCAATTTTTGTCTGGAAGCTCTTTGCATGTGCCCAGTCAGTGTGTAATGAAAGGACGCAGAGTCAGACTCTGGCTCTAAATATACACATTTGTAAAGGCCCTGAAACATTTCTGCATTATAATTAGCAACAGTATTTTCTGTGGTTTTAGTTATATGTGGAGGTAAATTGCTGCACGCAAGCAATTATGAAACTGTGCCCAAGTTTGCCCTCTTTTTATCTTCAGGAAGTAGTGTTTAAATAGCTCCAGTGGATGTTGTAACTCAAACATCTACTGAACACTGAATATTTACTTCTTGCTAAATTGACATAAAAAAGAATGTCTTTTTTTTCTTGCCGATGTGTATAATGTTGTTGCATACTTGAGCTTGAACATTTTTGGAGGAACTTAATATGTTTTCGGAAGCCATACAAAAATCACAATATGAGTATGTGGTGTATGTAGCATTAAATAGAAAGCTAATACTAGGTTGGCGTGGGGTTAAAGTGCTTTTGGGAATTCACCCAAGCAAATTACTTTAAGCATCAATTTGATGTTAAAATCTTTTACAGCTGCCAATGCCAAAGGCCAGTTAAGGAAAACGCTAAGGTCATTAGCCTTTCAAAGCATAAGCTAGAACGTGTCAAGATGCAAAAGCTTAATGGAGCCATCTTCCTAATGCACATTAACACTGTTAAAACAAACAGCTACTGGCAATGTACCACATTTTTAACTTCAATGTATTTTTCTCATTTTAGAAGATAACTTGCCAACACATAGACACCGTGATGCCACTCTCAGATATTTCCAGCATAGCTACTATGGAGTTTAACTGCAGAAACTTATAAACTATAACCACCTAAAACATCAGTGGTAAAGGTCAGATTTTGGAATCAGTCTTACAGGAACAAAGAGCAAAAGCTTCTTTCTAGTCTCCCAATTTTGCACTGATGTTTGATAATCACACAAATCCACTGTAGAAGAAGAAAAGGTATAAAATCCCCAGCTGACAGAAATCTCAGTAGAGCTGAATGTAATGCAGGCACCGGTTAAAAGAAAGTGCATTCGCCAAAAAGTGAATTATGACATTTCATCACAAAAAAACACTACTGAAGTGCATTAAACGTCAAAAATTGATAATACTTAAAAGCGTAAGAGTATCCGAGGGTGGATTTTTTCTTGTGTGCAGCAGACTGGAAAACCATATTACTGTAAGTCTTTCGACAACCACTCGAAAAAAGCTGTTTATATAGGCATAGTGGTAGTGAAAATGCTTGGACTTCACAACGTAATGGGTTTGAGTCTTCTGCCCCAAATCAGATTGGTATCAGATAGGTGTCGGATGGCCCAGACGGATATCGGTCTTGTGAAAATTGCATTCTTTACAGAGAAAGAATAAGAAAGCATTTTATCACTGGGCTTTACAAGAGCTGGTGTGTTTTTGAACTTCAGTTCTAGCTTCAGGCTAGCTGTTTCTCCCTGCTTCAAGTCTTTGTGCTAAGCTAAGCTAATTGCCTCCAAGCTCTAGCTCCGTAAGAGTGCTTCTCATTTAACTGCCCAAAAGAAAGCATATTTCCCACATATCTAACTATTCTTTTGAAGAACCTCAGATAAATACCACAAACACATTGAAATTCATTGCCTGGCTGTTGATTCAATGTGAAGCCCACTAGGGGGTCAGTAAAAATGTTTTCTGTAGAACAGTGGAAATAATACTTTTTTAAAAACAAAAACTAGTTACCAAATAAAAAGGGTCTTGCAGGAGCACCTTTCAGACAGGAATAATGGAGCGTGGCAATATCTGCTTATGGAACATATTGAGCATATTTGTGCAGTGTGGATTTTTGGCAGAACTCACAGACTATCATATCTCTCTTGTTTTATATGCATTGCTCAAATCAATTCATTGTGGAGCTTTTGAATCTTGAACGTAGTCTACTTTTCTCTTCAGTCTACCTACTCATACCGGAGAGGGGTGTAATGACCCACTTTCTCTCCTTGTCCCCCAGCGACTCTGCCGCTTACCACGTTTGACCACCTTGCTGTGGTCGACTACAGTCTGCAGCTGCTGTTAATTTACAGGAATACTGTTCTCCCCTTTTTCAGCTCTGAAGCATATATGACTAATCACACCAGTCATTTTAAACAACTTGAGCTCTCTCTGGCAATAAATCACCCTGATACGTGCTACTGTGCCCATAATAGAGCTGCGTTCAGTAGGGAGGAGGGCAGGGGGAACAAACTCAGGTACTGGGACATACTGTTGTTAGATGTGTTGTTTGTTTCTATGATCTCAATAAAAGTCAAAGTGAAAACAACAAAGGGTTGTAGTTTCTTTGTACAACAGCTCAGGGAACATGATGTTTCCCCAGACTTTTTGCTTAAAAAGAAAAAAAAATTATTTTTGCAGTTTACAGTTGTACAAAATAATACATAACACACAATCTCAACGCTATAAATACACAATAGAGGCTTTTCAAGACACAAACTTATGTGTTCAAGCAAATGTGACACTCACCCAGCGCAGGCTGGCAAGTAAATGTTGCTAACTTACATTTAACCAATGTTTGATATGCTTTCAACATTTCTTTTAAAAAGTTTTAGCCCATCCCCAGATAAACTACAAAGAGGAAATAGTGGCTTTTTTCTTCACCTCAATAACATGGAGAAAAAAGGGCTCCCAAAATGGCCAAAAATATACCTTTTTTAATCTTCAGCTGCCAACTGTAAGAGGGTACAGAGGACCCTCACAAGGCCTTTAAAGATGGTGTTAAACCACATTTCTGGGACATGACAAATGATGTAACATTTTACAATTTCCACAAGCCAACACGTGAAAGATATAACTTACACAGTATTAACAGCCAGTAAAAAGCAGAAAAAATGAAATGAAGTTAAAAGACATAAAGGCTATGTCATTTTTCTTTCTTCCCTGTCACTGTATTGTTTCATGTCGCATCCTTCCTTTGTGCCTTTCCCTGTCTAGTAACCACTGTGCCGAGCTGAAGAATAATCTGCTGCTCGTCAAGAGCGCTGAATGAATCCTGTTGCTTATTGTTATCTCAGAGTCGGAAGCAGACTTCAACAGACAAACGATTGCAAGCAGTGACTTCTGAACTTCTATGAGGCAGACAGTAACAAGGTGAATGGCCTCTATAGTGGTTACGTCTCCTTGTCGCTCTGCTGGTTTTCAACCATTCCACCTTCTAATAAATCAACAAGAGCACACTCTGGGATCCAGCAGCTAAATAGCATTTAAGAAACAGCTTGTGCGAGCTGTAAGGCTGCAATTTGGATCATTTAGACGCAAGGCAGTAATTTGGCCAGATGAACGGCATTAACAGCAACTGGAAAGTTTTTAAGCCACTAAGCCACCAAAGAAAAAAAAGTCCCAGTAGAATTTTACTAAAAGTCAATGAAGGCTGAACTTCTTGTGGTTCAGAAGGGCAAAAATACTTCCATTTGCTCAGGTTCAATCAATATTGGGGAAGTGACATATTTAAATGCACTGGCAATTTACCAACAGATGACAATAGATAGTTGCCTTGCTATTTATCAGTAGTGCATGTTATGCATTTGTCTGTGTGCCAACTTATGCATAAAAAATGTGCATGGAAAGCAATAAAAGGCAGTCTACATTCAGCTTACTGCAAAAATGCCACAATACTGTTTCTGCTACAAATACCAATAATGGCAGCTTCAGCAGACGTCCACGGTGAAGTCAGGAAGATCAAAGTGGGAATCGCTGCAACAAGAACAACCTCTCTTCTTTTATCACGACGCAGCTGATATTCCCAGAACAGCAAATCCCCCCCCACTGCTAATTCATCTGTGCCTTATAACATATAGAACAAGCCAACTATGCCTGTAACAAGGTAGACTGTTAAAACAATTCCTACCAGAGCTGCTGGGAGATATACAGGCTCATAATTGTTCAAACATTGTTTACACCACGCTTCTGCCTTGAAGACACAATAAAAGAGGGAGTGATAGTCCTATGCAGAGTCACTGGGCTATCACACCGGGACTATTGGTACTGATGAGAGGCTCTTGGTCTGTTGCCATGGCCCCTGTGTGGGTTGCATGTCAGTGCTGGTCTTCTTTTTAATAACACTGAAAAATACTTTGAAGCCCCACTGGGAGAACACAACACATTAAGCTCCCAATGTCTTGGTCTGCCTTCACAGCTACATTGTCTCGTGCTATTAAAAATAGCCAAAAATCATCCTTACTTGACTCTGTTTTTCATCACAATTTATTATCAAACAGATGTGGTCCATCATGGTCAGCCACTGATGAAAGACATACAAATGAAGCACTTGAAAGGGCAAATTAATGCTTTTCGGTATGTTTGCCACTGGTTGGGAGAAGATAATTGAGATAGGCAACAACCAGTATTCTTTTCTTTGAATGAGCTAAATAAGTAGCTTTTCTGTCAGTGTCATGTGGGGTGAAAAGTTTGGTTTAAATATAACCATTAAACGCTCGTCCTTGACTATTGCTCACTTCCATTATCAGCATGTGTGTGTCCAGTTCAGGTCAAGTGTTGGAAATTGAAGACACTTCTGGACAATTTACTTAAAAGCTTATTGAGTAGTATTTGCAATGATTATAGTTGACAACTTATTAATTACCAAGATGTTTACTGTATTAAAATGCTACATTTATCTTCCTCAACAGAGTCGTGAGGTGGACCGAAAATTTTGGTAGAAAACAACTGAAATATGTTGTCAATGAACATTTCAGTGATACACTTAGTATCAGCTTTTTTGACTAATCCAATCCTGGCAGTATTAATCCGTCAAAACGTATTTGCTGTTGCAAATTAGTTGTATACTGTATATGCAAAATGTTTAAGAGACCAGTTTGGCTGACTATCTGATGACTTTGGGAACAACATAATCTCATTTGTGACTTCAGCACTCCTTTTATTACTTGATTTGGTTACATAGCATTTCCTACGCATAAATTATGGGTATAGTCAAAACACTATTTTTTTTACCTGTTGTCCAACAGCCGGTTGCATCTTCAAATATATTTTCAAGATCTGTGGAAATATTTTACTTAAAATTGGTCTTCCAAGACAAAAAGTTCACATCTGAGAGATCACAAGAATTACTTAAATATTGCAACTCACTACTGGATAGAAAATAGCAAGGTTTGCATAGGGAATGCTATGTGACTGGTTTGCTGTATGGAGTAACACAAGGGGTGCTGAAGTCACAGTAACAAAGCCTGAATTCAATCTCAAAATTCTCAATGCTCAAAATGTCTTGCCTAAGATACACTGTTATATTGTAGATTCAGTATCAGTGTTTACCATAATTTCAGTCAATAGACTGTTCAGTTCTTGAAGATCACTGTCACGGTTTTGTTGTGTATTTCCTGTTTTATTTTGGTTGTTTCATTTGCACCTTGCTTGGACTTTGTTTTTCACTTCCCTCCTGTACCCCTTTGGATTTGTTTGCCTGTGTTGGACTGCTTACCTGGTTATGACCCTTGCCTGCCCCACCAAGTTGAAGTCTTTGTCCATGTTTTTTTTTCATTAAATCACTGAACTGCACCTGCTCTGCCTCTGATGTCTGCTATTGGGCCAAATCCCTTGTTATTCTGCTAACCTGCTAGCAGTCATAATGATAATCACAAGGGATCACAGGGTTAATTTAGGCAAAAGGACAAGCCTCAGGTGAAATTAGACAAAAACAAGCAAATATACACTGGGGAAGAGGACAAGGGATTAGTAGCTATTCATCTTTCATGCACAGGTCTAAAGGACTCCTTTTTGTAAACAAATCCTCTTCTCATGTTTAAAATTTACCTGAAATCATGATTACCGCCTTCAGCTCTGCACCTTAAAAATGTACATGTGTGAAACTTGTTGCATCTAACTATGACAACAATAAATATAAGAAATAAAATATGCCCATTGATTAAAGTAATTCTATTTTAGAAGTGTGAACTATGATGTCATACATGTTAGAAATCTAGCCTTGATAGACAGCTTAAAAATCTGTTTCCTCAGCAGGAATGAATTTTGATATTAATATGTAGTGTATGACAGCATTGTTGTTAATTAAACCCTGCAACATTTCACCCAGGCTATTATTTGTTCCTGCCAGACAGCTAATGAGCCCCACATTATCTCAGCAAGAGACAAAAGCCCAGAGGACACACTGTACTTTAAGGAGTCTGAGACCCCTGGTGTAACTGGTTAGAAGAAAGCCGTGTTTCCAAAATAACGTGTCTGCACTCACACTGGGGAGAGGAACAGAAAAATCAAAACAACCATCATCACCTTCATACATTTAACATGATTTGGACCCTCCATTTCACCCAGTCACGTTGTAGCTACTCATACAGGACAGTGGGTCAGTCCTATTGCCACTATGAATACCAGGAAAAGACAAGCTTTATCACCATCGGCTGACAAAGTGAAATACATTTTCTGGGCAAATGAGACACAGCAGCCAAACAGCAGTTGTCATCCATCATACTAGTGGTGATGAGTGCAGGATAACTACATACCCAGTATGATAACAGAAAAACTCCACAAATACCTTATTCAAATACTTCCAGATCTTATACATCCTACATATTAATTGTCTCTTTGAGCAACTGGACCATTATACTGTATGTCAAACACAAAGACACAGACAAAGAGGAACAGGTTGAACTAACAACATGGGCACACAGTACATGTATATAAGGAGGTTGACCAATTCTGCTTATTAGCATGGTGCATTACTACTAATGACCCTATAGTGCAAGTAGTTCTCAAAACTTCTTTCATTCTCCTCTTTGGAAGAAAAAAAGATTTTACGCCCCCTGATATGTTAATCAACTGAATTTGTATTAACCAGTAACAAAAGGGAAGCTATTCTTTTTTAAAAGGAGCCAAGCTGAATTCAGTGAAATACCATTTTCCAGATCATGAACTGTTTTTTTCTGGCATTTTTCTCATTAGTCTCTTTTGTACAAATGAAAACTGGAAGTTGCCCAAACTGCCAGAGTTTTACACACAAAAGGCGCAAGACTCTCCTGCTGTATACTGACAGTGAACTTAAGAACACGACAGGCTTCTTCATCCTTTAGCTTTGACTAACATGTTTGCCAAATGAGCTTCACTAGTTTTTCCTTTCTTCACTGACAGAGATCTATCGTTCCGAATGAATTAGATTCCTTCTGTTTTTTTGTTTTTTTTACTGCAATGCACTGGAGCAAATAATACTGTTACTATTTACACCTGTGTTTTATCAGTCTTTCTGTGGAAAAGGTCTATTCAACTTTGATTTCTCTCAACATTGTCACCCCCGGTCATGTACGACCTTATACTGTACAGTGTTTGCAATTGTGAATGAGTTACTTAAAGGTGACCTATTATGCTTTTCTGTTTTTTCTGTCATATCTGTAATGTTACAATATCGGATGTTCATGTTAAACGTGGCCAAAGCTTCAATTAATGAGGTAAACATATTTGAAAGAAATCCCAGTGAGCAAAAACCTCCGATTTCTGCTCTAGTTTCAACAGTTTTTTCTACTCACAGCTCTCTATGGTCACAACATTTTCCATATACGGTCATTTACGCACAGCCCCATCCTCCTGGCAACGCTATGCTCAGTCTGTCTATACTGCTCAGCCCAAGGCGACATGCCAGTCTTTTGAAGTTGAAGTGGTTCAATATGTCGTCAAGAAAGTGCTTTTTCAGTTGCAAAGGAAAATTAAGCTTGTTTGTTTTGTATTGATAATCGATAGCATAAATAACAAACCCATGTTTTAATAATGTACATGGGAGCATGCATGCAAACAGCTTCAATCTAACCTGTTCCACTTCCCCAGGACATGCTTTAAGGTCTTGGCCAATCAGAAGACAGTGGGCTTTTAGGGGAGGGGCCTTAAAGAGACAGGATCATCTACAGCGTGTTTCAGACAGAGGCTGAAATGAGGGCCTGCATGAAGAGCCAGTATAAGAATCATGCAAAGCTACCATACAGGAGTCACACAACTACAATATAAGGCTGGAAATGCAGTATAATAGGTTACCTCTAAGGTTCCCTTTGGAGTTTTTAAGCACTAGTGGCTCTATGGAGCAATTTGATAAGTGGGTCCCTGTTTTATTCATATCTCTATCATATCTAAACAATGTTTGTCTTTTTTTTAAGCCGTGATATTTTGTCTGCCCTTCTCAAATGACATGTTCCCCTTTTCAAACTCACATGTAAAACTGAAGTGATACCACAATTAAGTCAGTCAGCCTACTAGCTGCATTATCCAGTATGTTAGCGTATTCATTTTTTATTCTGTGACTTATGGATTCATAACATCTGGAATGAATATCTCGTCATTAATGAGGTTCATTGCAGCTCTAAAAACTAAGCTGTCTGGCTTACTTTGCTCATTTCCTGTGTAAACACTTGATGTTTCACTGGATGAAAGATCTCCCTTCAAAACTGTGTTACTTTTGCTGATTTTTTCATGTTTATTTCACCAATCTAAAATAAGCCTAAACAAGCCTGGCAGGTCTGGATGCATGTCATTAAAATCAGCAAACATTCCAACTTTTAGAGCTGTTATAAGTTCTCATTTTCTCACATTTAAAAAAAGGCTAATCAGCTAAGGTTATTTAATATGAAGTGTTAGACGGAGACCTGCAGGGATGATTTAGATGCCGCTTCTCTCCTTACACATATTGAGCAAGGGGACTAATGGGGTAAACTTACAAAAAATCAATGCAACCTTTCAACTGACTGATGTATAGCAAACCACACTGACATTGCCATTTTTCAGTATAGAAATTTACTTATTTCTAAAATCATGATCCATCAGGACCATATAGCAACATAATAGCAGTATTTCTGATGTGCAACCTAAAAAGTATTTCCAGTTTGCTGTTCACTTCTCAGCTTCAGAATTGTGGCTGTGAATGCGCGTTGAGGCTATATGCAGTGCAGACTTACGGGGAGAGCAAAAGTGGATGTGAAAGCTCAATCACATTCTAAATTGTACAACAGAGCAGAGGAGTCTACTTGGCAGTCACACCGGTGAGACGCAGAGAAGAGAGAAACGGAGTCTGGAGAAAAAAAGGCAAGCATTTGTGTCTGTTTACCCACCGCACTGTACATACAACTTTCTGCACATGAGCTGCTGGTGGATTGGCAAAATGAAGTATTGGCAATTAAGATGCTGATTTTTTCATACACCCATATCATTCTAGCTTCTAAAAAGAGAATCACAGACGCACTAAAATGCTGAATGGCACAATAAATAACTCCCAGTGGGCTTTGCAGTGCTGTCATCCTCTTTGTAGCAGTCACCGTCCCAGAAGAAGGCAATGTGCCACATCCGCCATGAAGCCTTCCTACCTCAGGCACTCCACTGTTAAGAATTTAAAACAACTCTCTTTTGTTTCTCCCGGTCTGCATCCCCTCCCTCCTCCCGACTGGAGAAGGCATAATGCATCATCTTAGGAGGGAGCCCTTAGCGGCCTAATTTAACAGCCAGGGAGAAACACCAGTGGACACCGACCCGCTAATGAATGAATGAGCCTGACGTGTAAAATCAGGAAAGATTACAGACTGAAGGGCCAGCCTCCCAAAATGTCTTGCCAAACCAGCTGTTTAGATAAGCCCTGTTGGCTCCCCAGAATAATAATTTCTACACATGAGACTGAGTAAACAAACAGAGTCTAAGGAGAAGTTAGCACGGTCTTGTTTTGGAGACAAACTAAGAAAGAAAAGTGACAGGAAAATAGAATCATATCATGACCAAACCTGTGTCTCGCTCCCCTGTTGCATGTTGACATCTGGACATTGAAGGGACTGTTAGGTATACACAGCCTACGAGCAATAAATAAACAAAGGGGGCCCGGCCTTGAAAAGCCATACACCTGTGACCAGTGGAAAAGCAGCAGGCGCAGCAGTGTTCATTAAAGGAGTCGGTCCTGACAGTGAGGCATTTAAGAGGCCATCAGGAGCGACAACTCAGCAGCTACCTTGGGACTGGAGAGGGAAAGGCATCAAGGTGAGCAATGCAATTTCAGCTTGAATAATGGACCACTTTCCGCAGGTCTGACATTCATGTATTTCTCAGGCAGTTTTGCCATACAGCCCAACAGCACCTGTGAGCTATTCGATGTTCCCCAGGAAAAACTGGTTTACAATGTCTACAGGTTCACAATAACTCTGTGCCTACCTGCTGGTCTGCAGATAATCTCACTCAAAGTGGTTCACGAATTAAAAATAGCACCAAACATATCAAATCTGATGTTATGAAGATCTTTTTTTTCCAGAAAAATAACATTCGTCGAGGCAAATTATTCTCACTTTTCTGTTGGATTCACCAGCCAGATTCCATTTTCATGGAGTTGCTGATGTAAACTGGCAATAACAGAGGATTAATTTACAAGGAGGCAAAATCCCCTAGTGAGACTTGTGGCCCAGAACAATAATGAGCACATAGTAAACAGACATTTGCCGTAAGCCAAAAGAGAATGCAGAGGCACCTAATCTACACACTGAAGCACACAATGCACACTGATGCATACACAGGCACAACCACGCCCTCACACACAAACAAACACACAGGCAGAGAAAATGATGGCAAAGTATCTTCCCCAGGCCTCTGTAACAACATATGTTTTCAGGTAATTAAAAGAAGATCCCAAGCGGTTATCATGTCATATTGAAATACAATGCACAGAGCAGATTTACATTCTGTGGTTATTTATACAAAGCGGGGTGCACAAGGTCACGTTCCTTTGGTGGACTGTGAGGGTAGACAAGAAGTGTTCGTGGCTGCAATCATGTTGTGGTTTTTACTTCTAATCAGAATGCTAAGGTCAAAGGGCTATCTAATGTGTACATACATGCAGCATAACACGTGTGTGTGTGTTTGTTTTGTTTAACTGAGCACACAACAAATTTAAGCAGTAGCCAATTTGCAAGTTGAGAGTGTGCAAGAACCGATTTGTAGGAGCGGAACACATTTTGTAATCAGTGTTTTTAGTAATTAGGCAACATTAGGGCTTCCTTTGCTTGTTATCTTCAAAGCTTTGGATTCTCAGATTTGTCACTTTTGATCCTTCCCTTGAAAAAGTCCAACTAAGAGCCAAGTATCCTTTGTATCAAAACTGGAAGTAAAGCACCATTATGTTCAACACCACCTTCTAAGGAATGACTACTTCCTGGTGTGCTCCAGCACCTCTTTCATTTGACTAAGACATTAACTGTGAAAAGGATGTGACTCTAACAGTTAGTTTGCACCTCTTACATTCTCAGGTTTTCAGAGTCTGTCAAAACAGCTGGAGGAAATTTGAAGAACACATTTCAAAGTGAGAGGGGTTTTGTACTTATGAATCTGTTCCTGTACATATTCTTGTTTGATGATTACAGCTTTAATTTGTTTTGCGTTCACTCTATAGTGAGGTCATTCATAAACTTGCATTTTTTGAGGCCACTTCACAATCAAATGTTTTTCACAATTTATCTTCATACTGGGAGTTTAGAAAAGCAAGAATACAAGCTTTCATCAACATACTAATTGACCACCTTTTATACTATAACAGTGATGGACATTCACAGAATGCTAAGATCTTACATATGTAAACATTCCTGAGAGAAGACATTGTCTTTCCACCTTACCTATGCCTTATGTGTCTTAAAAAATGCATTACAGGTACAATAGGTTGTAAAAACAGTGAATATAACCATATAAAGTTGTTATGGAAAATGTTGTCTGTTTACACATCCAGCAGACATTATTAGCATTAATTTAGGGATGCATTTCTGTCCACCTGCAAATGTAAATCCAATATTCAATCTCCTTTTAGCTCTGTTGTGGTCTCCATCAGCTCCTAAGGGAAATCTCTGGCTCTTTAACTGCTAAATGTTCCACTATGTTCACCAGCTAACTTCGTCCGTCAGCCTCTTAGTGCTGGGAAGGTAGTGTACAGTGAGTCTATCAGAGCTTTTCACTAAATGTAGCTGCCTGCTGCAGTACTGATGGTGATAGCTCTGAGGATTACTGCAGAATTGGGTGATAATTCTCTGTGGATTTGTCACTACAAATCCGATACGATACAACTTTTCTGAAATTCATTCATCATCCTTGGGCAGTTCCTTTCAAGAAATGTACACATAGATTGAATGTACAGTTACACATACACTGAAAAAATGGGAGATGATGGATAGCCAGAAGCTTGTCATTGTCAAAAACACATCAGAACGCCAAAAATGCTAAATAAAATGGAATAATTTTTAATGCCTGTGTTTAATTTTTCAGTGGATTTTTTTTCAATGCCAAAGTTTCTTTTTTCAGTTCAGGTTGTGTTTTCAATGCCATGCTAGTCTCAATCATGTTGAGATCATAGATGGTTGAGATGAATGAAAGAAGTTTTGTTCAAAATAGGAACAGGCTCAATAACAGCCAAGGACCATTACACACACATTTTCTCTCTTATGATTTGTAGTGGACCTCCAGAGCTTTCTACACAGTGAAGATAAATTAAACTTTTTTCAGTCTAAGTTAGAGATTATCTGTTAAAATGCTTATTTTTCCAAGCTCTGCTGGAAAGCAACATGAGCTGTAGTTAGCAAGCATTCGTAACCCCTAGTTACATTTATTCATTTAGCTGACGCTTTTATCCAAAGCGACTAACAATTGCTATTTATGTCAGAGGTTGCACACCTCTGGAGCAACTAGGGGTTAAGTGTCTTGCTCAGGGACACAATGGTGGATGGGTCACAGTGGGAACTAAACCCGGGTCTCTCACACCAAAGGCATGTGTCTTATCCATTGAGCCATCACCACCCCTAGTTGCTCCAGAAGCATGCGACCTCTGACATGTATAGCAATTAGTATAAGTATAATAAGTCTCTTTGGATAAAAGCATCAGCTAAATGAATAAATGTAAAATAAAGTATTTAAATAATAAAGACAAGACATAATCCGAAATGATTCGGCTGTACCAACCAATTCCTGTCTATTTCTCTATTTTACTTTAGTTCACTAACTTTGGTAGCAGTAAATTGGTGTTTAATATTTTTTTTATTTTGCACGACCTGCTGCTGTACGGTATTTTTATGATATTATTGTGTTTTTCTTCAGATAAATGCAAATTTTGTGTATTATCGCCATTCCCTGCAGTTCATATGTCCAATCTGACAAGCTGCTGAAGATATTCGTAAAGACAGGAGAGGGGAAAAACTATGCTCAAGTAAGAATGAGCATTAGTTGAAAAAACCTTATTTTGTTGCTGTACATAACACCACTAACATATAAGCAAGAAATAAGTATTCTAACCAAATAATCTTTACTGCAGCTCTCTCGTGACAATGTTGATTTAGGACGAGAGGCACAGGGCTCTGTACTACCTTTACTATATGGTAAGTCTAATTTAAGGTTCAGTATTTTAAGATTTTATGTTTCGTATCTTGTTAAGCTCTAAAATATCCCCAGTTATGGAAGCCACATACAAAATACCAGCTGACTATTCGAAACTGATCTTGGATTTTCAATTTTTGTGATCTCAAAATGGGTCAGTTCTGGCAACCGACAAGAGAAACTTTTATTTTAAAATCCTTCAACTTTCTATGACTTGAGATTCTGATGTACCAAATCTTTATTTTATATTTATATTAAGGCCATTAGGTAAACTTCATTTGATTATGAGACATATTTTTTAAGTCTGTGTTAGTAAAACACTCACATGCCATAGGTTTAAATAGTTATTTTGTGTCTGTAATCATTCCTCCTGTACTGAGATTTGAATACATGTAAAAAACTGCATTTGCAGCTAACTACCTGCAACCTAAACTACCCTCCTGAAGTACAAATTTAAAGCACTCCAGTAGGTCGTCATGTAACTGGAAAGCAATGCACACCTCAGGATCAATATCAAAGATTATCATTGGGCTATTACCAATGTGTAATGGTTGAGGTGGACAGAATGCAGTTTTCCATCTTGGATTATGGACATTAAATGTAAATGCTCTGTATTTGTATAGCACAAAGAGCTTTCCAGTCTTTTCCACTACATCTGCATTCACTATTTACACACTGTGCCTAAGTGCTCAAACAGACACTAACATTCACACACATTTTGCCTACGGACACTTCGATATGCAGCCTGGAGGAGCCGGGGATTGAACCGCCGCCTTCCTATTAACGGGCAACCCTCCAACCTCCTGAGCCAACATTTGCCCCACTATTGCACCCTCCATTGCACTGATCATGGACTTGATGTGTTATTCATTCTAATGGCTTTGGCTGTACACTTTGGATGGACTGTTTTTTTTATGTTACTTCCCTCCTGGTTTTTAAGTTTTCTTTGTTGTTGTTGTTCCTTTTAGATTCTAATATTGGCCGATGTTAATTTTTGTACTGCTTTTTTTGGACATTTTATAACTTGCCTCTTGTGTACCCAAAGTGCCTTCCATAACATTGCTGTGTTTTTTTCTTTCTCTTACAAAGAGAGACATTTAACAGTGTAGTAACATGATAATATGCTGGGAAGTAAGTTGCATTTGTGTAACATTATTGTGTCATTAATTATGATTGGAAAATATTAGCATCTGTCACAAGGAAGTTGTTTTAAATATGTACAGTGTGTTTTATAAAGTTCTAGTATGTATATATACGTTTCATCAGAACTGATTGAAATGCACTATTCACTGTTCTGAATTAAGGCTTCGGTTAAAAATGTACAGTTTTCTTTGAACAAATATAAGTTATTTTAGTGCAAGTGCTTTTTTGCATGTTGCCATATTAGTAAATGTTGTACTTAAAATGTTTAACAAAACCAGGTGTGTAATGATGTGCAAAATACTTCAGATATCAGATTCTAGAAATGTCTAAGTATTATAACTCAATGGTGTGAGATCTACTTGAGCAGTTTAGGTTGACTGAACATGAGAATCCTGCGCATAAATTAGATTAAGAAGTCATCCTACTTTAACAGGCAGTAATTGAATATACTGAACAAAATAAAATGTCTTTACGTTGACATGAAAAAGACACAAAAATATTTCTTTTGTGATGAACAATGTATATATCACATTAAAGGTTCAGTTTGCAAGTTTTAGTGACATCTAGTGGTGAGGGTTGCGAATTGCACCCCCCAGTTTGTGGTAAAACGGTGCAACGTTTTTAATGGGAATTTAGCATGTGAAAGTACAATATACATATTTGTGTGGGAAGCAATATCCAATAACGTTTTTTTCGGTAAGTATTCATTATTGGTCACTTGATAGGCACAGGTCTTGTTATATATCACCATTAGCACTAAATACAAATACATGTTTTCCACCAGGGCAGTAAAATGTGAAGTTTAACTGCTGATCTGAGCTTCCTTGCTGTTGCCCTTTCATTATCAATAATATTCATCAGCTGTTTGTCTCACGAAGGTAATGGCACATTTCTGTCAATGTAACAAAGCCATGACAGAGGCTGGAGAAGAACTACATGAAATTACAATCCAACTACATATTTTTTCTACCAGCGCAGTAAAGGTTTAGCTGGCTGACATGAGCTTCATTACATTGCCTATTAGCGACAGACAAAGCCAAAACAGAGCGCTGGAGAGAGAGACAGTGTAACTACATGAAATTAATCCAACTAACAAAACACCACAAGCCAAAGCACAGCGCTGGATAATAACCAATCTAACTAACAATAAATGTTTTTCTACCAGCTGAATGTCTCGCTAATTTAACCAGCAAAGCCAAACCACAGGCTGGAGAAGAAGTAGGCGACATGAAATTAATCCATATTTCACACCACTGACAGGGGAAACGTCACGGCTCTCTGTGATTATGGCCAGCTAACAGCTAAAGCTATCAAACAACAGTTTTCATTTGCATGCTAAAATCTGACAAACAAAGTTAATTACCTGTCCAGCAGAAAACAGACAACTTCAGCTCTGCTTTGAAAACATCTGTCCCACATTAAAGTTATAGCCTTCCATCTGGGAAAATCCACAAAATCCATGATTTCTGCCGTCAGCTGTCTGTCCCGTCTGGCTGTCGGCTCTCATGCTAAATAACAGGTGTGCTCCTTCATTTGTCCAAATTTCACTTCTCTTCTTACTTCTAATAAACCAGAAGACTACTTGGAGACTGTATACTATTAATATTAGTCCATCTTCTTCTTTGTATGTATGCAATGTGGTGATGTGCGTCTACAGTACTGGAATTACACAAGCAGAAGAAAACGCCGTAGTGACAAAACCCGCTCTGTAGCGCTGTTTGTCCGTTGTCGGCTACGGTAGAAACATGACGACAAAATACAGAGACCTCCACAGCAGGGGGTGCCCGCGGTTATGTAGATATAAATGTCTCATTCTAAGGTAATAAAAACATAATGGTTCATTATGTAAGGTCTTTATACACCACTGAAAACATAGTTATGGATCTTATATTGCATTTCTGTCATTAGATCGTCAGAAATATTACACACTGGAACTTTAAATTCTTCAGATGTGTAAAAGAAGCAAGGAGTCAGAAGATACTGTTAGCAAGTACAAACATGCTCTTGTAAGTTGCTTGTAAAGAGTGTGCTACAGGTTGGCCAATAATCTTAGCACAAATTTGGATTTTATTATATAGTTTAGTTTCACACATGCTGCTGTATCTTTTTACAAATAAATATTAAATCTACCAAAACACTCATTTACTTCTATGAAGAGACTTGTCTAATTTCTACATTGTGACTAGTCAGTGGAGGGAGGTGACAATCAGGAGGAAGACCAAAAATAATTTCCTCTATCTCATTAGTATTTATGATAAGTGTTTTTGTCCCACCGTTCAATTAGCCAAGACTACACTAGAACAGTCTCTGGTCATTGCTGTCAGTCATCAGAGATAGTAAGGTGGAATAATCAGGGTGCATTGTTAATATAGAAATATTGATAGTTCTTTCAAGAGCATCCAAGTCAGCTGGCAGAGGTGGTCAGTTGATGCGACTGCTCTTGTTGTGGTTATATAAGGACTCTCTTGTTAATCTTGGTTTTAATAAGTTTCCAGGCAGTCTGGAGCTGGGGAAATAATTAAACTAAGAGAACACATTGCCACATTGATACAGGAGAACTAATCCATCAGTCCAGCTACTCAATCCATCTCTTTACCTTCAGAGTAGTCCCCAGATAGTTTTGCTGAGGATACATACCTGAGTTCTACAGTCCTACTGTGTCTGAGGGAGCTTCCTTCCCATCTGACAGACAGGTGATTCTCCTTTGAAGTGGCGCCATCTTACTCACTGATGTGGAGGCCAGAGAAAGAGCCTCCCCCTCAAGACCCCATTAAAGCAAAACCCAGGGTCTGCAGGTTTGATATTCATCGTCTGGGCAACCTCTGCCATCAACACATTTTGTGCCACGTGAGAATGATCACAGCTTATTAAAGTGGAAATAATGACTGCTCTACCTCCGGCATGAAATATTTAACAAGGACAAAGGAGATTGCTCAGAGGTGATTCATATCTATGTTGAAAGGAGAGAACGTGGACAATACCATCTACATAGAAAGAGAAGTTGAACCTTGGTTAACCTGAGCTTAGAGGTGAATGTCTGCAATTGAAATTTGTATCTTAATGGAAGCAAAAATAGAAGAATAGTGGCACTGGGTTTTCTGAATTAATGTTTATTAGCCATAACAAAGATGTTGATATTACAACATCCTGCATGGTACATTGCCTTCTGTGCACCTCATGGCATCTGCAGTACACAGAAAACAGACTAATGCATTCAGGTTTGAAATATATGTGCTCCTTTCTAACCATCATTTCATTGTAATCACTTCGCAACTGTGCTCAGGATGTATAGTGCATCCAATTTCTGGGTGTGAAATTATTGATGTATTTTTCCTTCTAGCTTGGGTAAATTAGCTTTTTTTGGCCCCCTGGGAAAATCAGGGGAAAGGAGCAGAGTGAAAATGTTCTCCATCAAGTGTGATTGAATTGGATTTTACAAGATGAATTGCCAGGACAAGAGTTTATCCCAATTACTTTGCCAAGAAGTTTAAGTCCTACTGCAAACACTCTGGTCAACAGCAATTAGGGTCAGTTTTGAGTTATCAGGATCGGTCATTGTGAGAAGATGTTTACAATGTGAGCAGAAAGTAGACAAATGAAACAGGCCAAACCTTTGAAACAGTAAAAAGCGGTTTGTGGTTTGGTCCAAGAATTCATGAAATTACAGATCTGACAGCCAAAACACGCGCAGAGCAAAACACAGCTGTCTTTTCCATAGCCCACACATCTTTTAATCTAGCAGAATACAATACAGCCTGCAGAGACCGCCTTTGGCTCTTTGTGTGGCCGTCCACTCACATATTTTTTTCTTTGATGTAACCTGTATGATTTGCTGATGTGAAAAGTCTTTCATCTGTCTCTCATCAGTACAGGGGCGTAGGTATAGACAGTGCAAACAGTGCAGCTGCACTGGGGTCCGTGACGGAAGCAGCCCCCGCCGGGTTACAAGCTGGACTGCATCTGCATCTGGTATCATCATTTAACAGTAGACACCCAGTTCACCGAAAATCTCTCTTTATGGAGATCAAGTGATTTATATACACGCCAACGTGCATTTCCCCCTTTGCCGTGGTGTCTGACATCACAGACATTTGAAGGACTGCACTCAGTAGTTTTAACCAAAAAAGTCTGTAAGCAGTAGGCTATAAGTTATATGGTGAAAGATGATCCCACAGATTCCACAGAATGAATTTAGTCTTATTTTCTTTAGTATTTGTGTCACATAGCCCACATATGCAGTGATGACTGCTGGGTTGTATGGCTGCCCAATCTTAAGTTTCTATTTGATCATGTGACAAGACCATAAGACTCTAGACACCGGGTGAATGCAAAATCTGACAAGTAGACTAGCAGAGCACACGTGCAAGCTAGCAGTCATGCCATTCAAACATAAAAGTTGTTTCAAAAAGAGACAGGAGAGAAAAGAACAGGAGTAGAGGGTCGCAATCTCCCAAATAAAATTGTTTTGGATTTTTAACTGAGGACATTGTCAAAGATTTTGCCTAATGCAAGGCTCGTCGGATGCCATTCATATAGGTGAGTAACTTTACAAGTGCTTTTTCAAGGGATTTGGTGCGACTGCCGTGCCCCTGTTTAAAAGGTTGTTGTTGTTGCAGTGGACACCTCCCCTGCACTCAGCTGTTTGTAGTGACGTTTCAGGATTTTAACAATGACAGCACCGGCCATGTTCCTTGAAACTTTCTCTTTGACTTCTGTACTTTGCAAATACAAAAGTCTAGGTGACACAGTCTGACTCTAAAATCAATCACGTGATGGTACTTTAGATTGCTGCGTCTGGGCGCACACAGCAGCAACGTGTGTGTATGTGTTGGAGAGAGACCCACACAAAGAGAACTGTTTAATTTAATATGTTAATATGGAAAGAAATCGATTTAAGGAGCTTTAAATGAAGGAGGTTAGGTAATTACTGCATCTAATCTTATCAGTTGTTAAACCATGCACAGTGAGGAAATAAGGCACACAAATTTGCCAATACAGGGTTCCCTTCTAGACACGAACGCACTGCGTGCATGTGCTTCGTAACTGTAAAGGGCCCATCATAACAGCCTGCACTGGGGCCCATTGTTACTACCTTATGCTACTGCATCAATACCACACTTAGCAAGGACAGTGGCAATAAGGCTGACAAACAAAGAGGTGATATTTAGTCTTACCTTGCCCAGACTGGGGCTCCACAGATATCTCAGGCTGAAAACACAGACAGCCAAAACAAGGAAGATCAGAGCCAGAACCAGAGCGACTCGCTGGTAGGTATGGTACTTGGCCTTCTTCTCTTTTCCTGCCTCAACCTGCAAACAATGTAGGTTTAATATTACATATGGTAGCCTATATATGCACCCTAGCGGGCACTTTATCATGTCTTGATCACTGAAAGGGCACCCTAGAGGCTACATAATCACATTTTGTCCACTGGAAGAACACCCATTAGCACATTGGATCATGTTTTCTCCACTGAAATGGCACTCTAGAGGGCACGTTATCATATTTTGTCCACTGGGATGGCACCCTAGAGCGCACTTTATCACGTTTTGTCCACTGGAAGAGCCCCCTAGAGGGCACTTTATCACGTCTTGACCACTGAAAGGGCACCCTAGAGGCTACATAATCACATTTTGTCCACTCTAAGAACACCCATTAGCACACTGGATCATGTTTTCTCCACTGAAATGGCACTCTAGAGGGCATGTTATCATATTTTGTCCACTGGAATGGCACCCTAGAGCGCACTTTATCATGTGTTGTCCACTGGAAGGGAATCTTAGAGGGCACCTAATCACATTTTGTCCACTGGAAGTGCACCCTAGAGCACACTTTATCACGTTTTGTCCACTGGAAGAGCCCCCTAGAGGGCACTTTATAACTGGAAGTGCACCCTATAGCACACTTTATCACGTTTTGTGTGTCATAGTTAAATTAAGCTGAAAATTGCATTTTCAGTTTTCTCAACAGTGTAATCTTATGGTTTCACCTGCCATTAGTGGCACATGTAACAGAATTTTAAACTTTTTGACTGGATGCTTCTTGCTGAAATGAACCTTTGGAGTCAAAGTTGATTTCTCCTTCAAAGTTTTTATGGACACAGGCTTGTACTTGATCAAAGAACCACACTTATTCTAATGTGGTTGTACATCTTTTTTTACCGAAGATACAACCAGGAGAGTTTCATCTCCATCCAAGCCTTAGTAGAGCTCCAACTGTGAGTCATGTATCATTGTCTATGAGAAAATGTATGGAGCTTTTACATCATGGGGCCTCGAAATAGCTCCTCCCAATTTGCAACTCTATTTAACAGATATATGAGAGTGGTATCAATCTTCTCATCTAACTCTCAGCAAGAAAGCATATGGGGGTGGCTGCGGTAGGTAGAGCGGGTTGGCCGTTAATTGTAAGGTCGGCGGTTCAATCCCGGCTCCCCCAGGCTGCATGTCGAAGTGTCCTTGGGCAAGATACTGAACCCCGAATTGCCCCTGGTGGCTGTTCTGCCAGTGTATGAATGTGTTAGTTTCTGTTTGAGCACTTAGGCTCAGTGAATGAATGGTGAATGCAGATGTAGTGTAAAAGCGCTTTGAGTGGTCGAAAAGACTAGAAAGGCGCTATACAGAGCATCATCCATCGTCAACTGCTTATCCTGTGTACAGGGTTGCGGGAGGCAGGAGCCAATCCCAGCTGACATTGGGCAAAAGGCAGGGTAAGCATATAAGCACCTTTCCCAAAATTTCCAACTATTGCTTTAATTTATAATTTTCATAACAAAAATGTATATTTCTTTCTTTTCAGTTTTCCTTTCTATCTGTATTGCATTTAACCCAAAGAGATGCCATTTGATTTGGTCAATGCAAAATGTATCCACCAATGAGGTTCCTGAAAAATTTAAGCATCCCCATGCAAAGTGCAAGGAAGGACAGACTGCTACAAGTGCCACAGAAAGGTTACGTTTATTAAACTTTTCCTCAAATGAAAACTCTGCCTACCGTAGTCAATTCCCCAAGCTTAAGGCCACAAATTAATAAAGACAGTCTTTTGTTCCACCACAGCTCCAGTAGGCAGAAAATGAAAGCTTCTCATTCACACTGGACCACTTTTGAAGGTCTCAGAGGAGAGCAGATATGCAGATATGTTAAAGAAAAAAAAATTGGAACCAACTTCAATTAGCAAAACTGGTGTTACTTATCTTCCTGTCTTTCAAAATGACAATAAAGCAGCATTGATTTTCTATTGTGGCCGTGGGTGTTAACAGTAGTTAAGCTGCAGTAGATCTGACAGCACTATGACATGGTGACTTCTTTAAATAATTTGTAGTAATTATTTGTACAAGTCTTTGTGGCTTGTATCCTGTTAAAATAATTATCCAAAATTGTCTTTGTCTCCTAGATTTATAGAACTCATATAGCTTTTTAAAATGTTTTTAAAATACAGTATGTAGATGTTATGACCTACAGGAGGAAATATGATTCAGTAGTAATGGCATAGTAGTTACTCTGTAGCTTGTTGAATATGGATTGAATTTCGGATTAATAAATACATTATCAGCCTGACTTTGGGGAAGGACAGACGACATATTATTCACAATCACCCATTTCAAAACTTAAACTAAGCCTTTGCCATTAATGACTTCTAGATTTTACCATTCTTTATTTGACGTATTAGAAACAGTGGCCACAAAAACCTGAGACACATCAAAGTATTGTACATTCCTAAGGCATAATGAAAAACAGGACTACAATCATAGAGCCAGAAATTCCTTACATTTTGAATTTCTCTGAGTGAAGAAAAAAATGTTGGCTGAAATCCTCTGCTCTCCTATGTCAGGTTGCATAAGCAGTGGAAACTTAACTAGAGGACAAACCTCTCTCTGCCAGTGCTTTGAATATCAAATACTCAGAGGAGGAAGGTGGGATTGAGAGACAGACAGACGGACAGAAATAAAGGCAGGGATGGAGACAGAGTGAGCAGTCTGAGTGTGCAGTGCCCGCCAACTAGTGTTTAAAGGTTTAGGAGTTCAGAATCAGCCAGGCAATTCCTCTTGAGCTTTGTGAGGAAGAGTGCCCAGAGCCCCCTACTGTTATCACGAAAAAAGGAGCACTTCTTTGAGAAAACAGAAGTAGCCTCCAAAACCAACAAGCACAGGCAAATGGTTGATCACAATGGGGCACGCTCATATAAGCATTTGAATTCCTGTGAAAACTACTCTAAAATAAGAAGCCACAGGTGACTTCTTAACCATAATCATTGTCCATCCATTACTTACAATGTATTTGTGATGTGTATCTGCTGGGACAGTTGCCCATTTTTGGACAGTAAAATAACATTGTATTATTTCATATGCATAATGTAAAAAGATACTAATACTGTGCTGTGAAAGTACTTGCCCATATGGCTCTATTGTTAACAAGTGAAATATGAGAGTAAGAATATGTAAGAATTCTTTCAGAGCCAAAAATCCCTTCCTTAAAATTGAAGTCTCAAATAAAGACAATTCTTGGGGTCTTGGGGAATCAAGGGTATTCTAGATATAAAGCAAATACAGTGGTTCAGGTGAGACTGAGTATAAGAGTAAAAAATAAATAAAGAAAGCCAAGGAGAACAGACAAAAGGAATTAGATGGAAAAATTACTTTTCTGAGAAAACTCTGCAAGAAATCAAGCAGCACTCCTTTTTGATTTAAAAAAAGGCAGACATTTGACACATTTTATTTAAAGCTTACACTCAAATATCACAGGACCTCTGTCTCTCCCCTCAAACCACCACTGCTGCCACCTGTACTTAATTTATTGAGCTGTAAAAGTTTAAGGGTGTTCCCATTTTCTTGACACTGCAGTGACCTAAAATCCCCCCCCCCCCCCGGAAGACAGTAAATGTAAATAGTTTTTTTATTATTATATAAATGAAACAATTAAAAAATAAAAACAACAAAATTGGACTCACATCTTTCCACAGAATCTGTTGACTACTGGATTGACTGCTAGCCTCCATGATGCAAGCCCACAGAAGGAATCTTTCCGATCGTCTTAGCTTGGGAAAACACTAACACTCTGCAAAGCAAAGAGTCCCAGCTTCATTCCATAGCTGTAATTTGGGAGTGTGCTCAAGGGGAGGGACGTTTCAGATGGAGTGGAATAACTGAAGCATTTGTGATACCCATTAAAAGCAAGGCACATGTCTCGCATGCCTTCCTGCCTGCCTGCCTGCTCTGATTTCAAAGGTGGAAAGACACAAATGGATAGGCTGAAGACCAAAAATCAAATCCTTTGTTGAATGAATGACATACTACACTTGGATGAAAATACTGTGACTCACTGCTTTCAGAACATTCTTACTTGGAGGACACAAAGTTCGCATGTGAAAAATTGTACCTACATGGTGCAGATGCTGACCTTTTCAGTTAAAATTTCTGAAGCATCAAAAAGAGTTAGCAAGTACATTCTTTCTGTCTGCACACTTGACTACAAGCAGGTACACTAAACAAGAGTTGAGATGACTGAATAGCAGCATAAGGAAAGAATCAACCTTATAAAATGAAAAGAAGTGGCACTTGTGCACAAACCGAAGTAAAAGGGGAATGAAGCGAAAACTGTAATCAAGGACAGAAGTTTAAAGATCCCCTCTGGGCACATATTAAGGCACCTAAAAATACTGTCCGGTGAAAAAAATGGTTTTTCCTTTGAAAAGTTCAATTGAAAAGTCTATTCTCCGTGTTTGTGCACTTGAGGTTTAAAGTTTGTGACAGCCTGCTACTGTCAAACTCTGCACATACATCATTCTGCACAAAAAGCAAAGCACATTTTAAGAAGCGTCTATAGGTCATCTGATGAGCTGTTGCCTGTCACAAACTGCTATAAAACTGAATACCATTGTGTCTGCAATAAAATATACTTTTGTCAGAGAGGAAAATACATACATTTAAAAACTCAAATTTTCAAACTCAGCGATTCATGTTTTTCTCAATGTTTTGTGTTGTGCAAGCAAAGACTTCATTGTGGGATGCCTTTCAGTTGTTTAATAAAATTTAAAAAATGCAATTAGTAGCCTATTTTAATTAGTCAATTAGTAACATTTGAAGTGGGGCAGAAGGGAGGGGTTAATTAATACATGCAGTAAATGAAGTTCCTCAAATATTGGCACCCTCAGAACTTTATACAGCTTTTGGCAAGCTTAATAATGTCATCCAGTGGTACCCACCAATTTCTGTCATCCATACAGTGAACGATTAATAGTTTAATAGTTTTTGAAAATGTCACTGTTTTGGAGAAGTTAACCTTGTAACGTTTTTTATTTTATTTTATAGGTACATATTATTCAGCTTTAGGTGAACCGTGACTTGTAAACAACTTTTGTTTTTTTACCTGTCATTCTGTAAATCAAGGTTTTGTTTCCAGCACGGTATTACAGACTACTCTGCACTCTGTACCATGATTCATCTGTACTGGAAGTAAGTGAAGTCAGACAGCAAAGACTGGGAGAAAGATTATAATAATGACATGTGATGAAGGTCATGGGCAGGATTCAGATCCAGGAAAGTAGTGCTGGCCTAATAAATCATGATGCCTGCTGTTTTATGTAAAATACAGTTATGTACACATACGAAAGAACTAAAAACAGACCAGCCAGGATTGGATATTTCGATGTTGATTGTTAGACAAGAACCTCAATATGCATTCATGGCCAGTGTTTTTTTAATGCCATCTGGATTTTGCAGTCTACGTTAGGGATAGATACTCATTCCAGCTACTACAACACATACTTTTAGATGATCTATTAAGCATAGGTGCCACTGAGGTTCAAATGCGCCACCTTCCCAATCAAAGTAAAGGAGAAAACATATCCAAGTTCAAAGAAAAATATTGCCTGTTGAGAGGGAACGCTCAATAAAACATTCAAAGATAGAAGTTAGTGACTCAACCATTCATTACAAATACTAGATTCAACCAATAAGTAAAATTGTATTCTAATAATTATGTGGCAACAGTTGTTCAGGAAACACTGAGTAGTTACAGAGGAACAGAACAAATCAGGAACACTGATAACTGCAACACATCCTCATACCACAGCAAAATAGGTTTATTGTCGATAGTCCCAAAACGACATATACATAATTATATGTAGACTTGAATATTTTCACTTTATGCTGCTTTACTTATACTCCACTACATTTCAGAGGAAAATATTGTACTTTTTACTCCATTACATTTACAGATATTTCATTTAGGTAACTGTTCAAATTATTCAATAATTCACAAAAAGCCAAAGGTTATAGAAAAAAAGAACAGATTTCCTGCCTCCATTAATCATCTCACAACTCAACTCAATTTATCTTGTGACCCTTTGGAATAGACCCAACTGTACTAAACTAGAAACTTTCACAGACGTAGAAGTGCACTCGTATTGCAGAGCTGAACACCCACTTTTCAGAGATCTGCCCACACAGTTGCGAGCTTGAGAGTCACATGATTTCTGGCAGCGTTGTCCCGCTCTGGTCTGAAACTGCAACTCCGAAACAGATGGTCTGTAAAAGACAGGAAAAGCTGGAACCCTGGAGGCAAAGGCATTTACCGTCAAAATTTACTTTCAATCTTGCAAAATTACATTTCAAGTTTTTGCAGCGCCCCCAACCCCAAACACCTCCAGAAACTACAAAAGTAAAATGCTGCTTAAACACTGATGCATCAGTATTAAAAATCTGATATTGTAATATATAATAACGTATTAGTCACCTCATTATTTTACTGCAGAAAGTAAGAATGCAAGACTTTTACTTTAATACTGTGATGGAGTACTTTTACATTGTTGTACCGGTCCTTAAATTAATTATCTAAATATTTATTTGACCAATGCCTTATTGTAAAGTTTAACCCACTGCGTCACCTTTATTATTCTATTACCATCATTATCCACCACAGCACTTCTGTGACAGACTGCACTGCATAGCTGACAGTATCGTTACAGCATGCCACCTTTTCACTTGTTTTGTTTGTGTAAAACATCATAAAACAATTACACAATGCACATTTCATTTTATCTTAACATATCTTCTGACAGGGAGTGAAGGATAGTATCAAAGCACACATTCAGCCTATTTTTACAAACCACCTGTCAGTCTGTTTTTCATTATATCATCTGAGATGGCACACAGGCAATAGCTAAATAGTGCGATAAAATGTTTTTGAAGTGATTCCAGTTTATTAAAAACACAATTTCACAACCTAAAAGTTCCACTTCACACTCAATTTACAGAAGTGAAAAATGACGGCTCGGTCAATACCATCTGAGGTGGAACATTCCCGGTAAAATTGGTCAACCTGCAAGCCTTTAGTGTCGCGGGCAACATTTGAGCACATATTAAGTCTGTCAGATCTGATAGCTGTAGGACCTCGTCAGCTCTTTCCCATTGATATAAATCTTCACAATTACTGTGACATTTTGCTTGGGTAAATCAAGCGGCGGGTCTTTCAGGAATAGTGTTGTGTCAGCAGCAGAGTTGAGCATCCTGGGACCCTCATTCCCCTGATAGCATTCAGGGGAAGGCTGGGGCTTTGACACCCACAGAATAGAATAAACAGCAATTTAGTTTGGAGTGCATACCAGATACTCGCAGATTAGAACAGAGGTTGATGGAAGCAACCTTAGCAAACCAGGAAGAATCACAAAATAAACATTTACTCTATCCTCTTCATGCTTCAGACGTGATAGCTTTGATAGGAATTTTTCTCTTTTGTATTTATCACTTATGGAAACACAGATTGAGTGCTGTGACCAACAGTGAGGCCTATTACAAATTCAACAGACAAAGTTGGATCCAGTGACTTTTGTTATTTTATATAAACAGACTGTTTTCCATCAGAAAAACAGTTGTTCTTCTCAAAATGACTTATAGTACTTCAGGCAGACGTTGCCTTCACAAACTTGCAGAGTATATTGTGCTCTATTTTGCTGTGGCCATCTGGAAAAAAGCTGTTCCTTGTTTGCTTTTTTCAACTCTTAAGCCAGCCTCTAAAGCCTTGTCAAGCTTCTGTCACTCAGAGAGAAAGCTGTGGTGGAAACCCACACATTTCCCACGTGCTCATCCACATTCATTAACAGTCCCTTCCCACATGAAGGGAGACTGTCACAGCTAAAGAGGGGAGTAAAGTAAGAATAGGTGTAAGAGAGATAGAAATACAGAAAGAAAATGGAAATTGAGCAGTACTAACAATTTGTCTCTTTCTTGCTCTTTTTCACACAACAGATAAAAACTCTGTGGAATGAATCACACTTTTGAGCAGAAACTGGGTCCATACAGGTCAAATGTGACATGTAAT
This sequence comes from Micropterus salmoides, assembly GCF_014851395.1. Taxonomy (NCBI): domain Eukaryota; kingdom Metazoa; phylum Chordata; class Actinopteri; order Centrarchiformes; family Centrarchidae; genus Micropterus; species Micropterus salmoides. Next base: position 23,820,012 of record NW_024044237.1, read on the forward strand.
CCTGTGTGATTTGATAACCGCCTCATGTATAGACGCAATTACACCACTTCAGTCTCTCATTACAGGGGAAAGAGGGGTGGGACAGAATGGGCGCTTCATGAAGAGGCAGTCATGAATCCCACCTTGGTCTGGACGAAAGATCTGATAGCCTCCATTTGTCATCTTCAGGACCCTCCTCATGCTTCAGTGACAGTAGGAAGGAAGTGCACCTCTGCACAGGAAGTTTACACAGTGCTCCGTTTCCCAGGAGTCCCTTGGCTCTTCAACAGACTGTAGCGAAGGTTTGACATATCATGTTGATATACTTCTGCAAATTCCTAAGTGCAAAATTCTCAGTGAGGCCCAGTAAAGTAAAAACTTTCACAGGTGAAATTCACATGCTGCTATTAATACTTGTCGATCGATTTCTGAATGCATCTCTTGCAATAATTGTTGTTAATTGAGTCCGTCAAATTTAAAACACTTCATCATGGTGGTGTCAGAGTTTTTTTATGGCTACCTTATACTGTATATTAGTCATTTACCTTATAAATAACCATAAATACTGACTTTACAAAACTACATTCTCATCTTTTTCAAATACTTTTTACAAATTGCCAAGTTTACTCCTAGTGGATTCAAAATTGACAAGAGAAATGAGAGATTACAAACAACTTTTTTTTAGCAAAGACAATATTTCATCTTAACCCATCAAGGAATAAAATGGTTGAAATTCATTTTTTCAAGACAATGCAGCAAATTCATTACTCTCCCAGCCTCATTTTCAACCTCAATTTTCAAGACACTACATACTTAGATCTTCCATCAAAGCCAATCTATGGTTGATGTTTATAAAAACAACTTTTAAATACATTTTCAACTGTTCTCAAAACTCCTGTTCTTTGAAACCAAATACAGTCCAGAAGACTAAAAGTCTAGCTCCTCATTTAACCCTCTGTTTGCCATAAAAGGGCCATGTGTAGTTTTCTGTTGCCTCCAGCAGTGAGATTTCAGATTGTAACCACTACCTTTCCAAGCTTGTGCTCGTGTGCATGTTCGAACTAATGAGTGAGCACACGGTGTCGGCCAAAACAGAGACATAACAAGGAACAGCATCACACAAAATGCTGGAAAATCAGGTAAACTCCCACTGCAACATTACAGTAATAATTTCAGCTTGAACTAATACATGCTCGTTGCATGATTATGCTACATTAACTGCATTTAGCTCATCATACGTCAGAGAAGCCTGCTGGCTTTTCATAACTATTTGTGTATCTCTCACCGGTGAGGCTTAACATTGTCAGCAGAGCTAAATTTATTGGATGATAATGAAAACTGTTAGTTATTGGCAGGCAGTTAACACTCACATATTAAGTCAGCTAAATGCAGTCAATGTAACTTTCTCATGCAAAGAGCATGGATTAGTACAACTTCAAGCTGATAAAGTATTACTCTAACATTGGAGTGGGAGTTTACCTGAGTTTCCAGCATGTTGTGTAAAGCTGTCTCTCGGTGTGTCGGCCTCTGTGTGTCAGATTCTATTCGCTCATGAGTTCGAGCATGCATACATGCACGACCACACAACTGGTTGCAATCTAAAAAACGCACCACTAGTGGCTGCTGAAAACCCCTTTAAGGTGCAACTTCTCTAAATTTCCTCCTTACTTTGACAAAGATACCTTCTGGATTCCTATTCAGGGGATTTTTTTTATGACCGCTCACACTGCACCATGCTGTGAGTGCATTTGTATTGTTAGAAATGAGCAAAGTTGAAACATTGTACACAATTTATTCATCAATAAATCCAGATGTTTATCCCTGAGATGAAAATATGAAAAACATTTAAAAATTAATTACATTTTGTTGTACAAATCAATTTATTATAACTCAAACATTGGTTTCTATTGTCCATAACTGATGTTAAAGGAGATGACTATAAACAGGAGTTGGAGGGATAACTGTGCACCATCTCTTAGGAGTTCCTTTGACATAGTGAGGAACTAGATGAATAGGAATGTGGATTATAGCGCTGCAAATCTTCCCCAAGTTTATACATTCATTTCCCAAATCTCACCTTGAGAGTAAAGCTACTTGCTGGGGGATTTTCTCAATTTCTTGCTTGATGGGACAGGTGTATTTACTTACATAATTGTATTCCTCATCCAATTTATAATGCGATTAAATATTAATACAATTCTGAGTTTGAAGAGAGGCAGATCTGTGAAAAATATCTCGACAGCAATATTGTGAAATTGTTCTTCTTGCTTTGCAACTTTTTCAATCACCCATTAATGTAACAGAATCAGTGAAATAGAAAATTTTCTGCGTCTTAGGATGCATTGAAAATTGTATTCAACAAATAAAGCACTCTCAGTAGAAGATAAAAATAGGCGCAGGTATTTTTCACTGTGATGATCTTGAATCATCTTGGCTGAGCTTTGTTTAGTTAGTGGCAGAGCTCTCTGGGGGAACATTGAGTGGTGTAGTCAAAGTGGAACTCTCCTGAATGAGCTTTGAGCTTCAAGTCCCCAATATCCCAGCATGTGCGCCAGAGAGTCAGACAATAGAGCCAAACGCAAGTCATAGCCAAATCATAATTACCTCTGCACCCTGCAGAAGCAGACCAATTGACTCCTCTAGATGAATGACAACAGGTAAAGGGCAGTGATTAGCCGCAGGCCTCAGAAGCTTTGTTTGGTGCAGAGGGTGAGGAAATTCTCTATATAGGGCAGAAGATATGCTTCACTTATTACGCTCTTATTATCCCGTGGACTTATTATGGGCACATTTCTGCTCAGTACTGGAAACTTTGCTTGTCACGCTCGGCTGATAGTGCACATACAGTCTGGTACATCCAGATATCAAATTGTTTGTGTTGTTTGTTACAGTTGTAGCATCATGACCAATTACTCAATGATTTATTGCTGATTGAGAATACGTATAATTGATTCATTTTGAATTAGTTACCAAATCTATAATATCTCGGCTCATACTTTGTCATTAGTAATTTAAATAGTTATTCACAATTAATGAAGAGATGCTATTTTTTAATATAAAAGAGAAGATTAAGGATTATTCTGTGTGCACACGGCAACATGATAAACAACCACTGAAGGATGTTGTTCTGCAGTCTTGTCTTCAGATAAACAATATGACAGTCAGTGCTTCAGGTAAAAAGTTCAAAATTAATGGTAAATGCAGCAAATTTCTCTCACAGTCTCACTCTGTACAGAATATATTAAAGATAAACTTCCATTTTGACATCTTTATTTAGTCAAACTGACCTTTCAAGTTTAGTGTGTTAAAAACAAACACACTAATTCACTGCAGCTTGATAAACTAGTGAGAGACAGCAGCATAATTACAAACACCTGGGTGATAAAAAATAGCCAAAAATGATTAAATAGTGTACAAATGATCTGCGCCCCATGTAATGAAATACTACCTATGCTCATTAAATATATTGATTATACTTTCATTAATAAATCAGTAGTTAATTGTTTGCGCCTGATGTGTTACTGGAAACAAATGAGTAATCAACCTAAATAGTTATAAATTTGATCCTGTTTGCTTTGTAGAGTTCTGCTTTACAAGTTGAACACTTTAAAACTAAAACTTTTCCTTGTCCTGCTCCTCCACGTGAGACCGTTTTCTGTTCCATTAATTATGAATTATGCTGATTCAAATGCATCCATCTGATAAAATAAAGAAACAGAATTAATCCCTTCAGCAACAATCAATATGACATTATTTGAACTGAACTATGCATGACTCATATTAAATTGGGTTAATTATTTTTATGTAATTCAGTACACTAACCATGTCACTGGATTCATATATAAGGATATCTACTGTATGTGTGGCATCATGTTGGCAGCATTGTTGCTTCCTAAAGAAATGTTGAAAGCATTAGTTTTGCTCCTTGACCAAACATTTGGGGAGGACATTTCACAGACAACAGCAATTAAAACATATTACAAGCTTTATTTTAATGGATTGCTCTCATGTCACCATCATTGTACATACTCATATTGACACAGATGACTATAACTGCACTCCATAGTTCCTCTCAACTTTACGGAGCTTTATACCATCTTTCTGCTCATCATGTTGATTGTGCGGGCTGAAACTTAACTGTTTTGTTTTACTCACTTCTCTCATTTTGTTGTCTTTAAAGTGAAAAAGAGTTTTTTTAAGCAAAAAAACAATGTGATACAGCTGGCACAACGTGTGAAAGAGTACACTGAGCTGCTGATGTGAATGAGTATAAAATGATGTGTGAAATCATCTTCTTCTGTGATATCACCATTACACCTGTTGGGCTGTGACAACAGGCACGCACAGCATCTCTCAAACTGTGATCTTACATCTAGTATTCAGGCAATGCAGTAATAACTGGATAATGTGACTTATCTGAGATTTAACAAGATAATGCAGAATATTTAGTGAATGTGAGCAATCTGTTGCCAATCTGTTATCATTCATTTTGAACAAAAGACTCCACCATGAGATAACACGGGCAGAGAGTATACACAAATGATCCTACAACATGCATTAATTGGATTTTAACATGCAGCTATCACTACCTGTAATCTTAATCCCCTACAGAGGACACATCTCCTTTGATGTTAGCTAAATGATGCTACTAATTTCCAGAAAACAAAAGTTAATAGTAATAGTACGAGGTGAGCAGCACACAGACATTAAACCCTCAAGGGTGAAAGAAAGCAGAATTAACTAGAAGATTCAGCCTCCTGTGAAGGGGTACCATGGGAAGAGGAAAGTGGCTCCCAAGCATCTATTGCTGATTTGCTGTGGGGAACTGCAGAGGTCCTATTGAAAACTGGACTATTTCAAGAATTAACCTCCACCATCTCAAAAGGCCTTTATGTCTTGTAAGTACATATTAGCAAGCATGTTGCCTGAACTACTCTATATTTGAATGAAGTAGGGAGTTCACTCAAGGCTAAATTTTCAATATATTTCCTTTAAAAGTGGCTGTAGCCACTGCACAGCGTGTACCTCAAAATACTGCATCTGTTGCCAGCCTGAAAAATTAAGCAGAAAGAAAGGATGGATATTACTGTTGAAGGGACAAGCCCTCTAAATGGGTCTTTCCTTAATGAGTGATGGTAACGCTGAGTGTTGAAACAGGTCTCTTGAGGTAGACTGATGTAAGCAACGCAAGGTAGAACAGTAAACATCAGTGGCAGAGATGGATTAACACTGTTGGCTCTGTTGATGAAGACATGTCTTCTGCAAGTGCAGAATTCAAGGGTAAAGACATAAGGGGAACAAACAACTACACTTAGAGCACCTTATGTGACCTTTCATTTGACCTCTGCAACAGAGAGAGAACCCAGTAGTCAGTGTTGTGTCATGGAGTTTTGCAAACCTGATCAAAGCTAGGGATTATGCACAGGTGTGAGTTAGTTAATAACATGTACAGTCACTTGTTAGGGTGTTTATTGCAAAAGTGAAATATGACCCTGGGACACCGAACAGTGAAATGTATCTCGTACACCTGCATGTAGCCCGTGTGATGCACAGTCTTGCCCATGGTTTCATACTATTTGATTGATCCTCAGTAACATGCCAATGAAATGTGGCAGTGCACCTACAAAGGCAATGCAAACATAACTTTGTTTACAACCCCTGGGTACCTTTACCTAAAAATAACAATACCACACTGTGTAAATACGTGATTCCAATTTTCAAAAGTTAAAATACCCAACATTTGAGTTTTTTCATTAGTATTTGTTGTACCATGAATATTGTACACGCAGTACTTTAATCTATAATAAAGCACCTCACATTTTATGTTGTGTATACATGTATATGTTTCATGTTTTGTCCATCAAATATTAAATATATCTGTCAGACGCATGTAGTTGAGTAAAAAGTTTGTGGGTGAAAACCAAATACCAAACATTTTTATTACATTTGTTGAAATTTTCTTTATATCCGTACAGCAATCAATAAATCAAATGCTCGGCACAGCACAGCCAATCATTTCAATTGGTCTGAATAAAATGATTGGCCTGCCTACCTGCGCGCACTCCACCTGTGCACTTATTGCACATGAATGTGTGTTTGCATGTTGCAAGTGACTTTGGAGGGGGTGGGAATTTTTCAGTTTTGATATGGAAATCCAGCAGTCTCTTGCTAGTTTCTCCAATGTTGCCCTGTGTGGAATGAACAAATTGAAAGATTCCCTGCAACTGTGATTAAAGCATCTGCAGAGATTTGTCCAGCAAAGACCTTACACAACAAGCTGAAATTTGTAGAAGCCAGTTTCTACCCAGATCTTCACCTAGATCAATACTACATAGTATTACGTTGACACACCCTCTCCACAACACCTCCCATCTAGCTTTTGTGGTCTGAAAATGTAAATCTATGTTTTTCTTCTCATTTTCATTTTATAAAGTAGCCACATTTCATTTCCTTAGGTAATGTAAATGTAAATGCTTGACAATGGCTGTACCCATTTACTGTAATTGCCTCTGTAATGCCAGCAATATGGAGACATAAACAAACTTTCATAAAGTTGTTATGTGAATTAGTTTAATGTATGTCATGCCTCTTTTAAAACCTGTGGAAATAAATTGGAGGCAACACAAGACAAATAGACGACAAACCTTCATTATCTTTGTGCTCATAAGCAGTGGGACAAAATAGACCTATTCATCACATATTAATTATAATGATTTGCTTCTACAGACAAGGTATTTTGGAGGCCATAGACTATTCAAATTGAGCTTTATTTTCTGAGAACCCTAATTCAAAAAAGGGCTCTAAATTATTTTAATGCAGTCGTTTTTCTTTCTCTTCCTTTCATCAGAATATGCCAGGGACAGCACACAACTATATTTTAATTTGCCGGAGAGGGATAATTCACTTCATCACTTTAAATTCATCACTTAAAATTAAATAATGGCTCTTCTTGTATTTATACTCAGCTACTACCCAAGGTTGGGGAGTGCACTTAAGGATGACACTTGTAAAACAAGTAAAAGAAGAAACCTCACCTAATGCTTGCTATAGTCATACTCGCCTTTTCTTTATTTTAACCTGTATATTTACAACTGACGATGTGTAAAGCGTGCAGCATCATTGGACACCCAGCCACCCCAATCACTGGACCATTCCAGCTGCTGTTGTCTAGCAAGGGAGATCGCAGCCTCGTGACCTGGAGCAGCATTAAAGGTATTTTGAATCTAAAACTTTAACACTAGCAGAAACACTGTAAATATCTGTCTCAAAACTTCTAGGTGCCTAGCGACGTGAATTTAAGAGAGATAGATAGTCTGTAATAGCTTTCAGTCACCTTATTGCTGGTTATCATCATTAGACTATCTGTGACAAAGTGGGTTTACTCACCAATTGTCCCATACATGTCATTATCTACATTACACTTTCTAGTTTATACAAGTGTTTATTTTTTTGTAATTTACTATGACTTGTGTGAAAGTGCACCACTTACTATCCTGGGTTGTTTGTGTTATAACCTTACAGTCTATAGCCAAGCATATGATAAGTTAAAGTAAACACACAGTAATAAATTAGTTTCACTTCCATTTTATTAGGTTGCAAGTTTAAACATGGTTTAATTGTTTTTCTGTGTTAATACTTACAATTGTTTGTTGCTTTGTTCAGTTCCACAATGCAGGGCAATTGTTTTGGGGAGGGGCCTGCCATTGACAGTATATTACTGGACGAAGCCACCACGCTGGTTTGAATGGAGAGCAGTGAAGCCAGTTTTGGACAGATAAAATACTACTACAGGGCTACTTCCTGTTGGCACCAGCGTCTACTGGTAGCTGCATAGCTGCACCAACAAAAAGTTTCATGGCTCAGTGTGTTTGTCTGACTCGGATCGTCACTGTTTAATCAGCTCTCTGATGGCCGAATAAGTTAGTGTTTTTTGATTGCTGAGAGTTTAATAAAAGCAATACGGTTACATCTCTCATGTGCGACAGGGTGTAACAGGTTTTTGACATCACTGAGTCAAAACCAAGTAGAGTTTTCTTTCTTTATAGGAATTTTTCTTTTGGTTGTTTTTGGTTATTCTAAATGAACGTGTAAAGATCCCTGACCTGTTTTCTAGTCAGTGGGAGCGGAGTGAACTGGTAACTAAGTTCCAAATGTTAAGTGATTTCAATATGGTAATGTTATGGAGTAGATCAACCTGCATCAGTATGGGATGAGCTGAAGCAGTTTGTGTGTGAATTGAACACCCAAATAAACAGTGGGATTTGTGCTCCCAAGGGGGAAAAGAGGTGAGGCACGTGCCTTTTGTTAGTGTTGCTATAAGTTTAATGAGTTATTTTCCTTAAGTCTTTTTGTTTGTTTGTTTGAGTTATTTGTGTACTGCAGATCACTGTAAATAAAATTATCACCTCTGGTAACATACAATGTTTGAGTCTACCACCTTCCTAGCCACTGGCATGGCTACACCACACTATCCTATGTGTTATATGAACTTTTAATGCACATTGGTTATACATATTTGATCAAAATTACCTTTGTAGAGCTATTACAACAAGGTAATAAAGTTCAGAAATGTCTGTAATGGCAGCAGTGCAGTAATAATGGACTTCAGTGATGAAACAGCAAGAGAAAATTCAGTGTTTCTCCAATACCTTATCTGATGCAACACTCAACCTGTGAAAGCGCAGGCTAGAAAATGCTGCTAACACAGATATAAAACATCATTATCATAGAAACAGAGTTAAGATCATCTTTGTCTCCTGCATGTCCACTGGACGATGGGCTGAGTATATTGATGCCATTGCACCAAACCTCTAACATGAAATGAGCATGGTATACCCAGCATCCATAGTATGGTATAGAAACCCTTAATTGTTTACACTAAATTGTAGTTGTGAGCAGATATAGGGACATTTTAGCTGCAATAATATTTATAGACACCATATATTTATAGATAAATTTCACAGGAAGAGTTATATTTATTGACAAATGTAAAAATAAATACTTGTCATTGTATATACTGTTAATGATGTAGTTGAGTTGTAAACAGTTTTAGTGCTGAAATTATTCCATTAGTTACTTGACAGAATGTTCATCTGCACTATTTTGGTAATTTAATTATAGTTTTGGCAATTTCTCAAGCAAATAAAATCAAATTGCTTTCTTGTTCCATCTTCTTTAATGAGAGAATATGGCGCTTCTGTCAGTTTTATATGATAGTAATCTCTTAATATAGTAATATCTTTGGGGTTTTGACTGGTGGCTGGACAAAACAAGCTATGTACACTATATATATATTTATAGTGAAAAACATTTATATCTATAAAAATTTAGTAAATAATTAGTGTTAAAATAAAGTTTATTTAACACAGATAAACATAAAATAAAGCATCTGGTAGTAAGGAAATCAAAAAGTCTGCTGTAAAAGCTTGTTGAATATCTTAAAGCTGCAATACACAGATATTTGCCTTAAGGCAGGAGTGTATTGTTAGTCTTGCCCTCTTCCTCCTCATTTGGTCAAGTTCCTCGTCACTCTTTCTGATGAAGGATCTGGCCAGAGCGACTTCTTGCATCCATGAAGCACACTCTGAAAAAAAAGAAAAAGAAAACCCTAATACTGATGTTGAGTATGCTTTTGAACGAGGTCTCATATACTGTAAGTGGAGCTCTGATGTTGATTTGTTTCTTCCTGCAATACCCCATTGCAGTTGTTGCTATGACTTTACTGCTCGCCATGCCTGCAGCAGACTGTATAGACCCATAAACATCTCAGAAATCACTCAAAAGTCAATTTCAAACCAAGGCTTTTATGTTTATATGCATAGAATAGTGTATAGTGTATAGTACACAGGCATATGAAAAACCTCGAGGGCTGTGTTTGTACTGCAATACCAGGTAGAACATTGCTGTTAAAGCAGTTAATTTGTAGGAGCATAGGAGAAGTAACATGCTACCAATTTATCAATTTATCAGTGGATTTAATCAAATGGAACTAAACAGATTAAACCATATTTCATGCAAAGGGACAAAGTAATTTACTTTATAACATTTTCTCACTGAATCACCTAATGTATAATTTTAATCAACTCATATGTATTCTCTCTTTTAAATGTACTCGCTCAGAAATAATAGGAGCTATAATTGCTGTGCAATTACTTTGTGATATAATTAGACTGTAATTAGCACGACATTGGCGATATTTATTGGAGAGATTATTATATAATACTTTTTTTTTTTTTTTTTTTTTTTACTTTTTCTTAAATATTTTTTCACTGTGTTAGTCAAACATAGTGGCATGTCCAAAGAGTCTAAACATCACAGCTGAAGCCAATTAAAGCTCAGCCTGTTTTCTGTTTTCTAACTCTTAATCTTGTCAATACTCAACAGCTGTTAGTTGGACTATTTGTTTGCTTATAACAGACTATAAAAGGAACAAAATCTTTCATCAGAATTATTAAACTGAAGGTGAAACACACATAATCATGCAAAATACCCTTTATAGAAGGCTTTAATCAAGTTTTTTTAAAGGACAACATGTTAATGAAGCTGTTCTCACTTTTAAGTGGCTGGCGATGTCTTTTGGGCTTATACCAACTGCCAGCAACTTCATTTCCATCCATTACCTTGTCAGAAACTTTGGATTGAGATTGACTTATCTAGTGACTCCCAATCCTTCCACAATACATCTAAAATACTCTCCTGAGACCCAATTTTCTACCTGTATCCCTGCACTTCCTCGTTTGAGTTATTTCCTCTGTGAGCACAAGTAAGCCATCATGCTGGACAACACTGAAGACAAAAGTTCTTACAAAGATGAAACACCCACACAGACACAAACCAAAGAGTCTTCAGGGTGTTTTTGATTCATTTTTTTGTAAAAGAGACATGAACAACTTTTACCTTTTAATGATATGTTGCTTGGCTGAGATTTTACAGAAAAGCTGAGCTAGTTTAAGGAAATTTAAATACATGGTATGTGAGGAAAATGATATACAGTGCATGCAGATCAACTTCATTAGGCATTTGACATTTCAACAGGTTGGACATCTAATTTGCAAAACTGAATTCTTGGAATTCAATTTATACAAGCTGTATTTTTTTCTCTCAAGAAATGTATACAAAATAATAATGATGAAAATTTAGACAAGTATTGAGCAGTGGGAACACACTCATATTCCATCATTAGCTGCAATACTCCTTGCTCAGTGTTTACTCTCTGGGGTACAGCTAGAATGAATTACAGTAATTGATTGGATCCACAGAGGTGGATCGAGCATGGAGCTGTCCACACTTCTGCCTGATCTCCATATAGCACTCCTCCCTCCTCCCTCTTCCTCCGCACATCTCTGTCTCTCAGCTTCGCAGAGGCTGTCCTAATGTATGACCATTGTCTAGAGGTCACTGTGGATGTCCGAGTCATGTGGAGGTAGCTCATCATGCCGAGCGCTGCATGCTTCAGGGAGTAATCACAAGCCTCCAGCTTCCCCCATCAACATTCTTTGCTGCCCTTAGGCCAACAAAGCAGATTTTTCATGTCAGCTGGCATGCACCTTCAACTCATAAGTAGCTGTTTGACTTTCACAAGTCTCGCATCATCCAAGCATACACACTCCCAGGCAAGGTTGCCACATCCTTGGTTCATAATTATATGCCAGTTATAAGTGTCCACTTGTGCATGCAGATGGGCTGGGCTTCTTAAAAATCCAGGTAGCAAGTTGGACATATCTACACAGACTATTTATCATTCACTAAGGGGGAGCCCTTACATCATAATAATAATTTCTAATTACTTTTGTGGTTTATTTTCAATGACTTAAAATAAAAATTGCTGAATCAGTGAAATGTCTCTTTGTATATCAAAACTCACCTACACACCTAAACACTTCTACACTGTTCACCATTCTATGTAATAGAAACCAGTCAATCTGTTACGGGTGGTGTGGTGTGGGGACAGAGAGGACCCAAATGCAACGCTCAGAGGATAGGAGGTTTATTGAGGGAACAAGGGGTTGAGGGACTGGAGTGGAGGGAGAGGTGGAAGCCGGGGAAACACAGGCACGGGGAACCGAGTTGACTGGGACCAGAGAGCCGGGGGACACTGGGGCCGAGGAAGGGAGGATGCAAGGGGGAACTGGGAGGACGCCGTGGGGGAAGCCCGAAGAGGAGAGGACCAAAGGATGAGCCCAGCCGACAGAACGGATGACGAGGGTGAGTGAACCTGGGAGGGAAAACAGACAGAAAGACAGGGTTAGTGACAGGAGCGACAAAGCACAGGGAAATTGAGAGAAAACAAAAACATGAGAGCCTGAACGCAGAGGTGGCACCAGGTATGGAGCAATGACGATCAAGCAAGTATGGTGTGGAGAACCGTGGTTGAAATACAGGCAGGGATGAGGTTGACTACTGGCAGGTGTGGCAGGCTGACGAGGTGGCTGATGAGGTGCAGGTGCGGCTCTTTGGCTGGGCTCAGGAGCAGAGGGAGAGAGAGCACACAGGGGAGAAAACACAGGGAGGCAGGCAGGGAACAGAGAACCAAGGAAAAAGCAGAATAACTGACAAAAAGGAGAAAAAAACCAGGACACTCACCGTCAGCCGGGCTGCCACCACAACACAATCATTTGAAAAAAATCTAATATCAAAATAGGCTAAATCATACTTCAGAAGGCTGATTGATTGCATCAAATTCTGATTGTGGCTCATTACTGCCTAATTCATCTGGAGTGACTATGATATTCATTTGCAATGTATGACACATGATTAACTTTGTACTGACAGGTATTTATAGATAGTTACTGCTGTAATGTTAGGAGGAGGTTCGCAAAGGGAAACGCTAACAGTCTTATATGGTTCTAAATATACATATTTATATTTTTAAATGGACTGTACTGCAAAGATCAGTACTTTTTGTACTGTACATGAGTGTGATTTAGAAACATTATTATTAAAGTGTATCTCACTTCTGCATTGGTTGCTTTTTTATGTACACAAGCTGCAAATTGTAGAGGCTGAGAGGGTGTCTGGTGTCTGTGAGCATCAGCCTTGAATGCTGACAGAGGAACAAGAAAAAAATTAGAAAAGTTTTCAGCTGCCACGGTAATTTGTTTCTTTTCTGAAACAACACATACCTTTAATTTTCATGCTGCACTCGCAGCCATACATTTATGCCTTCCCCTTTATTCTTCTGTAAATGTATTTAGAAAGTCTAAGTAGCTATGATGGTTTGTGATTGACTTTCTGTATGATAGTAACACTGGAGGACGCAGAGAGTCTTGTCTGCACTCATTACAACCACCAAGGCCCAGCTGCAGAGACAGCTGCGGCGCACGTCAACACCTGCCAGAGGAGGGACAGGATATATCACTCCATCGTCAGGCTCAATCTCAGCTTGATCTCAGCTCCGTACCAAACTTTGTGGTGATGACTTATGAGTGTCACAGTAAATAAATATGTAAACATCTGCAAATGTCAGCAGTTCAGATCAATTCAGAAAATTAAAAGATGCTGATTGTTGATTTTCTCACATTCTGGAGGAATTGACATCTAAATGCACGCATGGTTTGACACCATGAGGAACAACTGCTACACCGTCAAGAAAATCTTAATTGAAAATGTGCTCTGATGGTGAGATTGGCAGCTCTGTACATGTGTCTTGACACCAGTATTACGGCAGAGCAGACTGTGGGTCCACGAGGCAATTTCTTTGCACAGTTGAGATCCAGTCAGAGACTTCCTCCAATGGGACAGGCCAGCATACAGCCCATGCTCTCAGAAGCCCTACTAAATAGTCATTACAGAGTTCAGCACTGTCAGCAGATTTCAGCAGAACTTTGTAGCTCGGTGTTGGCAGCCAACTTGATACTCATACTCAGAGAAGGTTAACCATTGGCTTCCCTTGATAACATCAAAATGTGGAAAGTTGTGACCTCTGCTGTTCTGGATGTAACATACAACATCTTATATGGGAAATTACTAGCAATACTGTTTGGTTCTGCCGCAACTAGGGTGAAGTTAATTAAACTTTTATCCATTTGGGCCTTTAGGTTCAGGAAATACTTGATTTTACTACCACTAAAGTTTGCACTCCCACTATTCACACCGATAGTTTTTATACTTCTACGTTTTTGTTTTATAAGTACCATATCACACCATTTTGATTAAAATTTTGTCTTTTATTTGATTGTGACAATACATATACAGACAGGAATTGTGTAGAGAGAAAGAAAGAGGGGTAACACATGCAGAAAGTAGTCCATGGCCTGAATCAAAGGGAACACTGGAGTTATGGTATGCATCTTTAACAATTCTATATTTTTGTTATTGTCAGCAAATCTCATCCTTATCATCACTGAATCACTGAATATCTAATGCTGTAAAAATATAAAAAATTCTAAAGCAGCTTGGCATTGTAGTTTATATCAACTGTTGCTTAAATGGGTAAAAAGTGAATTTTTTCTGGCCTATTTTCAGCTACAGGATGGGGTGTGTAGGACTGACTCAAACTAAAAACACTATGGCACAGAAGAATTAGCTACATCTTCACAAGCAGTACTTATTAGCAGGATCAATGTATTGTTTATTTCTTGTTCTTATAGTTTTGTATTTTCATGGGATATGTTGACAATAACAAATCCATGCAGTAGAAGATTACTACACTAATCCTTTATATATATAGATATATAGATATATTATTAGTACTATGAGAAATGTAAACCATAAATGCAACATCCAAATTATCGGTTCAGGTGTCAAAATAATGTGGTTTGTTTGTAGGCAATCATTGTTTGAATATGAAACAGGTGCAGGTGAAATCAGTCATAGATGTCCATTTGGTTTTCTGGGTCATGCTTGGTGTGACTAGGATGAGGAAATATTTTCCCCTGAGTGCAGCTGAGTTTCATAGGTAGGAGAAGCTCTATAAACTGAACTGGAACAGACTTTGGCCTCCCCTTCATGAGGTTGTCGCACAGGACACACACCATCTCTGCTGCATCATTGCTATGATCCTTCATGTAATATTGACTATCTGGAATGTAGCTTAAAGCTCAACACTTGTTAACCTGTAAAGTTTCTTTCTAGTTGCATCACTCCTGATTTCACTTTTGAGCAGAGCCACAAGGCATATTGTGTTTTGTGATGCTTACAGCCCACCTTTGACAATTTACATTTTTCATCCCCTATAATAAATGGAAATAAAGCTGGCTATATTTGAAATGAGGATTTGTTCTCTGAAAGTAATTAGGAGGTGATGTCCACAGAACTCATAAAAGGCACTGGAACAATGGTGGTAACCATAGAAACCTTGTGGCCAGAGTAGTCTTCTGGGAGACATGCTTTAATAATATACTGGCCAAGCAGAGAAGGCAAATATAATATCACTCTATAGAAATGCCAGTCAATGATTAGATATGACTGCGTTCCTTTTGAGGGGCTAGATGTATAAGGGCACATATGCTGGTAAAAAATTAACTGACAACCGGAAAACACCCACCGGTGAAAGGCAAGGTCATATTATCTGCTGCACTTTAAGGTGATGCAAATATGTTGTACAACAAATCTGTTCCAGAATTAGAATTAAAATGAGAAATCAGAATTGGGAATGGCAAATCATATTCTCATTATTGTGGCTGGAAACACTACACTATTTGTGTGTGTGTGTGCAGTGATAGTTTTTTTCCCATTAGTATTGTCTGGCAACCAGCAGTGTATGTTGTGTATTTTGTAATTTGCATGGATACTTAACCCTTTCACAGATGGGTTTAGATAAACTCATGGCATTAAAATGCAGGGCAATTGACAAATGCAGATGGGTGACAAATTAAAAACCAACATTAAGTGTTTTAGTATGGAGTCAGGCCACCACGAACTTTCAGAACAGCTTCAGTGCCCCTCTGCCAAGTCTGTGGAACTCTACTGGAGGGATGAACACCATTCCTCTACAAGATATTCCCTCATTTATATACTGTATAAAACCTTTGTTTAATCAGGTAATTGAGATCAGCATCTCTTTAGCAAGAAAGTGCTGAGTTTAGCAGATAGGACAAAAAACAAACATATTCAGACATAACAAAAGGACATATACAGAAGCATCAGAGATGGTCACAGACATAACTAAATACATTTGAAGATGAAAGTTTATATTTTCTCATGGAGATGGTGGTGGAGAGCACGGTGGTCCAAAATCTTCCATTAGTTGGATATGAAGCTCTCTATTAATGTGCAGGTGTATATACCATTGCTTTGTTACATGACATGACAGCACAAAAGAACAAGAACAGTGGCAACACACACTTTTCCCACACACTGTTGCAACTGTTCCTAAGGAATAAAGTGACAATGTGGAATTAATTTGAAAATATAATGTCATACTTTACAAACAATAGATTTTAATGAAGAATTTTCCTTTGCTAATGCAACATTGTAATATAACATACTTAAAAGGGATCATATGGATGTCCTCAGACTTGGATTTCTGAAGAGCTCACTTATATCTGAATTTGAAAGCAGCTCCATGTTACTTTGTCGCTCTGGAATTGATTGTCATTATGTGTCTTTGTCCATAGTAACATTCAATTCTCTGTATAACTCTTGGGTAGGCACTCTAAGTTGTTACACAATTAGCCTTGGAGTAGTTCAGTTTTAGCCTGACACTATAAGAAGCACCGAGCCGGGTGAAAAGACACTCCAATTTTCCCAATTCCACACTTCTGTGGATTTGAGTAATCATCCAGCTATACTTGCTGATTGGCTCTGAATAGAAGCTCGTATTCAACAGCATTGCCATGCAGAAGATATTAAATTTTTTTTATGTCTTTTTATTCGTACTTAAATCAGACCTTGAAACTACATTGTAAACCAAATCTCTTGACCTGTAAATTAAAAAAAAGGAATCCAGACTAATACAAAAGGAGTCCATCATTATATCATTAAATAAGAGCAATCCTCAGTTTTGCAAGTTAAGAAGTATAGTCTATGAGATCCCAGTGGAACTCGACCACTGACAAGTAAACTGTTACACACTTGGATTTTGATTTTATTAGATTATTGAAAATAAATTGCTTATGAGCGTATGAATGCTCCTCTGTTAGCCATGTTAGAGATATAGTCTTAATGTGCCATTGACAACTACTTGTAAGGGATTTCCTTTAGGGGATACAGAGTAGCTGCCTTCATATACTTCAATATAAATGTAAATTAAAGTTATTGGCTGTCATTGCTGGTTGTCTATTGTAACCCCCCTAATTGATTAGTTAAAACTAAAAATATTTTGCTGGCCATCCTCACCAGCAGTCTTGCATTTTGAAAACTTGGGACATACCCATGCATGCTCCAATTACGAGATAAGAAGAAGCTACAGAAATGCTCATCATTCAGTTGTAAAGGTAAGAACAGAGTGTAAGAAATTAGGCTTTTAAGGACATGTTTACAATTTTTCAAGCCTGTCTGAAAACAACAGTCAGGTGCACATATGAACATTAAAACAGGTTTCACTTGCTGTAATCACTCCTCCTGTTCATACTGGACGTTTAAATTTCACTTCCTCTATTACCTTCATTGTAGGAGAGGAGGGACAAAATCCAGTCATCTTCCCAGAAAATACATATTCCAAAGTCTATCTGAAATTAACTTCAACAATCGGTGTTAGTCAAATCAAGCCACTAACTTCCACAGTTACAGCCTCATTAGTATAAAATTTCCTTCTAATGTTACCACCATCACTTACACTGGAATCACATTAAGAAGAGATATCTTAATGACCAATATGAACAGGAGGAATAATTACAGTGAGGACAGTGTTTCAATATGAATATGGGTTTCTGACTCTTGTTTTAAGACAAGCAAATATAAAGGATATGTTACATTAAAAAATTGTAACATATCCTTTATATTTGCATCTTTCATAATAATCTCTTATAAAGCTGAGATTCACTATGTATTATTGATGTACATACATGCGACAGAGGAACCACTTTTGTTCTTTGCCAAGTTGTTGTAACTGGTAAGGAATGCTCTTCTCTTCAGTAATTTTTCCTCGATATAGATTATTTAAATAAGTTTACTTTGCAAGACATGACAATATAATGTAAGATATCACATACTTGAACATAATAGTATACAGCATAGATATATCTGGGATGCATAAAGTCATTTACATTTATGTAAAGCTGGCAGTAACGTTTGTTAAAAAGTGCTTTGTTCCACTGGCCCCCCAAGCTTATATTAAAGTCTTTAAGAAGAAGGCCAACTGCTCTCAAACCGTGTTAGCCTTTCAAACATCAATTTGTTGCAATGCAAGATGGTTCTAAGCTTCTTCCAGTTCATCAGTATAACTCTTTTGGCTGGGAGGCAGCCCAAGGTGAGATACACTTAACAGTAAATTAACATATTACTTCAGGTTCTGACCCAGTATACACACAACAGGAGAAGCAGGAAAATTGACACTATAATTTACACCCTTTATCAAAATCTCAGCTTTTCACCTTTGGGCACTCCCATAAATGTAGAAAGGAGTCAGGGCTGCCACAATCATGCCAGCACAGATCAAAATGATTGTCAGCCATTTCAGAGAGATTTACACAAAATCTTGTATCGTATAACTCTACATCTAATACAGGGGTGACTGTGGCTCAGGAGGTAGAGCTAGTCGTTTGCCGATCACAGGGTTGGCCGTTCAATCTCCACCTTCTCCTGTCCACATGTGGATTACAAATTATAGCAGGATGCAAGACAAAGCCCCTGGGTTATGTACTAAATGACTGTCTAAACTCCAACGCAAGCAAGGTGGATGATTTAAAATGTCCCATCAGACACAAAGGGAAGGTCAGTTATTTATTAGTCTCACCTTTGATGGTCTTAATAACTTCTGCACCCCCCAAGAAGGCATTATTCCTCCTCCTTACTTTTACAAGATTTCCAAAGAAGTTAGCTAGCTGTAATACCACTGGTAATGAATGTTCAAAAGTATCATAAAACCAAAAGGAAAATGTACTTAATGCATAAAATACATTGGGTTATTGAATGCTGCCAAATAACAAATGAATGAGTGAGCTAGCTCCTAAGTTGACTTTCAGCTTTCAGTGGTCTATAACCCCACGTATAATTCCCTAAATTAATATTTTATGTTGGCTTCATCCAAATGAAATTGGTAATTGCTGCCCCAAAAGCTACCTCCGTCAGCCATATTTGCTCTTGTCTTCAATCACAAAACACTGAATAGAGAGAGAGAGATAGATGATATCCAGAATAAGAAAGCAACAATATATATTCTTTATCACATTAATCAGTATTCTGCAGTAGTGGAAAGTAACTAAGTACATTTACTACATATATGTGACAGTTTTAGTCACTAGTTACTTTGCAAATTAAGTAAAAGATCTGCCTCCACCACTGGTGTTTTACAATAATGGCCATCTGTGAACAGACTGAACTGTTAGGAAAGGTGTTGTTAATTAGTGAAATCAGGTGGGGTACAAATTAGTTGGAATGAAATGAAATAGCACATGGACGGAATCCAGTGAGTAGTAGAATCTATTAAAGTGTTAAAAAATGATTATGTTGCGTGTGCGAACCTGACAGAAACATACACTTTGGTGGAAGACAGATTGAAACAGGACGAACTGCATGATCAAGCTCTGTGATAACACCATCAAGAAGACAAGTGACTGAAAGATATCCACCGTGAGTAGTGATCTAATGTTGTCAACCGAACAGCTCAGTTTTTAGACATACTTGATTTGCTTTTTTAATTAAGATTGAGATGTGGAAAATGCCCCAAAATGCTGTAAAGGGGTAAACTCTTTCATTTAATGTGCCTGAACAGAAACTGAATTATCCCTTAATTAACATTAAAGGATAAGGTTATAGTATAACATTAAAAATGTATATTTTTGTTCTTGTCAATAAATACCACAAAAAGACCAAGGCTAACAACGCATTAGTCCATCTGTCAATGCATTCTGACTTTCAGCCTGTCAGTGCCCCTCAGCCCACTGATTCCTACTGAAGACATAGATCTTCAAAAATCTGCCAACAATTACGCAATTTCATTTTTAAAAAGGGTTTGTTAATTTCCTTAAGTAGTTGGGCACTGTAGTTTTTAGCAAATTTAGCTCAAATATGAGTACACAGTGATTTTTGGGGGACTATTTTCAGTGGCAGATTATGTGCTAAATATTTAGTGCTCTATTGAGTATTTCTTGGCAGCAGAATGGCAACTCAAAAAAACTACTGTGGCAGTTCATGGTAATGAAGGAACATGTCACCAAGTGCAACAGTGTGGCTTATTGACTGAATTTAACAATGGAGCTCTACGCACAGAGGAATAAACCTATGAGGACTTGGCTACACAAACAATACTAAAAAAACCACAATATAATTACACTTACCCTTTAACCTCTCCTGACACTGTATTTATAGAAAAACCTTTAGAGTACATATTTTGCTACCTTGAATTCGTGTACTGTGTGCCTTTAATTTAATGGTTTAGTAACACCGTTACTGCATATATTGCCTGCATCCATTTTTGTGCATGATTTTTGAAATTGTATTTTTGAAGCCAGATTCTGCTTGTAAACGCTTCCACTATTAAGATGATGACATATATATATGCATATGCTGTATAGCTTATCAAGTATAACTGGCAACGACAGGCTACTATTTCTTTATGTATGGTTAGCTTAGAGTACTAGCATGGTTTTGAAAAGCAACACCATTAAGGATTGTTAAGGTTCCCCTTAACATCTAGCTTTGTCATGTAAAAGCAGCATGTCTGTGCTTTATGAAAGGGTCTATTTGTGGAATAACAAAATGGTTTTCAGGGAACAAAAAAGATGGCTGTTTTAATGAGGCTGAGTGGCTCTTGTGGAGAAAAATATGGAACAGAGTTTTTAGCAGTCTCTGAAATGCAGTAGGCAGTCGTGTAACACTGGAGTGCAACCGGATGGGAATTTGTTAGGTAGCTCAACCCCAGCAGGCATGTACACACACACACACACACACACACACACACACAATCTAAACATGATTTTGGCTGCAAAAACGATATAGATTATTTCACATTTTTGAATCATGTTAACTTAGCGTGAAATCAACAGCACGAACCAGGCTTGTTTAAAATACAAAAATCAATGTTTATGGAACATGCCCTCACCAATGCCCAGCCATGCCATGGTGATGGGGCAGTTATTGGAGAGGCCTGTGCAATTGACATATTCAGCTTAACTGCTTGGGGGCTGTAAATATGGAGCCTGTTCCAAAACTGATAAACTCTGTCCACTGGTAGTGTTTACACCAGGCTTAAGCCTTGACATATGTTTTGGAAATGAACATCTGCTGAAGCTAGTGATAATCCTATAGGGAGCCCATTAAACACCCGAGGTTCACAGATAAGATATACAGTATCCCTATATTCCCTCTCAGCCACTATCATCTTGAAACTGATTTCCAATAACAAGCATTGGTCTTAACTCTTAAGCTGTCTCAGGCTAATGTTACTTATCTGGTCTAAAACATTAAGCAAGGTCTTTTCAACGGTTTTAATTCACCCCGACTACCCCAATGAAAGCGTTAATCATTTCACTTAGTGTCAGAGGTGGCTTGCCCATTTATCCGTGCACACAATGTGGGCACAATTTAGTATACATCACTTATCTCATCTCTGAATTTCACATAACGATAATACCAGCCAATGTTTTTCATTCTGTCATATTTTATGCGCTCTTATACAGTAAAGCTGCCACTAACTCAATGATTATCATTTACCGTGCATATCATCACACTAAATCTTTCTTGTGACTGACCTCACAGCATTTATATGTTGATATAAAGATACCAGCAGCTGGGAAACATGGATATGATTAACATTTTTCTAATTTCAAATGAATTACCTGGACTGCCTTTCAAGATGATAGTGGCTGAGAGGCACCTATATACAGTATGCTACTCATATTTTCTTTGTTGTTAAAGCCTGAGCATAAAATCACAATCCAAGCATTGAATAGTCTCAGGTGGCTAGGTCATTAAGAGATAACCAATCCAAACTGATGTTTTGAAACCTTTTGATGTCTCTCAAGGCACTAGTAGAGCCTTATAACACAAAACTTTTCACGTTTTAGTACACAAAAACCTTTACTCTGAACTATTAATGTTATATTCAGACAGAGATATGTTTTAAGTAATAATTTTTTGACCGCAGTACCCTTCTCCAGTGACAAGTGTACTGTAGGTGTGCTTCATGACTCTGACATTTGCATGTGAACTTTAAAAATGTTAAAACATGAAAGCATACATGAACAAGCTTATTAAATGTGGGTGTTAAAAAAAAGAATGATGACAGGAGAGAGGTCTCACTTGGCGTCGAGAAGGCTCTTTATTTGCAGAAGAAGATCTTGTTGGCTCTCCAGCATTTATCAGTGTCACAACTATGCCATGCTTATTCCATTTAAATAACACAGGAACACAAGTGCATCCATTTAAAAATACTGGGCATTGCACCTTGCAAATAAGAAAACATTTCCATATGGCGACCAATAATTACCTCAACACTCAAAACAAGAAAAGTATGTGTGTGGTTTATAACTAACTCAGAAAAACACATAAAACCTTGTGGAGGTTCTGCAGGATAGGGGTGGGGGTCCAAGGTATTCAATTTTGAAGTGCTTGTAGAGAGAATTTCCATAGTCTGCTACTTCTACTCACTACATTTAAGAGTGAAACATTGTACCTTATATGACAGCTTTAGTCATTAGTTATTTTGCAGATTCTGATTATAAATACAAAATATAATTAACAAATTTTGATGTATTGTTATCAATGAAGCTTCCTGATAGTATAAAAAGTAATTAAAGTCTCACCATTACCAGCTGCAACATTACAATGACACTTGCACATAAATGCATCAATAATGAACATACAATACTAAAATATATATTTAATCTGAAATGGACCATTCTGCATGGTGAGTACTTTTACTTTTAGTACTTTAAGCATGCATGAACTGTCAGGGAAAATAATTCCTTCCCAAATGAATCATTCTTTATGTAACGTGGCAACGGAGAGAATGCACGGTTACTCAGCCATGCCAGTACTCAGTATTTCCTCTCCTTAAATACAGAGCAAGTACGAAAAACAACAGCCAACAAATGGTAGACGAAGGAAAACGTCTCGGGTTACGTATGTAACCCTTGTTCCCCGAGAAGGGGAACGAGACACTGCGTCGGTAACGACACTATGGGAACGCCTCTGGGCGTGGCAGGGCTGAACTATGAATGAAACTACTCCAATCCTATTGGTGTTGCTACCGGAGGGGTATATAAGCACGCCGGCACACAGGACACATTAGCCCTTTTCTATGAAGCACCTCACCGCGGAGGCGGACCGACGCAGTGTCTCGTTCCCCGTCTTGGGGAACAAGGGTTACATACGTAACCCCAGACGTTCCCCTTCGAGGGAACTCGAACTGCGTCGGTGACGACACTATGGGAACGAGATACCCACTTAGGCCGCGCCGAAACCTTGCCTGCCCCCAGCGTGCAGAACCTGACGGCATGACTAGGAGGAGAGCGCACGGGTGCTGGGTGCAGAAGGAAGGTCCAGACTGTAATCCGGGTGAAAGTGTGAGGGATGGCCCAGCAAGCCACCTCACACAAATCCTGGAGTGACGCCTCTGCGAGGAGGGCCCTAGAAGCCGCCATGCCTCGAGTAGAGTGCGCCCTTACGGCCATAGGTGAAGGCAATACCGCGCACCTGATAGGCCAGGGAAATAGTCTGAATGATCCAGTTGCTGATGGTGTGTTTAGAAGCGGGGAGCCCAGCCTTGGGGGACCCAAAACACACCAGCAACTGGTCTGCTTTCCTCCACCGGGAAGACCTCAGAGTGTAAATACTCGGTGCTCTGACAAGGCAGAGCAGATGAAGTCTCCCGTCCTCCGCCGTCACATGAGGTGGGGGATGAAACGCCTGCAGCACCGTGGACCCTGCCAGTCTGCCTGGAACCTTAGGGACATAACCTGGACAAGGGTGCAGGATGGCCCTGACCCTCCCCGGGGCAAACTCCAGGCATCGGGGAGAAATCGAAAGTGCCTGGAGATCCCCCACCCTCCTCAGAGAGGTGATAGCTAGAAGAAAGGTCATCTTAAGGGTCAGGTGCTTGGCCTCAGCCGACTCCAGGGGTTCGAAGGGGGCCTCAACCAGCGCTTCCCAAGGGCCCATCACTCAGAGGGGCGGAATGCTGCAATGGCAGCCACATACACTTTGAGTGTGGACGGGGAGAGGCCAGCGGAGAAACGGTGCTGGAGGAACTCCAGTATGACAATTACCGAGCAGGTAACTGGGTCCACTGCCCGTTCTCTGCACCAGGTGGTGAACACATTCCACTTTAGGCCGTACATCCTTCTCGTGGACGGAGCTCTAGAGCTGAGCAGCGTCTCGACTGCTCCTGTCATCAGGCCTGCCTCCAGGAACTGCGCCCCCTCAGGGGCCAGACCTATAGCTGCCACAGGGCGGGGTGTGGGTGAAAGATCCGGCCCTCCGCCTGGGACCCCCACCCGGCCAAAACGGGGCTACTAATAGTAGACTGACGCCGTCCTGGTGGACCCGCTCCAGAATCCCCGGGAGCAGAGCGACCGGGGGAAACGCATACAGACCCCAGCGGGTCTGGGGGCGAGAGGGAGAACCACAGGGGACAGTGCGGCGTCTCTCGGGACGCAAACAAGTCCACGTCTATGGGGCCGCCATGACCGCGCCCCATCCCGTGTCTGTCTGTTGAAATAATTGTTCGGAGACAGATCGCTCCCAACACGGGACCTTGGGACAGGAACCAAGATTTCCTCCATACAGACAGGGAACGAAGGCACCTGCTTGTAACCTGTATCAGACGGAGTGGATTTCCCCTCGGGGAGAATCCCTTAGATTTCAGCCACCACTGCAGGGCTCTCATGTGCAGTAGTCCGGAAGGTATTATACTGGACGCTGCTGCCAGGAGACCCAACACCCTCTGAAAGTGTTTTACAGTGATGGTGCGGCCTAACTGCACTCTGGTCACTGAGGATAAAATGGGCACTCTTTTTTGTTTTTTTTGTTTTTTTGGTCTGTTCCATGATTCACACAACTCATTGTTTAAATCAGGAAAGAATGGCTAGGATCGACACGGGGGTGGCACTCGGGCTGCAGAAAGCTTATTGAGGTTATTGCCGGCTCCTGCCCCGCCTCTCATAGCTGGGCGCGGACTGATGACGTCGGCCCAGCTCCCGGAAGTTATCCTCCATGATGCTAAGCACTTCTAGCTCCTCAGAATCAGACTGTGCAAGCCTCTCTAAACTCATACCTAGGGCGGGAGAAGCCGAGAAACGGGCTACGAACGGGGAAGAGAGGAGGCGGAGTCAGCAGACGAGGACCGGAAAAAGGCCCCCCGGAGATATCACGCTGCGATCCCCATGACCGTAGCCGCCGCAACGCCTCAGCAACCACGGGGCCTGAGCCACGGGGAGAGCGCATCCGACCGAAAGAGAGCTGCACGAGACCTCAGCACCCTCAGGGACCGGGCCTCGCCATGGCCGCAGGCAGCCCCCTCGAGAGCTGCCTGGGTGTGCAACATCCCCAGACAGGAACACGCATCTCATGAGTCTCCCTAGCCGCGATGTAGCGTGGGCATGGAAAAACACATTGTCGGAACTGATTACCAGACATGGTCTCTACTGCTTCGTCAGGATTTCCAGGTAAGACAACAACTTTCTCAATAGTGGAGCTTCCAAACATACTCAGAGTGCCTGCTGAATAAAAAAAGGCTAATGTGTCCTGTGTGCTTATATACTCCTCCGGTTACGCCATCACACGCTACCGTTCTAGCAACACCAATAGGATTAGAGTAGTTTCATTCATAGTTCAGCCCTGCCACGCCCAGAGGCGTTCCCATAGTGTCGTCACCGACGCAGTTCGAGTTCCCTCGAAGGGGAACAAATGGCAGAGTATTAGCATACACTTGAAAAAAAACTCTTCCTGAGCTGAGAAAGGAAATGCAAATGTATAAGGCATCAAAGATGTTTCTCTGTCTCTTGATTGGTCTATGTTAAAACTCTCACCTACATGTCAGCAGACGTTTATCGTAAATCAGCCTTTGATTAGAAACCAATGCTAATTTCTCACAAGTTAGTTACAGTGAAATTCTAAAAATGAGCAGCTTATAATGTATTTCTCACATTCCCTCCTTTTGACTCAAAGTGTCAAACAAAATATTTTCGAGAAATCAAAATGATAGGATTCACTGTAAAACTGTCTTAGTGGGAATACAAAAATTGAGAACATTAGATGTTTGATGAATAGTTAAAACAATGAATTAGAAACAATTAGAAACAGAAAACAATAAAAAATATGAAGGACTAGATTTTTAAAAACCTATATCTGTAATGGTAGGAGACAGAACGGACCCAAACGCAACGCTGAAGGTTGCAAAAAGAGGTTTATTGAGGAAAAAGGGGGACGAGGAGGGACGGGAGGAAAGAAGGGGAGTGGCAGACAAGGGTGCGGGGGACCGAGTAGCTGGAGGAGCGGAAGGTGCTTAGGCTGGAGGTTCGAGGGAGGCTGGCAGACGTGGAGGAGAGGATGCGGTGACTGGGGACCCGGCAGGGTGCAAGGGGGGAAGCCGGAGGGCGTCGTGGAGGTGGCGAGAGGAGGAGGCTGGCGAGCAAGCCCGGCTGGCCAAACTGGGAGGCAGAGGTGAGTGAGCCTGGCAGGAGGAAACAGACAGACTGAGTTAGCAGGTAACTAGGACGCGAAACAAAGGGAAATTTCAAAAGAGCCAGAACGAAGCGGTGACACCAAGTCAGGAGCTGTGACGATTGAGCGAGGATGGAGTGGAAAGCCGGGGTAGAAATACTGGTCGTGATGAGGCTGATGGCTGGCAGGTGCGGCGGCCGGGGATGGAGGTTAACGAGGAGCAGGTGTGGGTAGCCAGGCGGGCTCCGGAGCGGAGAGGAAGAGAGCACACACAGAGAGAGAGAAGGCACAGGAGAAACCAGAATGCGAGGGAAAGGAGAAACAGGACACTCACCAACAGCCGGGCTGTCACCGCGACAGTATCATCTGTACAATAAAGGCTGACCTACATGTGTTGGGCAAGTTTTAAAAAATGTAGAATGATCTCAGAGAAAACACTTAATACAGGAGTTAAAATAGCCTACATGCATGGTCATAATACCGTAGGGGCCAGAATTGGTCATTTACCCATTTGTTGTAAAGAAAACATAGAAACTAAAATGATACAATATGCATAAGAAAATCTGCATACAAAATCATAATAATAACACTAAAAATAAATAAACAATCAAAAACAATAATAATTAAACATGGAAAAATAAACAAAATAAATCTACCAACAGATCATCTTTGTAGTTCAAAAAACAGGACTACTCCCGAAAACATAGTCATTGTCTTTCCCTTGATTACATGGTTTATTTGTGGTTATTGTGGATCCCTCTTCTTCTGTCCTCTTCCTCCTGTGTTGGTAACATGCCAATGTCACATCTCTTCTCTGCATCCTCTTCTTGCATCTTCAGTGGTTATGAAGATGCTTTCTTGTGTGAAACAGTCCGTGTAGAAAATCAGTGTAAATGACATCAGTTTGGCTGGTGAGTGCAAATGAATCTGTGAGTGCTGCCGTTTTATGAGTACTATTGGATTCTGTTTGTTGAAAACTCCTAGACTGTAGGGAACGTCTGTAATCTGGTTGAGCTGGTGTTGGAGTACCCTAACTGTGCTGATCAGGATGGCAGTGAGCACTGCAGCCAATGTTTCTTAGCAGCCATTGTCTATGTGTTGTTGGAGGGGATCCTCACTGTGGAAACACTTTGCACTGTGATGCATGGACCCACGTGTCCCTCTCAGCTACCCGGACAGCAGTTGGAGTCGACAGCAACACCTGATATGGTCCTAGCCAATGGGGATGGTGCCAATGCTTTCTTCGTAAATCCTTGATCACGACCCACTGTCCAGGCTAGATAGTGTGAAGTTGTGTTATTGCAGGACCAGGGAGAGCCGCTTTAACCTTAGGGAAAATAAGCTTCAAAGCATGGTTGAG
Organism: Micropterus salmoides; assembly: GCF_014851395.1. Classification (NCBI taxonomy): domain Eukaryota; kingdom Metazoa; phylum Chordata; class Actinopteri; order Centrarchiformes; family Centrarchidae; genus Micropterus; species Micropterus salmoides. Next base: position 23,848,054 of record NW_024044237.1, read on the forward strand.
TGCGCAACAATAGCTTACCATCATCCATCCCTGCCAATGTAAGCCTGTTTTGAGGAAAAAGGGATGTTACTCATCTGTATGGGACGCCCTGTTAGAATCTCATAAGGGGAGAGACCAATTGTCTTATGTGGCCGGCCTCTCATGAACATTAATGCGAGAGGTAACACCTCAACCAATGATAGATTAATTTCAGTCATTAGATTTGTTTGTATTTCTATAAGGATTCTCATGCCTATGTGTGAGTGGTCATTAGTTCATTAGTAGAATTACAAAATTTTCAACAAATCACTCAGAAAGAATTAGAAACCCCCCCAAAAAACATTGGTGCGCACCATAATATTTACAATATTTCCCATCCCTCCTTTTGATACATGGTTAAAAACCATTGATCAATGCTAGGAGACATCTTTAGAGGAAAGAGATACAGTAGAAAGCTTCTGCACTGTGGGTAAAGCAGGGCAGCATCACCAGGTCGTTAGAAACCTGTATGGTCCTACCATTTGCATACAGCAGTAGAAGGTAGGTGAGAACAGAATGCAAACAACAGATTTGTTAGAAAATCTTAGTGGGCAGGACCTGTAGAAGAGAAAAAAACATTTAATGCATACTGGATGTGCTGTCTTGTTCCTAAAAGTGACAAAGAAAACACAGAAACACATGCTAAATAAGTCATATAGCTGCTCCACTGACTCCATCTACAAAACGAAAAACATGGTTAAAGTTAGAAAAGATAGAAATATTTAGCTGAGTCAAGCAGTCTGAAACAAAAAAGAAAAAGAGCTGGACAGAATCCTGCTTCAAGTCATTAGAGTCAGTCAAAAAGTCAGTCAAAAATGCTTTTAAGTCAGCGAAAAATGTGTCTGCCTAGCAGTTCAAAATCAAAAAATCAAATCAGTCAATGACCAGCTGTTTCCCAATGTCTGGGGTAGAGATCTCCACAAAGGAAAAATTATAATCCATGAATGGCACTAGCCTGCTAGAGCCAAAAGAATTTAGTATTGTGGTCTTTGGAAATTCCTGGATTTGCTGTACCCGATTTGTGATCCAAATTAAAAAGGCACCCGTTTTGGAAACAAAATCCACCTTACCATTTGAAAAAACCCTTATGACAGTTTTCTACCAAGAAGCTAATGGTGACACTGTCACTTTGACAATTCCCTGGTTTGGGAGAAACACACAAATCTAAAATTATAACCACAACCCATTGCCAAATGTGGAAACAAAAAACTAATCTTGAGTCAGGATGAAAACAGGAATGCTTCAATGTGCATTTTGCTGAATCAATCACAGAAAATCAACATGGGCTGTTAGACCTCATGATATTAGCTATACCATATAAGGTCATTTATTTATTCCCCTAAGATCTCGGAAAATTTACCACCCCCCTTGTCTCTATAGGCTGAATGGAGGAGTTGCAGAAGAACATTTCACAACTGGAATTTTCTTTTCCTTTTGTTCCCCCCCAAAATAAATGTGTGTAAAATATCTGTGTCTACATGTAAATAGGTTTGATGGCTGTTTCAAAATGTGACAGGAATGCAAAATATATGTTCTAGGAGCATTATGGAGCACTTTAGATTTGATCAATGAGCCTTCTGTTCCTTAAATCAGACTAGGGTCTTTATGTAAATACTGGTTTATCACTCTCATCAGTGGTCTCACTGCTCTGACCTTTCTCTGCTACATTCTATGTCTTTTGCTGACTGGAAACGTCTCGGGTTAGATATGTAACCCTTGTTCCCTGAGAAGGGGAATGAGACACTGCGTCGGTGACGACACTGTGGGAACGCCTCTGGGCGTGGCAGGGCTGAACTATGAATGAAACTACTCCAATCCTATTGGTTTTGCTAGAACGGTAGTGTGTGATGCGTAACCGGAGGCGTATATAAGCACGTCGGCACACAGGACACATTAGCCCTTTTCTATGAAGCAAGGCACTCCAGGCGGGGTGAGGTGTGGTGGACCGACGCAATACGTAACCCGAGACGTTCCCCTGCGAGGGAACTCGAACTGCGTCGGTGATGACACTATGGGAACGAGATACCCACTTAGGCCGCGCCGAAACCCCGCCTGCCCCCAGCGTGCAGAACCTGACGACACGACTAGGAGGAGAGCGCACGGTTGCCGGGTGCAGAAGGAAGGTCCACACTGTAAAACCGGATGAAAGTGTGAGGGGTGGCCCAGCCAGCCACGTCACACAAATCCTCTAGTGACGACCCTGCGAGGAGGGCCCTAGAAGCCGCCATGCCTCGAGTAGAGTGCACACTTACGGCCATAGGTGAAGGCAATACTGTGCACCTGATAGGCCAGGGAAATAGTCTGAATGATCCAGTTGCTGATGGTGTGTTTAGAAGCGGGGAGCCCAGCCTTGGGGGACCCAAAACACACCAGCAACTGGTCTGCTTTCCTCCACCGGGAAGACCTCAGAGTGTAAATACTTGGTGCTCTGACAGGGCAGAGCAGATGAAGTCTCCCGTCCTCCGCAATCACATGAGGTGGGGGATGAAACGCCTGCAACCCTGTGGACCCTGCCAGTCTGGCCGGAACCTTAGGGACATAACCTGGACAAGGGTGCAGGATGGCCCTGACCCTCCCCGGGGCAAACTCCAGGCATCGGGGAGAAATCGAAAGTGCCTGGAGATCCCCCACCCTCCTCAGAGAGGTGATAGCGAGGAGAAAGGTCATCTTAAGGGTCAGGTGCTTGGCCTCAGCTGACTCCAGGGGTTCGAAGGGGGCCTCAGCCAGCGCTTCGAGAACCACTGCCAGGTCCCAGGTGGGCACCCTGGAAGCGCACGACCAGTGGAAGCCTCCCCAAGGGCCCATCACTCAGAGGGGCATGGAATGCTGCAATGGCAGCCACATATACTTCGAACGTGGACGGGGAGAGGCCAGCGGAGAAACGGTGCTGGAGGAACACCAGTATCACAATTACCGAGCAGGTAACTGGGTCCACCGCCCGTTCTCTGCACCAGGTGGTGAACACATTCCACTTTAGGCCGTACATCCTTCTCGTGGATTGGGCTCTAGAGCTGAGTAGTGTCTCGACTGCTCCTGCCGTTAGACCCGCCTTCAGGAACTGCGCCCCCTCATGGGCCAGACCCACAGCTGCCACAGGGCGGGGTGCGGGTGAAAGATTCGGCCCTCCGCCTGGGACAGCCAGGGCGGGCCCTCAAGGAGTGATATTAAATTCGAAAACCACACTCATGCCGGCCAAAACGGGGCTACTAGTAGTAGACTTACGCCGTCCCGACGGACCCGCTCCAGAACCCCCGGGAGCAGAGTGACTGGGGGAAACGCATACAGACGCGGCCTCGGCCATGTCTGTCTGACAGTGCGCCGTCTCTCGGGACGCAAAAAAGTCCGCGTCTATGGGGCCGAACATTTCGCATAATAACTCCACCACCTCGGTGTGGAGTCTCCATCTGGGTCCCAGGGATGTACATCGCTCTGAGGGACAGCAGTCTCTGCTGGGACCACAGGAGGATCTGATGTGCCAGTTTGCATAACGGGCGAAGGCGCAGACCCCCCTGGTGATTCAAATAGGCCACCACTGCCATATTGTCAGTTCTGACAAGGAAGTGGCGACCGCAGAGAGCGGGCAGAAAACTCCTCAGAGCTCTGAATACCGCCAACATTTCCAGGCAATTTATGTGCCAGGAGAAATGATGCTCCTGCCAGGAGCCTCTCGCAAAACGGCTGTCCATGACCACGCCCCAATAATTGTTCGGCGACAGATCGCTCCCAACACCGGACCTTGGGACAGGAACCAAGATTTCCTCCAAACAGACAGGGAACGAAGGCACCTGCTCGTAACCTGTATCAGACGGAGTGGATTTCCCCTCGGGGAGAATCCCTTGGATTTCAGCCACCACTGCAGGGCTCTCATGTGCAGTCCGGAAGGTATTATACTGGACGCTGCTGCCAGGAGACCCAACCCTCTGAAAGTGTTTTACAGTGATGGCGCGGCCTAACTGCACTCTGGTCACTGAGGATAAAATGGACTCGATGCGTGTGGGAGACAAGTGGGCCTGCATCGTCGTTGAGTCCCACACCACCCCTAGGAACGTAGTCCGTTTGGGGGGGGGGGGCGTCAGCACGCTCTTCTTCGCATTGAGCCGCAGCCCCAAACGCTGAAGGTGGGCGACGACGACTTCTCGATGCCGAACCGCTAACTCTCGAGACCAGGCCAGGATGAGCCAGTCGTCGATGTAGTTCAGTATGCGGATGCCCTGGAACCTCAACGGGGCCAGAACTGCATCCGTGCATTTGGTGAACGTGCGGGGAGAGAGTGCTAGGCCGAACGGAAGAACCCGATACTGGTAAGCCGTGCCCATGAAGGCGAACCTCAGGAACTTCCTGTGAGAGGTACTGATGGAGATGTGGAAATAAGCGTCTTGCAGATCTATCGTGACAAACCAATCCTCGGATTGGATGTGACTGATGATGGAAGGGATGGTGAGCATCCTGAACCTGAATCTCCTCAGAGACTGGTTCAGGGACCGCAGATCCAAAATTGGATGCAACCCTCCGTCCTTCTTGGGAACTAAGAAGTATCGGCTGTAGAACCCGGCCTCTCTGACCGGCGGGGAAATGAGTTCTATGGTCCCTCGGGGCAGGTGGCCGGTGTCCCGCGGGGGTCCTCGGTGGTGCCCTGAAGCAGAGGACCGCCAGGGGAAACTCGCCGGCGAACCACGGTTTGTGAGCCCAGTCGTCTTCCGGCTGCAGCCCCTCGGGGCGGACAGACCGGTGAGGGCCCGCTGGTGGCTAGCGCGTCCCGAGCGCTGAAGTGGTGGGAGAGACAACGTCTGTTGCTGGAGCCACCATAAGAGAGGGGACCTCGATCGGCCTCTCTCGGGGGAAGGGGGGCAGGGAGGGGGAGGAGGCGGTGGGTGGTAGTGGGTCCCCCTACTCTAAGTCTCAGGACCTCTTCCCCCAGACCCGCCGAGACTGAATGACGTTCCTCAGATCCATCTTCTCGGGAGGCTGTGGGCGAGGGCGCCGCCTTGCGTCCCAGGTTGGTTGAGGGGGACCCCGTGAGGCGATGCTCTTCTTCTGGCTGTGGCAGTAGGCGCTGGACGAGGGCTGCGTCCGCCTTTCCTGAGCCGTCGTGGTCCTGGAGCCTGACCGGTGGGGGAAATATCGCTCAAATGCCTCTCCCTGAGTTTTGGCGTGCTCGAACCTGCTGACGACAGCATCCACTGCTTCGCCAAACAGGCCAGTAGGCGAGAGGGGCGCATCCAGGAGAAAAGCCTTCTCCTTCCCCTGGATGCCCGAGAGGTTGAGCCATAGATGGCGCTCCGTAGCCACCAAATCTGCCATGGATCGGCCGATGGAATGGGCCATTTCTTTGGTCACACGGAGAGCTAAGTCCATTGCTCTACGGAGCTCAGTCAGGTCCTCCTCAGAGGGACCTCCCCCTAAGTCACAGTCCCGAAGGAGATCGGCCTGGTATGCCTGCAAGACAGCCATCGTGTGCAGGCTAGCACCAGCTCGACCCGCTGCCATGTAGGCCTTGCCCACCAAATTGGACGTCTTCCAACACAGCTTGGTGGAGAGTGCCGGCGTCCGGATGGCTGAGGCGAGATTGGGAGAGAGGTAGCTCGCAAGCGCTTCCTCCACCCTTGGCATCGCTCTGTAGCCATGCTGTCTGACATCCGTCACGTTGCTGTAGTCCAGCTGGGGGGACGTAGACAGCTGTGCAGAAAAGGGTTTGTTCCAAGATCTACACAACTAGTTGTGCCGGCAGGCAAAAAATTGTAAGGGCCGACACGGGGGTGGCGCTCGGTGTTGCAGAAACCGCTCATCTAGTTTACTGCCAGCTGGAGGCTGCTGCACAGCCTGTGGCCAATCAATATGCAGCTTGGCCACAGCCTGCGTCACCACTTCCAACAACTCCTCGTATCCCGGCGAGGGCTGATGACGTTCCGTCTCCCCGAAGTCATTCTCCACGATGCTAAGCACATCCAGCTCCTCAGAGCCAGACTGTACAAGCCTCTCCGGACTCATACCTTGAGTGGGAGAATCACTCCCGACCGGGGACGAGGGTGCTGCAGACGAGGACCGGAAAAAGGCCTCAGCCATCCGGCACCCTCGGCGATATCCCCAGGAAAGAAGCAGCTGCGACGTCTCAGCCACGGGGGGAGCGCATCTGACCATCCTCCAGGAAGAGAGCCGCTCAAGACCTCAGCACCCTCAGGGGCAGGGCCTCGCAATGGTCGCAGGCAGCCCCCTCTAGAGCTGCCTGGGCGTGCGACATCCCCAGGCATGAGACGCACATTCCGTGGGTATCACCTTCCGTGATGAAGCGCTGACAAGGGAAGACACACTGTCGGAATCGTTTCGACATGATCTCTGCTGCTTCGCTCGACTTCAGGTAAGATGATGATCCTTCAGTAGTGGAGCTTCCAAACATAGCCAGAGTGCCTGCTGAATAGAAAGAAGCCAATGTGTCCTGTGTGCCGGTGTGCTTATATACGCCTCCGGTTACGCCGTCACACGCTACCGTTCTAGCAACACCAATAGGATTGGAGTTGTTTCATTCATAGTTCAGCCCTGCCACGCCCAGAGGCGTTCCCATAGTGTCGTCACAGACGCAGTTCGAGTTCCCTCGAAGGGGAACCCTGGAGACTGGACAGTGAGGCTCCATGTGATGTGTGTGACCAGGATTCCTCTGGACTTTGTTCCTCTTGTTGGTTGGACTCAGGGACGGAACACTCACGTGATATGTGCCCATAACCTCCACATCTGTAGCACCTTCTTCTGTGTTGATGTGCGTTGTTGTGTCTGGGGTGTGTCCTCCAGCTTTTCTTCCCTTTGCTGGCGCATTCTCCATTATCATTTGACTGTTCCAGTGGTGTGACCCATTTCTCACCATCAGTCTTTGTGTTAGGTAGTTCTTCTGCAAACAGTTCTGAGTCCCAGTGGGCGTGTTCCTGCCCTCCTGTCGGTCTGGGCTGGGGATTTGGAGGTGTCACTGTCAGCAGTAGGTGTGCGTCTCTTTCTTCACCGTTTCTCCTGAGCCAGGAAGAGGCTGCTGATGGAAATAAAAACTTCTTGGGACAGTTAATTTGAGTCCCATTTTATCCTTTACCAGCTACTGGTGTGTGAAATGGGGAAACAGTCCTCAGGTCATGGCACAATGCATGTTCTCTGCCCCATTTGTCAGTTCTATCCTGGGGTTTCTCAGTCAAAAGGGCAGTGCTTGCCATATGTGTCTCTAATGACAAAAGGATAAGTGGCTTGGAGACAACGTATGGAAGTGGAAACATCTGATCTGGCTTTTGTGTGTCTCTGTCTTCTCATCATTTAAAATTGCATCCCTTATCTGTTGTTTTACCATTAACCCTGCCACTGATTTTGCTTCCCTCAAGTGTGCTTCTTTTTCCCATTTTTCAAAAACTTCAATCTATTTTTTCCTTTTCCTATTTTCTTAGCTTTAATTCTACATCTCCCTAAACAATCTGTACTCAGTGTGCCTAGGATAGGAAAAATGCCTTCAGTTACATCATGCCAGAAAGGAACATCAACAACCACACTTTCCCCCCATATTTCTACCATTATTTTAGCTGAACCTGAAAGAGTGTCAGGCAAAGTATTAAGTTTTTTTCCCGATTTGTTCCCCATGTTTTTCTACTGGCTCAGACACACTGAACAGATTTGCTTTTACTTGCAATGGGTTTTATCATTCACACAATCACTTTGATCATCCCATATTGTAATATGGTCAGATCTTGTCAAACACACACTAACTCTGGAGAAACTCTCTCAGCCGTATGGCACTTGCATGATGGTGCACTCGTTTTCGTTTACAATTGTGTATGCTAGATACTGAAAATGAATTTATCACAGAGTTTTCTACATTTATCATCTCATACACACCCAGATATTTTCCCTCCTTAGTGGAAAATAATGTTTGAAACAAACACTTAATCGTCACAAAAACTCTTTAAAACTCTGAATGGAAAACATCTGGAATGTTTTTCTAAGATGTGTTATTTATAGTATAACGAAACTACGGTAATTATGATCATGCAAACACGAGAGTTTGACCCAGGCCGCTGCAGCAAGGATAGCCTTAAAACATTTTTTTCTTCTTCTTTTTTTCCCCCCAGAAACACAAAGGAAAATGAGAAACTCTTCCAGAAACAAAAATTATAAACCACCAAAGGAAATTACGTACTATAAGCACCACCCAAGGAATTATGTCTTTAGGCCTTTCTTTGTATAAACCACCAATGGAAATTGCGTACTACCTCTAAAATACCACCAAAGGAATTACGTTTTTAAAATTAGTATCACCATACAGACTATATGGTGATACACAGATAGTATGTAATTCCATAGTCTATATGGTGATACTTAAAAAAATAGCTGTTCTAGCAACACCAATAGGATTAGAGTAGTTTCATTCATAGTTCAGCCCTGCCACGCCCAGAGGCGTTCCCATAGTGTCGTCACCGACGCAGTTCGAGTTCCCTCGAAGGGGAACAAATGGCAGAGTATTAGCATACACTCAAAAAAAACTCTTCCTTAGCTGAGAAAGGAAATGCAAATGTATAAGGCATCAAAGATGTTTCTCTGTCTCTTGATTGGTCTATGTTAAAACTCTCACCTACATGACAGCAGACGTTTATCGTAAATCAGCCTTTGATTAGAAACCAATGCTAATTTCTCACAAGTTAGTTACAGTGAAATTCTAAAAATGAGCAACTTATAATGTATTTCAGTAGCACTTTAAAATAACTACACACTATAAAGCATTAGTTAAGCATTAGTAAGGAAGGAATTCATCATTTATAAAGCATTATTCATACATTAATACACATTATTAAGTCATTCATAAACAGTTATAAATGTTTTATTCTTTCTTATCTACACACTATGAAGCAGTTGTTATTAGTATTAGTACATTTTTAATTAATCATTTATAAACCATTGTTTTTACTTTAATACACATTAGTAAGTCATTTATAAACATAGTTATACATGTTATATTCTTTATTAATAAGCTCATCTATAATATGCTTAATAATTGTATTTTCTTACTTCATATATGATCGATTCACTATAAATGAAGTATTATTTTAATGACAAACCATTTATGTATGAGTTGTTAATGGTTCATAAGATCATTTGGAAGGTTTAAGAAATTTATTACATAACTGCCTGTTATAAAAGAATTTAAACAATCTCAGCATAACTCGTAAATCTACCAGTGGCAAAGCCCAAAGGATGCTACTAAGACTACCCGAAAGATGCCCCAGCTAACTTTACAGGGTAAAAGCCTCACCGTGACAGGCCTGGTACCGTTTCTCTGAACTCCTCATCAAAACTCCAAGATCTGCGCTTCCAGAGATCTGCTGTGAAGGGACCAGCAAAGGGTTGCTTGGATGGTCCGTTGAAAGACACCAATCTTACTCCCCCCCAGTGCTTTCATCAACTGCTAACTTGACATGACATGTAGTTATTTAGAAATGGTCTAATAGTGCGTGTTCATAGATGTTTTATGACACTTAATAATACTGCAATTCATGATTAATTCTGGTAGTTACTAATGGTTAGTAAAGTATTTTGCATGAGCTCATCTAAAGTGAGGACTGTCTATGTCTCATTAACAATTTACAATGAAATTTAAAGGCATTAGATATTCTCTAAACATTTGTTAATAAAGTATTTCATGATTAATTCAGGTAGTTACAAAGCATTAACTAGTTGTTAGTAAGTACTTTGTGTGAGCTCATCTAAAGTGAGGGCTATCTATGCCTTACAAAGCATTTACTAGTTGTTAATAAGTACTTTGTGTGAGCTCATCTAAAGTGAGGGCTATCTATGCCTTACAAAGCATTTACAAGTGATATTGTAACACACAAGAATCAGTTATCTTCTAAACAGAAAAAGGAAACGGAAACAACACAAAGGGATACAGAAACAACTCGAGAGGCTATTGCTGCATAAACTGTACAACTGTTGATATAAAATGAACCATCTACAACCCAACCCGTTCTCACTCCCAAGTCGTCACATATGGACCAATGGTCAAGACCCCTTGTTGTCACTTTATAACACACTTGGGAGCCCCTTAGCATCATAGTTCAATGTACTGGGGAAAGCCCTGTAGCATAGTTTTTGAATGCTAAAGACAGGTCTAGAATATTTAGCACTAGTGTAGCACTTTAGCTAACTTACCAACCTAGGTTATGAGAAGTAGTGTTGGAGTAAGAAATACACTGTGTGTGATTAAAGAACAGTGGGCAGGTTTATTACAGTGCCTTTAACATCTCATAGTGCACCAACCATGATTGAAATAATCCGCAGAAAAAATGGAAGAGCTCTTTCAGAAAAAAAAAACATTTTAAAAAGTAATAACATTGTTATAACGTTACCAAAAATGTATAACTTTACCAGGTAGCATTTAAGCAAGACATCACTACTATGAATTAATTAAATTTCTCCATCTCTTAACATTACAATTTAAATTTATTTATATTCAATTCAGCCCAACATTACATTAAATTACAACCAAAAAATACTGAACAGAGTTTACACATTATCTTTAACACGTAATATCATAAATACTGTAAATAAAAATACCTCTGAAGGTACTACATCTGCTTAAACATTCAAAAGTACCTCCAGAGATTAGTTTGAAACCACGACACAACAAAATACTGTTGAACAGTTCATCATCATGTTCACAACATCCTCCGACTGCTTTTAACTTACAGTAATATGGTTTTAACCCACCCATTTAAGCTAGCATCACGCTGCACTTTTAGCTCTCTCCTAAAGGTTACAAACTTTACTCACCGGAGTTTCCAGGGGGAAAAAACTCCTTCGGTAAAAGACGGCATTCAAAAATCCCGAGTGATGGTGTCTTTACACTTAAGACCCGCTTCTGGGCCCGTGTGATCTTGTTTTTATTAACTTGTCCCGCTTCTCTCTTTTCTTCCTCTGTGCGGTCTGGCGCTAAAGTGAGCGCACACGGCAGAGACTACTGGACGCGCCAAGGGTCAAAATAGCGCTGCTTTAAGGCCTGTATTTTTTATGTGGGCTACAGTCTATGGTACGGATGAGACATGGTTGAGAAGGGCGGCTTGACCAGAAACCATAGTTTCACTTTTTTCCTGTGTTAAACACAAAGTCGATATTAAGGTTTTTTTCTTCGGTTGCATATGGAACGCAATTAACGTTCTGTTTCAAAACGTTAGTCACTAGTTTTATTTTGAAAGCGTAACCGGATGTTGCATAATTATTGTTGCTAACTTCACCGCCGAGACGTCCAAAACCGACACTAAAGGGGTCTTAAGGCGTTAACCCAGACCGTAATAAAGCTGAGACCTAAGAAGCCTAACTGAGAATTTTTTCAATCTCATTTGTAATGTTTTGTATGGCCTAGATAGTCCTTACTTTACAGAGAAAATACTTTTTTACTTCGACGCATTTATATGGTTTTTCATTTTTCATCAAATACAATCATTAAGCACATCATTGATGAGCTGGTAGTGATAGATGATCTGTCTCAGAGAAACGGTACCAGCCCTGTCACGGTGAGGCTTTTACCCTGTAAAGTTAGTTGGGGCATCTTTCGGGTAGTCTTAGTAGCATCCTTTGGGCTTTGCCACTGGTAGATTTAGACGTTATGCTGAGATTGTTTATATTCTTTTGTGGGAAAGTATCAAAAAAACAGGCAGTTAACCTACATTATAACTTTTTTTAAACTTTCCAAATGATCTTATGAACCATTAACAACTCATATATAAATGGTTTGTCATTAATATAATACTTCATTTATAAATAGTGAACCGATCATATATAAAGTATGAAAATACAATTATTAAGCACATTATAGATGAGCTTATTAATAAAGAATACAACATGTATAACTATGTTTATAAATGACTTACTAATGTGTATTAACACAAGAACAATGGTTTATAAATGATGAATTAAAATGTACTAATACTTAACAACTGCTTCATAGTGTGTAGATAATAAAAAAATTAAACATTTAGAACTATGTTTATGAATGACTTACTAATGTGTATTAATGTATGAACAATGCTTTGTAAATGATGAATTCCGTATTTACTAATACTTAACTAATGCTGTATTTCTCACAGAACGCAAGCATTTTGACTTGTAACAGAGTTACAATATATATATTTACAGTTTATAAAGTGTTTTATATTGTCCATCATTGTCAAATATGAATCCTGCATGCTGTATATAGACATGTTTGCATGCATGTACTGTACTAGTTCATGTTTATAAAGCAATCTATTACATTACCCATTCAATATTTATTCCTTCACTGTATTTGTATTTGTTTACAATTTACAGAAAGACTTGATTGTATACAGACATTGTGTGATGTTGGTCATCATTACTTTTTAAATATATTTTTATATACACATATTTTTTACCTACTTGTATGTACATAAAAATTCTATGATTAATCTTTGTCCAGATTTGTTGTCCTTTTTTTTAGCTGTATGTCTCTTTCTATCTTCCTGTAAATTGTTCTGTGTAAAACTGAGAGCAAAAACCAAATTCCTTGTATGTGTACATAGATTTGGCCAATGGACCTGAATCTGATTCTGATTCAAGTAAAGTGTCTGAGTACTTCTTACACCACTTAAGGTATCCAGTAGTGGTGGAAAGTAAGTACACTTACTCAAGTACTGTACTTCTACTTTTCTTAAGTGTTTCCATCTTATCTTACTTTATAACCTACTCCACTACATTTGAGAAGGAAATATTGTTACAATATTGGAGTTACTAGTTACCTTTCAGATCAAGATTTTACAAACAAAAAATATAATCAATTTATGTAATGTGATAGTTGTAGATTAAACTATCCAGCAGTATATAAAGTAGTTTTTAAAGTAATTTTAATTAGATCAACCTCCAACAGCTGTAAAATTAAAATGCTGCTTCTGTGTTAATGCTTTAATAAAAAGATCATGTAATCATTTTCTTTATCACAGCGATTGCAGTGATGAGGGGTGGAGATGAGTTGTGACAACAAGCAACACCAACAAGTGCAGTGGGATATAATAAGACATGGCCATTGACCCCTTCACCTCCATAAAAGAAAGGAGAAAGAGAAGATCAAATAACATGAGTGAAATACACCCTTGACTGCTAGCTGTTCTTTTCTGGTTGAATTTCTCTGTGTGGCTGCACGTGTGTATTTGACTCCTTGCTGTGTGGTTATTGATGTTATGGAGGCTATATGATATGCTGTGCTTTGTCTGTCCGGCCACTGCTGATACTGCCTACCATGGTTTTCAATAATTTGTAATTTCCCAAATTTTGCATTATTGGTTACTCAGTCGTCTGCTGATGGTCTGTGATTTGTGAGTAGAGCCAGGTTTGCTAGTTGCTTGTAAGAATTTCTTCATTTTTGTTTTGTTTTTAAGATGTGTTGCATTATGAGTAAAAAGAATGATAAGTAGGTAACTACTGCATTTGAAAGCTGTCTTGTGTAATTTTAACTTTTGAAATTTATAACGCATAAATATCCCACAATAACAGAAAGCCCACCAAACAGTATTCTCAAAGCCATCAGCATATCTTATAGTGTTTCTCTTTTCAAAAGAGCTTGTCGCTGCCTTTACAATTAATCTCTATTCTTTCCATATTTAAAACCAATGTATTAAAATGTGTTGACACTGCAGTGGGGCTATAACCCTTCTACTGATACAAGAAACAAGATCAAGAAAACAAGAAATTAGTTTTTGCCCATGTAATATTTGCATGGACAAAACAAAAGCTACAGTTTATTCCATTTATGGCATTGAATATTGTCACAAAATGCAATAACAATAAAGTCAACGTTATACACAAAATATGTAAAAAACAAAAAAAATAAGACACAATCACTTATTTGATGTATTTTTATTATATCAAAAAACTATAACTAGTGCTTCTATAATAACTTATGTTTTCTGGGACTCTCATTGTTCACAGCCCACTTCTCTGTGATTTACCATCTTGGAATATATTCATGCCTTGCTCCTTTCCGTACTTTTCATGATTTGAGCAGAGTTGAGAGTCAAGTTGAAATTTTTCTATATTCATGAGACCAAAATAACAGTCTATTGCACAGTGAGCCTGTGGGGGGAAAATGGGAAAGAATAACATAACAAATCCAGACAGAGAGAGCCACATAGCTGTGCCACCACCACTTCCAATCTTCAGCCGGAGATGAGTATCAGTCTGGTCAAAGAGTCTTCCTGTATGTCGGAGCCGTCCTTGGAACTATTTAATCACAACATGGAACTCTGTGGCAAATTGTTGCTCTCTGATTGGCCCACGCTTGACAGCCATGACCATATGGTGGGAAGTGATATACCTACCTGCTATCTTCCTGTGAGTGATGTCTCCAGTAAAAATGATTACTTCATTTAACCACGCATTATTCGGTTGGCTAGGGGTTGGAGGAAAATAAAAATTTATTAGCCCATCGGGTGGTAAAGCACAGCACACCAGCTGAGTCTTTCGAGTGCTCGCGTGATTGCCTCAAATGTTACTTTTTTCTGAAAATAAATCTGTTAATAAAATATTGAACAAAATATTTATTGAGTTAATTAATCCTTAAAACAATGCACAGCACACAGGTGTTTGTAATGGCTTTAAGTTTTTAAAGTTTCAGTGTCTTTTCTTGATGATTTCTATGATGTTTGATGTATGAAAAGGTGAATTAGGCCAGTGGCTCTTTACCTGGGGGTAGGGACCCACATATGCGCTCATGAGATTAATCTAAGGAGTTAGCAGATGATTACTGGAACAGGACATAATGTGAAACAGAATTCTTCTTGAATTAATCTCATGAAATGCTATATAGTTTTGCATCTTCAGGGAAACTCACTCTGTGATTGATCAGTAACTGTACTACTTACCCCGCCCCCACCACCACTATTTATAGGAAGTGCATTAACATTCTATAAATGCTTTTGAACACACTATAATGTAGTTGTAAGCCAATATAAGCATTTATTAATATATCAACAACTATCATCCTACAGTAAGTGGAAGCTGGTGTATAATCGATAGTGAATAACAATATAGTATGTCTTAATTTGTCAACAAACATTGTATATTAATACACACTTAAAATGTCTATTTCTGCTTACACCTACATTATAGTGTGCTATTAACCATTTATTACATTTATATATACTGCTTATAAATGTGAAATCTCAAAGAGTAAAGTGTTTGAACAGATTGAACTGATCACATGAAACCTGTGATGATTGGTCAAAAAGTAGACTTAGATTTGTATCAAGGCATCACCATCAGAAAAGGTTGGAAACCTCTGATTTAGTTTAAATACAATAATAAATGTTGTAAAAAAGCTCTGCCATAAACACAATGCCTGCTTATGGTCAATTCCACAGTGGCAAGTGAAAAACCTCATAATTGAGAAAATGTCCTGTGTAGTGATATTTGCCAGACAATTGTACAGTGATACAGAAATTACATTTACATACCACGTCTCATCGAAGAAGCGGTGCAGATATGTGGCATTTAGGTAAATGTCACCCAAAGGAATAAACAATCTCAGAGTCTCATTTCACATCCTCAGACCATTATTCATTAGTGGTGATTGACACACACTGCAATTAGGTCAAATAATATATTTTAACTTAACAAAGCCACAAATAAATGCCAATAAATGAACTTTAGCACTGGGAATCTTGTGTTAAATGATGGCAATATGGGATATCATTTAGCAATTACCATTATGCGTGCCACATGTGAATTTGAACATACTACGTCACTGCCTAGTTCAGCCATTAAACCAACAAATTTAATAATGCGCTCATTATGCATGTGCTCGAGTGTGCTTTTAATGTCGAAAAAGTAGGGATTTTTATGAGACCCCGTTGTGCGAGAGCACAGAGACAATATTAAGTTACAAAATTGAGTTATCCTCTCAGCTAAGTCCATCCCAAGGAGTCTTATTACATTACCCAATGACATGCAGATATATACGGCAGTAAACTGAATATTAAGAAGAGCATGTGATTATGTCAATCTGCTATGGTAATGAGAGAGAAATAATTCAGGGCTTGCAAAGGCTCAATGGAAAGATCTTGTGTGTATCCAATGTTTGGACGGTTCTTATGGTATAATTATACAAGGGGAGAAGATTATTAAAATGAAATATTCAATTCGGAGAACAGGGGCTTTAGCTGTAACAGTAAGCCACTCTGCTACTGACATGCCAGCCTACAGAGTTTTCATTGTCTAGTTACTCAATACTGAGCGTTATCGTAGTTGTTGACCTTGTTAGAGAAAGTGACAGTTTGCTGTAGAAATTATACAATGCTTTGGAATCTCTTGCTTCCCGCAATTGAAAGGTTCTCCAAAAAATGCTTCTAATTCACTGTCAAGGTGCTCTGATAAGTGCTGAGGAACTGACATATTTGCTGATAGGGAGACACAAAGCATGCTGTATGTGGGATTCTGCACCGCCGCTCTTGATTCTCCTTATCACTCAGCTATAAATCAGTCATAACCAACTGCTGAGCTGTGAAAGACAGTGTTGTTCTGGACACCTTCATTTATTTACCCTTCCTTGTTTACACATGACATTTACACGTACTGTTTCATTTTTACTTAACCACCTAGAGTTCTGTTGAGAATAAACTGCATGCTCCTTATTTTCAAGTGAGTGAAATCGTGACTTTCTATGCTTTTATTTTTCTTTACGTGATGTTTACAAGATTGGGCAATTTACCTTGAACTATAGGCTCTGTTGCATTCTTCAGCAAATTGAGTTTTAAAGAACTATGTTTGCAAAAACCGCATAAGGAAAATATCAATATGACAGCAAGTTCACTCAAAGTTTGTGCAAGATTCCCAAGGTAGAACATCTTCAACCTGTGGCCAAGTAAAACCTTTTATTCATCCTTTTACCGCCTCCTGTTTGTTACAATCCATTAAGACTGATGATGACCCTTTTCGTCAGCCACAGATAACACATTCCCCTTGTCAAAAGCTATCAGCAAAACTGTTCTCTGTGACAAGCAGATTAAATTCACCACCTGATAGCCTCCTTGAATGATTTGAAAAAATAGAGAAATTAAACATATTTTGTTCCCGTTCAAAATTCTGTGAGACACATCTTCATGACCTAATAATTGTACTGAGCTTTCTGGTGCCAGTAGTAGCCTAAAGCATATAGAAATAGGTCCAATGATTGGAAGGTTATTGGTTTAAACCCCTGACACCCCCAACACCTGAAGCGGAGAATGAACAAGTAGTGCTCTTCTTTTCTTACCAGCTAATGTTGAAGTGCCCTTGAGCAAGGCAATTAACTACTATGTGCTCAAGTGAAATGACTCAGTGGCTGATATCGGGGGCTGTCTTTGTGTGTGGCAGCTCCCAGATGTGAATTTACGTCATGGCTATGAAGCAGACTGCACCTGAAAAAGGTTGTGAATTTGCAGCAAGAAAAGATTCCTGAAAAGTAAAGAACTTAACTGTGTTCATCAGGTGGACCACAGCATGTAACAGGTAGAGATGACCTGAGCGATCGGTATTGGCTTAATGAACTTGGTCAAATGCTGATCCTGTCTTAACTCTACTGTGTTTGGTACACCTCAGCCTGATAACATTTGCAGCACTGCTGTCCTTTATGACAGCCTGTAGTACAAGCATTTTGCTGCGTATACTATTGAAAATTAAGGGGGTGCTGGTGTTAATGACAAATGAGTTCAGTGACCCAGATTGGCAAAACACACAAATTTATAAAGCTCTAACGCTAATTAATCTGTTGTTAAATCTTCCATCTATCCTCTCTCTTTCATATTAGCAAAGAGTAATGCAACACTAAGGTAGCAGCTACTCACTTTTAGCCAGCGCTGATCTTCGCTTATGACAATTAAAATGACAAACGTCACCGGCAGCAGGTCATATCATCTGTCACTAACTAACACTAAATCCATGAGTAACTTGATTGCAGGCCAGGACTGGATGTTGTGTCAGAGAAATGTGATGAGAACCAATGCAATGTTGGCTGTTACTGTTTAGGGTGTTGATCATATTATGTTCTGGTTGAGGTATATTAAACTCACCCATAGTTAATTATCTTTAAATTCATATGTATGTGCATATTATTAAATTAAATGTTATATTATATATAACATATATTAATGTTCTGATTGTGTTGCAATAATAATAAAATATTATGTTATATTCTACCTGTGGCCATTGTACAAGTACTTCTTCAGTACATTTTAAGTACATTTTGCTGTTAATACTTCTGTACTTTTGCTTAAGTATAAATGCAGAACTTTAAATTGGAATGTAGTATTTTTACATTGTTACTGCCGCTTTTAATGGATTAAACTGTCTACCACTGCAATTGGAGATTTAATTGGTCTTAATGTTAATTAATATTTGTACTCTTTTCCTGCCCCGCAGGTGTTGTTAATTTTTTTAATAGAAGTTTGATTGCGTGGTTGGTTGTTGTTGAATGTGAATATATATGCAGGTTTGTTATATTGAGAAATGCTTGATCACAACGGCTTTACTGAAAAGTAACTATTCCAATAAATGTTGAAAATATGCAGGAGCAGGTTTTTGTTACCGAAAAACCAATGCATAAAAGGAATTACCCAGTGATCTAAAAGAAACAAACTACATGCACAATAACATTAATTACATGATTTAATATTTAAAGTTTTAAATTATACTAAAAAGGCAAACTAGTACAGGCTGGAAAGTGAGGTAATAATAGAATTAAACTGCAAACAGCTGCAAATGATTTGTACTTCTGTCTAAAACATTCTTTGTATTCTGGACCGTGCAAAGTTATTTGTTTGTTTTCTGCCTTCAGTTTAATAAGGCTGCTAATATCAATTACACTAAAGATTGCCTTGTGCTTGTGCCTCTGTTGCTGGTGTTGTGCACTCGGGAGAGATCAGCAGCAGGAAGAGATCTAACCTCTAAACATAGGATTTCTAATTGCTTTGACATTGCTCACGCCATT
Source organism: Micropterus salmoides (assembly GCF_014851395.1). Taxonomy (NCBI): domain Eukaryota; kingdom Metazoa; phylum Chordata; class Actinopteri; order Centrarchiformes; family Centrarchidae; genus Micropterus; species Micropterus salmoides. The sequence continues at coordinate 23,867,057 of NW_024044237.1, forward strand.
GGGCCTCATTTGTATGTTCAGGTGAAGGAGCAATTTGGTCTAATGCATTGACACAGATCATTTCCCTCCACCCCTTCTTTCGCTCCTCACCTCACTTCATCAGCTGAAGGTGGACGGGCAGAGAGAGTAATATACTGAACCCATCTGTTCATCTGTCAGACCTTTTCTCCTCACAATTTATGGCACATCTATTTGTTGAAGTGTCTTCCCTCCCACAGAGGCCCCAGAGAGAAACTGCAGAAGTGAACAATTCTCACACCGGTTTCACAACCTGTGAAGCTGATTTGATGACTCGAGCTGGATCATTTGTGATGGAGGCTTCAGAAGCATTCCAGACTAATGGCAGTCAAGCCTACAAATTGCACCCACTTAAACCCATATATTGGTAAGCCCACTGTCTGAGCCTAAGCGGAGTCTGCCTGACTCCACCGAGACAGGTGTGCTTCTGGCAGCTCTCTCTGAAGTATTGTCAGGCATCTTTTAGCAGTTCCGCCCATATCAAAAGCAGCTAGAGAGATGGGGAGTGGATGATCCTGCATCCCCTAAACCAGCTGCTTCCTTTGATCTACTTGCTAGGTTCACTTGGTTTGGATTATGAAGCCATCTTTATATGCACACTCACATATTTTATCCAGCAGGAAGCCAGAATCTGTGCCATCTGACATAACCTCTAAAACAACTGCTGATTAACAATAGAAGGCCAATCAATTCCCTCTGTGAGCAAGCTCAGGATTCACTATTGCTCCTATGGCAGACATATGCTAATTTTTTCACTTAGCATAAATTATAGTCTAGTATGCTTCTGTGCCTGTGCTGGAGGTCTCCTACTAGTGTTGTCACACTGCATTAATGCTAGATATCAGGTTCAGATATTTATTCACTGAGAAAGACACTGAAACTCACTGATGTTTCAATGTTTAGTCTTGATCAACATTAATCATCCATGAACCTGCATTGCTTCTCAGATAAAACCAATCATATAAAAAGGAAAGGCACTTACAGATCTTTTTCTGTTTGCTACCTGCAGCATGAATCATGTCAGTATTTAGTTGAGCATTTAGTTGAAGTGGACTTGTAACTGGAAGGTTGCGAATCTGTCAGGCTAAGAAAATACTATATGAGTAGGGAAAGTCAACAGTGATACTCAACCCTCCCACAACAGCCGCTGTCGAAGTGTTCTGACTACTCCAGTGGACCTCCCCGCTGGCTAATTGCAGAGAATGTAGCTGTGTGAGGAAACTCTCAGGTGTGAATGGTAATCAGCAGCAGCGCATACACACCTCCTCGTCTCCAGAATTAAAGCTCTGATTGTCTGAACATTTAAGTCATCACTGTGAAATGGCCAACTCTCTCTCTGTCTCCTCATTTCTCTATCTGTTTCTGTCTCTGGCCCATTTCCAAACCAGTCCTCCCCTACTCGAACTTCACTACAGAGTGTCACTCCCCATGAAGTCACACTCACAGGGCGAGGGTATAAATAAACAGACATCATTTGGGCGGTACAGTGGCTCGCTGTCACCTCACAGCAAGAAGATCGTGAGTTTGTGTGTTGTGTGAGGAGTTTGTGTGCCCTTATTCAAATTGTGTTCTCCTACCCCTGAATACGTGCATGTTGGGTATTAGGAATACTCCTGCCAAGACACTGGCCTGAGAACTGCAGTTGGTCTCCTGGTGTTAAGCTGTGGCCAACCATTGCTGCTAAATATTTAGGATTGGAAAATGTAAATAATTTCCGCCTTCATTGTGCAAAGTTCCACGAAGTGCATGCACTTCAGCAGGTAGGTGCAGAACACAGTGTGAAGCAGCCCTTTCTTGTAAACCACCAGTCACTTGACCACAGTTTAAATGTTGAAGATGCCTTAAATTCATATTTAATCCATATAAAAGTGGGTTAAAAAGGGTATGTACTTATAACTGTCTAAGTTTTTAAAACAGCAAGATAAACTTGCTTGGACATGCGATTGACGTGATTTTAAAACATCAGGAATTAGTTGATTAAAACAACTAGTAACATTTTATTTTAAGGTGCTTGTAATAGGCAGTAATTAACAGTTAATAAGACACTTAAAAGACCTTATAGGATGCTTATAAACATAAATAAGTCAATATAAGTGTTAATTAAAGCATAATTAACACATTTATTATTACTTATAAGACAATTATAGGCTCTTATTAGAAATGTGTTAACAAGTTATATACACCTCATGAACCTTAATAAGATGTTTATTAACATTAATGAGACTTAATGGGTAATAGTAATGTCCTAAAACACATTTATTAGTGCTTGTAAGATATTTATGAACACTTAATAGAAACTTGTTAACATTTTATAGACCACTTATCAATGTTAACAGGATGTTTAATGACAGTAATCAGACTGTAAGAAGTTCATATTACTGCCTTATAAAGCCTAATATATCCTTATTTATGCACTTGTTAACCATTAACAATGCTACTTTGCAGCTACCTAAACTAAAGTGGGAACAGTGTCTTATTTAAAACCCCCTCCAGCCAATTTTAACTGCCGTTTTTGGTGAACATTCCTTCTCAAACAGAGAATGGGGGTGTGGTTAACAGTCGGACCTAATACATTACCATGACAACCAAAAACTGACAGGCTGGAGTGTTCACTAACAATATGCTGTGTTAACATCACTACACTGTAAAGTTTAGTACACTTTACTGTCTGGCAGGAGTAGCTATTACTTACCCATGATAGAAACTAATTTGCGAGAATCAGCTGTTATCAATCATACAGTCGATGGTCCTGTCACGCACTGCACACTATAACTCCCACTACTCTTACTTTACCGCTGGGGTGTGGGGGGTGCCTCCGCCGATGCATTGGTAAAACGGCCGTCAGTAAAATGCATGCTGCAGACTGAATATAAGACAGTGGCAGCTGAAAGTTCGTCATCTGTCCTCTGTTAGCCAACTTCCTGCAATAGCCATACACCTGGCTAACTAAAACTTAGTTAACTTAGCTAACTAAACTTTTAGATAACCAACAATCAGACACAGAGAGACATACCTACTGTTACTTAAGTAAGTAAATTACATGATAAATTGGTTAGCTAGCTCACAACGATGTTTATTGGTTTGTTCTCTGACTTAACGAGGCATGACAGTGCGCCTGCGCAAGCTTGGAGAATGACATATGACTTATGGAATTACTATAGTCATACGTCACCACTCTGTTTTAACAAGTAAGCAATTTTTGCAACTTTGAGCACAAAATTAAGCTATTTGGAAAAAAATTTGGCAAACTATGTGGGTAATCAATATTGTAAGGAAATGACCTCCCTCCCTGATTTTTCTTGACCAAAAATATGTAGAGTGCAAATTAAGGGAGGGCCTCTTGGATGGCTGAAGCATTGTTGTCATCACAAACCTGTGAAATACACCAGAGAGAATTAAACCTACTTTTTTTGCTAGATGTTAAGAACATATATAGCTCTTTGCTCTCCCTCTTAACTCCTCTGTGTTATCATCAAAGTAGAGAATGAGGCCTCTTATCACAGCTTCTCTTCAGGACTCAGTGCTGCTGTCCTACAAATATATGGAATACGAGATTATCTTACAGTACAGATATCAGAATGCTACAAAATTAAACTAACAGCTACAATATTAAAAGTACATGCCTCATTTATGATGTCAAGGGTCTCATTAAATTTCTTCCCAACATCTCCTCCCTTCCAATCTACATGTGTTTGTCCAACTTCCCTGGGAATGTGGACTATAGTGGCTTCAGTCTGATCTTCGAGAATTCTTCCTTGATCTGAGAAAGAGACTGAAAGAGAGAAAGAGAAACATCATGAGATACTGAGAGAAAAGAATTAGAGACACAGGGAAAGAGAAACAGAATACCAAGAAAAAGTAACCCTAGAAACTACCACCATGGGATCAACAAAAATAGATTACCAAGGTAATGGGAACTAATGTACAGCCAGCTACATCTGGTGCATACACATTAGAATTTAAGTCTTGCTGATCTTCTTAAAAAAAAAAAGAGTATGTGATAATTTAAAAAATGTATTATATATTTTTTATGTAGTTTTTGATAGATAGATCTATCAATTTGCTCTGTGAAATGTAAAAAAACAAACAGGACATCTGAAATGAAAACAACTTTTTGTCTGGCCCATGAGCTAGTTAATATAACTGTAAATTGTACGTTCACACACTCAATATGCACAGATTGCGCATCACATTGTAATTTGCATTCTTAATACAGCTACCCTATATAGTTCTGTACATTTCTTATTTTATTTATTTTTATACAGTAATTTGTATATACTGTATGTATATACAGGTGAAACTCGAAAAATTTGCATATCATGCAAAAGTTCATTTATTTCAATAATTCAACTTAAAAGGTGAATCTAATATATTATATAGACTCATTACATGCAAAGTGAGATATTCCAAGCCTTTATTTGATATAATTTCGATGATTATGGCTTACAGCTTATGAAAACCCCAAATTCAAAATCTCAGAAAATTAGAATATTGTGAAAAGGTTCAGTATTTTAGGCTCAAAGTGTCACACTCTAATCAGCTACACCTGCAAACACCTGCAAAGGGTTCCTGAGCCTTTAATTGGTCTCTCAGTCTGGTTCAGTGGAACTCACAATCATGGGGAAGCCTGACCTGACAGTTCAACCATCATTGACACCCTCCACAAGGAGGGAAAGCCTCCCGACACACAGGCAAAAACAGTAAAGACTGTGAAAAGATGGACCAACGAGTCAAAGCTGGAGTTACAGGCCTGCTTTGACTGCACTGACTGGAGTGTTTTTGAGGCTGCAGCCACTGACCTGGACAAACTAACTGACACTGGGACATCTTACATCAGTTTTTGTGAGGACATGTGTGCCGACTAAAACCTTCCGCACATACAACAACCAAAAACCCTGGTTAACAGCGAAACTCAGGCAGCTTCGTCAGACTAAGGAAGAGGCCTTCAGAAGTGGGGACAGAGTCTTGTACAACCAGGCCAGGAACACAATGACTAAAGAGGTCAAAGCTGCAAAGAGGTTCTATGCTGAAAAGCTAAATAACAGCTTTGCTGCCAACGACCCTGCGTCGTTGTGGAGAAGCCTACGGACACTCACAAACTATAAGAGACCATCCCCCAACACTGCTGGTACTCTGGCAACACTGGCAGACGAGCTGAATGGTTTTTACTGTAGGTTTGAAAAGCCCAAAGTCACACCTCTCCCCCACTCCAACGCCATCTTCAAACAGTCACCTTACCCTCTCACCTGCACTCTGATCTGTGAAGAGGACGTGAGCCACCTTTTCCAAAGGCAGAAGATCAGGAAGGCTCCTGGACCTGACAGTGTCTCACCATCGTGCCTGAAAATCTGTGCAGACCAGCTGGACCCCATCTTGACTCAGATCTTCAACAGATCACTGGAGATGTGTGAAGTTCCCTCCTGCTTCAAATGCTCCACAGTCTTCCTGGGCCCAAAAAACCCCTCCATCTCTGGACTACATGACTACAGGCACGTCGCCCTGACATCTGTAGTCATGAAGTCCTTTGAAAGACTGGTGTTGGCTCACCTGAAGGACATTACAGGCCCCCTGCTGGACCCCCTGCAGTGTGACTACAGGGCTAACAGGTCAGTGGATGATGCTGTCAACTTGGGTTTGCATCACATCCTGCAACACCTCGACTCTCCAGGGACATATGCTAGGATCCTGTTCGTGGACTCATCCCGGACATCCTCAGCACCAAACTCACCAAGCTTACTGTGCCAGCCTCCACCTGTCAGTGGATCACAGACTTCCTGACTTACAGGAGTCAGCAGGTGAGGGAACATCCCCAGCCTCACATTTCACATCCAGCACCCAGCCTATCAGCACTGGCGCCCCCCAGGGGTGTGTGCTCTCCCCACTGCTCTTCTCCCTCTACACCAACGACTGCACCTCAGGGGACCCATCTGTCAAACTCCTGAAGTTCGCTGACGACACAACAGTCATCGGCCTCATCCGGGACAGTGACGAGTCGGCCTACAGACGGGAAGTTGATCAACTGGCTCTCTGATGCGGTCAGAACAACCTGGAGCTTAACACGCTCAAAACTGTGGAGATGACCGTGGACTTCAGGAGGAGCCCCCCCCCCCACTCTGCCCCCCTTCACCATACTCAACAGCCCTGTGTCTACTGTGGTATCCTTCAGGTTTCTGGGATCCACTATATCCCAGGACCTGAAGTGGGAGCCCAACACGGTCACCATCATCAAGAAGGCCCAGCAGAGGATGTACTTCCTGCGTCATCTCAGGAAGCTCAACCTACCTAAGGAGCTGCTGATCCAGTTCTACACAGCCATCATCCAGTCTATCCTCTGCACCTCCATCACTGTCTGGTTTGGATCTGCCACCAAAAAGGACAAGGACAGACTACAACGGACAGTCAGGACTGCAGAAAAAATAATCTGCCAACCTGCCCTCCATTCAGTACTTATACATTTCCAGAGTCAGGAAACGGGCAGGAAACATCACTGCAGATCCATCTCATCCAATCTGTTCCAGCTCCTCCTCTCTGGTAGGCGCTACAGAGCACTGTACGCCAAAACAGACAGACACAGAAGCAGTTTCTTCCCACAAGCCATGACTCTGATGAACAGCTGATGTCAGGAACAATTTGTGTGCAATAACCAAGTAACTCTGTCTCTAATCAGCACCTGTTTACTGGTTTCCACTTATTATCTATTTATTCACCATTCTCTATTTCAGTGCTGTTCATACTATGTCATATTGTATATACTGTATACCAATACACCTACCTCAGGTCATAAGGTCATAGGTCTTATTTATTTTTTCCAGCATCCTTTGCACTATGCTCCATCACACTGTGTACATGTGTACGTGTATGCATGTATGTGTATGTGTACCTGTATATCATATCCACCTTCAGCATGTACATAATGAGAATAGTTTACTCTTGTATCCTTTGCACACTGATCACTGCACTATTTGTCAATATGTCTATATTGTTTTGTTCATAGTGTATATATTAGTGTTGTCTATTCTGTAGTTTGTGTTTTATTTTATTATTATTTTATTATTGTGTTATTGTATAAGTAAGCACATCGTGAGCAATGTACAATCCTGAGTCAAATTCCTCGTATGTGTACACATACCTGGCAATAAAACTGATTCTGATTCTGAAAAGGTAATTGCAAAAGAAGTTGGATGTTCTCAAAGTGCTGTATCAAGGCACATTAATAGAAAGTTAAGTGGAAGGGAAAAGTGTGGAAGAAAAAGGTGCACAAGCAGCAGGGATGACTGTAGCCTGGAGAGGATTGTCAGGAAAAGGCCATTCAAATGTGTGGGGGAGCTTCACAAGGAGTGGACTGAGGCTGGAGTTACTGCATCAAGAGCCACACAGACGGGTCCTGGACATGGGCTTCAAATGGTATTCCTCTTGTCAAGCCGCTCCTGAACAACAAACAACGTCAGAAGCGTCTTACCTGGGCTAAAGAAAAAAAGAACTGGTCTGTTTCTCAGTGGTCCAAAGTCCTCTTTTCTGATGAGAGCAAATTTTGCATCTCATTTAGAAACCAAGGTCCCAGAGTCTGGAGGAAGAATGGAGAGGCACACAGTCCAAGATGCTTGAAGTCCAGTGTGAAGTATCCACAGTCTGTGTTGGTTTGGGGAGCCATGTCATCTGCTGGTGTTGGTCCACTGTGCTTTATTAAGTCCAGAGTCAGCACAGCCATCTACCAGGACATTTTAGAGCACTTTATTCTTCCTTCAGCAGACGAGCTTTATGGAGATGCTGACTTCATTTTCCAGCAGGACTTGGCACCTGCCCACACTGCCAAAAGTACCAAAACCTGGTTCAATGACCATGGGATTACTGTGCTTGATTGGCCAGCAAACTCGCCTGACCTGAATCCCATAGAGAATCTATGGGGCATTGCCAAGAGATAGATGAAAGACATGAGACCGAACAATGCAGAAGAGCTGAAGGCCGCTATTGAAGCATCCTGGTCTTCCATAACACCTCAGCAGTGCCACAGGCTGATAGCATCCATGCCATGCCGCATAGTAATTCATGCAAAAGGGGCCCAAACCAAGTACTGAGTACATATGCATGATTATACTTTTCAGAGGGCTGACATTTCTGTATTTAAAATGCTTTTTTTTTATGATTTCATGTAATATTCTAATTTTCTGAGATTTTGAATTTGGGGTTTTCATAAGCTGTACGCAATAATCATCGAAATTATATCAAATAAAGGCTTGAAATATTATTTCATTATGTCATTATTATATATATATTAGTTTCACCTTTTAAGTTGAATTACTGAAATAAATTAACTTTTGCACGATATGCAAATTTTTTAATTTTTTAATTTATTATTATTTACCGTCCACTTAAAGTGCTGTTTTTGCCACTGACAGGTTCAGATTGTCCCAAGTGTCTGACAAAATTACAGAAAGGGTCCTTACAGAGAGAGACATTTTTGTTAAAGATTAAAATTATTTTTGTTTAACTAGAAACAACTCCAAAATCGCCATCACCAAACACACCAGACTCCATTTAATAATCAATACTTTTAGCATGTATAGAGCCAGCATAATTGTTACATGTAAATGGGTGAATTTAGGGTTTATTTCAACCAAACCAGAGTGGTGGTTGTTGGAACAATGGAAAGACAACTAAGATGGTTTGTGAAGGTTTTGTCTTGTTTCTGTCGACTTTAAATGAAGTGTGTTTTATGATGATAAAATTACAGTTAATTTGAATGGAGTCTGGTAGGTTTGGCGATTTCAGGGATGTTTCATGTCAAAATAAAAAGGATTTTACTCTTTACCAAAAGATCAACCTCTGCAGGGATCCTTTTCATAATGTTGTCAGACACCAAAAATAATTATGTGAGCATGTCAGTGGCAAAACAAGCACATGTTGTGGATGTAAATAGAAGGTGTGCACTGTAGTTGCCTATTAATGTAACATTGTAGCTTCTTTCACACAGCGGTCTCTTGGAGCAATTTCAAATGTCCACGAAAGAAAAGAAAGTTAAGTTACCCTAAGACATTATTCAAGCTGCTCTAAAAATCCAAGTGCCTATGTTAGCTTACACTACATGCCTTATTTTATAGCTGCATGCAAACGTTAGCTTACATTACATGCCTTATTTTATAGCTGCATGCTAACATTAGCTTCAAATTAACTTTACACTAGAACCAACTATTTTATCGGCACTTGCAGAGTTTCAGTTACACATGAAGCAACTAAAGCCACCTACCAGTTTGAGCTTCGCATTGCATAGAAGTAACTTTTAGCCACATGGTAACAGTAACTTAGTTACATTACTCCGGCTTGCAGTATAAATCCACTATAACAACGTTATCTTCAAATTACATGTAAAGCCTCGTTTTTGTGAAATCTGAAAACTGTAAAGACTGTAGTAACGTAGCTATCCACTTTGCTAACTATTTTCTTACCTTAAATTTGATCCACATGTTCCATCCATCCATCGTCAACCGCTTATCCTGCGTACAAGGTCGCGGGGGGCTGGAGCCAATCCCATCTGACATTGGGCGAAAGGCGTGATACACCCTGGACAGTTCGCCAATCCACTGCAGGGCAACACATAGACAAACAACCAGTCACACTCACATCCACACCTCCGCACCCCAATTTTGGAGACACGAATTAACCTAGCCTGCATGTGTTTGGATGGTGGGAAGAAGCCGGAGCCACGCGGATGCGGAAAGAACATGCAAACTCCACACAGAAAGGCCAGGGCAACAGGTTTGAACCACTGCACCACCGCGCTGCCCTGACCACATGTTCCTCGTTTGAAATGCAAGGGGTTTCCAGACCAACAGAACAGGAAGGGAAGTTGGAGTCAACTAGGCTCCTCCAGGCTCCTCCCACACAATAATTTTTTATACCGAGTAAATAGGTTTGTTGTGTGTGAGTGTGTATGTACCTAAGAAGATTGGCTGTGATTACTTCATACATTTTGTAAAGAAAAAATGCACAATGTCACAAATGCATATTAATTCAAAACTAGATCATTCATGTAAAGATACAAACTTAACATTTAATTGTTAAAGGAGACCTATTATACTGCTTTTCCAGTCCTATATTATAGTTCTGTGACTCCTATATAGCAGCTTTGCATGATTCAAAGTTCAAAAAAAATTTTTTTTTCTTATACTGATTCTTCATCTAGGCCTTCATGAGGCAGAGCCTCTGTCTGAACAAGCTGTAGATGCTCCTGTCTCTTTAAGGCCCCCCCTCTCGAAGCCCATTGTCTTCTGATTGGCCAAGACCTGAAGCATGTTACCAGGCTGTTGTTGTTGCTGGGTGGAACAGGCAGACTGAGCGTTGCCGTGCCATTAGTGTGGGGGCACATGACCATATATGGAACACTGTCTCCCTCTGGCAACGTATTACCTAGAAGCATAGAAAAAGCAAACTTAAACAGAGGTTTGTGCTCACAGTGATTTCTTATACTTTAACCTCATTTTTTGAAACTTTGGCCATGTTTAACATCCAACATTATAACATTGTAGATAAGTCATAAAATTTGGAAAAGCATAATAGGTCAAATATTTAATTACATTACATTACAACATTTACTCCTACTTGGTATTTGGTGCAGTCTTAAGAAAGTTTTAATAAAGAGGGATCCCTACTCTGACTTCACTCCAGGCCAAAGTACAGGAGGACAAGGCCTGAGTTTTCCTACCAGTCAGTCAGAACTGAAGAAGTCTCTTGGATGAGGGACGAAACGTCTTCTAGTATCCTCAACCAAGTCCAGTTGCCCTTGACCTCAACCTTCGTTGGAGTACCGTGTGTGAAATCAGAAAACTGTAACGAACGCCACTGCTTGCGATTGATATATCTGTCGCTGTGAAACAATAAACAATCTCAGTGCAAACTTGAGTGGTAAATGTAAAGTCTTGAGTTGCAGTGAATGATGAGGAGGTTTATCAAATCAAGCTTTTGTTTTTGTTTTATGAATTCATGTCTGTTTTAATCAGTTAATTTCATGTCTTTATTAAAACAAGCCAAATTTAAGATCAAACCGATCATTTCAATTATATTTTCATCAGCCTTATTTGATTCACAAGACAATTGATCAATTTAACCATCATTAAATCAACTCTGTTTTAATGATTTAAATTCTGTGAGTTCCATCTCTAATACAAATGTGTTTGATCATTCTATCCAGCACTAATGATCTCTACTGAAACGCTTCTCTACCCTCAGTAAGTCAACGGTAGCAAGTCTTCATCTACAGATGTATAGCCAAGCTTCAGCCTTCCATGGCACATCTGTTTGGAGTGACAGGCTGCCGTTCTGCTTTAAGCTAATAAAAAATAACCTCCACTTTGCCTCCAGAGCTGACATATTGCATATGTGGATGCAGGAGGAGCAGCAATTTATTTCTTCACAAGGGGTCACTTGTATTTTTAATAATTCATCCAGCATATGTTCAGATGTCAGTTGCTGTGCTTTGATCAAAAGCTAGCCTGTCTCTTGCTGAGCCATCAATTTCCAATGAAAGTATTTGGACTGCAACACACACCTGCCATGAATGTGGCACTGAGATCTTCCTCAGATCCCTTGCACAACACTCTGAGATGGCATACTCTTTGAATAATATTCTTCCGTGGTCCACAGGAATAAAATGTTACCATCACATTCACATCGTTGTAGTAATTAGACGGCAAAATAGTTGAGCAGTGCAGAGAGCAGTGCTTCCTGTAGAGAACATGGCAGCAGAAGTTGAATTTTCAGTCATATTGGCTTTTGCTGCCCTCTTGGGACGTCCATGTTCCTCTGGCTCATCTCTCTTGGTCTTGTTTCTTTTCACTGCCTGCCACTGAACCTTAATAGGAAAAAGTGTTTTGCTGCTCACTTGATCACTCCCTTTGAGTTTCCACTTTTTCTACACTGTATTGGATATTTGCAGCATTACTGGATTGAAGTGCATTCCTGTTGCTGTTTGTGCTTGCAACACTATATATGTTTTGTCCTTAAGGGCCACTATACTTGATAGATAACAATCTCTGTATATGGTCCAATAGCCGTTGATTTAGACAGTTTGCTAATAAGAAAGAAATGACAAATTTCACCAGTGTATTTTCTAGCGTTATCTTAATGTTGTTTATTTACACTTGCCCATTTGTTGCTACAGCTGAGAAATGATTGCAGTGTTTGGGAAGCAGGTAGCTGCAACACTAACACACCACCACATCCACCTCTCTTCTGTGTGGTGAAAAAAGGAGCTCAATCAAATTACAAAAATAGGACAAGTACAATACGCAAAAATCAAAATGATAAACTCTCTATAGGGAATAGGAGACGAAGACTTGTGTCTTTTGCGCACACACACACACACACACACACACACACACACACACACACACACACACACACATTCACACACAAACATTACACACAGTTTTTTATTTGTAGTTTTATGAGAAGTTGTGATATTGTTCTATGACACCTTGTAGTTATTCAAGAGCCAGCTTAGTATTCATACAAACATAATTAGAATGTAAGTGGACAAAGATATTTCCCACAAGGTAGTAAAGGGTCGTTGGATAATAAAGTTATGTTCCTATGGCAACTGCCTGCACAGATACAATATCAAGGAAGAGAGTAGAGGAGGGGATAGACAAATTTACGAGACTTTGAGTGTGCCTGTCTTCCCTTTCTCAAAATGGTCGTCTTGTACAACTGCATACTGAATAATCAGACTTGAAGGTCGACTGATCCATCTATCCATCTATCCGCAGTTTCAGCCCAGTGATTAATTCTATTGTGAGACCATAACATGCACAGTATTGCAAATCTGCATAGAAAAATTAAAAATATAATTTTTTTATCAGCTGTGATGAATCACATTTTCTATAGTTTGCTTATATATTTTAACATTTGATTCAATGTGAAAAAAATATGAAGCTTTAAGTAGGCTACAGTGTTTTATGTAGGATAGCACAGCAATAATAGTATGGCTCCTTCTGCAATGATGAGCGTTATGGACAAGCCATTTCCCTGGGTGAATCTATTTTAAAGCCACAATGTGCAGGTATCTAACTGTACTGTACAGGCTGTTGTTTCATGACTTGCCAAAAGAGCCTCTGTATAGTAAATATATATTCAGTATACTTACATAAGAAGTAGAGCAGGTAGCTCTTACTTTTGATAAATGTCAAATAGATATGCAAGAAATGGAATGTAAATATGCTGTGCATTAAATTAGGTCTGCAACTAAAGATTTATTTCATTATAAATCAATAGTTTGTTTGATAAATTGTTTCATTCACCCACTTGATGTCTATAAACGTCTTGTTTTGATAATCAGTTTACAATCAGTGCTCTTAACTATTTTCAACATCCTCCCAAAACCATCCCAAAATGAATGTTTTTCTACATTATCATCCATTAAAATCATTCAAAGTGGTCTTTAAGATAAATAAAACATCACACAAATGATTAGATGAGTGCCTGGCATGCTACTTGCTGGCTAGCTGAAATGAAATTGTCTTGGGACATAACGTTATTATAATAATATTATTAATGTTACTAATGACTTAGCTAGCTTACTGGTATGTCTAAGTTGGAGGATGGTCATCTCAGTATTAGCTACCAAGCAAGCAAACAACAGTAACTTTAACATTAACATCAAACAGTCTAAGGGTAACATTAACATTAATACCAGCAAGCTTACCTCATTGAGTTGGGTTGAATTCCCCCTTGCAGCTGCAGCTCCAGCTGTCTTAAGGTCAGATGCTCATGGTTTAGAGTCTGGCCCATTACCATTGTGTATCACTCTGACAGCCAATACAGGCGGTGACATCTGTTGACATCCGTGTGTATATGTTGTCCTGGAGGTTTAATAACAACTCTGTGTGATACACAAACCGTGCAGTGAGTTCCATTTTCAATCAATTAAATTTGTCAGGTCAGAATTATCAGATAAAATTAAATAAGTACTTCAAAACATGCGAAGGAGAGAGAAAAATGGTGGCTGAAGTCACATGTTGGACAAAGGAAAACTCCAAGGCGTCATAGACACATGTTTGACAAAGCGTAGTTATTTAATGCCAAATGTTGATTCTGCATGTGTATGAAACGCTGTGGTTTGCTACAGCGTTGCAACACAAAGGAGGCTAACCCTACCTGCACGGGTTAGCCAGTTGACATGCATATATTTCCTGACTTAGGTTTACGCACAAACTCCTGTGATGGTTAAGGTTAGGGTAAGGTGCCTGGTGTTAAGCTAGCTAACTAGTTAGCTAAGCTAGCTAACTAGTTAGCAACTGGAAGCACTACTAGCGTTTCTGGTCACCCCAGGGCGTCATATACAGATGCGCCTGGAGGCATCTCCTACACACGCAGAATCGACGCTTTGCGTGAAATAACTATGCTTTGTCAAGCGTGGGTATATGATGCCTGAGATGAGAACAGGCTAGTAAAACAGTCCTGTGCTTGCCATGAACCCTGTTGCTCTTTGCTATCTTATGCCCAGTTACGTTACCAGTCCATGGAGGTATAAAGTTTGTTTGGTGCTGCTTTGTTAGCTGGTGGTTCAGTGAGCCAGGTGGGGAGCAATTGTGGTTTGCTGTGAGGTGTCCACTTGTCGAGATCGGAGGAAGCCGGGTCGCTCCATCCTTTGTTCTCCTCAGAATTAGTTCACACTAACTAGCTTTGTTTCCCTTGTTGCTTGAAAAGTTATTATATAACTAAGCTTTTGTGCAGCAGGCTCTTGCATCACTAGCGTAAGAAAGAGAGTTCATTTCTGCTGTGTGTCTGCTCCGAGCAGGCCACAAGGCGGAGGAGACCTCTGGCCTCAGATCCGAGAGGCGAGCTGAGGTTCAGGGAGCCAGACGAGTCCAGGAGAAAGAGTGAGCAAAGCAAAGGGCAGCTGACCTAGTGACATCATAGGTCAAAAGTCACACTGACCAATGGTAGCTGAAAGCTGGGTGTGAATATTTAAGGATTGTAGGAGACTGAGTTCAATGGCTCAGTTTCATAATATAGATATGAACAAATTCATCAGTAGAGTCCCAGTGGTCCGGTTATAAAATTAGTTAGTCATTATTTTTCTTATGATTGACTATTGATTCATTGTTTCAGCTCTACAACTTATGCACAGTATTAAGGGTAGGTAAATGATAGGCTACTTTGTAAAATAGAAGCTGTGAATCTATCCATATTGTGGCATATTTTGGCAAAAACATTTGCAAAAAGAACATAATAAACCTTTAAACGGCCAGTGAAGAAGTGGAGTATGCTGCAAAGGTGGACTGAGAAATTTACGATGATATTTAGGTATTGTTTTTTCTTGGGGAGTCTTTGACTGGACTTATTGTGTTTGCTTGATTTATCAGTGCTAAATTGTCTCTGGTTAGGTACAGTACTTGCCACATTATGAAGAAAATCCTCTCTGGCTTTTCAATTTATCAAACTATGTGCACTCAGTTATGGTTCGTCATCAAAAGCCAAAAGCTGAGACTGAGACAGTCAAAAGCTTTTATGAAAGCGACGGCAGAGGCTTTTTCTTTCTCTCGTGCAGTTCAAACACTGGTCCTGAAAGGTAACCACTTTTCTTTGAATTCTATTTTTGAAGGGTAATTGGTGGTACAAAGAGAGCAGGTCATGTACACACGCACACAAGATCATAAATAATCAACAAAACGAACTTCTGTCTGGGCACTTGTAACTTCATGATACACAGCCTGCAAATAGGCGACTGTCAGTGATTGCAGTGTGAGAGTAGCACCTTCCAGTATTTCTTTTTATTGCACATCCCCGTCATCTGCCTTTTACTAACAACTTATGGACACAGCCTGGACTGACAAATTCACAGATGCACAGATATAGTTATAAGACTTTAGTTAAAAGCTGGTACTTTGTTATCCAAGTGAACCACCACACTATGGTCAAAAGTACAGCTCACTTCCAAAACAAACACCTGTCCGCTGCTGTCATTAACAACATCTGGTCGATTACTTTAAATTTTCAATTTGAAAACACACCAAATTGCCTTTTGAACATTTTACACGTGGAATGCAAAACACAAGAATGTTCATACATTAACATAGATGTTGTCTAAGACCTTATGTCCTTGAGTGGGAAGTCAGCCAGTCTGCCACAGGTATTTAACTTGAGTATTTACATTTTCTGCTTCTCTGTACTGACAGCTTAGCATTTATCTGACAGCTATAGTCACTGTACTGTACTGCTAATTAATATTTTCTATATGAAACACATGACAGGCTTATAAAGGAGTGGTGATTCAGCAGTGGATAAGACACATGCCTTTGGTGTGAGGGAGTTCAGTTCCCCAATATGACACATCCACTTACACATTCACTAACCCCTAGTTGCTCCAGAGATGTGCGACCTCTGACATACTTAGTAATTGTAAGTCACTTTGGATAAAAGCATCAGCTTAATGAATAAATGTAAATATAAATAAAACACAAAACACTACTCCTCAGTACTTAAAATAGCTCATGTCAGTGCCACTCCAACATTTTAAATGCAGGACTTCAACTTGTAATTGAGTATTTTAGTATTTTAACATTTGGTGTTTTTTTTAACACTGTTTTGCTACTTTTGCTTGCAGTGAGTAAAAGGTTTGGGTAATTCTTCCACCACTGGATGGACCTGTAGTCTAGCTTTACATAAATGTGAAAATACTGTAATCATGTCCTCATCAATTACAGACTTTTAAAATCTAATTGGAAACACAGTGATGAGCATTTTTCCAGCATCAGTTTGAACAAGCCTAGCATGTTTGTTGTTGTTGTTGTTGTTTTAATCCACTTGATGCCTAAATGCATTATCAGATGTTAATTGAGTGCTATTTACATTGACATACTGACCCTCACACTGTGCAGAGTCAACCTGTAGAAAAGTTAAATTTCACCCTGTACCTTTATTGTTTTGCACATTAATCTTATCACATGTTTCATTGCTCTTCTGATTCCGTGTGTCCAGTTAAGTGGTGCACTGACACCACCTTGGATGAATTTTTTCTAATGAAATGAATTCAGACTGTAATGTTGGCGCCCTCTGTGCTCTATTTTAACCCATCCCTCCTAATCCCTTCTCACTCAGCAGCTTTTACAGTAATAGTAGTAAATTCCCAAGCTCAGGTTGGTCTTGTATGGGTGTCATATAAAAACTACTGTGTTACCTTGCTTGTTTGATCAAGTGACTGATATAAAAAGTATTGTCAAAAGATACTTTCATGTACTTATTTTTTAATATGCTATTGTTTCTGTTATCTCAAGCAAGTAAATGTTGGTGTCTTTTATTAAATTATTGTGTTTCCATCATATTGAATTAAGACTTTATTAAATATTATTACTGTGATAATGAAAAATACACATGCAAAATAAACTATGTTAGAAAACACACGTTGCAGTGATCATTTATTTGTTTAAAAAAAAACAAATAAAGAAGAGTGGACTGAGCTGAGACAACAACATGCCACAAAATATCATGCATTCCTCTACAAATATTTTACTGTACGTAACAAATGGAGGCTGAAGACAAATCAAAAGCTTAGAATAATGAGTAAAAATGAAAAACACTGAAGAATTACAGTGCCTGATTAGAAAAACACAATTACAATAAACCGCCACAAAAAGCTGCTGCTGTTGAACTAAAGAAGGTTGCAAAGCTGTAACATTTTTGTTTTGACTGCTGAATATACACTTTGAAGATTTGACCAGAGTGCTGCATGGCTGATTTTCCAGTTCTGGCGTTTATCTTTTGCAGGTCTGATTTCATTCACATAAATAACAGGAACCATCCCTTTCATAGTTAAACTGCACAAAACGATTTTCCACTGCTGCTCTTACTGTAATAGACGAACTGATGACTACAGAGATTTGAAAATGATCTCTATGATGAGGCTTTCTCTGTGTGAAAGTAACTATTCCTGTCTGATCCTATGCTCTAGCCCCTTTGGTAAAAGGTCCATGATAGATTTCACTTTATGTGTTCCCTTCTGGGTGATATGTGAAGTAAACATCTCCTGATTTGACTTTCATGTGGCTACATCCATCTATCCATCCATCGTCAACCGCTTATCCTGCGTACAGGGTCGCGGGGGCTGGAGCCAATCCCAGCTGGCATCAGGCGAAAGGTTGGGGTACACCCTGCCCTGGACAGGTCGCCAGTCCATCGCAGGGCACATGTGTGGCTACATGATTTTCTAAATCATTCCACTACCAGTTTCATTTCAAATAACTGAAATTGAATCCTAATTAGTCTGCAGCTACTTTGTGATAATTACTAATGATATGAAATGTATCAAAATGCCATTATTTCTGCAAAATAAAATGATCATAAAAATGAATTTTGCAGGTTTAACAAAATTCACGTTTGAAGGATTTTTAAAAATCTTATTTTAATTGTAGTATGCCGCTTGCAAAATGTTTACCAGGTAAATCTAATTACAGTTAACCATGAAACATAATACAGGAAACATAATATATTAATTGAGAATTCAACAATCCATGTCAGCTTGTACCACCCATTATTTTCATGGGCCATATAAGACCCTCTGTCAGTTTTGATTAATTAGCAGGTTATCCCACTGATCACAGTAGAGCTTAATTAAACCATTTGCATTAGGGCTCAGTGGACCTTAGGTTAACACCAGTTTTTGTGGAGAACTTAGTTGATATGTACCACGAAAAGGAGAAAATTACATGAATCTGAAATTTTGAGTGAACTTTGAGCTGAGTATGCAGCATTTTCAGCACAGTCTGATCATCAGGGCTCTAATGGGTAAATTTAGTTGCTCTGATCAGTGAGGGCTTGAAATCTAAATCTACTTAAATGACAAAAATGTCCCAAAGATGCAATGTTGAAGTTAATAAAACATGAACTGCAAGGGGAAAACCCTTACAACACTGACATCTGAGCTATTCTCCCAGTGAAGTTTGACACTGTATACAAAGTGCTAAATTACCTGCCAAACACCCTGAAATCCCACCGTCTACTTTCCACAGTACATGAGGTACCACTCACCCCTGTGAAGTATTTATTTTCCCACTGTGTCTTTCTGAGTTATGAGCCCCATTCGGTCTGAGAACAGTGAAGAAATGCAGTATAACCTCGAGCAGAAAGACAACAAGAGCCTTGAGTTGTTGCTGGAAATTTTGTTCTTACTGAATCCTGCATTTTTAAAAAGTAAACATTTTCTTTCCCTGATGATTTTATGCATGCCACAGCCGTTTATTTACTCACAGTTTAATAAACCTCGGTTTCCTTAAGAGCAAACTAAGAGCACTTAATGTCAACATGAAACTGCAAAGTTTTATACATGAGGCAAAGTAACCATCTTGTCCCTAAGCCTTGTCTATGAAATCCTTTGGTGGCGGTAAGTAGCTCACATTAAAGCTGGTCAAACATATGTATAGATAAATAAACAAATTGGTGGGAAAATTCATTATGATTCTAACAAACTTATTATGAAATGATACAGTTTTTTATATTCATGCTTTAATTAGTGCCTAAATAATATAACTGATAGCATTAACTAATCCTTGATAAGGTATTAGTACAATCATAGTTTATAAAGGTAAATAATAAGTTTACCACTTATTCAGAATTGGTATTATGCATATGCTTGAGCTGAAACCATTAAAATATTAGTTGTTTGACAGAAAATGTATCTGCATCTAAAATTAATTAGTTACTTAAATAATTTATTAAGCAGATAACGCACATAACAAATTGAAACTTCACAGTGACGTTGATGTTAAAGCAGAGTAATGAAGCAGCCACCGCCTTAAGCTAAGAGCAGTGGTAACAGATGAATTAATTGTTGTAATATGAGCTGATAATGCAACCAATGAATATGCTTATCTCATAAAGGTTGCTCAATTATATCTGATTACTGGATGGACAGGAAATAATTAATCGAGGCAAAGATGCTTAATCTTGAGAAAAGGATAAGTGCACTCTTTAAAGTGTCCATGTGTTATCATAACCTCTCTGTTAAGGATTAAAGGAATGTTAATATATGCATTTACCAAGGGAGGTGATGCTAAGCCAGCGCCTGGTTAAAAGCAGGGAATTATGTGAACAGGAAAAGAACTCAGGGTCCTTTGATCGGATTATTGTATTTACCCAGCAAGTGTTTGTAACTCAGGTGCCTCAGCTACTCGCAGCATCTGTAGCCTAGGCTATTATTTCTTCTGATTAGAACATTGTTAATTCACTCTTTCAGCCAATCAAGAAACACTCTGGTGACAAAGTGAAGCAAAACTTTTTAACTCTCAACTTCATAATATAGCCAGATTAACGTTGCAAATTCTGTGAGACTGAGATGACACAAGCATTGTTCCAGGCAGCGCTCTCTGCAATCCACCCCTTACTTCAGAAACTCCCCCCATTTCAGAAATTTATTAGGGGATTTGTATTTCTAATGACACCTGCGCCCTGCCACCAGAGCAATGTAAATAATCCCATCACAGAGCCCCGACTCATCAGCGACAGGCTAATCCCTTGTTTAAGGCAGTTACACCGACCCCACCCATTAATACTGCCTTCATAAAGACACAGCTTAGCATACATTATAGAGTTATAATGTGGCGAATGCTTACAGCCAACTTGAGAAATCTCCTTCTCTGCTCCAGGAAGAACATGTCACCTCTACTGTTTCATAAAGGGTTCTGCCACACTGCATCACAGCTCCGTTTTTCGAATGCAGAGAAAATAAAAAATAAAACTCTCATCTCGGTGATGTATTGGAACAGAGATAATACAGTAATAAATTAAACCAAGCCAAAAGGATTTAGTCCTTGGAGAGAAATGTTAAGAGAAGTGGAGGAGTCAGGCACAAGAACTAATATCTTGTGATGACCCCTCTCCTCAAGTAGGTTTTAAACGTATGCAGCTTCATGGTACATGACTCAGTAGAGCAGCAAAGAAAAAATCCTCCAGCATGTTCTCTCTTGTTAGCTGAAAGTGATTTGTAATTTATATAGCTTTTATCTTCATGTCAACTAATTTTGTCCAAAAATAAGGTACCGTAGTAAATTTTTCTGTTATACTTTCTTACTAGCAAAGATATGCAGGAAAAAGTATGTATTGTATTTGTGAAACTTATTCATTAGATGCCTCTTACTATTGACTGTGAGTTGTGACACAAATGCTGTATATGTGAGGTTGCAGAGGCCCTACACTATGCCAGTAGCCTGGGAACCAGACACATCAGCTGAGCTCTTGTTTCATTTGCTCTGGCAGATACATCTGGCAGCTGGCCCCCCTCCTATGCAGACAGATTTCCACCCGGAGTGGATCCGGTTTGGCCAATCACAACTGTTTATCTAATATGGGGTGGGTGTGATGATGATCACTGACAAAGGAGTGTTGACGATCCATATTTGAAAAGTCATACGTCATTTCGCTGCTCTGAAATTCTGCAGGTCCATCCAGGTCCGTCCATCCAAACTGTTTAACTGTCAAAAATCAAGATTCTGCAACTGCGTTGCTTATTTCCTTCCTCAAGTGTTTTCAGAAACACATTTTAATGTTCTGTTTCGCTGTAATTTGAGAAAGTTTTTAACCAGGCCACCACTTTTTACCTGCTTGAAAACGGAACAAGCACTGCCCCTACTTGCATGTGTTTTGCTTGCCGCTTTATAACACATTTCATTGCTCTGATTGGTTGTAGGTCTATCCACTTGCATCAAGGGGCATTCTGGTTTGCACCCGGTGATAACGCCCTTTGAAAATGAACTGAGAGGTTTCAGACTAAGGTTACATCCACACTACTACATTTTTGTTTTAAAATGGAGACCTTTTGCTACGTTTGCACCTCCCATCCAGACTAAAATGGCAAATCCGAAGATGTAAAATGAAGAAGTTTGAAAGCGCTGCCGGGCCCGTTTTTGTTTTAAAACTCCAGTGTGTTAGTGTGTTAGTGTGGACAGGCAAAAATGGAGGACTTTAAAAACGATGACGCAGACATTCATGGCAAGCCAAGCAAAAACATGATGCTACTGACAGTGTTTTTGTTTTGTTATTTTTATTAAAATCTTTTGTACTGTGCAAATGACACTTACAAACTGCAGTAATTTTATGAATAGGCTTAAAAATAAAAGCTCAGTGATTTGACTAACAAAATGCAGCCCTGGTTAATAGATACACAACAATAATGTTATGCATTCAGCTCACTATTGAATGACACATTTAATAAAGTGTATGAAACAATTTCAGGTTATTCTGGATTGATGCTATGAATATATTTTTTGCAAATGCATATTTGTAAAATGTTCGCTGTTGACTCACTGTATGATAAAAAAACATTAAAAGAAGTTTAGAGCATAATATTGTTCAGAATTCAAAAACAAAAAGTGCCTCAATCTTCTGAAAATGTGTGAGCCCATTTACGTCATTTGGTTATGATGGAATCATCATTGCTGCCATTACCCAAATCGTCATTACTTTTCTAATTTTGTTGTGTAACAGCAATAGCCTAATAGCCAGAAAGATATATTTTGAGTGTTTTCCTCTGCTGGTAGCAAATGAAAGCAATCAGACTTTACAGTTTATAAAATGAGCACAAACTCTCAGCTGCAGATTACATGTTGTGCACACAAAAGGCGAACATCACATTCCTCTGCTGTAAATAAGATTATATGACAATATATCTTCCATCAGAGAGCTGTACTGTCATCTAAAAATCTGTCACTTTTTTTGTTTATGCTGTCAGACAACTGCACAAAAAATACAGCATGTTAATGACAACACCTACAATGTACTGGCACTCACACAATAAGATAATTATACATCACCAAATCAGTCGTCAACAACAAACAATGACACAAGGACACAGCTGTGATGAAATGTACATAAGAAGAGTTCTGCAACATATGGATTTTTAGTGTGTGACAGATTGTATTCTATAAAATAAAATACAGCAACCTTTGTCTTAGGAAGGTGTGGGAAGTAAAAATTATTTGTACAATGTCTGTGCCGTTGTGTTGAGACAGACAACTCACAGTTTCACTCACTGCTTATACCACTGTTGTACTGCAGTTAAATCAGCCTTAAATATTATGGTGTTGAAAGGGTTTGTTTTAATAGCGTTTTGGGTTTATCTGCTAGGAGCTTGACTGCTGAAATGGAAACAATCACGATGGTGAAAACTATAAAAATAAAGCAGAGGGTGAAATGAACAAGAATTATTCTTAAAAAATAAAGAGAAATAATTCTTTTACTTCAGTGTTTGCCAAAACCTTTATACAATAGCACTTTAGCCTTCAAGCACTTCCATTACAGTGCTCAGCATTACTATTTAATGGTATATTACTCCATGGCATTACTGCACTCCTATCTGTGACGTCAATCTGTACATGCTGCATATGCCTGAATTCACATTTAATGTATTTTATACATGTCAGTTGATACTGTACAGTATAATGTATATTGTATATCCAGCTCTGACCTTGGCACAGAATCTGGGGTCCTGTCCAACCAGAGGTGGCAACTTGTTAAGTGTAAGTGTTTCATTACTTAGAGTAATTGCTTTTCATGTAGGCCAAGATGTATTTTGAGTACATTTAATAACCCTACATTACTTAGACATCACACAGTGTCTGTAGATACAGAGGCACTACATTTAAGTTAAACTGTTATGAGTTTAGTTTTGGGTTATGTTTGTGTTTTCCCTGTGTTTTTCTGGTTTTGCCATTGTTTCATGTGTCTATTTGCCTCGTTCCTTGTCCCTAGTTATTTATGTCTTGTCTCTTATCTTAGGTCTTAGTCCTGCATTTTAGTTCCTTGCCTCAGTTCTTAGTCCAGTGCCTTAGTTCTTAGTTCTGTGCTTTAGTTCATGTTAATGTTATTCCTGGTCTATGTATTTCAGTGTTTCATCATTTGATCTTGTCTTGTTAAGGGTTTTGTAGCTTAGTTTATTCTGTGTTTATCTGCATGTTTTTTACCTGTTCGAATCCTTAGTCCTATGTCTCCATGTTTTAGTGTAGTCCTGTCCAGTCTCAGTCCATGCCATTTCCATATTTTGTGTTTTACTTTTGTAGATCTGTCCTGGTGTGTTCCCGTGCACTTTACTTCCTGTTTTATTTTGTAGGTCCAGGCTAGGAAGCACTGTGTAGCCACTGTGGATTGACAGAGAGAGAACCAAAGTTAGCATCTTGCTCAGGCCAGAGCTTTTTTATTTCTGCATACAATTGCATACAATCCAGTGACATCATTTCTAAGATCTCTCATTAAAGTGCATGTTATATTAATACCAAAACGTTTCACAAAATGGTGCAACCAAACTGACAAAAGACAATATAAAACATGCTACCTGAAGGAAAATAAATGCACATGACATCAAAACGATTTAATAGCTATTCCACATTACAAAAAACTCTAAATACTTATATGCAAAAACATAATAAAGCTCTAAACACACATTCACTTTACCTACACATCACTCACATATTAACATGTTCCTGTTAACATTCATTTAACATAAAATACACATGCACAAAACCTTTCTACACATTTCTTGCACATCATACTCTCTCATACACTTGCACTTAACTGCAGCACTTATTGCACTACCACGATACATGTGAAACTAGTATGAATATGGTATCTTTCCCATTACCGTTTACCCTCTACTGGCTGACTAATGCGCCTAACAATGGTTGGAACACATTTCTTTATGTTACCAAATGTTAATTTTAGTTACAAAACTGAGAGTAAGACTGAAGTTCAAAAAATAACTTAGCATGACAGCACTCACAGAACAGTTAGCAACAAAACGAAGCTTGATACACTTAACACACATCTCAAAATCATCTTAAAACACTAAAAAACATATAAAATACTGCATTCATATTACATCCTTTATCCTTTATTACATAAACGAGTTTTTCGGTACCTGTGGTGACAGAGAGAGGAACAAAGTTAGCGTCTTGCTCAGGCCAGAGCCCCTTTAATTCTGAGCTGCACATAAGCAGTCTCCCTACTTCATAAAACAGGTTGGATTTCTTTCAGCCGTAACAGTTTTGGAAGTCATAGACAAATGATGACCTCCTGCAGACATGGTTAACTGATCAGAAAACACGTTCATGTGTCGTTCTAGAGGGCATGGACAAACAACATACTTTATCATTTAATTTTGAGGACTTGATGCTCATGTTGCATACTCCAGTGAAGCACACTGAATATTTAAAATGACATCAGAGAGGAGAGTTAACCTCTGCACACCTGAAGCTTAATGCACAAATTACTAATGAGGGTACTTTTAAATACATATAGGTCTACAGCCCAGAATGCAAGAAAAACAGTTTAGTAAAATAAATATTGAGCAACAAAACAATTCCTGAGAAAATACACTGAAATGTGTAACTGCATCAGTTTTGACATGTCAGCATTTTATTTATTAGGATCCCCATTAACATAATCAAAACGGAGGCTATTCTTGTTATTACACAGGACATTATCAGACAATGTTATATAAGTGGTATGAATAAAGCAGCAACTGGTCAGAAGAGAGCAACTTCTCAAAGACTCTGTGCCAACTCCTTCAAAACTACATTTCAGTAAGTGTGCACAAAGATCTTTAATGGATGAGAAGCTCAGCTTGTAAAAAATTAGTTTTGTACTAATGTAGCTGGTTTTCACAAAGACAGTGTTAATCTTAGAAATAAAATTATTCACATGCATGCTATAATCCATAAGTTCTTACATCAGGACTATTTTTTTCAGTGCTCAACATTGGTGACCATCCATCTTCTGTCCTCACTCAGGTCATGAGTTTATAAGGATCATGTGTGACCGAAGATGACGACATGCAGAAAAATCCTCCATGGTATGTAAGCTCCCTTCATACTGAACTTTTATCTCTGTAAGACCACTGTTGCCGCAGTCACTTTGAAAATGATCTGATGACATAAAGTATCCTAGAGTTTGTTGAATTTTGTGTATGCAGAATGTATACCATGGCCTTTGTTTGCTGCTGCAGCAAAGGGTCTCAAGGACATAACTGATTCTTTGGTTGTGGACGTCTTTGTGAACCTTATGAATATGCGAGTTACCTGAGCTGTCTCATTCATAAGTCAGAGCACTCTTGAAAACACTGCAAGTGAAATATGAGATGCATAATTTCTTAAGGTTGTATGAGAATATCATCAGTGGTGACTGAAATTTAATTTGTGCCTAGAAAAATTACCAACCACTCAGCTACTCAGTACAATTTTTGAAAAATGTGATTACAAGCGACACATTGTGGAGATGCATCTGTATTTCTAGCTAACCAGCTAAATGGGTTTACTCTAGCAATGGGTTGTTTGAGGCCATAATGCTTCCTGATTACATTAGAGAGGGACAAAGTGACAGACTGTTGCTGGCCAGGGATGATTGCCTATATTACAAGTGATTGTTGCCTCAGAACTATTGTACATCCCCGTGAGGCAGAACCTGCTTTCACACAAAGAGGGCCACCTTTCATCTTGACCCAGACTACAGTTGTGCCTTTGGCCTCTAAATAGCTAGACCAGATCCTGAGAGTCTGATAATGATATTGCACTTTCTGTTGGATCAGCCTCTACCTCGTAGATACATGTGGCCACCATCGGGGCCCAAATGGTAGAGTTTAAAACCAAACTGCAGGGTCTCACAGACTTCTTATCTGTGTTCTAAAGGGGCCTTGGTGGTAGAAGCCTTATGAGTTTCTCTGTGGGATTTGTACTATAGCCAACTTTTGAGTGCTAGAAGTGCTTTGTCTGCTCCCTTTTGAACCCTAGGGGAAGCCTTAGTCAAAGGGGCCGTCTGCCAAAACGGCCTTTCTTCTTGCTAAAGCCTCAGCAAAGAATGTGGGTAAGCTCCACACCTTGTTCATGAGCCAAGTGTGCATGTGCAGGAACTCCTCATTCCTCCCCAAAAGACTGTCAGCCTTACATGCCAATCAGGCCAATGAGTTGGCAGCATATGACCTTGCTCATCAACAATGTGAGGAGGATAAGATATCAAAACAGCTTCACCAAGTGTGGTGTGGCTCTATAAATGGAGGGAAAGATTGGGTTTTACCAGCTTGAAAGTCTGTTTGTTTGGTTCATCATCATCATGCCTATCCAAATAGAGGCCCTGCAAATTGACTGTACAGATAAGGCATGGACTGCTGAGGCATACAGTATGGTCTGAGTGTCTTTCTGTTTCCATGTCTTCATGTCCTGGGCTGAGCTGATGGGTGTGTTGCTTCCACCAAGGGACCTGCAGGTTACCTGGGGGCGGCTCTGCCAGCAATGACCAAAAGGGACTTGTGGAGGACTATGAAAACATCCAAGATGACATAGGCTTTGAATATCTATAATTGGCTCTACCATCACTGAATACTTTTGCTCCACCTGCAGTAAAACTTGTAGCAAGCAAGTTGCTAAGTAGTGTATCTGTCTGTGGTGTGGCTGCCCAGGCTTCACTGTGCACTGACAGGTTCTTCAGTATCTTTTTCAGTATCAGTGGTGTTGCTCTCCACATAATGACAGCATCTGATGTGCCTATTTTCAGTCCTTGGATTGTGTGATTTCTTTCCAACCTTGCTGATGATAATAGCTGTATATGGTGTCAGGTAGGAGGATAAAATACATTTACAGATGTGAGTTTTATAGACTGCTCTGTGTCCCAGTGGATGTTTTTCATGAAACAGTGAAACAACAAACAGTCAAAAGTGTGACATGTACACCTTGAGAGACCAGTCACATAACTGGAGAAAAGGTTGGATCAGAGGGAATACAACTTCGGTAGGTAAAGAAGGTATCTCTCCTAAACAGTCTTATCACCTTTCAATAGCAGATCCATATTTTCATGATGATGGGTTCTAACTATTATACTATACTACTATACTGTACTAACTATTAAACTATTTGGAGGCAGTCAAAGGGGCAACTGGTGAATTCTAATGATATTTGTAAATAAATTAGATATTAGCTAAGCATAATGTTTGTTTTGTATTTATGCATGAATAAGGTCCACAACTAAAACAATACTTTTTGGAACAAATTGTTTCCATGGCTTGGAATAATTGCTTTTGAATAAATGAGAAACTAAATTATTCAAACATAACTGATACAGCATGAAAACACTCGTCCTTTTATTTCCCTTCAAACTTATGTATTACATTACCAATTTGGTAAATTGTGAGATTCTTGTTTTGCTTTTATTTTGCACTTTCCAAAGATAGCGTCCTTAAACAGTGTTAGTATGGTGATGGTAATTTATTGAATTCTGATGATAAAGTTTGAGTTTCTGTAAATACCAGTGTTTTGTTTATCTGTATTGTGGTTCATGCTAACTAAAAACTTCTCCAGTTTCAAATACTGCTGTTGCCGCTTAAGATCACATACACATTGCCTCCTGCATACCAGTTATACCAGAAGCTTTCACTTGGTGGTACCTTTGCTATCTTAGAACATTTTCTCTTTCTCTATAATTATTACTACATCACAATATACTTTTCAGGAAAAGCACTACAAAATTATTGACAAAACGTGACCCTTAAAATAAAACATTAATCAACTTTCTCAGTGAGTTGAAACCCCTGACCCTCTGTCTTCATCATCACCAAAAGTATGAGCATGATGACTGTTGCAACTGACAACTTGATCAAACAGACAGGGATTGAGAACTGAAAGGAAATCCTTTTCATCTGTTGGAAAAGTTAAGCTCTTTTCACACATTAAATAAATAGTTTATTAAAGTGTTGCTCTGAGCATATGTAGAAACACATTTAATGAGAAAAAACATCAGGTAGTGTGCTTTTTGGTTTACTTGGCTTATTTTCAGGTTCATATTTTAGGGTTATAATCTTTATTCACTGGTTTTACTGAAACTGGATTAGATTTGTTTTCCGTCTGATGTCCTCTGGCTGCTCTGCCTCCACTTTTGCCAGTTTGCAGAGTTTATTTTACTGGTTACTCTATCAGCTAACTACTGCTATCAGCAGCTGCTACTAAGTTAGCTACTCAGTTAGCGGTGCAGCTAGCTGTCCTATTGCTGATTCTGCCTGGAGTGGAAGCTTGGCGCTCCAGCTGATAACAGGAGCTACTGTTAGCAGTTAGCAACCTGTAGCTTTAGCAACAAGTAAAGCTATGTGTCAGTCAGGAAACTTCATAAATCACAGAGTTGAGGCAGAGTAGCCAGAGGACATCAGAGAGAAAACCACAAATATTTACCTTTCCTTCACAACCTTAAAAGAACTTTCTGAGAAAGAGACACACTGCACTGCACAACCTCCCCCTGTGGCTCTATCAGCTGGTATGAGCGCTTCTCTGGAATGTGGTCTAGTCTATCTAACTTTAGAGGCATAAATATCCCAGATGTTATGTAACTTCTAGCCCATTCACCCGTTTTTGGGCTTTTCTTTAAAGCTTGAGTGTTTGACAGAACACATTACATATATGTTTTGGTAGAAGACAATATAAAATAATACAGGGTTTGAATATACAATGGGTAACATCTGATAAAAACAGATTTAAATCCAAAACATTTGTGAAGCATAAAAATTTGAGTTCAAAGGGTCTGCCTTTTAATGCAAACAGTAGCAGCATTTGACCAATCATGGGATTTATTGTCATCATATTAAACTGGATTTGTACAGTATGTGAATGGGTATGTTTCCCAGTTTTAGTACCACAAGCATGTATTTGCTTGTGGCTATGACCAGTAATAGAAAATGTCACTGAGCAGTTATCATTTCATAAAACATGTTTGATATGTAATTATGATGTAGATATTATTATCTGGTAAACATGGTGTCTCTCTGCCACTGGCTTAAATTCTGCTGTTTTTATTATTTTTGGTTGCTTCACTGGTCTCAGGCAAGAAGCCGATGCTGGTTTGTTTGGGAATGTGACGAGTCACATCAAAGTACTGGCAATACTGTTGTGAAGCGACTGCTTTGAAGTCCAATACAAAACACTGCAGCAATGACTGCTTATCAGCAGTGACTGCTTATCATGGAAGACATGATGAATAGATTGTGATTGATGAAATGAAGTGATGAATTGACAAATAGAATTGAAATGTGCATTTGTATACAAAATATATTTTGATCATGAATGATTCAGATGGATCCCACAGCATGTGGGCATATCAAAGAAAAATTTGTGGGCATTTTTGGAACACTAAGCCCCTTTTTGGTTAAAGGAATTTTTTCATGTCATTAAATATGACAAAAATTCTACCGCTAGAAGCAAGTATTGACCCAGAATCATCTGATGACTCTGAATCTTAAAAGAAAAAAGCACTTCAGGAACTTGAATTAAACATTTACTGACTGAAGGATAGTTTTACATTTATGAGTCCCTCAGTTAAATTGCTTCTTTACCATGCCACTGTGGTCCCAGTGGCTTCATGGTAGGGTTCCTCCAATCATCTTTTTACCTTTCTTTTTATTAGTGTGCACATTTAATCCAACACATTTCAATTGAATTGTTAATCCTGTCTGAAGAGTCACCCTGTATACCAGTTTCTGTGTCTATCATAGTCATATGGTGCAAAGAGCATGACATGTCAGTTTCTCAGTTTGGATTGCTGTGGTGCCTTCACAGTGTTGTCTTGACATCATTAAAGCCACCAGGGACAATTAACGAAAGAGAAGAGAGACCTAGTTACAGAATGTATCACCATAAATGGTTTGATTGGTCTGCAGCCATTGGTCACTGTTGGCCTGATGGTCAACTAGGGGCCTATACTAAAAGCAAGTTGAACATACAACCAGGATATGTTTCCTTATCTGGTTTACTAACCCTAACAATCGCGATCAGGCTAAGCGGTCGCACGGCACTGGTTATCAACTCGGCAAGTCAACTCATGATTTCCCAACCCAGCCATGACCTTCACCAGCCTTCACATAAAAGGGGCAAATGACCAATCGCAAACATGGACAAGGCTAATGGCAACAGAACATCATATTTTAGAAAGGAAGAGCAATGCTTAAATAAGGTCTTATAATATCATTGCCACAACCTTAGGGCACATGAGTAGATCTGACAATTATTACATTTGTAGATCTGACAATTATTACATTTGTGTATTCCTTAAATGAATGTGTTGCATAAATGTATTCTAATGGCATGTGGGACAATTTTTATTATTTCAGCTGCACTGGCTGTGTGTCGGCTTTTCAACATTAAAAGCAATCCAACTCATCAGAACTTTTTGTTACTTTAAAAATCTGATTTATTTATTTAACAAAAAATTTCCAAACATGGTTCTAAATCAACGTTACAAAACATTCTCCACTTGAACCACATTATGAAAAAACATCAGGAAATTACTGCACATTTTCCTCCATACATGGAATGCATGCTCATGAAAGCCATAAAAAAAATATGCTACAAGTATAGCTGCAAATATTTGCTTTGAATTACCAGCTTTTTGAATTATTGTACACTGGAAACCTCTTATAGTGATCACATCTGTCCGGGTCAAATTGATCACTAAAAGCGGATGATTATTAAAACAGATTTTTTTCACTTTTAATTGCGGTGAAGGCCTGAAAATAAACTGTAGGCTATCAATACAGAGCTGGTAGCAGAGTTTGAAAATAACTGAATTCATAAAATATTTAAATGTTTTTCTCCATATGTCGTCATGTATGAAAAGACCCAAAGTAAACACTGTAAGCGGATTAAATGATTACTATAAGCAAATTATTTATACAGCATTTGGATAGAAATGATTCTGTCCCAAACTTTTTGATCACTGTAAGTGGTTTCCACTGTACTAGGTTTGAATAAAAAAGAGCTGTGGAGTGATGGAGACCAACCCACCTGGGAAGAACATTGAAAAATAAAGCAATGATTCATCCTCTAGTGGCACTTGTAACCAGAAAAGTTTTAGAGTGGCTTGATGAAATTCGAGTTCAACACTTGTCAGCACTGGAGCAAAGGTAATGTTCATACAAGTGACAAGGTCCAAAAGAGCAGAGAGACAGGCTCTGGTAAATTTGGGTGCGAGATACTGTACGGGTTGGTCCTTGCACAACTTTTCTGAATACAGACTAAAATATAGTCTATATATGTGGACATATGCGCTGGCTGATTAGTTTGCCAGAGTTGAAAGGGGCAACCGTAACGACAGAGAAGGCTACAGTAACTAGGAGCAGGGACATAGAACTGGGGGGGAAGGGGAACTGAATACACAGGACCCTGATGTTAGATGGGCCCTCAAAAACACTACAATGAATAGCCGCAGATGCAGGAAGGGGCCCACAGAGAACGGCTTTGTACAGGGTCTAGAGTTTTGTGCTGCGCCTCTGACTAGGAGTCTGGGGGACCCTCTATGTCATAAGCACTTTAACAGTGTTATTATTTGTGTTATCTGTACTTACTCTCACTGTCAGAAGGGGGAAACAAAATTTCCGCACTGTAGTATATATTAAAAATGTCTGAAAAGTGGTTTTAGTGGGCATGGTAGGGATGATTAAACTATAGAAATACTGAAATATATTATATTAACCATGTACCAAGGTTACAGTCAGGTAGAAAATCATGCACAGTACACATCATTGCTAAGGATTAGAAACCCTCTAGAAATAGTGAGCGTTACTTTCACTATATAGAATTTTGTGCCAGAATGCATTTCCCACTAATGCCATCCTGAATATCTGATAACAAACAAAATTCACATTTGTAAGAATCACTTGGAAACCTGCATTTGGAGATAGCTTTTATCAGTATCAGCTGTGAAAATAAGTGATAATTAATTAGCAATACTTTTCACTGACTGTCTATGAGACAATTGACAAATCTTCTGTCTGGTTTGTCCTCTGAGAACAAATGGAAAGCTCCAAGTAATTAAGTACCTCTGTGATGAAGTTCTACAGTGAAGCTATGAATCACATGATGTTAACTACCATTGATTTGGCTCTGAGTGAAGGGTGGTGGAGCATCAAGAACTCCATTTACAAAAATCTAAGTAAATGGACAGATAAAGGCCATGTTGATTGTGTGAGTTTTGAATGACTGTTGCATGCATAATGAAATCATGGGTATTGGTACATTTCTATTGACTAAGAACCATCTCTTCAAGTAGTGAGTCATTATGTGGGATGTAGAAAACCCTTAAAAGTTTCAAAATTAATTTGTGCCACTTTGGCATTGTGTAGAGTGTACAGAAGGAGATCACGGTAAGCACAATCTTTTCCCCCCCTTATGGATAACCAAGGCCAGTGCATGATTCTTTTGGTGTGTAGCAGTGGTAATTTTGGTAGCGCTATAACATGAAATAAAATAAAATATTATTTGTCAGGGCTCATCTAAATGCGAGTGCTTGCTCTAAATTATGAACCAGATAATGTAGATGTTTGGAGTGAGATAGATGAAGCAGTTGGTAATCGACATGCACATCTTTCTCACACTTAAAGCTAATAAAGATCTGTCTGGGGGAGCTAGACAGTTTGGCACAGAGCAAATTTACATTTAAGATTCTGCACTAATTGTTAGAGTGTGGTATTCCCTTTAAGACATAATGTTCGTGGTTAGTCTCAAAGCCACATCAATGCCATTCACTGATGCTTTTACAATGTAATTGGATTTATCGCATGCTTTCTAAACAATATAGACAAAAGCAGAACAAATCAGGAAAACATTTATGTTACAATGAATCAAAACATGAACATACTGGACTTAAATTCTAAAACAGCTATTTCAGACTCCTTCACTATTTATATTCCAACTCTATTTCTATTTCCTGGTTCTTGTACAGCTACAGTAATTGTGATCAAAAATCACAAAAGCACACAGTGAGGAAATAAATTGAATCGTGACGGAAACCCACTGTAGCTGGCCAATGAACCATGTATTGCATGGTTATAAAATCTCTCCACAGAATGCTAACAGCACTTGACTAACTTTAAACATGTTAAACCGTTTCTTGCAGCATTATATGCTGGCTCAAGCACCCCAATTACAACTTGGCCTCACAGTCTGCCCTGACTGTCAGTAGGATCACACTAAAACTGCAAAGGCAGACATTTCACTTTGAAAGGATTATTAATGAAATCTTGCTCTTTACACAGTGTTTCACACTGACATTGGAAGAAGTTCTCTCTACTCTGAGAGACTGTTAAAGTGGCTGAGTGGACTTGGGGAGGGAATTGGCTGTAATTGTCACAAGAGCTTGTGACTTAAATAGCATCTTGGAAAGCTTTGGTCACACTTTAAATCCTCAAACTGTAGACTGCACTGCACTTTGGTATTTGGCATGCTCATCAGAAGATCATAGATTGTTGATATTGCTTTTCAAAAGAGAGAATGAGTCACTGTGTAGCACTAAGTATCACAGACCCAGGACTTAGAAGGCCAGATGCTTCCTTTCAGACGTTATCATGACCTGAAAAACTGCTAACGTTTTATGCAAAATTAAGACATAGATTCAGAAAAGATGAGAGAATTGCATTGCACCAAAACACAACATTTAGATGATCACATATTTACAGTCCAGCGTTTGTTAGCACATGCATGCATAAACAATCATTTAAATCTGCTTTCATAAGCATGTTTCATACGTGTATCCCCTGCCATTGCATGCTTAGAGGCAGTGTATTGTAGTCATTATTATATCACCCCCACAACTATATTTTCTTCAGATGTTGTACATTACAAATGCTTACAGAACAAAACCTTTGGTTGCAGAGGGAAATCTCCCCGAGTCCTCAACAGAGAGAAAGCATCAAAGTTAAATGATCCCAACCTTTCCATAGAATGTGTATATAAATGGGTCTCCATGCTTGAGCAAAGACAGACAGACACACACACACACACACACACACACACACACACACACACACACACACACACACACACACACACGGGCTAAACCACATGCTCTTGCCTCCTAATGTAGTGACACTGCAGAGGAGGGACGAGAGGGATGACCCATAATTCATCACCCCGCACCCTGGACATCTGGTGTAGAGTACAACCTGAGCTAGGGGACTGCTTGGTATAACCATCACAGTGCACGGGTGTCTCTCCAGGCTCTCTAAGCAATTGACTCATTAGCTCACTGCTGACTGTCTGATGATGCATTATTCATTTGGTGGAAGGGTGGGGCGGGAAGAGTGTGTGTGTGTGTGTGTCTGTGTGTATGTTTGTGTGTGTGAAGGGGGTTGTCACAGGTGGCCAGGGTTCTCCTGAGAGGTTGATGCAGGATGGACAAGGGAGAAGATGGTCTGTTCACCAAGACGTCAGGCAGATGTTTGGTGGATTTAGTGCATCTACAGCTAGACATGCTTGAGTGTAAAAGCTTTTGTGTGGTTGAGCATACTAAAGCAATAGCTACTACTTAAAGACCTAATTAGAAATGCACATAAGTAAATGTGATGTATGTGTAGAAAATAAGCTTTTTAGAAATGAGCTGGCAAGTAAGTTATCCAGTCTGTGTGTCAGTGTTCTCCAAAATTGATCATTTCATTTTGGAGAGAATGTTTTTGTTCCTCCACAGGTCTGGATCCCTTCTCTTTTTGATAAGAGTATTAATACTACTCTCATCTGTTCAATATGAAGCTACAGCCAGCAGCTGGTTAGCTTAGTTTTACATTAAGGCTGCAAACAGGGGGAAACTAGCTTTGCTCTTTCAAAGGTAACTAAATCCACCTACCACCACCTCTAAAGCTCACCAATTAAAATGGTATCTCTTGTTTGTTTAATCTATACAAAACCCAAGTGTAAAAACAACATGTTGTGAAATGTTATCCAACGAAGGTTAAAGTCAAGGGCAATGGACTTGGTTGAAGATACTGGAAGATGTTTCGTCCCTCATCCAAAGGACTTCTTCAGTTCTGACTGACTGGCAGGGAAACTCAGCTATTTAACCTCAGTGGGCTCAGTCAGTGTTCCTGGTTGCTGTAACAACAGTCGTTACAGTCTTTAGGACTACCGGTGGCCAAGACTGAACGACCATCGTTGGTATCTTCACCTGATGCCAATAGGTTACGTTTGTTGAGTTTCCTGGGAAGTGATGAAAGCACAGTATTGTAAGTGGGGGATAAGTGGTGGCGTAGACCCCCTCCTCTGTTCAATGACGGCTTCTTGACCCGGGTGTAGATGGCTTCCTTGACACCTCTTTCAAACCATCCATCTTCTCTGTCTAAGATGTGCACCTGGTGGTCCTCAAACGAGTGTTCTCTGTCCTTCAGATGTAAGTAGACTGCAGAGTCTTGACCTGAGGAGTTGGCACTTCTGTGTTGAGCCATGCAAAAGAAGGGCCAGTCAGTCAGAAATGAAGAAGTTCTTTGGATGAGGGACGAAACGTCCTCCAGTATCTTCAACCAAGTCCAGTTGCCCTTGACTTTAACCTTCGTTGGATAACTATGACCTGGATGACTGACAATCTTCATAGATATATTGTGAAATGTTATGGGAGGTTATGCGCTACACGGTTACTTGGCCAAGACAAGCAGCTGTTCCTTAAAGGGGATCACTGCCATCTTGAAGGTCTTGGATAAGTCAGTATCTTGGACAAAGTCTGGCAGGATGATGAGGTAATCAGCCAGCCTGAAGTCTAGAGCAAGCAATGACAAATGATAATGCTACTCTCTAGTGATTGAAGCAGGTATCAGAAACTGCACTAAAAACTGAACAATATACACTTTAAAAGCATTTGTTCTGGGACAACATGTGCTTGGTGTCTTGCCAATGGGCTTTGGTAAGAGTTGAATTTATCACCCAGAGCCCCTCCAGAACAGGAAGAGATGGATAGCAATGGGGCGGTTGTTTCTCTCCTCGGTACTGAAAGTCCGGGATAGATAGAAGAGAATGGATGTTGTTTCCTTGTATGTGATATTCCCGAGGCATCATTGCTGAACAATACTAAAAAGTAGATTTTACATTCAAACACATACAGGAACATATGAGGTCAACGGTATGTGTAAAAAAAGGAACAATTGTTCATATAATATGTTATGATATTGTAATGATAACATTCTAAGACAACATATATGGTTTTCATTTAATGGAGATAAAAAAATTTGAACACCACAAAAGAGTAGAACTAACAAGTACTGCAACTTACTCTTAAGTTTAAATTTGTATATCTGTAAAAATACATGCCAATTGTGCATTTAGTTTACAATATGCTTTCAATCAAATGTGATATGCTGAGTATTAGGATAAA
The DNA here is from genome assembly GCF_014851395.1 of Micropterus salmoides. Classification (NCBI taxonomy): domain Eukaryota; kingdom Metazoa; phylum Chordata; class Actinopteri; order Centrarchiformes; family Centrarchidae; genus Micropterus; species Micropterus salmoides. Next base: position 23,904,209 of record NW_024044237.1, read on the forward strand.
ATATATTGCAATTTATTGCCTTTCTTCAACTGCATATTGTCCCCAAAGAAAAACAACATCTTATCTAATAAGATGAAGTTTTTAGTTGATTCGTCTCTATTTCCTACCAATCCCGCTGACCATGGCATTTACTGAAGTTATCACATGGCCACGTCTGCACCCTCCCCAGGCCAGTGGTGGGATAAGCAATGACAAATGCTGCATTGTAAAGGGACGTGGAAAATATGGAAATAAGATATAGGCTAGTTTTTAAAGAACTGTATGTCATACATAACTGTCACACAAAAGTCAAAAGTGTGGCTTGTCTATTCTTTCCATGGTCAGTTCAGTCATGTCCTCATTCTTTAGCACATTAAACATTTTATGTTCAGGTCTGCCGCCATTGTATAATTGCTAATCAATGTATTGATTGATTAAATTTATTTAGTCCCATTATAATTTCAAGACTACTGGAATTTTATTTGCTTTGGGAAAGACAGTGTACTGTGACCAATCCACTTTTATAGCAGTGATAAAATCTGCCATTATTTATTGAAAACTACGTCACAACATTGAAGGCTTGGGGGTTCAGTTTTGGTCTTCAGAAGACAATACATTTTAAAAATACAACTCTCTTGTGATAGTAAGGCCAATTAAGGTAGCCAAGCTGTGTGTGTGTTCTGAGTATTTTACTGTGCATCTGTACTATAATGGTACCCTTGGGGAGCTGGGCGGGGAATGTCTTAATGACACGACACTGAAATCTCCACTGTAGATGCTCCCTGAATTACAATAGCTTTCTGTTTGTGTGTGTGTGTGTGTGTGTGTGTGTGTGTGTGTGTGTGTGTGCGCATTCCATCACATGTAAACAAATCAATATGATGAAGGTTTCAAAGAGCAAACATAATTACTACTCAAATGAAAACAATTGTGTCTGCCCAGTAATCACAATCTCTAAAACTGTAAATCTTTGCAATGATACTTTCCAAATGACGTGCTAACACACCTGCCACTCTTGGACAAACACTTGCCTCTTATCATACATGCAGTTCACACAGAGAGGCAGCTCGCACAGAGAGATTTTCCTGATTAACAACCCCTCTTAGATTAGGGTGGATCATTGGTATTGAGTGGATAAAAAGACCATATAAGATAAAGCCTCTGTAGATGTTGGCTCTTACCCCAGGACTGGGCATCAGCTGTCGAAGTCTTTGTCCAGCAGATAACAACACCATACTGAGAGTCATGTTTTGGCCTCATGCAACCATAGTCAGTCTTTGACATTTGCAGCGATCGATTAGACTCTCAGGGAACTGCATTGTCTAACTTGACAGGGGCCGAACAGGCAAACAACAGCTTACACAAAAGCAAAGAAATATCCTTCTCTCTTTCACCTCAACATCTCATCCTTCTGCTCAATCATAGACTTGATATGTGCCGGCTGGCTCAACTTAGCTCAGGGGTTTTATTAGCTCCTAATAGGTTTGTCATTTGAAAGTGACAAATTTGACAGTTATTTTACCCAGACTATATGGTGCCACAGCTTTAACAGAGCCATCGGTCTGTTTCCTGCAGAAAAGACAGAAGGCAATGGAGGAGCCATGTCTTTTTGTTTGCCGTTTTCCTACTGACTTTATGTGAACTGTGCAAAATCTTCATTCCACCATGAAGGGGATTGAGAGGGATTCTGCAACTGTGTGTTGTAAGAAAGCAAGGGTTGATGCTTTGGTTGCAAATCCCAAAGACAGACCCCACTCATCCTGCATTCTCCCCAAGTCACCCGTGATGGCTTGCATTATGCTGGAGCTGTGCACGATAGAAATTTACTGTGATGTGCTTTACATAACAAGATGTTCTGATAAAGGGAGAAGAAAATCTGATGGCTGAAAGAATTGTCTACAAACTTACTAAACTAAATAGATGGAAAAATGAGATCTTATCTGTTTTGCTCTATCTCAAATGTGATGACAGGAACTTAAATATTTGTATATGCATATTTGCTCACCTGGACATACTGTTCCTTTGTGCGTTTCTTCTCCCGCAGTGAGAATAAGTAACAATACACGTTTTAATGTCCACTTCAACCTGTAAACCTGTCACTGCAGACAATCTATGATTTTCATTAATTTACTGCATTATATTCAGCCTGTTCTGCTGGTGGCGACTTGTTGAATTATCCCCAGTACTCTCTGTTGTATTATTATTATTAGCTATATCTTATACTCCTCAGCCGCAACAACCTAGTTTCCCCACAGGGATCATTAAAATTTAATCTGAACTGAACTGAAAACCTACAACTTGAAATTATGCTGCCGCTCTACAAGTCTGGGAATAACTGTAATTTACTGTTGCAGCAACCTATATTATGACAGAAATAAAATAATCAGCATTTTGTTGCCATAACATCTTTGGCAGCAGCAATGAAAATTAACATTCTGTATGAGATATGCTTTATAGCTACTATTTGTCAAATTTATCTAACTGTAGAATACTTTTACATTCCTATTTGTACTTTGTGTTATTTAACATCTTCAGTACATTTTTCCTTTTTGTTATATTTTATTTTTCAGTACATTTTCCAATCACATAAGATTACATGTTGGTTGCTGTGGTAAGCTTGAAGATTAAAATTACCCAAGTGTATATGAGGGTTCACAAAAAAAATCTGCCTTTACCAAATTCTCTCAAACTGTGTGTCTTCACACTGCCTTGTTGTCTGTCCACTATGGCGCAGTGGAGTACATCTGCAATGCAGGGGGCTCGACAGTCTGCCCTCTATTTCACATGTCAGTGCCTAACACCTTTCCTTTTACTCTTACTCTAAGCATCTGTCAGTGAGGTTTACCACATGGAGTCAACCATGTGTCTGAATGGTGGAGCAGATTATTCTGCAACTTCTCTCCCTCTTCTCTTTTCCAGTCAGCCATGATCCTTGTACACAAAAGGGTTTTAGTGAAGAGTGAAAAACAGCAGTGTTGCACAGGAAAGACAAATGACCTCCATACAATAGTGTCTCCTCTGTAGACTGCACATTCCTTATTTTATAGTAAGAGTGAAGTTAGATATAATTCAGACAAGTCAGAAAAAAACTATAAACAGAAACTTGACAAAATGGGACCATAATACACATCTGTGTGGTTATTATGCACAAACATGGCTTACATTTTCAGTAGAAAGGACAATGCATGCACCTGCATATGTCTGTGTTTGTGTGTTTTTCTGTTTGCATTCAAGTGTGTGCTTGTGTGTGTGCTCATGACATACTTTATTCCCATCTCCCCCATGAGTCCTCCAGCCCTCATTCCTGCCACCTCCCTCATTGGTGATGGATCCACATTAGAATTCATCCCTCATCATCCTGCCGAGTTATGACCCAGTAATAGTCAGCCCCTGTGGCCTCAGCAAATGAACAATAAAACCAGAGCCTTGCAACAGATCTCTGGAAAAAAAAGGGAGAGAGCCAGATGCCAAATCCTGACTTTCACCCACTCTCACAATAGTGTCCATTCCTGTTGAGTGAGGTGAAGACGAGACAAATCTGGCTTCACAGTGGCTATTTAACCTTGGCAATATTTTAAGCAAACCTTGCATCCAAACAAACTGAAGATTGAAGGATTTACTCAAGCACCCTAATGCGTTAAGCTTGTAACACTAATAGGCATGCTGTCTTTAGATACACAAACTCATGCATGAATGCATCAAGGTACTGAGAGCCATGGACACAAAGACGCAGAGACACATGAATTACATGCAAATATCTGTCTCATGACATGCACCAGGAGACGGTGTGTGAGTGACATACACAGTAAATGGCAGGGGCAATGACCCTGTCTGATCTTGTTTTCTGTGGTTGCTGTTTTTCACAGCAGAGCTGGATTATGATTAACTTGGCCAAGATTCCACCACATGGGGAGTTGTTTGAAGGCAAGAGGAAAGTTGTTGTGGTGTAGAAACTGGTCCGATTGCAGGCTGCCTGGGGACTTCACAGGGATCAATACAGGCGGAGTGATAGCCATGCACTTGATTAAAAGTGACTGCTACATCTGGTAGGCTTGGCCATTACTTTCCCACTCAGAGTCCCCGGGGTGAAAGAGCATGAAGTGACAGGCCTCAGTCAGCCCTCCATTACCACCTTTCAGCTGCCCCTCAGGTAGCAGCAGGCTAGGGCAAAAATAGGCTGACGGACGACAGAGGGGAAGAAAATAAAGGTGCTGCATGTCTGTTTGCATATGTGACTGTCCATGTATGTAACAATGTGTCAGTATGTCTCATTGTATTTTTGAATCCACAAGAGAATGCAGGTAGCCAGATGAGCTTTTGAGCATTACCCAAAGGTGAAGGTCGAGTGGAAAAGAGAAAAACATGTTGGTGAAGTTGTATACATCAGGGCATGCGTTGAAAGAATAACTAAAAACATGCATTAAGTGCAAACTTCTTAATAAATAATTGTTATGCCAACAAAGTCAAAAGAAGCTCTTTCAAATGTCAGGGGCATCACCCTCTTTATACCATATCATCTTACACTTACTTTGTGTAAGATCTTATCTCAATTATGTGCAAATACAAGTGCCAAGTATCAAAGAGAGACTGACATTAAAAGAAGTCACTGTGTTTGATGTTGTTAATCTCTCTGCCAGAATACAAGATGCATATTTGCTATGGAACAGCGTGAGAGCCATTGACATGCACAGAGCTTTTAATAGAGCAATAATGGACAGGCCACATGTCACCAATGAGGGCTTTGAGTACAGATGGAGCTCATGTGGTGCTAAACAGCTAAAAACAGGGGTGGTGCTGGTGTGTGTATGTGTGTGTCTGGTAGGGCTAGTAGTGTCTAGTTGTGCTGGATTGTGTTTAACACCACAATGGCTGGTCATTTTGAAAAACAATCATTTGATGGATGGTTTATGGTTGTGATGGATCTAATGGATTTTATGACATTTTGCCCCCAAAACAGCCATTAGATAGATAGATAGATCTAAATCTACATTAAAGTTGTGCTGTTTTGGCTAATTGCAGTTCCTAAATGTGATTGTTGTGAGTCAAGATCTTAAGTTTTCAGGAGCACCTTATATTTTATAGACATATGACCTTGATGACATCAGAGATCTACTGTACTGCAAAGAGCAAGTTCTGCTGATACTGTAAAAATAGTTTGTGTATGATGTCACAATTGAATTGGTTTGACATTTGTTGCAAACTGCGTCAATTTAGAGATTTCAAAACACAGTTTTTGTTGATTGCTTTGGTACTATTATCGCAAGTATTTGATAGAATTTAACTCTTAGTACAAAATCATCACATATTTAATTGACTAAGTACAACAGTGCAAATTACACAGTAACTTTTTCACCACATCTAATCAGTGTGTCATCAAAGAAATACCGTTCATATAAAGTAATTGTCTTTCACAATGCAATGCTCACAATACTTTTAATATGTTGCTCCTCTGATTTGCATAAACACATAATCCAACTGCTCTTAATGGTTAATCACTGAACTGTTCGGTTAACAAATGGTTTGTCAGCTAAATAAAATGTGTGTTTGTATGAACATCTAAATTACGTGCAACCACACATAATGATTAGCCTACTCGTTACTGCAAACTGATTTCACGTAGTGGTAATCACAATTGGTCACCCAATATAAGGCGGTGTCTAAATTCTGGCAATTTCTTTCAACATGGAGCAGGATTTACAGCAAGGAAGAGGAAGAGCTGGTGAACAAGGACTCCGTCAAAGAGGTGTGCATGGGCACCGTCAGAAAGGTGGGCATAGGGCCTGTCGAATTGTCTTTATAGAGAGGGAGCCAGAACTGTTGTCTCTAATGAAGTCCGGGCCATCACCGTTGATTATGTGGTGAACTGAGGCCTTACTATAGCAGAGGGTGATAGATTAGTTGATCCAAGTCTAAAATGATCAACTGTCAATTCTATCATCTGAATTTTTCGACAAGAAAACCAGTATGGAAGTGTATTGCTGTGTAATCTGTCTTTACAGTACTGTAGCTTAATACTTTCAGCACTTCAGTTTGAAACTTGCATTCTTTGTTATTGGATTCACTGGTAGATAAGATGACTAAACTGAAAAGACGTCATTATGTTGTGGTTTGGTGGGAAAAGAAAAATATGTTCTCATGACATTTCTCGAAACTTTTATTTTGAATCAATTGCTGTGCAGGTTGAGAGATGTTTACACTCAAAATAAATATATAATGGCAATTTTTAAATGAAAGACTGGCTGTGTTACAAGTGTGATGAGTTTGGACTTTTGTACCAAGCGTTGCGAAATATTACAACATACTTGCGATAATAGTACCAAAGCGATCAACAGAACTGTATTACAAATATTTCTGCTAAAATCTGAATTATGTTTGGATTTGTTCATATCTGAGAAATGCACTCGTATATGTTAACATTCCCAATAGTAGACCTCAGATTAAAAATGCATAAAACACTAATAAACAAACAAAATTGTCACATTTGAAATATTTTAGAGTTAGACAGATGGAAACGAAGAATGTACTGAAAATTAAGATTGAAGGATACTATTTGTATACTGGTGAAGGTCTGCGGATAAAATAGATTGAAGCAATAGTCACTGACAGTTTTTTTTTAATTCTTTAAATAACAATGTCACACTTGTTTCCCAGTAACTTCCAGCCCTCAAAGACTTTGTTTTGTTAGTGGTTCCTCATTCCCCTAGAGAGTTGCCTAAATTGTCGCCTACCATCCAGACAGTGTCTAAGATGCTGTGTGTGTGTGATAAGCCCTGAGTTCTGTTCAATCTCAGGCGCATAATACGCTTCAAAGCAAGCAGGACAACCTGCAGACTCAGCTGTGGTGGGTCATCAAAACGATTCAAAGGGAGCAATCCCATTTAACCCTAACCTCAAAGCTGGTGTTCCAGAGACCCAGTTTCAAATAGCCCCCTTCCTTGCCAATCTGTTACAATCAAAGAGCCCAAAGTCAGGGACAACATAGGCACATTTTTGTCTGCCTTCAATCTACTGTGGGGAAGGTTGCATCTTGGAGCTGTCTAAATGACGTAAATGTGATGCCTCTCTCCAACAGGCTTCTAATTACTATCAAAATTATGTTTTATTCACCAAGCATTTGACACAAAAAATACAGCGTGTCTGATTTTAATTTCCAAAGCGGAAGACAAGAATGAATTAATCATCATATCTTTGAGTGGAGCCAGCCTTGTACCTGTAGGTGTGCATTATCTCTCCCGTGCGTCCCTTCTCGCATTCAATCATGCAGGCTTTAATTAACGCCAGGCTGATGAATATAGCTCTCAACCCGGCGCTGATAGTCAGACAGTGTTGAATGAACTGTCCGTGTTACCTGTGACATAGTGTCTGCTCCTTTGTGAACATGCCATGCAATATTGAGCTGATCAGAGCACCCATGATGAAACTGACAACACGGTAGCCTATTCTTTGTTCTCATTAGTGGTAATGCTGCGTATTTACACATGTCACAGTAATGACACTGTTAAAGCAGGAGACAGCTGTGGGTTTGCCGTGCCACAGAATAGTGCTGAGCCTCTATAGCTGGTGTCTGTTGTGTGGGTGGGCTTTTATTCTTCCTCTCAATAGTATTGTATTAACCTAAAGAACACCTTGCCATTAGGGAGGGTGATATATTCTTGTCATTGAGAGTTGATCAGCTAATCATATATATGTGCTCTATCTAGCTGCCTCCTCATGACAGAAGAAAGATCTAAATCAAATCCGCATCAATTCTTCTACATACACTTGCACATAATTTTTGAAGGAACTCAAGGCAGGTAGGTTGGCCCAAACATCTCGGAGAACTACCCACAGTTCTTTTGTGGATTTAGGCAGCCTCAGTTGCTTATCTTTCTTCATGTAATCCCAGGCAGACTCAATGATGTTGAGATCAACGCTCTGTGGGGCCCATACCATCACTTCCAGGACTCCTTGTTCTTCTTTATGCATAAGATAGTTCTTAATAACTTTTGCTATGTGTCATGCTGCAGAATAAATTTGGAGCCAATCAGATGCCTCCCTGATGGTATTGCATGATGAATAAGTATCTGCCTGTACGTCTCAGGAGACCATTAATTTAACTCAACTCCCTTTGCAGAAATGCAGCCCCAAACTTGCAAGGATGCTTCACTGTTGCCTGCAGAAACTCATTCTTGTACCACTCTACAACCCTTCAGCAAACAAACTGCCTTCAAATGTTGAGTCATCAGTCCAGAGCACCTGCTGCCGTTTATCTACACCTCAGTTCCTGTGTTTCTGTGCATAGTTGAGTTGCTTAACCTTGTTTCCATGTCAGAGGTATCGCTTTTTGACTGCAAGTCTTCCATGTCGGCCACTTCTGATAAGACTTCTCCGCACAGTGGATGTGTGTACCATGGTCGCACTGTTTTCTGCAGCTCTGAGCTAATGGCACTGCTGGACATCGTCTGACTTGACATCACTGCACTCGAAAAACGATTTATGAGCATAGTGTGCTAGTGAAGACTACAACTTACCGTAATCTTTTTCTTGCACAAGGATTTAATGAATGAAATTAGCACATTAACACAATTATAAAACTGTTGTGTTGTCCTACAGGAATTAATATTATACTAGTGGTAAGCAATATAGTATACTATAAAATTAAATTATAACACATATAGAAACATCTTACTACATCTGCATCTGCAGTGGATGGATGTAGATTTAGCCAGAGCCAGGATGCTATTTTGCCAATATGTGCTCTATCTAGCCGCCTCCTCCTGAGAGCAACATGCTCCTCTTGATCTATTTTACGTCTGTTTTACTAAAGTAATTGTTAAAAATATTGTTCCGTAATCTTGTTTCCATAAAGTGTGCCATGAGTTATGTGGGTAGTGTGGTGTAACATGTATCTGTCCCTGGTTAAAAAACTATAAGTCCCACATGGCACAAGCTGCAAAGCACCAATCACAGGGATAACACATAAACTGTTTGTTAATAAGGTTTTAACAAAACTGTAGTGATCCATAATTAGCACCACATGGCTCTATAGGTGCTGCCTGTCAGCAGCTGAAAAACAAAACCCTACCAGCTTATATAGCTGTATTCCTGCACCACAATAATATACAAGTCAGAGAGAAATAGTTTAATTTAGTATGTTGGCAACTACTTTAGCCAGTTTTCATGCCCTCAGGTAAGCTGTTTTAGAGCCTAGGGGGACAAGATCATGTCAAGAAACTTGTCACCCAGCCCTTAAATTTAGATGATATGACTTTGCTCGTGGCTATGCCTCATGTTCATCAACATAATTTTCAATTCTGATTCCAACTAAAATCTTGTGCAAAGACATAGGGGTAAATATATTTAGTCTTTTTAATTTATAGTCATATCAGAGTCATGTTTTAAGAACAAGCCAGAAGATACATTTAGGACAACAACATCAACCACATTAAAAGTTCACCACCATAATTAAGAAAAACTTTACATTAGCTTTATTGAATAATTAAACCATTTTACATGTGACATTAGATGGTCAACTATCAAAACCTCATAGTTTAATTAATCATCACAGAATTTAATAAAATGTAGACAGTTTCTGTGTACAGGTTGAAGGTCCTGAAAACAGTGTAATTTGGGTTTCAACAGGCGACTGCTTTACTATGTCTAGGAATAACATTGCCAAAAAAGAACAGTGTGAAACACTTTAAAGCCCTTCACAGTTAAAATGTAGCTACTTCACATCTTTAATGGTCAGTGGTTATTGGCAGGAACTCCAGGAACTTAGTATTACCACTCCACCTAATTCAAAGCAAAAATTCTCCTCTCACTATCATGAAAGCTGAATACACTATGTTCACTCCAATCAACTATGAAATGAAACCAATGCATACAGTAAATCATGCATGAGACTGACTAACGTTTACAGAGAAATAACACAATCACAGTAAGAAACCAAAAAATGTTGTGGTTAATTTGAACAAAACTTAATCATGCAGCATTAACTGTTGCTAAAAGGTCGTTATTAACAGCAGTCTGTGGGCGTTAAGGAGATAGTTCTGCTTCTGAGATCTCTCAATGTACTTTAATATTAGCAAGCATTTAAAAAAGGACATACAATTTGGAAATTCTTTATGATAAAAGTATTGATCGTAATGTGATGTATTACCTCCTCTCCAGACATTTTGTTGGATGAGCAAGTCTTCTGTAATGAAAATGTGACTTTTATATTTCTCTCCAGTAAAAGCAACTGTAAGCTTTGGAAGAGACCCATGGGTGTTGATGCAATTCCTTGCTTGCCGATAGAGGTCGATAAAATTCATAAATGACTAAAATCCCCTTTAACTCTGGTTTTCACTTGACATGGCTAAATCGGTGCCGGTCCATGGGCTCAGCTGGCTAAGATATCATTAGCAGATTTTTTCCTCTTACAGCCAACATGAATTAAACAATAGAATTTTGAAATAACTAAAACATTATGTACTGGAATCTGGAGAAAAACATAGAGAAAGAAGAAAGAGAGTCTGTGTTTGTAGACAGCATGTGTCACTTGTGTTAAAGTGAATATTCAATTTGCCCCCTCCCCTTTAATTTAGAATGCCTAATCAATATTTCCAAACGTTAGAGACACTAAGACATCTAAAGTAAATCCCTTCTGGCCTCAGGGACCTTAGTGAAGCATGTTGCCCACAAACACCTCCTGCTGTGCGGGTGTGAAAAACCGATACACACTTCCAGACCATCCGCAAGTGGAAACAGTTGGGTACTGCCAGATCCTTGTCACAAGGGCCAGGTCTCGATGTGTGTGTTATGTTGATGGCATTAACATTTTTTAATAAACACCTTGAGGAGCTTGTGACAGCAGAAGGCATCCTACTTGACACACTCTCTCCCTAGGCTCATAGAAACAGCTGTTGAAATGGCCCAGACGTGGGCTGTGAAGCCCTGCTGGCATGTCTAGCCTCCGCAAATGCACCCGGCTGAGAATACACACTTTATTACATGCAAAGTCTCTTGGGGGTGCATAATACCTTTAAACATGTGTGATTGCTAAACAGGGGAATTGTAGGTTCATTTTTTAATCTCCAGCTTTAGGCTAAAAACATAAGAGAGAGCGTCTCAGTTGGATGAGATGCAGAGTAATTTATCAAACCTTTACAAAACGTCCCACACTGCATGTGAATGACATATTTGGTATGTAAGAACCATTGAAGCATAAAGTGCTATCAGTAAACAATTTTAAAAAAGAATTTAAAAATTGTGCCAACGTTAATAAAATTGCCTTAATAATTTCAACCGTCTTTGTTTCGACAATCGTAGCTATTTAATTGTTTTAGTCGAGACAAACCTTGAGGTGCTAGTCTGCTTGTCAAGTAAATTGAGGATGCTAAATGCTAGGGGTGGTCTGACTGTAATGAATGGATGAGTGGGTTGACACGGAGTGCAAGGAAAACGCTCAGCACATGAATATGAATTGGGCCTCTCTGTGTTCACTAGCCTAGAATTAGTGCTTTTCATTACTGATGGCTTATAGCCTGACTGTTTGGCTGCTGGCTGGGGTCACAATAAAATGATGTGCTTGCCAAAGGCAGAGAGGCTGGGTCACAAGGGACTAAATGGCCCAGTTATGAAGAGCAGAGCTTATCTCCCTCTCTGAATCAACCCCTACCCCCAGCTAAACTAAACATACACTATGCCCTATGGGGAGCATATCTCTAAGAAAACTGACCACAATAAAAGATCACAATCTCTCATCCCCTTTATCACATTACTTGCATTTTATACAATGTATTTCATACAGTTTTTATTCACACTGATCACAAACCAGTGTATAAATTGTTTCATCATTATATAACAAAATCATTAAACACTACAGTATGGCAGTTGCTTAATATGGTCAGTTCCCAGGATTTCAAAGCATCGACTGCAGTCAACTCTTTTTCTTCAGTTTTGGATTTTGTGCAAAAAAACAGACTAGTACTTCTAAATATCATGTCCTTTATTGATTAGACCCCCAACTGGGATCACTCAGTATGATATAAAGCTGTCACCATATGCCTGTGTTTAAAGTCCCCTCTTAGAACATAAGCTTGAAATGGGCTTGGATTATGCTTACTGTGGGGAATCATCACCACTGCTCTTGGCTGCCTTTAATCATACAATGAATAACACAGTGAATTATATCAGTGTTTTAGGTTTTAGGGTGAAGAGTTGAAATAAATTGTGCTGGTATTAAAAGATTTCCTTGATGTGTCAGATTTTAAGCTGGATGTTCCCATTATATTCATCTTCTTTTGACTCTAACATATTTTGTTCTGAAATTAATATTTGGTAACATGACTTGTTTCATTTTTGCTTTGTCTAAAAAATGATTATCAGTCAACTGAACATTAGTAGTGCTGTAGTCTTTCTTCGGGATTCTTCTTATGTCTGGCCTTAAGACTGCTCTTTGATGGTTTTATATTTTTAACATAATGTCAATATCCGCTATCGAAATGCTATAAAGTTGTTACTTTATAAGACTGCGACCATTAAATTAATCCATCATCAGCCATCCACAAGGGGTGAACAAAACAAAACAAATAAAAATGTATGATACAGTCTGTAGTTGTAGTGTTGTTGAGTATCAGATAAACTGCAAACACAAATAAGTAGAATCAACATCGCTCTGATTTGTTCCTGTTTTATGTTCTCATCTTCTCTCTGTAATTGTACAAAGCACACAATGTTGATGTGGATAATAAATTACCAAGCCCTATGTCTCTCGCTACAGGTAGAATTTGATCTTGATGTTCATGGTTTCTTTGCTCAGACTAGAAAAGGGCTGGTTGTTGAATGCTGTTCACTCTTCATTAGTTGGAAGAATGAGTGCTTTTTCTGCTTTGTCTTGGTATATTTGTTGCATATATATATATATATATATATATATATATATATATAATAACAGTTTCGTAATACTGTTGCTGTCCTAAAGCACAATTAGCTCATGAAAGCAACTTATAAAACATTCCGGGACATTATTTCTCTTTACTGCACTGGCATCTCACTTGATTGGCTATTTGTATTTTGTATATATTAAACTAAATGTTGGTCTTCTGTTGTTTCTTGCAGTTTAGCCATTTGTTTTGGTCTCAACATCAAGTGCTGTTTCTTCCATCCACAAGTCAAATGACAAAATATATTGTTTGGAGTTGTTCTCCAGAACAACACATATAGGTATTTTCATCATACTGTATGTATACTGTAACATGTGTTTTCAAAATTGTTACTAATCACCATTACAAAAATAAAAACATTTCATGATCCAACACAGTTATGGTTAATGTTTCATTAAATTTAGGCACAAAAACTCCTTGTTTAGGGCTGGGGAAAGATAAGATTAAAATATTTACTTGGTTAATGTTGGGGAACGATCGTGGTCATGGTTAAAAGAAACCAAAGATGACTATCTGCAAGAAACAGAAGGTGAAAGTCCAACATTTTGTTGACCCATCCAACCATGCTGACCTCATTTGTTGGTGGACTCTTTTGCTCTGTTATAACGTCATATTATTTCCTCCTTTACCCCTGACAGACAGGAATTCCTAACAATGTTAGATGACTTTGTCACTTGAATGTAAACACCAATTGAATGTGAACACATGTCCTTAGTGGGCATTTGCTGAGACGAATAATGCTGTTGTTTTTTTCTTGGGCGGACCGTCTGCATCTATCTTATCAATCTTATACTGCTCTGCACCATTGGATAAGTTCTCTTTACTCTATAATGCTACTGTAGCTTCCACATTGTACAAAGATAACTGGTGAAGGACAACTATATGCAGCAAAGGAAAAATAACAATTCTTTCAACAGCGTAACACTATGACAGATATATTTAAACAAAATCTTAGATACTTTTAAAATGATATTTATTCTTAAATATAATATTTTTGTTGAAAAGTAGTTTAAAAAGCCAAAAGGAAGTGGCTCTTCTTTGCATTTTTTTCAGATTGTAGAAATTATATTCGTAACAAACACTGTGATAAAATAGCCTACTATATACAGTATTTTACTTGCAGTAGGTTATTAGCTAACTATCAAAACACAAGTTCCTTGGATATAGTGTGAGACAACATAATATCAAATGCAGAATAAGAGTGAAATGCCCTAAGCTTTCTAGAAGCTTCCCATATTTTCTGTCTTTTCCCCAAGGATTTATTAGACATGGTTTAACTAACAGGAGGCTCAGGGAACTCCTCCTTGCTGAATTATAGAAATCATTTCCTATTAACCATTTTAATAGAGAGAAGAAATTCAAGGACACCCTCAATGTTAAGATTATCACTTCAAAGACAAGCTGTTGACACTCTGGAAACTGTTAACGATGTAATGAATGAATCATGAGCACCGCTTTTGGTCAGAGGGCTGTTCCTCCCCCCCAGCAGTGTGGTCTGGCCCTCATCTGTGTTGTGTTTGTGACACCCTGCAGCAAGAGTCCTTACCTGACTTTCACTCTGTGTCGCGTTGACAGGTGGGGAAAGGAGTGAGGGGAGATGAGTTGTTTTTGAGACGGTGAGGTACAAAGGGACTTTTGTCGGTCACCTCTTGTTTCTTGATCATCCGCTGCCCTGCCAGAATAACAAGACAATCAAGTGAGGACAAATGGCATGTTAATCTATGTCTTCAGTGCTACAGATCAGTGAGGATCATTAAGTCCCTCGTTATCTTTAAGTAATTCTGCAGAGCACGTCTTGGTCAGTAGACTGCACGTATCTTGGTAACTGCGGCATAAGCATGCCACAGATAACTTACCCGTCATAAAACATCAGTGTCATCCGCCTAATCATTTCATTAATAACACCACTGAACTCATAGATGATTGATGTCTGTAGCGTGAATAAGAGCAACGTGCAGAATCTTGGCATTGATTCCTATGAAAATGGGAGTTTGTCAAACAAGCGGTTTGACCACTGATGCAGATTGATTGATACAACAGCAATTGCAGTTGATTTTATTTCACTTTAAAACATTGATTCGGTTGTGTTTGGATATAAGAAGTTCTGCACAGCTAAAGTGTGTTGGTAAATATTTTTCTCAAAACCTGAAATGGAAACAAAGAGAGCTTCTGCCTATTCACTGCTTTATCTTCATCTGGAGACAGGACAAGAAGAGCTGTTGCACAAATATATCTGGCTGCATCCATTTTGTCAGATTTCTTTTTGTCTTGTTTATCCTGCCTTCCGTAGAAAGTGAAGGCTGGCAGGATTCAGCTTCAAGTTCTGTCTGCAGAGCAGTAGGTGGTATTTTATGAATTTACTGTAGCTCTCCTATTGAAAACAATGAATGTCAGGCTTTCTGTCTACTACATGCCAAAGCAACATGAATGCAACCCATGTTATTCCAGTGTATTTATGGAATAGAAATGATTGAGGAGCTGTAGTCATGACCACATCAGTTAAATCACAAGGATAGAAAGATTTCAAACTAAGGTGTTTTGGCTGTACAGGATAGCCTATGTGTTACCCCTCCAAGGGGCTACACTATAAATCTGAGAGCTTGCTGGATGATTAATGGAACTATGAAAGAAAAATCTGCTTTTTTCCCAGGTTTAATCTAATCTTTCCTTTTTTTCTTGTGAAATACTAATCAGTTTTACCTCTTTAGGCCTCTAATGAATATTAGTTGAGACAAGGAGGAAAATCATTCTTTGGTGGAACTAGGGATGAAACAGTTACCAGTTTAAAGATAAACCATGATAAAACTCCCGATGGTTAGTAGTACTAACCTAGTACTAGTATTTAATACCGTGTTTCATTATGGCGCTTACAGTACTTACAGTAAATACAGTCCTGAATCAACCAAAGTCTGAAGTGTGGTTGTATGTTAGTTTATATAAGAGTGCTGAGGAAAACTTGAGCAAAGAAAATTGCTTTGTAGCGAATGCAGGGTAAGATCAATGCATGATGTGGGGACTTGAATCCGGGAACGTGTCGTGGTTTGTCTGTCTACCTTGCGAACAGCTTGCAAACTGAAGCTCTCAGTGTTACACTACACATTGTTCTGCTGCTGTATGCATCATGTGTTTATTCGCTAATTGCACATGATAACATGTTACATAGTTTAGTCACCCAAACTCCTAAATGATTCCTCTGTATTTATGTAAAGTTTGCATGGGGTCATTGCATATACTTTATAATATATTTAATGTTTGTGTACATTTGATGTGGTTTTTATGTGTTTACATA
Organism: Micropterus salmoides; assembly: GCF_014851395.1. NCBI lineage: Eukaryota > Metazoa > Chordata > Actinopteri > Centrarchiformes > Centrarchidae > Micropterus > Micropterus salmoides. Next base: position 23,920,385 of record NW_024044237.1, read on the forward strand.
AGGTATAAGGTTATTATATTTTGGTCACTATAATAAAGATTTGAAATTTTCATACCGTTTCACATCAGAGTGGTGCTCAGTCACAACTCAAACACATGTCCGGCGATTGGTATCAATAGAATTTTATCGATACTGTTACTGCTTATCAGTATTGATTGTCCAGTTAGGTAGCAGTTATGTAAAGTCAAATGCTCCATATTTGTATAGCGCCTTTCTAGTCTTTTCGACCACTCAAAGCGCTTTTACACTACATCTGCATTCACCATTCACGCACATTCATACACTGGTGGAACAGCCACCAGGGGCAATTCGGGGTTCAGTATCTTGCCCAAGGACACTTCGACATGCAGCCTGGAGGTGCCGGGGATTGAACCGCCGACCTTCCGATTAACGGCCAACCCGCTCTATCTCCTGAGTCACAGTGACAGAAAAACTGAAACAAGTATCATAATGTGATAAACAAGTATCATAATGTGATAAACAAGTATCATAATGTAATAAATTCACATGCAGCTTCAAGGCCAAGAAAAAGCAAGTGAGATGGAGACTATAAAACTTTGACTGGTTTCAAAGTCTACACCCCAAATTATTCCTTGTAAATGACATAAAAACAAATCAAAACCTCATTCATGGGTTTTTTTAAAACCACTCTATACTGTGTATTTATATGCTTGTAATTTCTATTCCTTACAGACATCTATGAAATCGCAAACAGGGAAGAAAGAAAGAAATGCTAAATTGTTATTTGTGTCTCACAGCTCCAAAAATGCCTTGTGAATAGCTCAACACCCCGTTGAAATGGAATTACTCTGAAGACAGGGGCTCTGTGTGAACTTGACCTAAGCGGCATTTAATGAGAACAAAACTCTCTGGGTGATCAATATGGTCTATCAATTCAAACTTTAAATGGAGTCTGCTCACCAGGCTCCCATTCCATAAATCCACACATGGATTCAAAGGACTGGTTTCAAACAAGAACCAGTGTAGTCAGAAACTTGTGGTGTGGGTGGATTCCCTCTGTTAGCCTCTGTAACAGGTCTGCACTAAAGGGAAATGTGTTTGAGTGTAAAATCTGTGGAAAAAATTATTTACATAAAAGAAAATTGGTTTAAAATTATCTGTGTATACTTCTAATGTTGGCATTAAAAATCAGAAAGTGTAGGAGAGTGTAAGTGCAGCAAACATGCAGCTCTGATAGCTGTCAGTCAAGGCTGTCAGACACAGCGAGGACGTGGTTGGAAGGAGAGGGCCGCTGTGTTGTGACTGCAGCTGAGTCTAAGGTCAACACTGAACTCCCACTCCCCCTCACCCCTCCTCCCATTTTCCATGAGAGCTCCACACGCAAGCCGGCGGGCCAACGATGTCCCTACTGACCGCTGTGATCTGTCGCCAAGTGGCGTCTCCCTCTGCCCGATCAGACCCTGCACCTCTTGTTCGCTGGCCAACTGGCCTTCTTCCCTGCAAGCTGGGGCCAGGGCTCCTCCTGGTTCCGTATGTTCTGTGCTTTTTTAGGCCTGTGATGGATGCCAGTCGTCCCTGGGCGCCCTCCGAAGCTGCACCAGAGAGGGGGATTAAACAGATTTCTCTGTTTTTTTCAGAAAAGGGGATGGATGAGTGTAATCACCTATAATCTCAAATTCTAGGCCTCTTGATAATGAACCAGGGGCTGTTCCGGCCATTTGGATCAGCTCCCTCCAGTCCACCTACTTAAACCATGAAAAGGAGCTGTCATAACAGCCTGAAAGGAAGTGGTGTTGAGGTAGACGGGCACAGTTTTTCTAAGCTCTATTTTCTGCTCATGTGGGGCACACTGTCAAACCACTGCTCACTCCGAAGACTGAATGCTGAGGACCAAAGTCACTTCGGCCAATGAGCACTTGGCTATTGATCCTGGCTAAAATGGAAACCCTTAGGAAGTTAAGCTCTCATCCTACATGTAACGGGGAGGATAAAACGGCAGACTAGGACATGCATTCTCTCTAATCTTATGAAAACTAAGAAGTGGAGCAACATTTTAATTTACTGGGCTAAGAAAGAAATGAGGAAGCGTGCATCTCATGCTCCTTCAAAACACAGGAAACAGACACAAAAATGTGCATTTTGTTATATAAGAATTCTAAATCTACTTCAGACTACCTTTCAATCTAGTAATCTTTAATTTTTAAAAGAATTAAAGCCAGGAATTGGATTTTAAACATTGTATTAACAATGTCATGAGTAAAATTGTTATAGTACAGTATGAAAGTAACTGCAAAAAAGCAAGAATACATTATCTATTTAATAAGCCAATAGGAGAACAAAGGGTGATTTTTTTACATGCTCCAAATCCAATAAGACAAAGGGACTAATGTGTGATTGGCTCACTCAATATAATAATACTAAGAGAGAAAGAAAGATAAATGGATGTAGCTATATAGATTGATAGATAGATGTACTGTAGCTATGTACTGTAGAGGTGACATTGTATTTTAAATATGACTTACCTTTGTCATAATACATTGCAAGTGGTAGAAAGGTAAAGATAGTAGGAGTGTTCATTTGAGTTAAAGACTCCATACTGTCAGAGATATCGATACTGCCAGACAGCCAATGCACTGGGGGTGTGCTCGAAAATAAAATTCATGAAAGAAAGAATAGCAGAGAGAAGAGGTGTGAAAATTAAATGTCATTTCTTGACAGGGATGTCTGAGAATTAAGCTGGCAGTGAAGTGTGACAAAGTTGTTTGGTGACAAGGCAGGAGAAGACAATTGTCAACACTTCTTTCCTTCCAACAAGTGCAGGCACCCAAGAAGTGGGTGCAGAGCTAAGAGATGTAGCTGAGCAGGAGACTGAGAGAGAGAGAGAGAGAGAGAGAGAGAGAGAGAGAGACAGATGGAGAGAGAGACAATTGAATCAATGACTGCGTTTACATGCACAAAATATTCCAGTTTTTGCCTACATTCACACAATATTCCTATATTATTATACTAATATTCCCGTTTACCTCCAGCCATGCAAATAGGCTACTCTGGTTAACTCCCTCTTCCATTTGTTTAACCACCTTCTTCGTTGTAGTATTTGCGCATATCCAAAACCCTGTTTATATCTAAGTCTTTCATAATGTTTAAAGTAGGTGCCTTGCAAACTGTTTGCCAGTTGGTTTGTTAACAACACAGAGCTGACAGGCAAGAGGCCATGTGTCGCAAACTTAAAAACCTGTGCTGTATACATTTCCAAAGGATGCTCCTAAAAATTTGGAGTAAGGCCTAATCTGAAATATCCAAACGGAAGGGCATGCATTACAGATGGATGGATACAGAAGGATGTATGACATTTGTGACATGTAAATCAGGTAAACTGGTAAATATTTTTTTTATGGATACAATATTCTTAAAGGCTAAATGAACTATTGCATATAAAGGATTTTTCAGCTGAGATTGTGATGCAAAGTGAAAAAAAAATGATTAAAATTAAAAATTTGATTCTCTTTTGAATGCTTATCCAAGATGTGATGGTCGGCATTACTGCAGTGTGTCCCATTTGTGAACAAAACAGAATTTATTTGTGATGAATGATTGATCATTTTTTTAAATTTTCCCAACCAGAAAAAACAACATCAGCCTTTAAGAATTTGTTGAAATTCTTAAAGGAATAGTTTGACATTTTGAGAAATACACTTATGCGCTTTCTAGCCAAGAGTTTGATAAGAAGATTAACAGGACGCCAATGTTAGCACACTAAATGTAAAGCTACAGCCAGTAGCTGGTTAACTGAGCATAAACAGAGGGAAACAGCTAGCCTGAAGTGAAATCACAGAGGTATCGACAACATTCTATCGATGTTGTCATACTGCCACAACAAAGTTAAAAAAGCAAGGAGGAAAGGATGGATGCTTGTGCAGACAAAATCCTTGACTTTGGCAATGGAGATGGGGCTTTGAGGGCCAGCTCTGACCAAATTTCAATGTTTGTTTCTTTTCACCATCTCTCTTAACTAAGCAGTTTTAACTGTTTAAACTTAACCATAGAAACAGAAACAAAAAGTACTCATTCTGAGCTCTAATGAATCTTACAAAACATTACAGTGACAGACAGGATTACAAAGGCATTATAAAACTGAGTCCTGTTTGTCTCTTCTTTGCTTTCTTTTATTGTATTTAATATTGTGATCAGGGCTTCTTGTGACTTTTTTTCTTGCTTTTGAAAAGCCTTTGGCAAGTTGAAGAATCTGCTGTTGGAAAGACCTCATCAGTTTTATGACCTTGGGTCCTGGGAGTAAATGTCTACCAGCACGCTCCTTCTCTTTCAAAGACATGCTAATGTGAACTTCAGCCCAAAAGCTTGATGTCAGTCTGTGCGATCTCTCCACATCTGATGCATTTCATGATCATATCCCAAGTCCCTCTTTTGATCAAAGTCCCCAGTAAGCAGCTAGTTTCGCCATAATGGCCTCATTCGATTACAACGTGTAAAGTACTCCATTAGTTTCTCTGTTCATGAATCATTAAGTGCTGGTTATGATCAGCCAGCTTCATGATGAACTCCAGATTGAGGAAATGGTTACTGCAGGATCTGCCTGAGGTCACAGGTGGATACAATATTCTTAAAGGCTAAATGAACTATTGCATATTAAGGTAGCCTATGAGGTCAGGTAATGTTTGGAGTATGCAGATCAAGAACCGTTCGTCCCTACAAATACATTTCCCGTCAAAAGCAATTTAAGGTAGCTTTATTCATTTTAAATGCAGGAAATCCCTTGAGATACTGATGAACACAGAAAAACTTAACTTTAACTTTGTCAAATCACTCTTTCCTCTGGTGCCATGCCTTCACTCCTTTTTCTACAGGTTTGTAGGGGAGAGATGTCTTAAATTTCAAACCTTTATTTATTCAACACAAATTACTTTAACAAAACAGTTTTGTTAATGCAGTTTCTGCAGCTGACATGACTTGTGTGCTGCTGTAAGAGTGGATAAGCTTTGGTGCCACGTTGGCGGGAGATGTATCCATTTGTTTGTTCTGCGAGGGAGGGGTAAAAAGAATCAAGAAATGGAGAGCGCCGTAGAAGCAAAGTGGTATGGATGATAAAGTTGGCCTGTAAAAAGTGACAGAAAAGAGGGGACAGAAAAAAACACCCATGGAGAGGTGAAGATGTTACAAAGACGGTGACAAGTAGAGTGAGTCACAGAGGAATAGACAGTGACTGTTATCCATAAGCCATGCGCAATGCTTTGGAGAGTGAAATTGATGAGTTCATCTTCGTCTCATTATTGTCATGATGGATCAGATTGCTGACTTCCCTCAAAGGCGACTTAATGACTCGTTGACACAAATCTGAATGACTGGCTTCACCGGTGGCGTCCATTAGTGTGTCACACAAAGCTCTCAGATGTGCTTAAACAAAATTGATAATTACCAAGAGCTTTCATCATTGTAATGAATGGCATCAATAAAGGGACAATTCATATTGCATTTAATGCATTCACTCCCACCACTGAGGATGCCCAGGCTGTTATGAAGTCCAGAGATGATTTTTAACTCCCATTTATCATTTCTTTGTTTTGATGCAGCAATGAATTATAAAAATCCCCAATGACAAATACTGCAAAATAAACTGTATTAACACAATAGAAAGCTAGGTAAGGCCTTAACAAAATGAACTGACTGTATCATTAGCTCTGTGTCTTTGATTAAGCTTTTCTCACAGGCAGACCTCATGCAATACAGGCTATAATAACAAGGTGGCAATATTACCATAATTACAGCTCTTCTTTCTTGTCCAGCTCATTCCCTCTCTTCCTCTACACCGCCCCCCTCCCAACCCCTGGTTTGTGTTGCTTCTTGCCGTTGTTAATGCTCAGCCTCTAATGGCCATGGCGTCTTCTCCAACAATGCTTAAAAACGTTTGTCTGCCTCCTCCATCCCCTTACTTATTTAATAATGAGACCACACAAGGCAGTGTCTCTATTCATAATGGGGCAGCAGCGGAGCCATCTTGGTTGGCATTAGAATCATGATGGGCCAAGGCATTACAGCAGGAGAGATCTAATTGAGAGATAAATTAGACCTCTGCTACTGATTGACTTAAGAATCAGTTGAACTTTGTCCCTGTCAATATGTCCCAGCTAACTGTGAGTCTGTTGGAAGTCGCTGCCTCCTGCGCATACACACACTGCCACAGATCTAAATATGGAGATCTGAAGGCAGTGGCATGTTTATGCTGGGGTTGTTTCGACATCCTGATGGTTGTCGGTGGCTGTGACAAGCACGCTACAATGTTTATTTCTCTCTATTTGCGCTGGAGAGTTCAGGATCCCATGCCGCCCTGTCTCATCTGCAAAGAAAACAACAAATCATTTCTCCCAGTTTGAAACAACAGACTGGCAGAGGGGTGGGTGGAGTGGGAAATATTTACTTAAAGTATGACTAGCATGGTTGACTGACAGAGTCACTCCTACAGGTCCCTGTGTATCAAAACACACATGGTAAGATCACACTACTACATCATACTAATTACTTTGACTTTGTTGAGCATGTGTTATCTGAGGGAATGTACAGTTTGATTCTCATTTATCATTTCTAGTACAGGAAAAACCTATTTATTCTGTAGCTTGATGTACAGAAACACAATTGAGATGGTTTTCCATGCTCTACATTGCATGCAGTCAAATAGGAACCCTTCATATTTCACCTTTACAATACCCAGAGTATCCCGATTGGTGTTGAGGATGTGAGGGGAAGCAGTGATAAACTGGAAAACAGAGACAACACTTAGTACGCAGGTGCTTGTATGAGTTTAACAAAAAGCCAAGGAAGGCCAGCAACTGTCTGTGGGGATTTAACCATGTTACAGCTTTGATGCATTTTAAATTGACCTCGAGCATACTTTGGAGACAAGGAGAGAGGGCAGAAACACACAAAGAAGACGATCAATTACTATTCTATAATTGGACAGGGCTTTAATGAGGCTGGCGGATGCAGCCTTGTGAACCTTTGTCAGCCGGAGTCACTGACGTGGGTGGCCCAATCAAAGCATGTCCTCATTAGCATATCTCCGCACATGCAACTCTAGCCCTCGGAGTGACCGGCACTTCAAACAGAAGAGTTTCTTCTAGGGTCCAATTTCCCAGTGATGACTGACCCCTACCCATTTTTGCGTTTGCATAATAACTTGCAACTGACACAGTAACACATTTCTTTCCAAAAGAGACAAAAAACAAAATGAATAAATAGAAAAATCATTGAATCACAGAGAATATCAAAGCAGATGTTTAATGATATACTTATCTATTCTATGTTTGGTTTTAATGCATTAATTTAGTCTGTGGGAGGTTTAAAGTAGCAGCAAATGTTTTAGTCTCATACATCTGCTCTGATGACCTACTCATCCCTTACATCAGGAATAAGAGCTGAGTCAGAGGGGCAGAATACTGCAATGCAAAATTCAAAACAACGAGGTTTAAGCAATCCTTTGTTCCCATTAACGTGTTTAACAGCTGGCACAAAGTCTGCACCATGTGTGATGTTGGTTTTTGGTATTACTGTCACACATTTATTTGTTCATATGATTGTGATTTTAGTTTGCACTACTGCTTTATCTGTGTGTGTGGTGTCAGTGGGGGGTAGACATGCACAGCTGTTTTACTTTCCTGCGTTGGTGTGTCTATTTGTGTGTTTGAGGAGGGGTTGAAGCAGATGATGAGGATGCATCATCTCTGGATGACACATTGTTTTGTGTGCTGTTTTGTGTGGACTACCGTTTGCTGTCTTTGTGTACATATGTTTACACCACTGACCAAATTAATTTTCGACAATAAGAAAGTTAAAGTTAATCCCTTATCTTGACTTACCTGTTCCTGAAATACACTTTTTTGATGCCAATTTTAAAAATACATTTTAACAATATAAAATGATAATGCATATTTTGGGGCTCAGGAGGTAGAGTGGGTTGCCTGTTAATCAATTGCAATTGCTCACTGCAAAGAATGAAGATGTTGAAAGACCTAGGAGTAACTGGATAAACAGTTTTTACTCTGCAAACTTAACCAGGTAAACAGGATTAAAGAAACTGAAGGGATATCTGTACAGTATTGGACTATATAAAATATAAATAACTGTCAAAAGGAACATGAATAACAAACAGTTTGGCAGCAATACCCTATTGTTGCATCTAGTCTGTCTAATCCAAAGAAGAAGAAGGGAATGACTTTGTGGGTGACATTTGTGATACTGGGAAACAGTGGTAGATTGAGACCTCTTACTTTCTCTGTTCTAAAGAGCAATTAGCCCAGGTCTAACTACCATCCACAGTGTCAGCTTCAGGAGTTTTTCTCTCTGTTCACCTGTTGGTCTGTAAGCAGCACCATGTTTGCCATCCGAAACCCACTCACCTTGGCTCCAGGTTATCCATCCCTGTGGTGACGAGGAGAGGATGTGCCAGAGCTTTCATCCTGGTGGACAGACCAACCAGCTAGCAGATATAGGTTAGCTGCACTGGATAGCTAACAAGCAACACAAAGTTCACTTATCTGTGCAGATAATCAGCTGGCAGTAAAACAAAAAACACTCAGCCCTGTCTCTGGCCATGACGTAGTGTTTTTCCTGCATGCCTCTATGACATGTAACCTTATTACCAGCTTTATTAGATCTTGGTACAAGCATGCTGCATGGTTGTTGGCTCATCAATGCTGATGAGATTCAGGTATAGAAATTTGGTACCAATGACAAGACATGTTTTGTAATTTGTTAGAAAGTTGGGGTTAGTAGTTGGTTGGGGAGTAACGGATTACATGTAACGGCGTTATGTAATCGGGATATAACTGTATTCTGTTACGCTACAGATAGTGTTGTAGTACTCAAGACCGGTCTAAAGACCACTTTTTGATGGTCTTGGTCTCATCTCGGACTCAACAGCATTTGTACTCAGTCTTGTCTTGGTTGGACTTGGGATTTTATTTCAGGACCAGTCAAGACCATAACTTTGGGAATATGAATAAATTGCTTTTGCATAGTTTCATTTATTTGTTAACATCCTGTTGACTGGATGTAAAATATACTGCTTCAAATGGAACCAATAACCCTAATTAAAAATGTGTTGTTACCATTCACGACTGTCCCCCCTCCCCACGATGGTAAACATGGAAAAGGAGTGTTGAATAAAGATGCTTAAGTTGATTTCAGCTCTAAGTGTTTGTATGTGGGTGTTTTAGTGGGAATGTGGATCTTTCAGATCAGTTTGAGAAGTACCTATGATCTCGTTCCACATTTTATTGTGTGTCATGTAATGTGGTGAACTGGTCTTGGTCTTGACTCAGTGTCGCCCTCCCTCGGTATTGGTCTCGACTTGGTCTCAGCCCCTAAAAGTCTTGGTCTTGTCTCGGTCTTGACTTGGTCTCGGTTTAGGCAGTCTTGACTACAACACTAATTACAGAAAATAAAGACGTAATGAGATTACAGGTACATTTTTAAAAATCGGGGATTACTCATAGGGATTACTTTAAGCAGAAAGTTTTCAGGAAAAAGAAAATGCTATTTGCCTCCGACCGGGGCGGCTGTGGCTCAGGAGGTAGAGCGGGTTGGCCGTTAATCGGAAGGTCGGCGGTTCAATGCCTGTGTCCTTGGGCAAGATACTGAACCCCGAATTGCCCCTGGCGGCTATTCTGCCAGTGTACGAATGAGTGTGAATGTTAGTTTCCGTTTGAGCACTTAGGCTCAGTGTATGAATGTGTGTGACTGGTGAATGCAGATGTAGTGTAAAAGCGCTTTGAGTGGTCGAAAAGACTAGAAAGGCGCTATACAAGTACGGAGCATTTACATTTTACATTTTTATATGTTTTTTCACTAACAAGGGCCGAGCCAATGTCAGATTTTATAGTGGTTTATTGTAATGAAGAGTTATAAAAGGAGGGGTCGAGAGGGGAGGGATGAAAAGGGGTCGAGGGGAGAGGGATGAGGGGGTCAAGAGAAGAGGGATAAAGGGGTCGAGGATGGAGGGATGAAGGAGATTGTTTAGGGTTTGGTGGCCGGAGCGGCTAGGAACCCAGGGGGTCGAGACTCAGGGTGGGGACTCGTCTGCTGGTTCCTGTTGCAGAAAAAAGACAAAATGATGAGAATTATGGATTTTAGCGTGCATGGCTTTCATGGTGGGAGGAAACCGACGCCCACGAAACCCACGCAAACACGGGGAGAACATACAAACTCTGTACAGAAAGGCCTGGACTGAGTGAGGTCTAAACCCAGAACCTTCTTGCTGTGAGGCCGCAGTGCTGTGCACTGGGCCACCGTGCCGCCCGTTAAAAGAGGTGAAAAAACAGGGTTTGGGTGGGAGGGCGTGAGAGAAAAGTGGTTGGACAGGCTTATATACGTGAGTGCATGTGACTGGATTAGAGAGGCACAGGTGGATGAAATGAGGAATTGAATGAGGCGCAAGTGGTCGAATTAGTGAAAGAGAGGCGTGGTCCTGTTCCTGAATCTCAGTTTACATAACTCCATTTATGTACAGTCTATGGTATATGTACCTGTTTCTGTAAAAACACAAAGCTAGAAAGGGACCTGTCACAGACACTGATTGGCATTTACAGTAGCCAGTAGCGCAGAATGTGTGTACGCCCCCATCAGTTGTTACACAGCTAACAGCAGCTAGTTAGCTGTTAACTAATTTCATCAACAAATAAAACTAACGTTATCTGTCCATCGGGAAACTCTGTGAATCACAGAGGGAGAACAGCAGGGTGACATCACAGAGAAAACTAGAAAATATTTTCTCTATATTTCTAATACTTCTCCATCAAATGTGAGAGGGTGGTGATGGGACAGTGGATACACTTAACCCCTAGTTGCTCCAGAGGCGTGTGACCTCTGACATGTATAGCAATTGTAAGTCGCTTTGGATAAAAGCATCAGCTAAATGAATAATGTAATGTGATCCACTTTCACCAAAATCAGTGAAAAAAGTTCGTACAGTAATCAGTGGGGCAGAAACACTATGCTTCAGCAGCGTCATATTGAGAAATCTTTTCATTGGATGCTAAATTAATACAAGTGCAGAATGAGTCATCAACATTTTAAAACGGTTTTAAAAATGACAAACTCTTAAATATCATCAAGGATACCTGCAAAATGATGTTTTATGTCATTGATGGGATGATACTGCCATAGCAGTGACATAGTGCAAAGCATATCATATAAAAACATTTAAACATGGATTTTGGGAATGGGAGATTTTGTTATTGTATGTTTCTCTAAAAATACACTGAGCAGACAACGCATCATTGATACTTCTCTTGTCTTCATTTTCCTATTTGGCATTGAAGTAATCCAAAATAACTAAAAGAAATCAGATTACATTGCTTTTATTTTGTGGTACTTGGATTACGGTACTGATTACATTTTTAAATAAGTAATTAGTAATTGTGCCGGATTACATTTTTAAAGTAATCCTCCCAACCCTGCTTGTTAGTATTGAAGAAATTTTGTGTGTGCCTTAAAAGTATCCAAGTTTGGTACGAACCCCTGTGTCTGACACACACAAGCAGTTTTGATGGAAGGCTGTAATTACATAGAAATTGGTGCAAAGGAAGTGCACGAACACTGTTTTTGAGAGTATCTCAAAATGTGGACACCTGTCCAACTGGTTGTGGAAATGCACCTTTAAGCTTGTTTGCCTACCAATAATAATCAACTAACTAAGAAAGTTAATTAAGTGATGATGTGTTGGATTCAGTCTGAATACAATTATATACTCTGACATTAGAGTCATTCTGGAAAGACAACATTTCAACATCTGTTTCATTCACATCCAAACACAGCAGGACCTCAACAGATTGGAAAGAAATGGAAAATATTTCCTTATTTAACTGATTCAAGATTTTTATGGCTAAGAATACATTAAATGATGTTTGTATCATGGTTAAATGTATCATATAAGCTTTCTTCCTTTACTAAATTTTAGAAATACTTGCCTTACATTTTTTTATCACACCAAACCAGTCTGTCAAAATAATATCGTATTTTGTTTTTATTTATACAGAACAACTTCTAGATAGCTCTCCTTGTAATGACTTTATCGTTTACTCCTTCAGCCTCCAGAATGTCTGTTGTTTTGTTAGTTAATCAGTACTTCCTAATTACTTACTGTATTTGTTTTCAATGTGAAAATAAAAGAAAATCACCAGCTTGCATGACCATATATTCTATTTTTTACTCATTAAGAGAGGGTGTCCTGGTGTGCTAGTAAGCATATTGCTACACTTACTAGTAGTCTTAACAGGTACTAATGCACTATCTGCAATTAATGGAAATACAAGTAGGAACTTGACTAGTTGGAAATACCACGAGTGTGGGTATTGGGACAGACCCCAAGACTCAATTCACTGTATGACTCATCATGTACCTAGTGCCTGCTGAGCGCTCCGCATCAATACAAAGCAACTTGAAATGACTGCTCCCTGTTTTCACAATCAAAGTCAACATCCTGTATTCTGTCTGTACAGCTGATGTCTCATTATGGTTAGATCACTTAAACTATAATGTTGTCTCCAGGAAGCAGACAAGTATTCATGTTTATGTAGCCTGAAACATAAAAATTGACATTTCAAAGTTTCCTGTCTCAAAAGTTACAAGACAGAAAATGGAGGTAGAATATGGACAAATGAAAAAATATATTTGATTAAATATATTTGATTAAATATCAGAGAGATATTTGAACCTTTTCAAGGTAGTTCTTGTCAGTCACCTTTGTATGCCATTAAAAATATTTCTTGAATAGATATGATTGTCAGCTGAAAGGTTTCACATCAAATCCATTTGGGTTTTTTTTGATTATCAACATTGATACTTATACCCAACAAAAGACACTTTAGGGTGGACTATTCAAGATTCCACTCTGTGTAATCCTTCATTAGTGGTCAATTTGTTTTTTCCTATGATATTCAGTCCTGCAATATATCCGCCCATAGCAATTAAAGCATGATTAATGTTTCATAGTTATGTTTAAGCACTTGGTTGAGGTTAGGGAAACAACATGTTTTGTTTAAATAATAAAAAGTCAATGGTAACTTGAAGACAGGGCATGTTTACTTTACTAAAGAGGTGGTATTATGCTTTTTGGCTTTTCCCCTCTCCTTTATTGAGTTATATCTCTTTTTTGTGCATGTAGAAGGTTTGTAAAGTGAAAAAGTCCAAAGTCCAGCCCAAAGGGGGTATCCATCTCCCACAGAAAGCACTGTGTTGTAGTGCAGCCCGGCTGACGGTGAGTGCCCTGTTTATTTCTCTTTTTGCTTGTGATTCTGTTTTCCCCTGGTGTTTTCCTGTACTCTGCCTGCCTCTCTGTGTCTCCTCCCCTGCATGTGCTCTCCCTCTCTCTCTCCCTCCACTCCTGAGCCCAGCCGGCGACCCGCACCTGCACCTCGTCTGCCACCTCCTCTGCCTGCCACACCTGCCAGCAATCAGCCTCATCTCTGACAGTACTTCTACCCTGGTTCTCCAGTCAACCCCTGCTTGATTGTCATTGCTCCTTACCTGGTGCCACTTCACCACTGAAGCTCTCAAGTATTCTGCGTCATTTCTGTTTCCCTGTACTTTGTTTCCCCAGTGTCTAATCCTGTCTGTCTGTCTGTCTCCCCTTCAGGTTCACTCACCTCCATCCTCCGTTCCGTCAGCTGGGCTCGCCACCCTGCCCTCTCCCCTCGGACCTCTTCCACGGCGCCCTCCCGGCTCCTCCCCGTGCCTCCTTACTTCCTCGGTCCCCAGTGCCCCCGGCTCCCTTGTCTCAGTCTCTGTGTTTCCCCGGGCGTCCGCCTCTCCCTCACCTCCACTCCCTCAACCCCTTTTCCCCTTCAATAAAATCTGTTTATCCTGAGTGTTGCGTTTGGGTCCACTCTGTCCCCACATCATAACACACTGCTCTGAACTCAATGAAATCAATTATGTAGATTTTGAATATTGACAGTTTTACAAGAAGTGATGGCGGAACAAAAATGTACTTGAATATTTTCGGAGTTGAGGAGCTCCGCAAGTGGCTGCGGGGGAAGCCTGTGCCAACGCGGGGGAGGAGCGTGTGAGGCCGGCCAGCCGCCCGCTCACAGAGCCCTCTGCTCCCACCGTCACACAGACCGCTGCAGCAACAACGGCAGAGGAAAACACAGCTGGAAGGTTTTCATGCCGCTCATCTGTCTTTACATTCTGAGTAATGTTGAAACGTTTTAACTTAAAAAAGAGAAAGCTGTGTGGATCGCTGGTGTGTGTTATTACATTACGTCGCCGCAGTTGTGTGTGGCGTCACTATGACGACAAGCTACGTACTATCTCTGGGTACTATCTGCAATGGAAACGGAGTATTCGATTTGCGCTATGGTAGCATTTTTTGGCAAGGCAGCATAGCTCGTCAGAACACCGGCAACAGTTCAACGTTTAGTCCTAAAAGACGATGCAACTCCGACTCTGTTTGGGCCTGGAAATTCACAATCACAAACTGTAAGTATGCTTTATTGGTTGTGAATTATATTTAAAATAAACACGGCAATGTAACTTAACCGTTCAAGTGTGGAGTTGTTGTAAACGTTGGCTAACACAGCTAAAGTTACAGCTATAATGCTAACGATCCACCTGATGTGAAAGCTGCTGAGCAAACGTTCCATTTTTCATGTAAAATTGAGTTGAAATATGGTGATTTTTTGTAGTGGTTTATGGTAAGATGTGGAACAATGATGTTGTGGACTTGTAAGTAACTTATACCATCTGCTAGCGGCTTTGATTTGTTTCTTACGACCCGCCCTTCTCTGCTTCTGATTGGCTAGTAGTCCTTACCTGGGAACTGCGCATGTGCAACTCCCAACAAAGATTTTCTACAAGTAAGATGCATCACTCTGTAGCTCAAGAGCAGAGCACAGAACACATAAGGTGAAAAGAGGAGCTGCAGCGATGTGCAGTATGAGAAAAATATTGTGTTTTTTGAAAATTAAACCAACCTGCTCTGGTACAACCCCTAATTAAGATTTTGAACCTGAAAATGAGCATAATACCACCTCTTTAACTACTAATTAACTAAAACAAACATTTTTCCCTACCCTTAGCCAAAGTGCTTTTAGCTATGTTTCCTCCAAATGTAGAGCACATTTTCACAGAAGATCTAGAAAATCAGGAAAAGAAAATGCGAAATTGATGTGCATTTCCACATTTTCCTAAACAGATGGTTGCACCAATTATCCAGTCAGTTGCCATGAAACTGTTGAAGAAGAGGAGGCATCGAGATAACGTAATTAAAAGAGCGCCAGTCAAACCTTAAACAGTGGAAAACAGTGTAGAAAACATCATGGAAATATGGCATTTCTGTTAGTTTCATGTATTAATTTGAGGAACGTTACATTCTCACACAGATCTGATGTTTTTGTCAGCTGCTATTTTAGTCTCCTGGAGGGGAAGCTTCACTGGATGCTTAAGTCACATACATGTACATCAAGATTAATTTGCTTTTACATCAAGCCAAGCGTTAAAACATTTTCGTGATATTTCAAGTTTTGTCCTAATTTTTCAGGTTTTTTAATACAGAAAATTTGGATTGCATACAATAACTGATGGGTGTAAATGCACTTTTTCTTGCTTAAACTTAACCACATGTGGGACTCAGAATGTGAGCCCCACTCAAACAGCACCCACCACTTCCACCTCCCTACAAATAGCTTACAATTCAAAATGGAGCACATCCTACACTACAAAAAATGTAGCCTGTGAACGGAATCCAGGCAGTGATTACATTTCCTATTACAGTGCAATTGGGAAAACAAATTAGTATTTTATGAATGGAATTTATTAGAGACAAGCTTGGAGAGAAACACTTCACCAGCAGTGCTTCATCCCTTTTGTTTTTTGTTGTTGTCACAAGTTGTTGTCATACAATAACTTGACATTTAAGAACACCAGGATATACATCGTAAAATGATATTGAGCAAGCCCAAGCATTTAGTATCAGCCAGCGTCACTTACAATAAACCATATGGGCTGAACTCATGTAAAATTTACCCCCTTGCTTCTGTCAGCCACTAATGGGGTTGGACAAGGATATTTGCCATGTTTGACAGGGGAGTTAAAGTATACAGAATGCAGAATCAAGAAAAGGCACAGAGTGAACAAATGCAAATCTCCCTCTTGGTTAGCCCAACTAGACAAAGCCAAGCCCTTACAAATCTTAACCCAATCTTCCTTTGAACAAAAGCAGTAATCCTTTATTTATTAATAAAATCAAATTGAGCAAATGAGACTTTTCGTTGCTGTCTTGTCTATTATGCTGAAACTTGAAACCCAGGAATTCCTTTCAGACAAATTGAAGCCACATCTCCATGCACGCCAGGCATTTTATGGTAGGTTTAGCAGGGAAATCTCAAAGGCTCATTAGATGTCTTCTGGCTGAGCTTGGCAGCTAAAGGGCATCTGCAATTCTTATCTGAAGTGGCAGGCTCTACTCAAATAAGACAAAAGCTATTATGAAACTAGGTCTAGCAAAACTTTAAGAGACATGGTACCCAAAAATGAGGAATATTTAAGATCATTGGCATATTGGGGGACAGAGGTCCCTGCTATGGTGCTTCCAGCCCCGGAGCGTTGTAGCCCAGTCTCCAGTTAAACTGATAGGCCACATCATTACCAAGCTTCCACACCACTGTGAATAGAGAGAAAGACAGGTACCAACAGCAAGTAAAGGAAAGAGCTCAGTGCAGCTGCTGGGGCTCAGCTGCCCACATATGCAATTCAAATGTAGAGGCTGGTGTGCTGCGACAGGGCTGTGCCGGACCAGGTACATCTGTATCTCTTCCGGCTCAATGTGGAGGAGGTGGTGAGTGACAGCAGGTGGGGATGCAGCCCAATTAGAGCAGGGCTGTTGGAGGATGATGAATGAAGCTGGCTTAGAGAGCCTAGGAGAAACATAGGCTTGAGATGCCCACAGCTGTCTCACTGAATGAGTATAAACATGCTGAGGGGCTCCTCCATACAGAATAATGCAGCCAGCATCTGCAGGCTTGTGTGTGCACTCCTGTCTCTTTTCACCACTCTTTGTCAGGCTTTGACAGTTATGAGCTCACCTCCTCGACTGGCATGGCCTTGATCTAAATTTAGAGAATCATGCATCTTGACACTCACCCCCCCTGTAGATTCATATAGAGGCAAAAGCACACACTGCACTGTACAAAATGCAGGTATATTTATGTAAGTGTAATGGTTATCATTGTGTGGAGAGAAGACTATTGTGTGAAGTGTGAGCACAGCCCCATGACCTGTTGCTAGGGGATATAATCATGCTGACACTGCAAAGTCAAGCTATCATGAGGCTTAGGTTTAGCAAGGACAGTTTAACCCAAAAAAGGTTTCCCATGTATAATTGAAATCCATGTAAATCAGTCAATTAAATGCATGAATTCTACCTTTGAATATTGACACAGAAAAATCACTGTATGTGCTACAGGAAGCACTGTACAGGTGTCAGGAGTAAGACAACAAATGTAAATCAGACTTTATAACTTGTGCTGATTGGTGGACTCTGGCACACCTGCAGGTGAGGGAATATCTTCCAAAGAGATTAATAGAGGTTTATAATTCAATTTCATTACTGTATGAAATAGGAGGAGACTTCTCGCAGGCCACCTGTCTACTCCTGTCTTTCTGTGTCATTACCATAATCCTCTAGAGTTAAGGGGAAAAGTGTTTAGCTCCCCTTCTCCGTTATAATGTAGATTTGGTTCAACAATGTCTTTGAAAGTTAATTATATAAACTTGTTGTTTGCGCACTGTGGGAAAGATATTGGGCAGGTTTGTGCAGGGGAGAGCATAATGCAGCACAGCAGTGCTTGAGATAAAGAGCATACATTTCACCTGTTAATTCCCTCATGAGTTACCTCGCCTTGCATCAGTTAGTGGGTGAGGGTGAATGAGCAAGACGATCGAAGAACAGATACAGTAGATTAAGAAAGATAAACAGCATTAGATGACTGTGAGGGAGGAAGGAAGAGGAAGATATGGGTGAGATGGGTCATAAGCTGAGGAGAGAGAGAGCACATAAAGGAAAGAGAGAGGGAGAAAGAGAGACGTTATGATAATGCGCCGTATTGGTGAATAAATTTGTCTTATTGCACCATCTGCCAAGGAAACTAACCCTTATAATAATCAATGGTAATCCAAAACTTGACTGAAACAAAGAAAATCATTACCATACTGTATGCCTCCACTGTATAGCCAGTCCCATAAAGCAAAGCTAAGAAGTGAAGGAGGGCGTGAAATTTACACTGCCCACATTCACCAAATGGCAAAAAATGACACCATGCAGAGGATGTGTAAACCCAATAGTCCCTCACAACAACTTTCACAACAGCAAGTCATATAAAAACCTGCAAGCTTACCAATTTAGCTTTGATATGCACCATGAAAGAATACAAGCCATTTCAGTTTATTTTTTTACATTTTGCATTGGAAATGAGACAAGAACACTAGCAGCAGAGGCAGAAGTGGAACAGACAGACCAAGATAAATACATAGGAACCTGACAATAGAACTGTCACAATTTATAACACTATTAACAAGGGCACAATTATAGGAACTAAAACCATTCAGCAAAGAACACGCATATGCTAAATTAAGGCAAATAGCTACCAAGCCATAGCATGTGGTATGTTTGCTTGTGCACTTTCATCACTATTTTTAACATAACAGCTTGTAGGATACTGACCATTTGAGCAATTATAGGATGCAATATTTTCATTTTATTAATGCAGATGCAGGGCTATTTTACCAGACACAGTGATTAAGAACCTAACAGTATACCACTACTAGTGCTGCAACTAACGACTATTTCAGCTATAAATTAAACTATTGATCAGTTTTTTGGTTGATCTATGAATTGTTTAATTTATAAAACATCAGAAAACAGTGGAAAAACTGCTAGTTCCTAGATCCCAGGGTGACATCTTCGAGTCCAAATCCCTAGATGTTTACTTTAAAATTACTTAAAACGGAAAAAGCATTGGAACCTCACATTTGAGAAACTGGAACCAGATTATAGGTTTTGCAGACTTTATTTGATTTGATTGAATTGTTGATTAATTTTCTGTCTAATCAGTTAATGGACTACTTGTTCCAGCAATAATCACTACTTAAACTGTTAACTGGCATAATGTGGCTTTAAAGACCCCATTTTCTGTGGGGAAAATAACTGGTTTAAATAAATGTTAATTGTACTAAATGTTTTAGTTCTCTGGGCTCGAAATGTGATCATAATGTTCGGTGATTGCTTTTAACAACAGGAAAGTACATTTATAAGAGCAAGTTTAAATTTATCGATCTTAAGACATGACATGAACAGAGTTTCAATTAAACCTTTTTCTATATTCAAGATTTTCACCTTGTAGGGGTGAAGGTTGGGGTCTGTAAGCTGACAGGGATAATCCCCCCTCCAAAACGTTTGTGTTCAAACACTAATCACCGCCCCCAGCATAATTGACTGATCCAAGTTTGGCTTGTGCTAATTTATGTGTGCAACACCAGGAAAGCTTAAAGACAATCCTGGGGTGTCATCTATGTGATAGATCTCTCCTCTCGCGCCCTTGTCGCTGCGTGAAGTCTCTATGTTTACATATCTAGATTTGATTAAAATGCAGGCTGCTAGATATTTCCATCAAATGGTCCCACCCACACCTCAAAGCGCCAAACATGTTTTAAATATTAGCAGTAAGATTCTGCTGGTAACGGCCAACATCTGTGAAACCATAACCTCACAAACATGCGTCAGGGTAACAAATATGCATACCACTGCATGTATTTTGAGACATGTAGCATATTCCCATGTTTATAGTGTAGATTGGGGATGTTCATAGGGGACTTCACAGGGAATAAATTAATGAAATGTTCGGATTCTGCTATAAGCCTGATGTTTGGCGTTGAAATGTCTAAATTATATTAAAAGCATTCACGCAGCAACTACTCCATTCATTCACATTTAACCATGGTGGATTTGCACACCTTTGTACCTTTTATAAGAGGTAAACAAAGGTCTAATTTAATTTCTGGTGGCGATGATGATGATGAGTGGAAGTAGTTTTATATCCTCTATTATGGATTCAATCATATTCTGTTCTCTCTATATTATTTAAAAAGAACTGTGAGTAAAATTAATGACTAACTGTGGGCCATTATGCAGTATAATGATAATAACATGTCTATTCTAATATACCTCAAATCCATTTAAATTATTTCCAATGGTCCAGGCTCTGAAAGTCAATATTTCTAGGCAGAGTGAGCTGGGACAAGGAACAGCTTGTGCAGAATATATGCAGAGTTTTTGCCCAATTCTGATTACTTTCTTTCATTTCAAATGTTAAGGCTGGTGATATTCTACATTATTTGTCAATAAGTTCCATGAAAATACCAAAAGCAACAGTGCACAGTTCATCTCTCAAAACTTTACAACTTCCCCACCTCAGAACTCTTCTTTATTTTTAATCTTTAAACATTGGCCACAAATATATACTTTTTTTTTTAAGTAGTGCTTTTTTGGGGACTATTTTCATTCAGAAATTGAGTGCTTGCAGGTATGTATGGAGCGGGACAGTGTATTTAGAAGTGACTCAAAAAAAACTATGGTGCCTGTGTCCAATGAAGGAACTTAACAAGGCAGCTGTAGAGTGGAATACACGTCCACTAGAGATAAAATCAAGTCAGAGTCTTGTCGTAGGTTTAAACATGCATGAGAGATATGGTTATTTGACCAGAATGAGAGAATGACTTAAAAATCTATGTGTTTGTATGTATTAGGTTTGCTAATAGTTGACTAAATCGTTAGTCACTGAGAACGGCAATGGAACCGGTCTCACAATTTGCATTCTCTGTAATGTAACACAGTGTTAACAATTTTACTTATTAATTTAACACAGGCTTTGGTTACATTGATGGTATTTGTTAGTAGGATAAATTCCTTATTGGTTTGGGTCTTTCCATTAGTTTTGTTGACCAGTAAGAAAAACATAAAGTATAAAATCACTATATATCTGTCATATATTGCATATCATATAAGATTCCTGTGTTTATACTCAAAACAAACTGCATATGAATGCATTTCAGGTATAATCTTTCCATACGAGCATCCCCAAATTGCCATCTGTAGTGGCTACAAACAAGGTGGAGATAAGTCATGTTGAAGGGGTCAGCTGAGATTGGGTAAGGACTTGGAGACGGTGTCTGGGTTTGGAGGGTCATCTGGAGGAGTGACAGGGCTCTCAGACTCATGGCCAGGCACTAAGCACTTCTGTTTCTCTATGTTATTGAGAAAACACATGAGAGGGGAACAAATCTACATTTTCTCCCCACACAGCGATGTCTCTGAGAGATGATGTTTAAATAAAACTAATTTGCAACAGCATATACATTTTGAGAGAAATGTGATGAAAGATAATTATAATACTTTATAATATTTAAATATTTTATCAACATAATGCTATTTTGGGGGTCAGTTTTTATGCCTTTTATTAGATGATGACAAGAAATAAGGGAGAGGGTGCAGCAAAGATCCCTAACTCGGACTCTGGAATGGGGACATTGCAGTTCATGGTCAGTGTATAAACTCCTAACTAAAAAACATATTTGTAATGAACATATTTGCCAAGTTACAAAATATATCTGCTAAATGATAACTGACAAACATTTCATTTGTTTTGTCTTGCAATACATTATTATATCATAAACAACTAAAGTATGATTAAACTTGTGAGGTTATGCTTAGGCATTTAAAACACTTATTAGGGAAAGATTGTGGTCTTGGCTAAATATTGAAAAAGTAACTTGGAACATGTGCACTTTATTTATTATCAACTGAAATCATGATTTTTCTACAACTTTAACCTTGCCTAACCACAGGTGGGACAAAACCTGGTCTCCTGCGCTTTCCACACCCACGATCAACCCCATCCACCACCTTACCACTAAAAAACAAGTTGCCACTTAACAGAATTTGGGCAGAATTATTTTTCCCTCAAAACATATTTGGCAAAACATATTAGTGGTGTATAAATGCAATTTCTAAAAGACTGGGTTATCTTAGAGCTTTACAGCAGTGGTAGAAAATGTTCAACTTTCAACAGCAGGCTATTTAGGAAGGCAAAACCTGTTAATGATTCTTTTTAACAAGTGACTATGGTTTTCCCACACTACATTTGGGAAATGCAAGTGTTTAAACAGACAAATGCTTTTTATCTTGTTCATACATTGTTAATACAAATCTTATGTGGGAGCAGGCACTGTATGTGTTATGAGCATATCTGATCTGGGTGTGACAAAAGATAAAAATTGGGTCACTATCTGCTGGTGTTCAGACACAGCTGTAGTTTTGAGATGCAATTAGTTGTCTGTGCACAGTTTGTTTAGAGGTAAACATGGTGTAAGATGGCTGCAACGGTACCTTAGATATAAAGAGGATTGTCTCAAATTGCCTGCATCACCTACCAGTTGTTACCAGTAGCCACAGGCTCAGTTTCTTAGTCAGGGAGTACAAAAAACAATTACATCATCTATTACTTTGAAAAATTCAAACCCTGAGCACAACACTGACCTGCAAGAAAATTGTTGTTTGGAGAATTAAATGAATTATGAAAGTGCAGAAAAACAATTTAGTCTTGCATATCCAGCTGCCGTTCTAATAAATCACTGCCACCCAAAAAGAACTAATTTGTGTCTTTGTACTGTGAGCATGATTGATGAGCACGCTCTGGGTTGCAGTAAAGGAGACACAGCTCAACAATGCTGCTCTATACCTTTAAGAGTGTTGAGAAAAAAAGCTCCTCTCTAATCTCTTCAACTGGCATCAAATATTGATACTGATGTACCTGTACTTTAACCTATGAACAGAATTTCTCCCAAGCAAAAGCCAAAAGCATTGTCTTTTCTTTTTTGTTTTTGCTGTTTTTAAGTGAAACAAACATTTCACAAACGCTCCACCTTGAAATCGTGTAGCAGCTGTCACTTGTGACAGTACAGTCTGTATTTACTCCTGTCAAGCAGTGTACCCCCAGCTGAGATCATGTTCTAATCAGGGATCCTAAGCAGTATGGAATACTGTATGTACAGTATGAAATTTGATTTGAATTATTTCCAGGCTACAACTACACTCATGCCATGTGCTACTATACTATTCCTATTGTCTCCGGTCCACGCAAGAGGTATCATGCCATCAGGCACAGAAATCAGGCACTCCTCAAGCCTTTAAAACAGGCACCACCCACATCTGTGTACTTGTCTGTTGGGTCATGGAACTGCCAGTCGGCAGTCAACAAAGCTGACTCTATCACTGCTTATGCTAACACATTATCTCTTGGGCTACTGGCGCTATCTGAGACCTGGATCAAACCAGAAAACTCTGCTACCCCTGCTGCGCTGTCCACCAATTACTCTTTCACACACACCCCCGACCGTCTGGAAGGGGGGGGTGGGACTGGGTTCTTAATTTCCAACAAATGGAAATTCACACAGCTGCTACCCCCGAATCAATATGCCTCCTTCGAATACCATGCTGTCTTTGTGTCCGCTCCTGTAAAGGTCTCTGTGATTTGTCATATACCATCCACCAGGACAAATGGGTAACTTTGTGGAGGAGCTAGACACACTGCTGTCTTCAATCCCAGAGTATGTCTGTCCCCTACTTGTCCTCGGTGACATGAACATTCACTTAGACAATTCGAACTCAGCAGACTTCCTGTCTCTGATTCAGTCCTTTGATCTAACACGGGTTCTCAGCCCCCGACACACAAAGCTGGCAAGGTGCTTGACCTCGTTCTTGTCCGAAACTGTGCCACAGAGTGCCTAACAGTCACACCTCTACATGTATCAGACCACTATTTCATTCAGTTCACCGTATGCCTACAGGAAAAGCCCATCCTTCCAACACCATTGGTCTCACACTGCCGCAACCTCCGCAACCTGTCTCCCGCTCACTTTGCCTCAGTGATAGCTTCCACTCTACCTTCCCTCAACACATTTTCCTCACTTGAGGTCAATGATGCCACACAATCTCTGTGCTCTACACTAAGCTCGTGCCTGGATAGCCTGTGTCCTCTATCCACCAAGCCTGCTCACCTAAACCAGTCCCACCCGTGGCTAACTGATACCATCCGTGGGCTCCGTACTGATCTCAGAGCTGCTGAAAGAAAATGGCGACCTTAAGGGCTACCAATTGCTCCTATCCTCCTTCTCAACAAGCACAAGTGCTGCCAAAACTGCGTTCTATAATAACAGAATTATCAGTGCCACTGACTAAAGGAAATTATTTTCCACTTTTAAAGCGCTACTAAATCCTCCTTCACCTCCACCACCCACAAACTTGTCTGCTGATACCTTTGCTGCCTTCTTCACAGGCAAAGTGGCGGCTATAACTAGCCAATTCTCTGAAATATTCAAACTCAACCATTGTATCAGTCCTACTACATCTTTTCCTCTGCCCTCCCAGGTCAGTGGTTCTTCACTCTCCTCGTTTACTCCTCTCACAGAGAGCGAAGTATCAGAACTCTTGACCCGTAGCCGTCCAACTACATGCCCACTGGACCCGATTCCTACGAATCTCCTCCAAGCCATATCTCCTACCGTGGTCCCGACAATCACTCATGTGGTAAATACTTCTCTGGCTTCAGGAACCTTCCCGACCACTTTCAAAAGGGCCCGGGTTACACCCTTGCTCAGCCCTCCCTTGACCCAACTCAAGTTGAGAACTATTGACCAGTGTCTCTTCTACCATTTTTTTAAACTATTGAATGGGAAGTATTCAAACAGGTCTCAGAATTCCTCTTACGGAATGACCTCCTAGATCCATAACAGTCTGGTTTTAAGAGTGCCCACTTTACTGAAACGGCTCTTCTGTCTGTAACAGAAGCCCTAAGGTCAGCTAAAGCTGCAGCCCAATCCTCGGTTCTGTAGTGGACCTAAATTTATTAGTTATGCATTTTAATAAATTTATATGAGAATTGATACCCAATTATGAATTATTATTCATAAAATCAGAATTTCCTCGTAAAGGGCACCACCGGAGTTGTTATAATCCTAGAGTCTCCGGACCTCTAGGTAGTTTTGAATAATTATACAATTATTACTAGTGATCAGTTAGTTAATAATCGCTCAATTATCTTAAATCAGTCAGTCAGTCTCATATCTAAAGGGTCAATTCTCTTGGCAGGAACTATAAATAGGCAACACACACTGCTCTTGATTATATTACAGTGAATTTATTCTCTAACTAAGGTGATAAAAGATGGTTGGATACAGGGAACATAAACATTTGCTGAACAATGAGCCTGGAGGTTCGATTGTGGGAAGCATTTGACTCATACGGCATAGAAGAGCTAATGAAAGTAAACTAATGCTATAGTTTAGGAGTTAAAAATGGACATCTGATCACAGAACGTGTGTTAAGTCTTACTGCTTGTCGACAGCCTGCTTTTGGCCTGTTGCACGGGTCCCACGCTAGCTGCCGATCCTGGCTTTTTGCTAGGGATTCTTCGGGGTTCTCCGTGTCTGATTGAAAACGCCTCCTCCGTCTGGCAATTCGGCTGTTTGCTGGTTTCCTTGGTTGCAGCTGGCGAGACCACGTGGCTTGGTCTGACCTCGGTGAAGTTGGCTCGACGAAAAAGGCTTAAAATGGAACTTGGTCGTTCCTGAATTAGTCCAGTGTAACTTAACGGACTCATAACTTTAACAAACAAAAGAAATAAAGAAAATAAAACAAACTGAAGGCAGATCGATGTCTCGGCACTTCAGGTGTGTAGCTTCAAGCGAACAAAGGCCTGTTTGTTTCGCTGGCCGAGTCTGGGCGTGTTGCCTGGCGAGGCACGCTACGCGCGTGCCGAAGCATCCTGAGGGCAGAAGGGAAGAGCGAGAGAGGGAAGAGACTAAGAGTCTAGTCGCGTGTCGCTCTTTTGTTGCCTGGGGCGTGGTTCCCCAGGGGGCGTCTCAGGTTTCCCCAGGAACTGCCTTTCTAAACTTAATGTCTAAAGAAAAGAAATCTATTTGCACGTATTATAATCAAATATTTTCCACAATCGAACCTCAATGGTTGAACGGTTGTACTGTTCTAGGCATTTGGTAACAGGAAACAATTGGTCAGGATTTTTATACATTTAACCGCATTTCCGACGAGGGCATGTAATACTTATTTCGTCCACTTGGGGGAGCTCAGGTTACATGAGGAAAGCTTGGATTAAATCAAAGATCGTCTCTCCTTAGGAACCGGGGAATATTGTTGATTCATCCTTAAATTCAAGCTGGCGATTAAGAGTATAGTAAAACATTTCTTTGTCATCATTTAAAAAGGGATTTTGTAAGAAAGTATTATGAACAAGCATTGATTACATCAGATGAAGGAGTGTCTTGCTGAAAATAAAAACACTGCACAAGTAACTTCTTTTCAGCACTAATATCAACAACAGATAGCAACAACAGTTAACATAACTACTCAAATAGAGGCAAACATATTCAGGTAACTAAAGATTTAATTAAATTTAATTAGATGCTTTGAGTCTTTTGGAGAATGCAGTCCTTTGTCATCCAAAGTTCAGTGTCTGGAACATGTCACACTTAGGTGAGACAAGGAGTATCCTTTTGATGTGGTAATAAAACAAAGAATAAGGTCAGTTTCCACGGAAACGTGTGTGGTGGGGTAAGTTTTGATAGGCTGTTCAGGGAGATGCCAATGGCTGGCTCGTGTCCCTTTGTCAGTTTAACAGTCAGGCCCCGCGTTATCAGCTTCGGAATCAAAATGGTGCCAGTTTTATGGTCGGGCTAGCACTTAGAGAAAGCAACTTTGACCCCCCTTCCATCTTCTCTGGGGAGGAGAAAGGAATTTAGGGTAGCTCCACATTTATTCCATGAAAAATGCACAAATCCACACTGTTGTTCACTACAGTTCTTATCCTACTTGAATTATCAGCAGCCTTTGACACAGTCAACCACAGGATCCTGCTATCCACTCTTTCTCGAGTAAAGCACTCCTGTGGTTTCAATAGTACATCTCGGGGCGTTCCTACAATGTTTTGTGGCAAGGACAATTATCCTCCTCCCACTGCCTCTCCACAGGGGTGCCCCAAGGCTCAGTGCTAGGGCCCCTTCTCTTCTCAATTCACACCACCTTACTGGGGCCGATCATTCACTCGCACGGCTTCTCTTACCACTGCTACGCAGACGATACACAGACGATACGCAACTCTATCTATCCTTCCCGCCAGGCGATCTCTCGCCTCGACTATTGGAATGCCCTCCTAGCAGGTCTTCCAGCTTGTGCGGTGAAACCCTTACAAATGGTTCAGAACGCAGCAGCGCGTCTGGTTCAGCCCAAAAGGACTCGTGTCACTCCATTACTCAGTGACCTCCACTGGCTCCCCGTGGCCTCCAGAATCAAATTCAAGTCACTAATGTTTGCATACAGAGTGACTACTGGGTCTGCACCCATCTACCTAATCTCCATAATACAAACTACGCTCCTCCAACAAACGCCACCTGGCTCTGCCATCCCTTCACACAAAGCAATCCCAGTCCCGGCTATTCTCATCTGTGACACCACGATGGTGGAATGAGCTACCACACGCCATCAGAGCAGGGGCGTCCCTCTCTAACTTCGAGAAGCTCTTGAAAACTCATCTCTTCCGAGAACACTTCCTCTTATAACACCTCTAACTCCAAACCTCTAACATGCACGTCCTGTGCTCTTCTTCTTCTATCACCTACAATTATCTTGTATTGATTGCACTTTTTGTTAACTCTTACTTCCTTCCCTAGGTATTTACCCCATTGATGTGATATGTACTATGAGCTCTTACTAGTACTTATTGCTGCTCTTACTAGTATGTATTGTCAGTTGTAGATCTGTATTTAATGCTCTGTTGATGCTTGTATGCTGTTCCTCAAATGTAAGTCGCTTTGGATAAAAGCGTCTGCCAAATGAGTAAATGTAAATGGTTAAGTATGGAAAAAAGAAAAGGGACTATTTAAAATATTTGTGTTCCATAATAGCATCATACAAGCAAAGTGTTTTTCATGGCATTTGGAGAAGGCAGCCAGCTGTGTGAGAGAAGTATTGGCGTGCGTCTGAACGCACACTTCTACGTAGAGCTGCCTCTATGCCTGCACGTCACAGCCTGCAAAATAGCTCAGTCCCAAGCACCTTATAACGGTACCAAATCTGGACATCCACAACCAAATTAGTTTGAAAGAAAATGCAGAAATATCTTTGAATTGCATAGATACAAACAAACAAATATTAAGCCTGTCTGTACAATTATGAGCCATGTATGTAGTCATCGGAAAAGTAAACAACTTATGTAACATACATGTTAACAGTTTGGTTTTAAAAGCATTTATTTGCACTCTGATGTTAAATATGGTCTGAAAACTCCGACAAGAAGTCTGGAAATTTGAGTCTGGGAAATATTTAATTTTGAAATGAAAAATGTGTAGAAACCCTGTCTAATGATTCTGTGCATTGAGTGCATTAGCCTAGCTTGTGAAGTCACACCTATTTTTTTCTCTGCTGTGATATTTTACATGTGCGCTTTGAAGTCATTTGGCAGATGTCCCCCAGTTCTTAAACCTTTTCTGCACTCACAAGAAATTAACAGGACTCGTGGGCATTGTTGCATACTAACAACATACAACACAAACAAATGTAAATGTGCATAAAGCCTGCGAGCACACATACACACTGTCTTTGCAACATGGAGAGAACGAAACAAGGGTGGCCCCAAGTAACACAGCCGTATTGTTGAGTAGGGGCAGATCTGACACCACAGACATCAAATTGATATTAATATCTATGAGAAGCCTTTACCTTTTGAGTTATCGCTCTATCGGTCAAATGCCTTCCAGGGGCGAGGCATAGCTGAGAACATGAATGTTTAACAAGACTGCTGCATAGTTCACCTCAATGAAAGCCTCCAGCTCTGAGCTGAATTATTAACCACTGCAAGCCTGGTCCAAAGTTCTACAGAGATTATATTTATTGGTCTACACTCAGCAAAGTGGTGAACAACAACAGAAGTTGAAATTCAAGAAATCCCTAATGTAATTACACCCTCCACAAGTTAAAATGGTGGCAGTTTCATTTGAAATGAATGCAAATGGAACAAAAAACATACTATGGGATGGTTTCACACCTAACTTGTTCAGTTTGATTAAAATGAATGGGTATTTTCCCTGATTAATAGGTCAAAAGCTGTTAAAAATGCTGTGCTTGTACTTTGTCAGTTCATTAAATCCATTAAAAAGTGTGTGACAGCGACCACCCAGAGTAATAACCCTCCGAATCATTGCTGCACAAGATGCCTCCTTTCCATACTGTTTCTACGTCATTATTCGTATCATGTGGTTGATTTGCAGAACACTAATAAAGCTTGTAATTAGTTATTTCTTGGTGAGCTTTTAGCGACACCAAAGAACACAAATATACACATCAGAAGCATTAAAGTACTTCATAAACTTCTGTCAGTAACTGTTATTTGATTTCCCCACTTGAGTCCTGATGATGCACTGATGATGCAGGATGACACAAGTTATCTGCCAGTCTGTAAAATATCATGTTTACTCCTCTTGGATCATTTGTAAAAAGTCAGTATGATCAGGAACCGGACCAGAACTAAATTGCATAGATTTTTACTAAAGTGTATAGATTTTTTTCCTTGGACCAAATGAACCGACACAGGTGTGAAAGCATCCTAAATATATTGGGGGCAATCCAAATACCTGCTGTACCAGTATGTATTATGGTATCAGTCCACCATAATGCTTGATTAGTGATACAAAAAGGACAAACAGGTAAATATTTACAGTATGAGTCAAATAAGCCTTTCATGTATATAGATCAAGTATGTCTAACTTTGTGTTTACACCCAGAGCATCACCAAGAGACAAATATACTGTAGATTATTCAGTTTAACAAGTGCTGAAAGAGAGGGAGCAATAGAGAGCACAGCGACAGGCAGTGGGCTGAGACAGCTCAGTGACTTGCAGAGAGAAGAAAGTTGAGTTGAGTTCAACTTTATGCAAATGAGCAGCGATGTGATCCAACAACGGCCAATTGAAGGGCAGATGTGCTCACCTTTTGTTCTTCCACTGTAAAATTTCTTTTGACTTTAGTTCCTATCATGCCGTGACTATCAATTTCAAAATGTCAGAAAAACTCATTGTAGTCATAGCTGCCTTCCCTGAAGAATACAATCTGTCCTGCTTATTTACAGAGATATTGCTAAAAAGAATAAATCATGGAGGGAGGTATCCAGGGTCATCAGGATCCCTAGTGAGCTTTCTTAGAAGGTACTGTAACTTCCTGTTGAATATATTAGCAAAAGGCATGGCAAATAATTTTCTTAAATACAGACTACATACAGTAAATGTATATTGACAGGATAATGCATTATGTGTTTTGTACTTTCTCAAAATCTACACTTTGGACAGCAATGCCAAAAACTGACAGGAAACACAACAACCACAGCACACCCTGCATCCATCATCCTGCCCTGACACTATTGAAACCACTGATTCTCATACCTCATACTTTAACACTTTTAATTTAGCACAATTCTTAATTTGATTTATTTTTATTTAAATTAACATATCTTATTTAAACGGATGCCATGGTGTGTCTCCCTTTCATTGTGGCCACGTAAGCCAGGTCATAACACTAGTTAGCTAATTAAGCTAACATTGGTTGAAGATACAGTATATGTCCTAGCTAAACTATTGTTTGCAGCTGAACCTTATAGAAAGAATTTTACATATGCACTTGACGGCTGCACACATCCTATCGTTATCGGCATGATACCTATTGTGTTAATACAATGAAGATAAAGCTGCATGCCCCAGGCAAAAGTCAGCATCCTTAGAACAAGCTTTTTTGTTCCAATATAACTGCTGATCAGCTCAATATGCGTTCATCTTTTCAAACCATATATTCACTTTTCATCTCACAAGAAAACAGGCTTTTAGGATGAGGGATGCACATGGTAAATGTAACTCAAACATTGTTGGTGTTTGCTGGAGAGTAAACTTTCCCAAATCCAAATATAGAGCAGGTCAGACAGCTTTACACCACAGTTTAATATCATCCAAGATCAGCTTACAATTGGTGTAGAAATACTACACAGTGGATAGGCTAGTCAGAATGGGTTTTAATTAATGATGTAATCCCTGGTCTTGGAAGTAATGAAGGTTACGATATGGTAACCCTAGTTCTATTAGCACAGGTGGAGCCCTTACTGGACTCTATGGGTACTACCTCTCCTCCTATCACGCAAGTACTCGCCCACTGAAATTTTGAATACTGTATGTAGCCGACCAATTGGACGTCGCTACTGTACGTGCGTACTGTATAAATAGCGGTGTCCTCACTGCTCAGCCTCCAACCAACCCTTCAGCAGACGGCGGTGGAGCGGCAGGGCTCCATCGTAGAGGGCTCCACCTGTGCTAATAGAACTAGGGTTACCATATCGTAACCTTCATTCTATCTCAACAGGCTCCGCCCTCTACTGGACTCTATGGGTACAGTGGGTGGAGCCCGATGACTGTCCGCCCAGCCGCGACAAGCCACAGCTCACCTCACTGACACGATCAGCCCCAGGTCACCAGCCACAGGCCCTAAGCTGCCTCCATCCTAAGCGATGGGGCAGTGGACCACCCCTCAGAAAGGTCACTAGACCGCTAGGGGTTTGGCATGACCAGATGGATTGATCCAGCCAGATCCAACACCTGAACTGTCCTGACCCCTTACAGGGGACATCACAGTCAGTGTAAAAATGTTTCCCCGACAACCGGTAGTCTATGGTAGACACCAGTCTCCTTCCTCACAGATCCTGAGTCGCACCTGCGAGCACAGATCCTGAGAAGGAGCCCGACACATCCAATAGGTAAAAACGCACAAATGGACATGGTGAAAACCACAATGCCGTTGTGCAAATCTGCACGACGCTCACCCTGTTGAAGAGGGCCGTTGAACAGCCACACCTCGTGTGGAGTGAGCCCGGACCACCAAGGGTGGGTCTTTCCCCGCCTGCACGTAGGCCTGTGAGATAGAGCTTTACCGATCGCACCGTCACCAAAGCAAACAAGCAGTTGATCAGTGCGTAGAATGGGGGCCGTGCACTTCATATACTGTGTTAGGGCGCACACAGGACACAACAGATGCAGCCTCGCCTCCCTAGGCCCAGGGTGGGAGGCGGTGGTATGGTCCTCGACCTGAACGAGCTTCTTATGTTCTTAGGAACAAAGGAGGGGTTCGGTCTTAACACTGCTGCACTGTGGTCACCACGAAGCAGCATGCAGCTGGGATGAACCGACAGGGCACACAGCTCACTCACCCTCTTGGCAGAGGTGAGAGCCAGTAACAAGGCTGTCTTGAGAGATAGCATCTTCAAGGAGGACTGTTCCAGGGGCTTTGACCTCAGAGCCTCTAGTACCAGTGGCAGGTCCCACTGGGGTGCAGAGCACATAGCACCGGTCGTTGTCTCCTCACACCCTGCAGAAAACACTTCACGAGGGGGTGGGTGAAGACAGGTCTGTCGCCAAACCCCTCATGACAAGATGAGATAGCTGCCTTCAGAGACAGCAAGTGTGCTGCAGCCCATGTCCATAGGTCCTCCGCTAACGTCAACAGAGCTGCGGATCGGACTCCGCCCTGTCTATTGATGTAGGCGACTGTCGTGCGGTTGTCTGTCCTCACCAGCACGTGCCTGCCCTGGACTAGGGCTTTGTGGTGCTGGAGGACCAGAAACACCGCCTGGAGCTCCAGTTGGTTGATGGTCGGCTCTCCCCAGGAGGCCACACACCACCATGCTCTCCCAGGCAGGTCCCTCCCCATCCGGTCAGAGACGCATGTGAACACCGACAGTATGAGGATATCCGTCCGAGCGGTACCCCTGCCCTCAGGCGATGAGGGGCCCCCAGAACCGCAGGTCCCTCTGTACTGACTGGGGGGCGTCACCATGCATCGCTTGTGCCTCTTGAGTTTTAGATGCAGGCTGGTAAACCAGGTTGTAGCCGCCGCATGTGTAGCAGGCCCAGGGTAACTACTGGATGGGCTGCTGCCATGAGCCCCAGCAGCTGCATTACTGCCAGCGCCGTCACAGCAGTTCTCAGCTGGAGCTTGCGGACCGCTTGAAGAAGGGTCTCAGGCTGGCTGAGTTGAGCACAACCCCCAAATACTCCACCCTGGCGGGGATAGGGGGAGCTCTTCTGCCAGTTGATTCCAATTGGTTGTTCAGATGCAAAATCAACTGAGCTGTGTGGAAAATTGCCCATTGTTTTGACCTTGCTATGACAATGAGGTCGTCTAAGTAGAAAAAGACTCTCATGCCCTGATCGCGCAATGGTAGCAGTGCGGCGTCTACGCACTTGCTGAATGTGCGTGGGGCCAGTGAGTAGCCGAAGGGGAGTCTGGTGTATTGTACGCCACCCCCTGGAAGGCAAAACGCAGAAACTTCCTGTGTTTCCGGGCCACCTCGACATGAAAGTAGGCGTCTTTCAGGTCTATGGTCGTCAACCAATCGCCGGGCTGCACTAGCTCTAGCAGTTTCCTGAGTGTCAGCATGCGGAACGGTTTCCGTGCAATATGCTGGTTCAGGTAGCGGAGATCCAGGATGGGTCTGAAGCCTCCAGTCTTCTTGGGGACCAGGAAGTACGTGGAGTAAAGACCCTGTACGTGTCGTGGGTTGGAACGACAGAGATAGCCTGTTTCTGCAGGAGCTGTTGAATCTCTGTGGCCAGGAAGTCCACCTCCTCCTGAGAGGACAAGTTGGCTTCCTTGGCCCTGGAAAGACGGTGGGATACGGCAAAATTGTAGGGAATAACCCCGCCTCAATGTGCCGTCCATCCAGTCTGTTGGCTTGCAGCAGCGTCTCCATTCCGTGTGGAAATGAGTCAGGGGAAGCTTCCTCGGCCCTCACCGCCGCCAAACCCTCCTAAATGGGAGTTTGGCCCAAGGGGGGCCGCAATCGAAAGGGCCGAACCGGCCGTGGTGACCTGAACGCACCACAGCCGAAGTCTCGAAAAACCCGAGCAGATTGTGGTGTCCTAAACGCACAACGGCCGGTCGCTCCGTTGACGTCATTGCCTGCGACAGTGTTGTCGTAGCGTCTACGGTGACGCGTTCACTATCAGCAGAACTGTTGAGAGGAGCAGTGACGAGCCAGGGAGCTCTCCTCTCCACAGCTGTTGGGAGAGATAGTGTCCCCTCTGCGGTCAAACGGTGCAGCGAGCGCTCGCAGAGGCAACGAGCAATCTTCCCTGCTTTGCTATGACGGGAGAGACGTGGCTAGTGACAGCATCTCTCCGGCAATAGCAGGCTAGGCTGCTGCTACCACGGATACTCCGTGATGCGCTGCAACCTCTCGTTGGAGCAGTTTTCGGCAGCTTAGCGTGTATGTCTGTGTGGCACAAAAACACTGCCGGTGAGCTAGCAGCGCGCCTGAGCGGGTTCACGTAGGCACGCTGGGAATGCAAGCTAGGATCAGATAGCTGCATTGTGCCGCTTCTACGGCAAGAGCGGCTCGTTTCTCGGGTCATGCCGCGGAAGCGGAGTGTGTCGCAGCTCAGGCGCCGTAGCAAGCACTGTGGATGCCCGAGCCGCACCACCGTCTCATTCAGCCGTAGCCGGGAGAGCGGTGTGGGCCACGGGGCAATCCGTTAGCTTAGCGTCGGTGAACGCGCCGTGTTGAAGTGCAACACTTTGCTGGGAAGGGGTTGGTGGGGAGGAATTAGCTCTTTGAGGAATGTAGGTTGTTTTAATCAAAACATTTGGTACATTTACACCCTTGTCACAAGCAGCACACAACTTATAAACATAGTGGCTTGGACATGAGACGGAGGGGAGGGGCTCGGCCACATCGGGCTGCTCTCCCTCCTCAGCCAGTCATTTTAGCGGCCGCTTCTTCCCCCAGCCGCAGGTAGGCTGGCGGGGGGGTCTAGGCTGCTCCTCTGGCCGCGATGTAGATCCCCTCGCCTGTGTGGGATCCCTGGGCGGCCCGGTGTCTCGGGGAGGGTGCGGTGCATCCGTGGGTCCGCCCTGAGTAGCCGGTGATGAAGACAGTGGCGATCTGGCTTGGCGGCGAGCACGACGTCTGAGGGTGGCATTACAACGGCGAGGCTCGCTGCCCTTGCCGTGAGCCAGCGGCAGGTGGCGACTGAGCTGCGCCTTCTCCTCCTCCAACCTTCTGAAGCGCTGAGTAGCGGAGGATATGGAGCCAAAGAGGCCGTCAGATGAGATGGGGGCACCCAACAGCTCCTCCCGGTCCTTCCCATGGAGAGCGGTAAGTCCCAACCACACGTGGCGAGAACCTACTGTGGCCAGAGACATGACGCGCCCAGCGCCGGTGGCCACACCCTGGACCAGGTTGTTCATCTGACCGATGGCTCGGGGCAGGAAATCCACCTGGTCCGATGAGGAGGGGGGAGCGATCGGGGAGCTGCGCGCCCAGTTGGAATATTTTTTCAAAATACTCCAACGTCCCCCTATCCTGCGCCTGCAGCGGGCGGGGCCTCCTTCCCGCTGACCAGCCAGCAGAGTGAGGAAGAAGGTGGGCAGCGAGGGCATCTTCCAGCGGGGGCACGCACGGAACAGCTGTTTCAGTGTGGCCCTGCACGCGCAGGAAATCAATCAAACCCGCAATGGGCCTCGTCTACTGCGGCTCTGCCCAGGATGCCTCGGCGCACTGCCAGATATCTGGGAGAGCCGGGGAGACGAAGGCGGCCTGAGCACGGCGAGTCGGCCCGTAGAACCCCTCCCGGAGCCAACTCACCGGCTTAGGCGGGATGGGGGGGGGCAGTGCTAGACCTACGTGCCCTGCCGCTATAGCCATAACCGCGGGGAAGTCGTTACGGACTGAAGAGGAATTAATTTGCTCTTTAGACACAGCCGAGATGGCCGTGGTAGAGGTGGCTGACGCAGATGACAGGCTGTCAGCATCATCGGCGATCAGCGGCGGCGGCAGGGACGGCAGGGAGCGTGATGCCGACTGAGGCGGTAGATTGGGGGCCGGAGCATCCTCCTCGGCAGGGGGGGGATCCGGGCCGGCGTCTTCCTCACTCTCCTCGCAGATGAGGGAGAGCTCACACTGCCGGAAATGCTCCCAGCGCTGCTGTTGCCGGATGAGAGGAATGGCTCGGCAGTCAACACACGGCGACAGTTGGCGGATGCCATCTCTGGCGTGGTCCCTGCCGAGGCATTCAAAGCAGAAGCGATGAGTGTCTACCCCCTGCGATCAGACCGGGGCATGACGGGCAAAGGCGAGCTTCAAGGATCGGCGACTCCATCCGTGGAGGTGAAAGTCAGTGGGCGGTTCGCCGTCTGTCTGAAGAAAAAAGGATGCTGAGCAGTGAGGACACCGCTATTTATATGGTACGCACGTACAGTAGCGACGTCCAATTGGTCGGCTACTTACAGTATTCAAAATTTCAGTGGGTGAGTACGTGCGTGTGAGGAGGATAGGTAGTACCCATAGAGTCCAGTAGAGGGCGGAGCCTGTGTGAGATAGAACGGTTGGTTACCACAGCTTGAAATAGTTACTATTAAATAAAAATGAAGTACTAATATCAGTTGTTACTAGTAATATGGGAATAGTTTTCTGCTTTTCTGGACTCTTTTGAAAACATTTAACTTCAAGAGTAATAATTGACCTTGTCTACAGTTCAAGGTGTCCTGTCAACAGTTTTACAGACGACTCTTTTAGCGCTTTTCCGTTACCAGTACCAGCTCATCTCGACTCGGTTTGGCCGGGCTCCGTTTACCATTGCAGATAGTACCCAGAGATAGTTCCCCTCAATGTAGTCATAGCGACGCCACACACAACTGCCGCGACGTAATGTTCAATGCGACACACACACCAGCGACCCACAAATCTTTCTCTTTATTTAAGTTAAAACGTTAAAACATTACTCAGAATGTAAAGACAGAAAAGCGTTATGAAAACCATACAGCTGTGTTTTCCTCTGCCTTTGTTGCTGCAGCGGGACCAGAGGGCTCTGTGAGTGGGCGGCTGGTGGGGCTCACACGGTCTTCCCAGTGGGGGGCGCCAGGAATTTTGGGCCCCATTACAAAAAATCAAATTGGACCTCCTCTGCACAGCTGTTGTCACCATTTCTCTAGGACTTAACTGTCCCATCAAAAGCTTTACATAACTCTAATTAAAGGCTTGCAAGTGTCTGGCTTCTTGTAGTTCAATATTAGCACTAGCACAAAAAAGTCTGCATACAGGATGCAGTTCACTATTTGCTTCTCAAATAAATTGTCCTTCATGATGGGAATAATAAAGTCTGTATCTATAGATGTCATTGAATGGCCATAATTCAATCTAAATGAATGTATCAAACTGGATTATTTTAATATAGTCTGTAAGTTAAATGCAGGCTGAGGTAAGCTGCTGTCCAGCATCCAATACAGACAGGAAGGTGTTTTTTTAATTTATTTATTTCATATTGATCATTATGTGAGAAAATAATTGAATAATTGTTTGAATTTCTGTCATTAAGAAATATTTCATTGTCTTTTTTTGTAATGGTAAAAAGAGCAAGAGAGACCGAGAAATCTCCACAGAGTCCCTGGAATGATGCTAACTGGCATGTCATTAACACCATGCTGCTCACCTTCTTCCCTGGGACAGGGAGGCTACAGTTATGGGGAGACTGGGGTGCTGCTAACTCATCTGTTGTTAGTCTGCTAAAAGGGGCAGGGACAATGTTTTAATATGAATCTCTTGCTAAATGTTTCCCTGCACTGATTAAATGTTGATGAAATGTAGGCTAACACTAGTCTGCAGTTAGCTAGCTTATTTCACTGTGGACATTAAGCCAACAGGTTAACACCACTCACAGACTAAAGGCTGCCCACCTTTCTTGGGGAAATAATATATGTATAATATAATATAATTTGATATTAGTTCATAATCATTTTTTGGGGCCGCTGTCAGTCAGGGGCCCTTGGAATTGTCCTAATTCTTCCCCCCTATATAAGGCGCCCATGGCTCCTCTCGCGGGTTGGCGCAGGCTTTCCAAAAACTTTCAAACACATTTTTGTTCCGCCATCACTTTTCGTAAAACTGTCAATATTCGAAATCTACACATTTGTGTTCTCACCTCAAAACTTCTTAGAAGTAGATTCATTGATTACATACAAAATTACATACGAAAACTGTAAAATATAAAACTTTCTGTTCCTGGCCTCTGTCTAGCGCGCGCAATTATGAGAGCAGTCAATAGTGACGATCCTATGAGATTTATTTGCTGCAGTACCATGATTGGCCACTGGGACAAATTTGCTGCAAGGCTGAGTGGCAGCACCGTATCCAGCTCTCTCAGAATATCCTTGGGAGAAATCCAAAGCTCAGGCCTGCATTGCCACTTCATGGTTGCTAAGCTATGATTGGACAATGAGCGAACAATCATTTGGTACATAAACTGACAAATTCCCTGCTGGTGTAGGTGCATGTTGAGACTGTATTGTGTTAAGAAACAACACCAAAACCTACTTTCACTGTGATAAATACTTAATGTTGTTACTAAGACAGGATCTCTCTTTATTTTCCCTCTTCTCTCCCCATTTACACAAACATACACACACACCTGCTACCATCTGCAGAGAAGAGAGCATAGCAATCTTGTGGCATTCATAGTTTACCTGCAGCTCCACTAGAATCACATTAGGAGTGGGATGGGGAGCCCATGCCACACATAATGAACAGAACTTGCACCATATGTAGCAGTTATGAAGTCCAGATTAGAATGGGCAAACCAGGAGTTGGCCTGATTGGCAGCCGCATTGATAAACAGCTCTCTAATAGGCTGTGGATAGGAACATCCCATCCATGACTGACTCTGACAGCTATCCTGCTCTGCTTCAAAGCAACACATACACTCTCCTCACTCCAGCGCACCAACTGCCTCAGAAAAAAAAGATATGGATGGCAGCCATCTCAACCTCTAAACCAACCACGATACCCACCCACTTTCTCTTTTACAATATAATGTACTAACACTGTTGTCTGTTAACCCTGGGAGTTACCCTCACATGGTAATTGCCCGATCTGTCTAAGAAGCAGTAGTAATGAATGCTGCATGTAACTTCTATTGGCTTGGAAAAGCTTGGGTAAAGAGGCTTCTTTCATGGATGTGGGAGTGGGGCAGTGAGGCGATGTGGAGTGAGAGGCTAGTGTTGTACGGTAAGCAATCAAATACACAGACATGTTGTTCATAAACCACACATGCTCTGCTTGGTACACTGCTGGAAGCACCTTGTAGTGGAGCCTGAAATACAGTCAGCTTCCCGAGGCGCTGGTACAAGTGAGATATGTTAGTGACTGGCCTTTTCCATCAAAAAGCATATAGCATATAAAGTACAGAACTGTACACTGATGTGCTATATATTGCCAAAAGGTTTTGCACTGCTTTAGAAATATTCACTGTACAGAAGATAAATGCAATGCAGATGGTATGTTGTCTTCACTGTTACACTGATGTACAAGGACTGGGTTTGCGTTACAGCACTCACAACAAAATGACAGAATGATGAAGGTTAGCTAGTATCAAGGGCACTATGATTAATTTATTATACAAAAGAAAGCTATAACTTGTTTTTACATGATCAAGTGTGAAACCTTGGAATAATTATTGTAGCCACTGAGGACTAACTGCTGGTGCAGCACAAGAGCTTAATAGTAGAACTGTTCTATTAAGGGGTAAAACATTTTTTAATTTCTACATTGTTCTTTGCCTGTAATGGTTAGAGTAAGGGTACTGAAAAGCTCACCATTGTCCCTGGGGCCAAACTCACTTGCTGTTGTTGTTGTTGTTATGCAGTGAAAACAGCTGTGACTGACCACGTTAAATAAATAAGAATATAATATATATATATATATATATGATCAAGATATCTGATCAAGATATCTCATTAACAGTGCAGAGTTTCTCCAGTGACTGTACATCCCATAGTCTACATGTTTCACCACACTAAAAAAACTGATTTCTGCTTTATGCTAGTCTAGAGTGTAGAAACCAAGTGTTTGACTTGTCCTCTCAGGCCTGGGATTTGTTTCAATCTATATAATTAGAAAATGTCCCATAATCCATTGCAATATTATATATAACTATATCTGTTTGAATTATATGCCATTGCAAAGAGCTAAAATTCACAACCTCTCACACATCGTCCAATATTTTTTTGTTTGTGAAAATAACAAAAGGAAGGAAAATGTCCACAATATGTTGTAATAACAAGACAATGTGGACAGGGATAATCTGTCTCTGTTCTGAGATCTGTAGTAGCACAGCCTAAATGTCAAAATATCCTCACTTTGAACTAGAATGTGCAACAGGGTTGAGTATACCTGCCGATATCAGTGTTGTTCCCTCACCTCATGCCTCACCTGCAGTCAATTTGCTTGGTTAGGCCATAACTCATCTGCAGTCACATAACTTGTTGCAGAGTTGAAGATGGAAAAATGCTGCCTCAGTCAGGTGTTTTCTGGCAAGAGGGTCGGTAAAATCTATGCCCTGGTCAATAACATGGACTGAATTCTGAGAATAAAGTCTAATTCTAAAGCCATGCATGAAAAACCCGACAACTCTGCAATTATGTACATGCTGAGAATCTGACAAAATGTTGAGTTACCACGAGCTAGTAAGAAACATATGAGGTTGCATATGAGGTTAAAACTGTCGTCTTATGAAGCTTTATTGGAATTACCTTGTAGTTGTGAAATCAGTTTATAAACGTTATATCTACGCCGTGTCTTTTGATTGACCAGATACGGAGCTGTCCAGCAATGGCTGTAAAGAGCAAAACAGACACACACACACAAGACATGTTGTTTATAGATATTTTCCCTATATCATCATGCTAATATCGACTGTAAATCCACATTTTAGCTGATATTTAGAAAATCTTTCTGGGGACCATGCCCCTGGACCCTCCTAGGATATTTGCATCTTTGTCACCTTTTTTCACCTTTTTCACACCGGATGATTTTCCTTTCCTCTCTCTTACATTGGGATTGAGTTAGGAAGGGATCTCCTCATTGCTAGTGTCAACAGGAGGAACAATATCAGTGTACATAAGGACATGTATTGTTTTAAGACAGACTTGGGAAAAAATGTAAATCTATTCTTTAAAATACCTAGTTGATATTTTTAGTAAGTATATATTTATCTGATCAAGAGATCTGGTCAAGTACATGGCATTTGAATGGATTTTCATACATTTTAATAAATTTTGTCATTGTTTGCTCTTCAGATTTTCCTCTGACATGCAGCTTTCTGTTTATGTTGCTGGCTGTTTTTTCCATTGATAGAGTGGGCAGGTCAGGAACATAGAGTAAAATGAGTACACACTTCGCCCAGCCTGCAGGTCACTACCCAACTGGGAACCCTTAAATGAGTGCAACCTTTGAAAGAACTGTTGTTTGCTGAAAGCTGTGGTCAAGAGAACATAAGGACTTTTTCTTGTAAGCTCTGAGATATCACAACCAAGTACCTGCTGCTGATGTTGCCTGTCAGTCTGGCAAGGTCATTTGATTAAGGCTTACAGAAGAATCAAACATCTGTGGTTTTACAGTTTGAGGTGCTCGGCTCCACAGCATGTGTTCTGCGTATGTTGTCAGTACATCACTGTGAAAGTATTTCTTCCTCTTCTGCCTTTCATGGCACTGTGAGATCAAAATGTAGACTAAATAGAAAGGGGCAAGGGAATGAGGCAATTTCTATAAACTTCACTTGTTAAAGACGAGCCCTTGACTATTATTAGAGTTTTCATGCTGTGATTTTAATTGGGTTTCAATTAAATTCAGACCCACAAGCATTTTGCAAATAAAGTTAGAAATAGCCTAAATGAGTCCTTGGCTAAGAAAAGAGCAAGGACACAAATACAAACACATTCCTCTGTCTTGCTGAACCAATCGTTTCTATGACTGAAAATGTTTTTGCAGCACTGATCACACGGAGGACTTCCAAATAGGATACTTAACTGAGTTTAGTAACTATGATACAACTTTCACATTTTATTGGGCGATTGAAAACCAGGTATAGTCAAATACAATTGTTTACTTTAAACTACTGGTCCAAAATCACATGACAAAAAGCAATTGCGCGAACAGAATTTGGTTTATATGTTTCCACATTTTTTTTTATCAGCAAAATATGTTATGGGGGCAAATGTAATGCTGCTTGATTATATTTGGTAATTATGTATAACCACCTGGTTTAGACAAGTGGTTGGAAACTGGTTACATATCCTTGCATTGACACTGACAAATGCAATTATACATAAATCACAAATGCAGAACAGTTGCATAATGAATGTAATTTTTACGGTAGTATGTTGTAGAGTTGTGATTAACTATTTTTTTTACTTTAGCTCTGAACTTCAAGTAGACTAAGGGGCCATTTACACCTGGCATAAAAATGTGTCTCATATCAAGATTACATCTAGATATGATTTCAACCTATTACATTTACACTTGGTATTAATAGTTCAGTGTCCACATTGAGATCCGATCAAGATCCGATTGCTCTGTCCAACTCAAACAACTGAACGTTGCATCCTCCTCTCATTTGCGAGGGCCCAAATAATCCCCTGTAGACTGTAAGATAACTTGATCATTTCTTTCCACCATCATTTGTTTCCTCCATGGTTTACATCTCTTTAGCGGTACTTGGCCTGAAAGTGAAACATAAGTTTTAGAGGTGGTTTGCCTGATCGGATCATCGTTACGTCCACCATTTTGTCAGATCCAGGCTTTTTTATTTTATTTTATTTTTTTACAGTTTTTACATTTATTCTTTGAGCTGACGCTTCTGCTATCCAAAGCGACTTACAATTGCTAAGTATGTCAGAGGTCGCACTCCTCTGGAGCTACTAGTGGTGGATTCGTCACAGTGGGGAACTGAACCCGATCTCTCACAGGGTCTTATCCACCCTCTAAATCATTATTATCTGTACTTACTCTTGTTCTGCTGTATTTACAATCTTTGCAAGATTAACAACAGTGTTATACTCAGTGTTGTCCTTCACTTGTGTTAT
This sequence comes from Micropterus salmoides, assembly GCF_014851395.1. NCBI lineage: Eukaryota > Metazoa > Chordata > Actinopteri > Centrarchiformes > Centrarchidae > Micropterus > Micropterus salmoides. The sequence goes on from NW_024044237.1 coordinate 23,963,421, forward strand.
TTTGCTTCACCCTTGCATGAAGGAAAATTTGACAGTAATGTATACTTGTGTGTTTTGTTGTTACTGTACAAGTTAATTATTTACTTTAATTATTTACTATACCTCCTCTGCATCTTTTGTATGTAATCATTATAATTGAATTTACTGTTTTATCCAATACTGTTTTCACAGTCTCATCGTTGTTTAAAGTAAAAACTTCAAAGGCCAACTGCTGTCTTCAACCTGTAAAAAGTGTGTTTTGCTCACTGCACAGCTGTGTCCCTACTGTAAATGCATAGTGGAGGCAGAAGAAAGGTAAGTGCTTACATTTTCTGTTGTTATTGTTCCTTTCCTTTTCACCCATTTGGAATGAATACCTAGAATACATTTTGCCGGTTTGGCACCTTCTGAGTTATATGTTAATGCTGCTATTACCAAATAGCTTTACATTTGTGTTTGTACACTGTTAGTCTTAATAATAAATTAACAATTCGGTAAAATTTGTTTTTATTACCACAATGTGTGATCACAGATGGTATCAGTTTTTCTTTTTCACATTCGCTGAATAATTCACCAATGTTTTAGTTCACTTTCGCTCAAGATGATTGTAAAAGACACCATGTTCTTGAAAAAACAACTCCAAAATATGAAGTGTTCTCATTCTTTGACTGACTGCAGTACAGAGTAATTCTGTCTGTATTGTTTTCACCTTTTTACTAGCACACTGTTGATAACAGGGAAAACATTTTGGCAGGGTCATATGTTCCAACAGAAATAATTGGCAGTATTCACTGGTGGGAAGTCGGCAAGGGTCCTGACTTTTGTTGCTGCATTAGTGACCTGTACTGGTTGGTTGGGGCATGTGCACAGAGTGGGAATTGTAGATCTATGTGTTACACCATCCTGTTTAAGCTAATTGCTGGCAGGTAGAAAGAAGTGGCTGGTGAACCAAAGCTTTGAAGGTAGCACCTGTCTATCTACAGTCCAAATAGAGGGGAAAGTGTGAAAAATGTCCTAATTTGCCATACAAGACCACCGTAGTTTACCTGTTGTGTCATAAACTATTATAATCTGTGAAGCTATAGAGATGCAAGATGTGTTTCCACACTCAGCTTCTAGCAAACGTCATCTTGTATGTGACGAGGAGAATTTTTTTTCATGTCATCAAAGAAAATGCAGTGGCTCAAAAAGTATCATTTGTCAGTTAATTCTTGTTATAAAAACTTCCATCACAGGTATGCATACAGATTTGATCTTATTTTGCTCATCACTATGCTTACATTTAGTCCGTTAGCTATCCCCCAAATGTCTGACATTCATATCCTTATCCATTTTACAGGCTTTAAGGGAGCAGAAAAATACTTTTTTGATGATTATCAAGGGTGAATAAAAGACAGCAAATTTTGGGGATTCTGGACATCCTTAAATTATTCCACTTGTGCATATTCAAGGCTAAATAGCTCAATGAGGGCTGACATGAAAAGCAGAGATAGAGGAAAGCATGAGTTGCAATTGATACCTCAGTGCTGCAGCCCCCGAGGCCGCTGCTCCTCTGCCTTCCAGTGGGAGGCAGATAAAGTCATCATTAGAAAAGGCTTGAGAGAGAAAGGCTTGAGAGAGAGACAGAGAGAGAGAGAGTCAGTATCAAACAGAGAGAGAGAAGCGGGGAGAGAGAAATAACAGGTTTCAACTCAACTCCCTGCTCTCACTGATTCTCTTTGAACTCGCAGCCAATTTTGCATGCTTGCGCAGACCTACGCCTCTAAGCCAGAAGAAGCCCAGCACTTCCGACATCTAACCCCCGTGCTCAACCTGTGGAGCCGACTCCCGCTCACTGCCTCCGCTGCCTGCTTCAGAACGAGGGCCAAAGTTGAAGGAGAGAAGTTGACACACCCTCTAGATCCAGTAATCACCTGTGGCATATTCTTCTTTTTCTCTGCTGTCTGTGTGAAACAGTTTTAACCCGAAGAAAAGCAGTTTTAAAACAGTAAGCGCAGAAAAGCACATTTTGTCGAAATATGTTGAATTGCAAGTGGGAATGCACTATGGTTTTTAATACGGGAACCAAGCCAACTAATAGTTCACATTTTATTTCCTACATAGAGGTGTGAGCACAGTAACACAGTTACGTCACTGTTTTGCTAAAAGACTGATTCCTTTTGTGTTTGTTCTGTCAACAAGTTGGAGTTAAGTAGAAACCATAAAAAAGAACACATTAAAATACATGTCTTGATTAATTAATCTCCCCTTTCTATTAATCATCCCTGGCAATTACTATGATCAATGTTCAGCTGTCCACCATTTAATGTGCTTTTACTTTCTGTATTTTTTCTGTAAACAGTATTTTTCTGTTTATCTGTATCTCTCTGTGACTATTAGTGCTTTCTATGTGCAGTGTACAGTTTATTCAGTACATATTATATTAAATGTTCTAACCCTATCCATAGTTTCTGTTCTCTGTATTTTATTTTATTCTGTTTTATGTTACATTTTATTCAATTTATTTTAGGTATTCTATATAATTTGGCCTTTTAATTGTACTTGTTTCTCACCTACCTCATTTGTGCTTCTGATTTATGGGAAGTAGCTGTTGTAACACGATTTTCTTTTATGATTAATAAAATACTCTATCTTTATATCCATGACTATGCACGTTGTGTGAGATTAATCTGAAATAGATTTCCCTTTGATTTTAAATTTGAGTTAATTCATCAAAGATGGAAAACTACAGATGTAAGACCATCAAACCCCAACATCAAACATCAAAATAAATTTTACAGCATAGATGCAATGCAACTAAGGTATGGTCATGGTTAGGCAACTAACACTCTTGGTTAGGGTAAGGAAAATATTGTGGTTAGATAAAATAAAATGACAATTATTGCAGGTCTGTGATGAGATGAATACTCTTTTCTCCTGCTTGAAAGACCTCCACGCTCTTACGTTCTGCCTCGCTACATAAAAATAACACTGCTTTCTGCCTGGGCACTGAACGTTGGTGTTAGATGCAAATCATGAGGTGCGGGATAGTCCAATACGGACATAATTAATATGGATACTGGGCTTGTGTAGTAATAGCTCACTGCAAAGAACATACAGACGTCCTTAGTATACAGTGGCAGTTTTACAGTTACATATCACCCAGCTCCTTGACAGCTCTCGTGCTTCATCAACTCATTCCATATTACGCACCCCTAGGTGTCTTTACTGCTCCAGCAGAAGTCTCTCGACAGTGTGTAGTGAATTGTTCTTCTATTGTTCTTTTGTATTATATTTTAAGCTTTGGCAATATTGTTGTTTGACATTCATGCCAATAAAGCTAAGTTGAATTGAACTGTTCTCCCTACACCACCCAACAAAGCTGTCCACCAGCTTCCTGCCACTTCTTCTTTACAGATGTATCTCTCAAGAGAGGAATGATGGGACAGTCTTGGAAGTGCCATTTCCCAGAGCTGGATCTCAATTTAGAGGAGTTGAGAATGTACAAGGGAGGTGACAACACAGATCCTTGAGTCATCCCTTGGTAAGTCTAACACTGCTCTAGACCCGAACACAGTGTTTGAGAGGAAGTCATTTATTCCAAAGTTTAGGCACCTCTTCAGATTCTAAGGCCATGTTCACTGAATGCCTTTTGAGGTCAGTTCTGATTTACAGATCCTGTTTTGGTTGATGTTGTTGGCCAATATTAGATATCCGCCTTAAGAAGAACACCATATAGCAGTGATTATCAACTGCCAAAGCCAAAGCTTCCAGTCTGGCCCGCAGAATACCCACTGATGAAAGAATTGCAATATTTATATATTTGCAGTATTAGGAACTGTGCATATGTGGCGTAATTCTCAGAAAAAATGCTGTAGCCTATTAAGTTATTGCTACTGCAAACTGAACATTTCCTTCTGCTGAAGCTTAACATTAAAAGCATTTAACTGGTAAAACACGAGCTGACATTTATTATGAAGTAGTCACAGGAAATGGTACAGGACGTACAGAATAAAGTTATGGTGCCATGCAGCATTCATTTTCGAAACCTGTTTGATTTAGTTTATGTCGCAGTCTTTTGACAGTGTTAGTTAACATTTCCAGTCACTTTTGATGCAAAAATATTACTAGCGAAGATCTAGAGGAAGATTTTAAGTGGCTGACAGCCACCTAAGGACAATTTACAGTCACCAATCAACCTAGTCTGCATGTCTTTGGACGGTGGGAGGCAGCCAGAGCACCCGGAGAGAACCCACGCAGACAACATGAAAACTCCACACAGAAAGGCCAGGGCAACCAGGGTTTGAACCCGCGACCTTCTTGCTGTGACGCGACAGTGCTAACCACCGCCCGTTACGCTCACCAAAGCTTACTAAATCTGTTTAACACTTGTTTTGTCTTCCAAGAGCTGGTAAAATTAGCTAGTGTTACCAGCACAGACATAATGTTACTGAGGTGCAAGATGTTATTTATTAGTGCAACAGGTCAAACTGCTAGATCAAGTTCTGAAGAAGAGATATGTTTTGATGATGAAAGTTGTAATGCATAATAGGTTTTGTTGTTTAAATATTACTCTTTGTTCAGTTGTAGTCTTGTTTTCGCCATGGAAAAAAGGTCGTCGACTAAGGCCTGAGGTTGTTGAATCGTACCTGTGGAGAACGAGGTCGCACTCTTTTGATCCTTAGCTGTTTCTCTTCACTACTCAGGAAAGGAGTCCATGCCCATAATTAGAGTATAATTGCTGTAACGCACTGAGTGCACAGTAGAATTGTGTATATCAGTTAAAAGTGAACTGACATAACTTTGTGTGCATTTTTCCTTGGGAATGGAAGTAAAGCGCCTAAAGCTGCAGTATCAAAGAGATGTCAATTAAAAATGTCATGCTCCTGAGTGCAAGACGACTTTCCAAACCTTCAATGTGAAAGAAGACTAGAGATAAAATGGGACCTGTTTCAGAACAAATGTGCACTGAGAATTGTTCTTTGGGCACTAGCTTTGCGCTATATAGGTACACCATTTTTCACTTACAGTAATATAGTCTTTAAGAGAACCGCCTTAGCAAATAATTTAGTTCATGTGGCTGAGTTACTGCTGACTGTTGGCAAACTCTCACTCATGAATCAGTGTAAGCTTGAATCCATGTACTTTCAAATTAAGTTACATGCCATTTCTTTGAAAAAGTCTCTGCTTAAATCAGTGCTGTAAATTTGTGGGGTGCAATGGCAATCACACGGCCACTGTTTTGGTGTTAGGTAAGACACAGACAGTTCATTTAAATGCATGTAATACATTTTACACCATGAAATATAATAGAACCCCAGAACAAAGATTCACCTAAGAATTATTTTCATTATTGATGAATCTGCTAATTATTTTTGTTATGTATGAATTAGTTTTAGAAAAAAGTGAACCACAATTTTCCAGAACCCAAGCCGACATATTTAAATTGTCTGTCTTGTCTGAACATTGGCCCCAAACCAGAGAATAATCTTTTTTTTAAACTATTTTTTTCTTTTAAAAAGCACCTAAATGCCATCCACTAGAATCACAACAACTAGATTTAGGGTTTGGGTGCTCTGCTCATTAACACATTGAGGGAAACTGAAACATTGATTTGTGTTGGTTCCACATTTAGCATTTACCCAAATGATACTGAATATATCATAAGAAAAGATCATACTAATAATACATTAATATAGTTTGTCTTTGTCATTCACAGGTGCGGCTAAATACACGAACAGCAGAGTGGGCCAGATTGTGGCCCAGACAAGTACTGCTCATTACATTCCTAAGAGACAAAAAAGCAGTGTGTTGAATGCATTTGACTTTTTTTTTCTTTCAAAGAAGGCAAACATGTGGGGTGCAAAACATCCACTCTGTGCTCTTTATACACATCCACCCACATGTAGAGCATATCCTTACTTTGCCGACTTGTGTAGTGAAAGGAAGCCTCTATTACAAATGGTTCTATTAAGTGCCCTCAATGGAAGATTTTTTAAGTAGCCTTGTGGTAATGATGGCTCCCACCTTCCCTCCCTTGCACTCTCCCTTTCTCTCTCGCGCACTTTTCCTCTCCTCTCTGTCTTTTTCTGAGCTCCAACCGACCCTGAGAGCACTAAAACATACTTGTCTTCCCATCTCTTTTCAGTGACAGAGAAAAGAAGATGACTTCTCCCTCTTATTCTACCCCTTATGCACAGTCACTTTTAAAAGGGGGGCCTTCTGAATTTAGCAGGGCCATTTTGCATTCAGCCTGGCCAGCTTATCGTAGGGATGAATGCAGATCAGTGCTTTTACTTGAGAATGTTTGATACATCTAAAAATCCCTCGTAGCCATGATTATGGATTCTGGGGGAATCTTGGTCCCTGTTTGAATAGGGCGAGCTGCAGGCTGATTCCACTGCTAAGAAGAACAGAGGAGATCAGCCTTCATTGTCAGGCCTGACAAGATTAAGCCGGCTCTAAAACGCTGATCAAACCAAGCGAGATTCTGCGTGGCGAGGCGAGATGTGGTGGCATAGGTGGCTGCTCTGAGGTGTAAACAAAGTTCTGACATTGACAGGGACACTTCATCTCACCCTTCAGGACCAGACAGAGGCCGTATCCTCCCTTGCAGCCCCACAACCACCTTGTGAGGAGACGCGATGACCATGAAATCGTTATCTCCCTCACTTCAGCACTAGCAGATATTGCTGCACAGTGGCATGGCTGCTATAGTAAAGTGACAGTCCGGTTTCATCTGTCTGCAAAGGGATGAATCAACTGGTTCTGTTGCCTTTTCTGCAAAAGAGATCATTATCTTTACCTTCATTATTCTGGTGGGCTTATATGTGTGTTTCCTAGGAAATTTCCCTCACCTCAGTTGCAGATCTTTTTCCCCCCTTGCTCTGTTAATAACTGTCGCCTGGTAATGAATGTGGTTATTAAAGAAACAGCTGTACAGAATGGTACAAACATAAATCGGGATTTCTGCTGGAGCAGACAAACTCATTTAATAGCATAACAGATAAATACATCTCATTTGAAATGTCACCTCATGCACCCCTCACCCATCTACACTTATTCTGTTTTATGTGTGGTCTGTTATGACCAGCCATGATAGTTGATTATAACATTAGAAGAGTTGCCTGCTCAGCAGTCAAAAGTATTACAGCCTCCACTACTGTAACAGCCATGTGTCTTCCTCTCGACATTTTCATCTCCTATGCAAATACAGACCCAATGGAGCCAGTAATCATTCATCAGGAAACTGTCTCCAAATGGTAACTGCTTCTGTCCTTCTCATTAATTATTCATAACCATGGACGGGTCAGGCGGCAAGAGGCTCCACTAGTACCACATACACAGTCAGCCTCATTCCACTGTTTATCTCTCCCACTCAGAGTATTGAAATAAGGAAAAAGTCCAATGTTCACTTACTGAAATCTGTGCTGAGTGTCAGAATTGAGGCTGTGTAGCGTGGTACACATCTCCACCCTGGTATTGATAAAACACCTTACCCACTGCTGATACTCCTGTTCATTACTGTGTTTAATGAGAAACTTCTGCATACACCGTACGGAACACACAGTGAGTGCACATTTCACAAATGAGAGGGAAATGTATTTAGGAGGAGCTGGAGGCAGAGTTTCATCACAAATATGACGTGTAACACTCTCATAAACAGGCCAATATGCAAACACCTTAGTGGCAACATATCTATAGCATATCTCCTGCTATCATGTGTGGTGTTTAATTCAAATTACACAGAGGCAGCAAAAACATTAAACCAATACCTTGACCTAGCAAAGGAAGAAAATGAGCCTCCTTGGATGCAGCAGCACCATACTACTGTGTCTTTCTGGTGTCTCGCCTTGATCCCTGCAGGAATTTTCTGTCTGTGTATTAATAACCACTTCAAAGCGAATGCGCTCCCCTGAATGTGTTGTGCATGCATTTAGAGGACTATCTCCCTCCGTTATGGTCCGCCTGCAGCCGACTACATGTAAGCATACCAAAGGCAAATGCACACGGACCTGCTGGCGGTAGTCTGTCACAGTGTAAGTCAACTGTCCAGGTTCTTTAGTTTGATTTGTTTTCAAGCAAGAGCCCATACTTGCAATGGATGATTTCCACGCACGGAATTCATCAAGGCTGTTGACTGTTATTCGTCACCATTCAAATGAATGGTAAATACTATTTGTATAATGCTATGAAACTATAGAGAAATCAGCAAAAGTATTATTTATTTTGCTAATGGAACATATTCAGAAATACTATAAGCTTTCCTGTTCCCTGATAAGCTAAATTTATTGGAGTCTTTCTGGTGACTTTTGCCCTACGGAGACACCTTCAGCAGAGGATGCCATGAATTTTAGTTTTCAACTGTGAGGGTTTTGTGAAGTTTATAGAAGGGGCCATGGTACATCCCCTCTAGTCTGTCATCATACTTAAGTGGAGCATTGACTAGGCCCTACAGCTCCCCCAGATAAAACTGCCGGTGGTGCAATTTCCCCAAGACCCCTCAGGGCCCATAATTCTCTTTGTAGGTTGTCTGACAATTTGCTAAGCAGTTGAGTCAGGGACACAGGAAGACTGAGAAGTGCTGCAGCTTACAGAGGTGTGTCTAGGTGAACTAGACCTTCTGGAGACAATTCTGCAAGTTTATGTGAACCATTTAACTTTCATTTCATATATAGTAGTAACGCAAATATCGAATGCTCATTTATTGCTAAGAGAAGCACTCAGCACTGCACAGACATGCAAAAACACCGGAAGTTTATGAATTCAATAACACAACATGGCTGTTCTGTCAGGGGGCAAATATTTGTTTAGTGGTGATCATCAAACGAAAAGGAAATCCAGCATGAGAATGAGGAGCCAGGAGGCAAAAGATGGAAAGGATTTTAAGTCCCACTCTATCTTGCACTGGTGCTTTCTGGGCAACCCAGATTTAGTGCATCACAAGCGTTAATCACCCTACCAAGTATAAAAATTGCACCAAAGGAGGGCATTGGCTGTAAGCTAGAATGACATTCATTCAGCACGCATGAGATGCTCCGACTGATGCACTACTATTCGTGGAGGGAGCCAAGTCCTGCAATGATGCTCAATGTTCCCATCCAATTGTCATGTTGCAGACATGATTATGTTATATTTTTTTTGGGGTGTTTTTATCAAGCCATCTGTAATGCTGCAAAAACTCACTATGCTATTCACAAGGACACTAGTTACACTGAAATGCTAAATTTATGCAAAAATCTGTTATGCTTTCTGTAAAGAACTTTATTTAGGGTGATTTATGTGGGTGTGGGTGTGTGTGGGTGGGTGTGTACAAGGAAGGGGAAGAGCAGGAAATCAAGACACAGTCATAAAATCTTTTTCTTTCAAACTAGTACAATTACCCATGGAAGTAAAATCATATTTAGAATCTTTTCCAAAAGTTTCCCCTCACAGCAAGCCATTCACAATCAACTTGTAATTGATTGTAAGAATGAAATTGCCTGTTACAATCTGGGCTAGAATTGACGAAGGGATGGCATGAGGGAACTAAATAACAAATGAGAGGACAGGATGAAAGACGCTGCTTTAATTCACCACAACTGATTTGATAATAAAACTCGAGCCCATTTCACAGTATAGCCAATTATGTCTTCAGTTCAGCCATCAAGGCTGTCAGGGGTTTATGCCTCACAGTCAACTCTGTGGCATATTCAAAACCAGTGTGTTGTCTGTCACTGATTGATTTATTTTGAAAAATACCTTGACATATACAATCATGCAGATATTGCACATGATTAAACAGCAAACTATAATTAAAACCGTACATTATTATAACTTGTCAAAATATTTTAAAGCCCTCTCCACTTTTAAAGCTTATTTTACAATGAGCTCTCTTGACTACTTTTGTAATGCAAAACACACAAGAGGGCTCCAAGGTGACATGAAGTATGAGTCAATTCTTCATGTGAAGGAAGTAATTAATTAGGATGTCAAATTGGGAGAGCATCCTTGCCTTCATTTTTCTTCTTAATTGGGGAATAATTGGGAATTTGGAGAGGTGGCAGATCACATGTAATGAAGATTGACACCTGTTATTTCTCCTTGTCTCCACCAGCCACCTCAGACTACGATTTATTAATGGCCATGCCCTTCTGTAAGGTTACATACACGCTCTTCTTCTGAGCTCGCTATGCAGTCACAAGGGTCGTATCCTGATAGACAGCAACGATTGGTGGGCTACTGGGCAACACCCTTCAGAGCAGACCTGGATGAGGGAACAAGACTGCTTACTCAAGCTTGACTGCTAATATCCCATGGAACAGCTGTCTCTCCCAGAGTGATGACTTCATTTTGACTGCAACGATCTTTCCTGGAAGGCTCCTCAATGGAATTGCCCCCCTGAAACTTATATCAGCATGAACATATGTCAAAAGGTCAAATACTTGTGTTTTCACCTTTCACACGGCACATTCCAGCAATGATCAGCCCACCCAGAAATTAAAGCTGCCGCCTGGATGTTGAAGGATGATTAATTGCCCTCTACAGTCTGGCTGTATTTAATCTCATGTCCTCAAAGTGTGGCTATGTGAGATTAGGTTGCACTAAGCCACTAGGTGCTTGGTGTACACACAGACAGGTGCAAGTGCATGCATACATACGTAAAACATAAAACAAATACAGCTTTGTGGGAGGGTGCCCAAAAAATACACAGGTTCAGCTTCAACAAATGCAAATGTTAATAAATGATACACACACAGACACACAGCTGCTAAACCAACCACCAAATGCCAATCTTCAGTCCAGGGTAATTCACCGGAGACACAGACATGTGCTGTGTTGTCACAGGACAGAGAATCTTAATCAAACCTGAGCTCTGTCAGTCTGCTGTTCACCTTTTTTCACCTCAAAACCAAATTATATGAAAAAGGTTGGAAGGTGTGTGCGTGTGTCTGTGTGTGTGTGTGCGTGTAGAGAGAGAGAGTTGACTAAAACAAGAACAACGGCCCCATTGAAAGCAAGACTAAATAATCATTGTTTGTGTGTAGCAGATTGGGCAGCTTGAAAGGGTTAAGCATGAGTGGATTAAAAACGCCGGCGCACATCCGTTTCCATACTCTAATCCTCTTAGTGCCCACTCCTAATACGTTTTTATATCTTTCCTATCTCTCAGTGAGGTGAAATATCAGATTAGTTGCCAGGCTTTGACTATATCTTATTACAACCTTATCTAACACAGAGGGGTTGTGAGCTTCCAGTTAGGCAGGGGCAGCCACTGTGCTGGGTACTGGCCTCGCTGCCTTTTGTTTAGAAAATACAGAATTAAGGTTTTAGTGTTGCTGTGGCGAGATTAGTCTCTAAAATAGATGATTTGTCCATCATCCTTTGATTTGCTGATGTATGTATTACACTTTTGTTGACACTGTAATGCCAGAAATCACTTCCTCTCACCAATGCTGTGACAGTTTGACATGAATTAGTCATGATGAGTGTAGCAGGGTATGTGAAGAAGGTGAAAGTGAATCAGAGCCTTCCTCTTTGCATCTGGAGCCCACTGTGAGAGACAAAATGCTCTGAAGACCTATCATGTACAAACATGACGTATATTGATTCTGACATGTATAAACCCATTTGTGCACACACACACACACACAAACCATATAATGTGCCAACTCTTCTGTAAATACTGTAAACAGGTAGTCTGTCAACCTGAGACCTAAATTGAATTCATATACTGCCTCCAGCTGAACTAGATCGCATACTGCTAAAATCAATCAGTTTCTTGCAAAAGTTAATGAAACATATGACAACGCAAGAGTTCAATCAATGAAGGTGTTAAAACAGGTTGTCCATATTTCAACAATCTCCTGTAGACAGAAGAGACAGTAATGCAACTCACAGTATACTGATGGAAAACTAGATTTTCTGGGGTGATAAACTATAGGCTGTGATAAGTTGTCAATTAGTTTCAAGCCCAATGGCCAGAAATAAAGCTTGTGCAGTGAAGTAATGCAAATTGTCATTCACACCAAAGGTTATTAGATGCACTCTAACCTAACAAGGTCCATCTGGATCAATGCCTAATCAGGTCACCTTTACAGAGAACTTACTTCCGAGCTGCAAAATAAAGACTCTGCTGAGTCACTTTCCTGTTTGTTCTGTAGTACTTTGAATGTGGAGAGAGTAGGCATGACCCCTATGCCTTCCAGTGGCCAACAACTTCATCAAGACCTTCTGCAGGAGTGGTAGAATATCACACAGCAGCAGGTTCATGTGTTTCTACATTATTCAGAAATATTTACTCACTAAGCTAGCCCTGCAGTCAAAGCCTTTAAAATGAGAAAGTTGCCTAAATTAGCAATTGTAATTGAATCTCATATTTCTGTTTGTTAAATCAGATATAAACAAACTGTGTAGGCTATTTAGCTCCTTTTGAAATAACCTGAATCATTTGTAATTGTGTTAATACTGGATTGTGTTTGCGCTGAACTGTAAACGCGGAGATATCGCAGCTGTCAGAGTCGTAATAACAACTGGCAGGCTGTTTTTTACGGTGGCCCATAGGTCTCAGGCCAAATACAAAAGCCACAACACGAACACAAACGCTACAACATGAACACAAAAGCCACAACACGATTACCAAAGCCACAACACAAATACAAAAGCCACAACACAATTACAAAAGCCACAACACGAACACAAACGCCACAACACAATTAGAAAAGCCACAACACGAACACAAAAGCCCCAACACAAATACAAACGCCACAAAACAATTACAGAAGTCACAACATGAACACAAAAGTCACAACACGAATACAAAAGCCACAACACAAATACAAACGCCACAACAAGAACACAAAAGCCCCAACACAAATACAAACGCCACAACACAATTACAGAAGCCACAACACGAACACAAAAGTCACAACACAAACACAAAAGCCACAACACAAATCCAAACGCCACAACAAAATTACAGAAGCCACAACACGAACACAAAAGCCACAACACAAATTCAAAAACCGCAACGGAAATACAAACGCTACAACACGATTACAAAAACCACAACACAAATACAAACGCCACAGCACAATTACAAAAGCCACAACACGAACACAAAAGCCACAACACGATTACAAAAGCCACAACACAAATAAAAACGCCACAACAAAATTACAAAAGCCACAACACGAACACAAAAGCCACAACACAAATACAAACGCCACAACAAAATTACAGAAGCCACAACACAAACACAAAAGCCAAAATACAAATTCAAAAACCTCAACGGAAATACAAACGCTACAACACGATTAAAAAAGCCACAACACAATTACAAAAGCCACAACACGAACACAAACGCCACAACACGAACACAAAAGCCACAACACAAATACAAACGCCACAACACAATTACAAAAGCCACAACACGAACACAAACGCCACAACACAATTAGAAAAGCCACAACACGAACACAAAAGCCCCAACACAAATACAAAAGCCACAACACAATTACAAAAGCCACAACCTACAAAAGCCACAACGGCCACAACACAATACAAACGCTACAACACGATTACAAAAGCCACAACACAATTACAAAAGCCACAACACGAACACAAACGCCACAACACAAATACAAAAGCCACAACACAAATACAAAAGCCACAACACAATTACAAAAGCCACAACACGAACACAAACGCCACAACACAATTAGAAAAGCCACAACACGAACACAAAAGCCCCAACACAAATACAAAAGCCACAACACAATTACAAAAGCCACAACACGAACACAAACGCCACAACACAATTAGAAAAGCCACAACACGAACACAAAAGCCCCAACACAAATACAAACGCCACAACAAAATTACAGAAGCCACAACACGAACACATAAGCCACAACACGAACACAAAAGCCACAACACAAACATAAAAGCCACAACACAAATACAAAAACCGCAACAGAAATACAAACGCTACAACACGATTACAAGAACCACAACACAATTACAAAAGCCACAACACGAACACAAAAGCCACAACACAATTTCAAAAACCACAACGTAAATACAAAAGCCACAACACGAATACAAAAACCACAACACAAATACCAACGCCACAACGGAAATACAAACGCCACAACACAAATACAAAAAGCCACAACAGAAGTGAACCACAACGGAAGTTGACAACGAAAGAGACGCTTAGTAATAGTGGATTACTTTCCATGGAACATAGCTACACAGTAGTACATCGGCAGTGTAGCTGTCCCACATTCAGGAGGTCCGGGTTCAAATTGTAGAAAGAACGTTCTTCTTCAGGTGACTTTTTCCGCATAATAGTGTCTGCCAAATTAGTAATTGTAGGCCTACGTGGAAGAAGAACTTCTTACCCGTTTGATAAATAAGTAATACTTTGTTCTGGTCAAATAATATACAGCAGGATATTTGTGTGATTTAAACAGCTATCTATGCAGATTAGCTTAAAAAATAGACTCAAAATGTGCTAAACAAAAAGCAAGGAGTCTCAGGTTACCACGGAGATGACTTTATACTTATACAAAGGGGTGCGGAGGGTGCTGCAGCACCCCCTATTCATAGTTTTTACGTGACGAAAAACGCTCCCTTGGAGGGCAAAAAAGACATTATTTTCCACTGTCAGGAAGCAAGTGATACACTGTTACTATGATTTTTTTACTTTTGCATTGCCAAAATGCTGGATGGTAGTTGTACTTTCTGATGCACAAATCGAGGAAGAGACAAGCCTGAGCTGTGTTAGGTGAGGGATTCCCCACAAGATAAACGTAAACATTACCGCAGTCGAGCGGCAGCAGGGACAGGGAAAAGGGCAGCGGGTGCTGTAACATGGATCGGAAGTGCCCAACACTTTGTGGTTTGTGTTCATATCTTTCTTTTTCTTAAGTTGAGAGGTGATCCAAATAAATGTAACAGCTTTTGCAAAATGTAAGGGGGAGTCGCGGCGTGAGCCGTTGTGTTGGTCTGTTGTTTTTGCCCTCCGTCACGTGACTGAAAACTATGAATTGACAGGGAGGAACACTTCTAACTATTGTTACAATATGACAACATAAAATACACCAGGTTAGTGCTGAATGCAAATGATGCTCTTTATGTTATACAGCCTAATAATTTGACGTCAGCAGCACTGTTTTTGTCACGATTAAATGAGCTACATTGGTGTGATGCGCGAATTGGTTCTGACAATATCTGAATAACCATGTAAGCACAAATCATCCACCCACACTCAGCCCAACTAATTATTTTCTCAGATTTATCCCACCTCTAACGGTCCTTTTAACTTTCCAGGTGATTTCTTTATTGTGTTGATGTATGAGTGTTTTTGTTTAACTGTTTACTTTCATGATTAGAAAGGCGTCTGTCAGTCATTTTAAACGTTTCCATCTGCGCTGTAATGTCACAGCAAATAGGCTATCCTGGGACATGAAGCTAATCTGCACAGATAGCTGTTTAATTCACACAAATATCCTGTTGTATATTATTTGACCAGAACAAAGTATTACTTATTTATCAAACGGGTAAGAAGTTCTTCTTCCATGTAGGCATACATTTACTAATTTGGCAGACAGTATTATGCGGAAAGAAGTCACCTGAAAAAGAATGTTCATTCTATAATTTGAACCTGGACCTCCTGAATGTGGGACAGCTACACTGCCGATGTACTACTGTGTAGTTGTGTTCCATGGAGAGTAATCCACTGTTACTAAGCATCTGTTTCGTTGTCAACTTCCATTGTGGTTCACTTCCATTGTGGTTTTTGTATTCGTGTTGTGGCTTTTGTAATCATGTTGTGGCGTTTGTATTTCCGTTGTGGTTTTTGAATTTGTTTTGTGGCTTTTGTGTTTGTGTTGTGGCTTTTGTAATTGTGTTGTGGTGTTTGTATTTGTGTTGTGGCTTTTGTAATTTTGTTGTGGCGTTTGTATTTGTGTTGTGGCTTTTGTAATCGTGTTGTGGCTTTTGTGTTTGTGTTGTGGCTTTTGTGTTTGTGTTGTGGCTTTTGTAATTGTGTTGTGGTGTTTGTATTTGTGTTGTGGCTTTTGTAATTGTGTTGTGGCGTTTGTATTTGTGTTGTGGCTTTTGTAATCGTGTTGTGGCTTTTGTGTTTGTATTGTGGCGTTTGTATTTGTGTTGTGGGATTTGTGTTCGTGTTGTGGTTTTTGTATTAGGCCTGAAACCTATGGGCCACCGTAGTTTTTCCCTCTCAGATGGTAATTTCACAGTCAGTACAATATGGCTTTAATGCCACACATAGTTTGTGCTAGAAGTGTCAACAAGTAATAGCTGTAGGTAGTGGTCAAAAATACTGCAGGATGTTTTTAATGTTTTGTTAGTGTTGTTTTTGTTTCCATCATTGTTGTACTGTTTCATTTCTTTTGACCACACTTTGCTCCTTTTTCCATTATGTTGCCATTGGTTTAACAACAAACTGTTGAAAGCATACATTTGCCACCTTACCAGGCAACTAACAAAACACAATGAGTCATACAATGATTCACAATGATACAATGCCAAACAATGCACCTTTGACTTATATGCTCTGCCTGCAGTGCTCATATACTCTGCCTGCAATGCAGTGCACTTTCATATCAGCATAGAGAAGGCACCAGTTAATCCACAGGGTTATGATAGTGAAAGTCCTTCTTTATCCACCTTAAGATGATCCTGCTTTTGCAGTCCTGCGCAGCCCAGATATCAGTCAAGAGCCGATGAGAGAAAAAGTACACGAGTATGCGTAGAATGTACATCCTGAGGTCTGCAAAGGGCCATGATGGCTCTCCCACTAACAGTGTACGGTTGTTCCACCTTTGTGATCACCGAGGGACACCGCAGAGGAGGACCCAGGTTGCTGCACTGACAGCAGTACAAACACATATTGATGGGGAAGTTTAACAGTGTAGCTGCAGGAGAGACAGGAAGAAGCTGTTTCTAGCCTCTCTATTGTGTGACTACACTTAATAAGGAGGGCAGTGGTAAGAAAAATAGTCTGTGTGTGTAATAGTTGTGTAATGCATAATTTAAAGTTACCCTGTGGAGTTTTTGACCGCTAGTAATGCTATGGAGCAATGTTTTCACAAGTGGGTTCTTTTTTGTATTGTACACATGCATGAGGACGCAAAACACACTCTTGTGCTATTCCGTTGATCGTCGGTTGTCTGCGGTAATGCACAAAGCAACATAGAAATGCGTCAAAGTCAAGGAAGAAGTTAAGTGCAATCAGGTAAACAGGGGTGTAAACAATAGATGTTATGAAAAACTCCAAAAGCATTTTATGAGGAAGGAAATGCAGTTAACATGTTAGGTATCAAGGATACATACAAGGTATTTAGAAAAACTGAATATTTACAGAATATCTTTAATCCTGTGTTAATTTTTGGACCTGATGTTGATTTAGCTTTCGTCTTTTGATGGAAATTTAGTGAATAAAGTAGTAAAATTTTGTTGGTTCTCATCTACTTTTTGTCAACAAAAAGACATCTTACTCACGTTTTCATCAGAGACATTTTTGTCCAACTTTTGTAAGGCATTGTTGATTTAATCCTGGAACTTTCTTTCAGATAGCAACATGAAGAACAGCCACAACATCAACATTGGCTGCATTTGATAATGTTACATCATCTTATCTTTTTATAATTGTCAGCGTGCTGCTCATATGTTTTCATAGTTTGCCCCAGCTGGTTTTTTGCTGCCTCATGTCTAAATCTAAGTGGATTGTAGTTGGATTTAGTCCATTGATGTATTTATTTCAGGAACTGGTAACAGATCATTACTGAATGTTAGATGCTTGTTGTTAACGGCAGTGTAACAAGCAGCTAAATCTACTTCTTAACAAGAGATATTTTTGGGCAGCAGATGATTGACTGTTTTATTCATCAGGAGCTAGACTACATTGTGCAATTCCGCTTCTGCATACAGGTTATTGAATAAGACTTTTTTTGATTAAAACAATAATCAGTTCATTTGTCCATTTGTTCTTCTTTTACATTTATATTTGTTGATGAAAAAAAACTAATTTTGTCATAGTTCTGGTATTTAAAGGTTACTTTTTGTTTCGTTTCATTCTCATTTTCATTGTGAAAACATCAACAAATATTTTTTGTCATAGATTTTGTTGAAATGAACACTGCTCTGATCTATGAGTGTTCAAAAACTGTGCCTTTGCAGGACATGATTTTCTAATGTGTAATAAAACCCATCAGCCACTAGAGTCAGAAAATAAAAGAGAAAGTATCAAAGAGGAAGCACTGCTGCTTTATACCATTTGAAATATCAAATTTCTGAAATTCAGATTTACACAGACTGTGCTCAGTGTGAATTTTACCTCCAGTGCTGCCATTCAGAGTTCACTTCCACAGTGCATTGATCCTGAACTATGTCTTGGAAAATAGCCAATGCCCAGGGAGCAAGAAGAAAACTGTTGAGTAGTGGTTCGACCCGAGATGTCCCCCCTCTTTAAAGAAGTGCTGACATAATCTGCATCTCTTGACTTCTATGGCTCTCATAAATTCAAATACACGGTTGGTTAAAACACATGAATGAGAATAACAACTCAGGTGGAATACAAATAGTGAGGCTTTACAACCAAATCATGAAGCAGTTTTCGGGGAAGCAGAACACTTGAGTGTGGACATCTCTCTTGCTATCTCTTCCTTTCTCTCTCTTTCTGTCTCTATCTCTGGCTGCAGCATAAGGCTAGCTACAGGGAAATTACCCATGAATGAAACAACTGTTGACACAAAGAGAATAATTTTTTTGCCCTTGCTCCACTGTACGGGCAGTGGATTATGAAATCCTGTGATGCATTCTCAGTCCTGAGGCCTCGGTAAACATTAGCTGACACATGGGGGAAAGGAATCCCCATAGCCTCAGGGCCAGATTGCCTCCTGCCAAAATAAGCAGAACCACCCCACTACATTGTAAGAGAGATAATGAAGCTAGTAGGTGCCAAAAAGAGCAATTATCTTAAATATTCAGGTATTAAGGATCTCAGCATGCCTTGAGGACTAATGCAATAAAAGAGGAACTGAAGGAACATGTGGCTGAAATAGAAATAGAAATAATTTTTGAATGTAACCTTTGTGTATTAATATATGTAGCCTTTACACCAAAGAAGACAGCATCGGCCGTTTGTTAGCATGCTAACAAGCTAGCCCCAGAACGTCCTGTTTCATAATACCACCTTGGACTTTGGCAATAGTCCGATAGTATAGATATCAAGCCTCCCCTGTAGTTTCAGCTGGGAGATTTGAGCAAGCGAGCAAGTTTGCTACGTTACACAAGCTCTTTTAGCTTTTAGCTTCATTCACAGTTAGACACTGCCTTCCTGATACTCCTATGTTCTCTCACTCTTCTCCCGTTTGACGCCTCTCCTGAATCCCCCATGTCTTCGTCGTCCCTGGAGTCCTGGATGGAGCCGCTGTATTTCAACTCAGTACTGTATTCGCAGTCGTTGAAATGGCCAACGTCAGTCTCGGAGGCTGTGTTTGGCCCCGGTCCAGTCGCGTTGACTGGCAGGCTACTGAGGCCAGTTCCGTTGCCCACTCGCCAAGCTCCAGTTCTGGTGCCCAGTTTGGACTGAGTCAGCTAATAGGACCAGTTAGTTGCAGGGTTAACTGAGCTAACTAGCTCTGCGGCAGTTAGCAGCGGTAATGACCTCATTTGTAATATGCTGCCACCTTTTGTTTTTTATTGGACAGGTGGAGAGTAGTCTCAATTTAAACCATGATTTTTTCCTAACCTTAAACAGGTTATTGTTTTAATCTTAACTATGATCTTTTCCTAAAATTAAACCAGTAGTTGACAGCTCAAAAAACAATTGACACACATATGAATAGTTAAATAATAATAATAATAATGAATTACATTTATATAGTGCTTTATCATACATATTCAAACTTCACAGTGAAGTTGGGGGGACTCACCTCAACCACCTCCAATGTGTAGCACCCACCTGGGTGATGCACGGCAGCCATTTAGCGCCAGAACGCTCACCACACATCAGCTTGAGGTACAGAGGGAGGGAAACATAGAGCCAATTACTATGGGGGATGATTAGATGGCCAGATGATGAAAGCCAGGTAGGGAATTTTGCCATGGCGCCGGGGAACCCCCTACTCTTTGCGATATGTGCCATATGTGATCTTAAATGACCACAATGAGTAAGGACCTCGGTTTAACGTCTCATCCGAAGGACGGCAACTCCTACAGCGCAATGTCCCCATCACTGCACTGGGGCATTGGGATCTTATTATTAGGACCAGAGGGAAGTCTGTCCCCTACTGGCCCACCAACACCACTTCCAGCAGCAACTTAGTTTTGCCTGGAGGTCTCCCATCCTGGTACTGGCCAAGCCCAAACCTGCTTAGTTTCGGTCAATCAGCAGTAGCAGGGTATGGCTGCTGGTATGGTAATAATAATATTAATAATAATATGCACTTTGAAGGGCACTAACAAATATTATCACCCTGATGATAGGATCAGAAAACCTTCATATGGGTGTTAGTGTGAAGCTGGTTATGCAGGTTCAACTCTTTATTGCATATATAATGGATAAAAACTCAACTGAGTATCTACATATGTAATACCAGAAACTTGTTTTCACTTCAGTTCAAATGCATGCTGAGAGCAGTCTGTGTACGTACATGCAAAACTAGTAAAAGGTAGTGAAAACAGTCTACAGCTGAGCATGACCCGATTAGAACACAAAATGTAACACCAAGACAGCATGCTGTTACAATATTTGGTTGTTTTTTTTTGTTTTTTTTATCTCTGTACAGCACTTTGTGCAACTTCATGATTGCTGTTAAAGTGCTCTATAAATAAATTTTGAATGATTGATTGAATATATAGGAAGCATGTACCATGCTGCCAAGACATTATTAATCCTCAGATCCACACACTGTAGCACATTGTTCAGTACAGTATCACATCTCAAAAGAGCCCTGACCTTAGCACATAACTGGCAACAGTAACCCAGTGCACAGCTGACTAACACTGAATCAATAGTTATAATTAAAATGGATGTAAAGGCCATTGTATACATTAATTAAATTGTTTAATTAATGCGTAAGTAAAAGACAGTTTTTTTGATTTTGTTTACTTTCAAATCAGTTTCAATTTTAATGTTTTTTCTGACATGTAGAAAGTGCAGTTTGCTGTAAGATCTGCCCCTTTGCACCCCCAGTAAGATGTCAGTGTGCTCCATCATCTTAGCTGAGCATGAAAAAAAGTGTAGATTTAATCTTCAAATATGTTTTAATTTGTATTTTGAAATGTGACCACTAAATGTACCTAAGCTTAGAGCCCAGTTTTTCCTGCGTGCATGCCGCAACTGTCACCATCTGCCCTGAACACTCGCTTGGGTGCTGAAACGCTGATTTACTTGATATACAGTAACTAATGTAAACCTACATCCTGTCAGCAGCAGAAGCAATATGTTGTTGTATTCAATTTATGGTTAAAATGCATTAGATCAAAATAAACCTACTGTACCTTTAAGGACTTCGTGTTTCCTGCAGGGGAGCTTCAATGTGTGTCAGTTTGTCACCATTCCTAATGCCCACAGATAGTGAAGAAAAGCATCAGAAGGCAAACCAGACTCCTCTCTCCGGCCTGGGCTTGGTTCCATTGGGCTCGGGTAAAGATTAAAAACTCTAATGTGTTTATTTTAAAATGTTAAGGACCTCCAACTCTCCATGGATCAAAAATCAGTGTGTGATGTTAAAATACAATCTGCTTACGCCAGACCACTTCTTACCGCATGCACAATTAGTGTATACTAAACAGCATGATATGCCTTTCATGTGCCATTTCCTTAATCCCACATTGCACAGAGGGATATGAGTCTCCCAAGGAAATCAATCCTCCTGTATCCCTGCGTTTTCTCTTAGTCAGATATCTGCAAAAGGAACTGTCACCTTCCTGTAGCACCTTACACCACCTTTAACGCCAAAGGCTTTGAAGACAGCTAATTTCCATACTAATTTCTTTCTTTTCTCCCTCCCCTCACCGTAATTCCAGACCAGGCACAAGGCGAGAAGACATGTGTCGCTTGATCTAATGGCAGAGGGCTAATTGCATTCTGGGATACATGCCTGGAATTCAGAATGTTCAACAAAAAAGCATGTTGTGCAAGCAGACCACATACAACATCGGGACAATTAATAACCCTCCTTCTGGGGAGAAAATGTGGACTGTCCAGCCTCCCAGAAGACTGCACTGCTGCCTTTATTGATATCTGTGGCCAGATAGAGACAGACCTGCCATCCCTGGGCAGCGTGACTCCACTGAGGCTCCACTGTGACTGGACTGTTATGAGGCCAACTTAGCCAGCCTGCTCCAATCATAAGAGCACAAACAAGCCCCTAACCACACTGAATGCTAAGCCAGATCAGTCTCGGGGGTGGTTTGTCAGGTTTTGCAGGGATAACATAGCATGAGATTATTTTTTCTCTCTCTGTCTCTCTCTCACTCACTTTTGCCGTCTCTCTACCTCTATTTCTATCTCTGTGTCTGTTATTTTGAATTCGCATCTCTCTGAGGAGGAGAATGCCTTTTCGACACATACTGACACGCACACACACTCACATCCATACGTAGTGGCATAGACACAAATATGCATGTGTGCTTACACCCACACATACTCTCACCTCCTATCTCCCCTCGACATAAGCAGCCAAAGTGTTCAAGGTCTCCATTTATATGGTTCAGATGTGGTTCAGCAGTGAAATTAGGATGAGGTGTTGACAGGCTAATGTTGAAATAACAAGACCTACTAATTTGTGGTGAGTCTTATGGAGCCTGTGCCATCAAACGTTGCTGGAACCCAGTATTAAGGTGATGAAGTGTAACATTTTAAACTGGCACAATCATAGGGCAAAGTCCTCATTACCATGAAGACACTGGTGGCACATTATGAAAAGCAATAAACAAGACCCCCTCATGCTACTGCATCTATCATACAGACAACATATGGGTGCCCGCAGGAGTGGTAGTGCTTACCCGCCTGGGGTTTGCTAACAACACTGTCATGGTCAGTGCAAAAGGAAATGTCATTTCCTTAACAAAACCAGATTTTTCACCAGCAGGAAGTTTGAGTGAGACTATAATTGTTAAGTGGTATCAGTAAGGTGTATGCCTTAAGTGAAAATATGCACTACTTCTTTGCTAGGTGTGTTTGGGAGAGAGAGAAAGAGGCAATGGCAGGCAAAGTGGATGGGTGCTGTGTGTGCTTTGTGGAGGGAGGTTATCCTCTGTGAATATAAACTCGTTGTTTCATTTTAAAGCACACAGCCTGGTCAGGCTAGTCAGGATTTGGAGTATTACCACTGCTAAATCAGCGACAGCCGCTCAAAAAAAAATTGGATATTAGATTAGACAGACAGATTAGAGAGTGAATAAAAACCCTAACAATATGTTTTCCTCTTGGATCCCCAGGTTATGAATACAGAGATCAACAAACACATTTATTTAAAACTGACATATGTCACCAACTTCAAAAAAAAAAAAAAGCTAAGCATGGCCAAGCATGCACCAATCCAAAAGATTTAGAGAGGTAGTGACCATGATGTCTCCGTTCACTGCTTCACTCTGAGGGGGGTGAAAGTGGTACACAGCCGCACTAATTTGTCTTGACGAGAAAACAGCTGTAAACACCCCCAGGGGAGGGGGCAATGAGATAAGCACCATGTTGTGGAGATGGTATCAGATGGCAACAATGTCCCACCCAGGCACCATACTACATTTTCAGGTGTTCTATCCACCATGTTGTGCCTATTAATCAGAGTTGACATTGAATAAACACAGCAACACAAAGCTAATTGACCGTATGCCTGGTGAACAGAAACTTCTGTGTTCACAGTTTCTGTCTGTCCATTCAGAACCTTGGGTTTGTGTGGCTTTTGTGTTTTTATGTTTTATTTTTTGCTTCTTTAATGCCCAGGCCTCATAACAAAGGCAACTGATTTTGTTCACTGGTGAAATTAGAAAAAAATGAAATATCTGGCATGGTATTGTGCCTGATTGCACCCATTGTGTTTCATGCTATGGAAATGGGAAAAGAATGTTTAACACAGTGGTTTAAACAGTCAAGCTTTCAGAAACAGGCAGCTCCCATTTCTGCAATAAATAGAGTAGACTTGGTCCGAAACACCCTGACTCAAAAAATGTGTTTACCGGCGTGCCTAAAGCATTCAGAACTGCTGTTCAATGTTCGATTTCCCAATTCAGAAATGTTTAAAAGACTGCTGTTCAGAGGTCAGTCCTTTTCAGGGGGAAATGAAATGCGTTGATTTCTTGAGAAATATTACTGTTACTGTAAATGGCATGGCCTGGTTCCAAATGATCTGTGAAGCATGTCCTCTCTTTAAAACAGAGCCCCTGCAGTCAGAGGAGAGAATTTCTAAATCAAATTACACAAGTAGCATTTAAAATAACATACAATAAATTGAATTGCTAATGTTCAAAAACTATCAATCCACTTTGAAGAGAGTACTTTAACAAATAGCCATTTAGGGTTTAAATTGCTATTTATCATACAGACATTCAAAGAGAAACAGTGAGAGCAGATTTGGCTTTAAACATGAGAGGACTGTACACAAAGTCTGTTAATTGCCATCTAACAGCATAAATAGCTAAAGCAATTATGCACAAATAGAACAAGCTTCTCTTAAACATGTTTCATTTCAGAAGCAAATGGGTCATTGGGTTACTAATTATTAATTGTTTAAACATCAACAAACTGAATACTAAATCAATGCAGCTCTTGATGATCAGGAGCCCCACCAACCATGCAACTACAAACAGCCACATTCAACAATTCCTTCATTCATTTGCATCTGTATGCATCAAGGGCCACATCCATTCTAATACAGGACCATCTGCATCCACTTCCTGCTTGTATCAGGCCAGGCGAAAGCAGTAATTCCAGTGAACCTGAGGGAAGCTAATTCCGGAAAACCTTCGACATTTCACTAGAACACATCAAATCAAATTTGCAAACATCAAAAGCAGCTCTTGTGCTGGCTAAAGAGGACACATTTGTGCCCAACAAGTGCGTCACCAGGAGCCACGAGAAAAGAAAGTTTTGTTCTATGGTAACTCTCCAGTACATAATAGAGGAAAGCACAGCGCCCAGAATAGGTACAAACACAAATACTTCCACTTTATTTCCACTCAGTGACTCACAGAAACGTGACAGGGAGGAAAACAAATGGTATTGAGTGGTATTTACACTGATTGAATGACACAAAGCCAAGCTGTACCCACTGTACTCTTTCTTCCGTAACTCAACCATGATGGAGGTCCCAAGCCAGTGCTTTGGGGAAATTAGGATTAAAAACAGGATTAAATTAAAAGTAGCAACAACCAACAGCACAACAAAAAAATAGTTGTTGAAGAGCAGGGAAAAAAGCCCATTTTGCTGCTAAATTGTACTTGTAGCCAAGTTGGTGAGCCCAGGGGACTTTGTGAACCCTTAGATGGATGGTGAGAGTTGATACTAATTGATGTATCATGGGCAGGCACAGTGTGGAATGGAGTGGAGGGCGTATCGTCATTGACGAGAGGCTCATAGATTAAGCCTGTCAGTTCCCCTTCCTTTTTATGCCTCTGGCAAATGGTGCTCAGGAGGAATCAATTTTTTGAGAAGTTGTACGGATGAGGACCATAATAATAACGTCATCTTCAGCCCCAGCCAAAATAAGCGTGGCCATCTTGCCCATTTAGAATCAATGCGCCACTGTCTGTCTCTGCTGTTTTGTGCTAGCTTCTGTAAGTCCATGTCTGTGCATGGGCTGAGTTCCAGTGCCGGGCAGGACATAGGGGTGATAATGCCAGCATCTGTCAGAGGAGCTTAGATATTCCTTTCCAAGCAAGCAGCAGGGACAGACTACAGACGTGTGCCATTCCTTGGCAGCAGAGAAAAAAATGATATGAAATAAAATCAGTCATTCTCTGTGTACTTTCAACTGCACTGGTTCAAGCTTTCCACCACAAACGCTTCAAATATGCTCAAAACCAGTGCAAGGTTGTGAAATTCCAGTGCACTTAAATAGCCTAGTTCTGCCTCCTGTCTTCAAGTTTAAGAATAATCTGCTGCATAGCCTTAAAGCACACACAGTACAGTGCTACAAATATAGTAGGAAATACATTTAGATATTCATAGTAAATAAAGAAATGTCACATTATGGTTCTAAGATTTATGTCTTTAACTCTTACTTCCTTCCCTAGGTATTTACCCCATTGATGTGATATGTACTGTGAGCTCTTACTAGTATTTATTGCTGCTCTTACTAGTATGTATTGTCAGTTGTAGATCTGTAGTTGATGCTCTGCTGATGCTTGTATGTTGTTCCTCAAATGTAAGTCGCTTTGGATAAAAGCGCCAAATGATTAAATGTAAATGTCAATGCAATTAACTGTGTTTGGGAATTTTCAACAACAATGGGAGGTAGCAAATAAAAATGGCTAAACTCATCGAACCTTAGTAACAACTTTAAAGAAGCTTTAAAAAATGTTTCTGTGATTTTGACAGCATTATTGTGTAAGTGTTAAAAAGTGTACTGACAAGTCTGATGAATGTGAACATTATGAATGAACATTAATTATCACTTTCACATCATGACTTGATGAAGTGTTGACTTTTTAGGTAAATATTGAATTCTGGGAGGGGGTGTAGCTAGGCCTATGCTGATAAATAAAATGTACAATGTTGAGAAATAGAAATCAGGCCAGAGCATTAAGTGTGGCCAGTTACACACTCCTGAGCTTGAATGACTGACAGTGAATCAGTAGACATGTATTACCTTCTCACAATCAGTCCCTTTCTTTCTTTCGCAAACCGAAACAATGAAAACAAACACTGATGCTAAACAGTCAATGCACCACTCACAAAAGAAAATTTAAGGATTTTAACTGGTGGTAAAATCTGTAAAGGACACAAAGGAACGTCAACAGCAGGAAGTATACTGAGGTAGATCGTAGCTCATAAATGAAATATGCCACCACTCTCTGAGAGAAAGAAATACACTGTGGCTAAATTACTGCGCCATAGTTTATGATCAACCCTGCTGCTCGAGGCAGGGCTGTTGCCTTTTTTTCACACTGCATTCAACTGCAGGGATAAGAACATCTGCAACATTTTTAAACCTCTTAGCCCTCATCAGCCACTGCAGCACTCCAAATTGGACCAAACCTTGCAGGCCAAGGATGTTTAACCCTAACACTGTAGGGTTAACAGAAGTCTCAACTCAGCCCTTGTAACATGAACGTTGTGACATAGTCTCCCGAACATTCACAGACATAATGTAACAATAAAAGCAAATTTTATTTTGTACTGATCAGTACTTTAATTGACATTGTGACCAGTGAGAACTTGTACCTGTTCAGCTTACTGTCAAGCAGGCAATGCAAGCCTCTGTAACATCATTTCAGACTGAAATACCAAATCTACTATGCACTATGTTGTACATGCAGCCATCAGAAAGCCCAGAGGAAAAGAAAGTCCCCTGCCACCGCCTATGGTTGTTTAACTCGCCGACATTAAGAATTTAGGAGCTTAAAGATTCTTCTGGCACTCTCCTTATGCGCCTGCAACATGTCTCGAAAAGTGTTATGGAAGAGCAAACAAGTTGCTTTGTTGGTACTTGCTTGTTTGTCAAGATGCAACTGCATTATGCAAGAGAAGATAAAATATTTTCACTTCAAGAATATCACATCCGAGGCATTTAACAGTGATTCTTTTAGGCGATAGTGTGGCCTCATCTTTGTATTTTACAACATTATTATTCAGAGAAGGCGGTGAGAGATTCTAAATGTTTAAGGAGAATTATTTCCTTTGTTCTTGTAACCTGTAAGACATAGTAACTAGTCTTCATATACATATATTCTGAATTATTTAAAAAGCTTTATGTCAGCAATGTCCATACCCTAAAATAGGCCCAGTGAAGCTGCTAATAAAGAGTGTTCATTAGACTGACAGTGTTTTAAGTTTTTGTAATAAATAAAACAGAAATAAATATGGTAACTGATATGAGCACATTACACAACAATGACCTTAGTCTCCTTCTTATACACAGTTCAATCACTCTTTATTGATTAACAATGATTAGATATGGCTCAGAACTAATTCATCTCTTGGACAGCATATTAATTGTGGTCAAACTGCCGACTTCTCTTCCGATATAAGAGGAAATTGATTTGCCAGTGTATTTCACTGTTATTCTTGTGGCACGCTCTTGTTTTTCGTTGGGGTGAAACAGTCTGGGGGTGAAATGGACGGGCTGGAATCACAGAATCGAGCAGAGGCTGCGGACGC
Organism: Micropterus salmoides; assembly: GCF_014851395.1. NCBI lineage: Eukaryota > Metazoa > Chordata > Actinopteri > Centrarchiformes > Centrarchidae > Micropterus > Micropterus salmoides. Next base: position 23,991,718 of record NW_024044237.1, read on the forward strand.
TAGGTGTCACCCTTGTGACTTTGAAATCGGCCTGCCCTCCACAGGATGTGATGGCGGCTGAGTGCGCTGGTGAGAAGCAGACAGGCTGGCTGCACGGGAGGAGGGTGTGTGTGTGTGTGTGTGTGTGTGTGTGTGTGTGTGTGTGTGTGTGTGTGTGTGTGTGTGTGTGTGTGTGTGTGTGTGTGGGACCGGCTGTGTACGGGTGGGTGATGAGAGTCTGCAATATGTGCAGCCAGGGCTACTTGAGGAACTTTATATTTACCCCTTTTAGTGACAGAGTAGTTTTCATACTTCTGCCGTGGCTGATGCGTGTCTGACGTGAATTGTTCACATCATAAGGAACCTCAATATGATGTCGACCTAAGTTACACGGAGACAAGGGAGAAGGGGCACACTGGATAATAGCTAATAATTGATTTGTTGTTCCTTTTCTTATGATGATTAGCGACAAACTTGAGGTCATAGTCCACCCACCTCATTATTAACCTTTATAAATATGGACTTTGCAGCTGACATACACAAACGATTTAATTACAGTGAAGGTAATGTATTGTTTTTCAACGGATGAAGCTATTTTCTCTATTATTATACTCACTCCGTCATAGGCTGACGTCTACTGGTGACGTGTCATCCAAAGGTATTTCATCGGGTATTGAGCTGTTAGGTAGGTATGAAACATTCTATGAACTCAAACCAATTTTTGACCAGCACGTGGTCTTGACAATTTAAAGAATATATGATATTTAACTCTGTGTGTCCCAGCCGGTTTCGTGAAGTCTAATTGATGAGGGGCTCAAGGGCAATATTTAATCGGGAAACCTTTAGGATTTTTATTTTCCTGACGTCCAAGAAAAAACGTGTGGTATGATGTATTGATTTAGCCATGGTAATATTTCCTCCCAGCATGCCGCTTCATGGAAGCCATCATGCTTGTTCGTTATTGGAAATTGCCTCACCATGGTACCTGGTGTTGCATTAGTTCAGACACGTCAGGATATATGCTAAATGATGTAACATAATGTGTACAGTTGCAGCGGCTTTATAGATCAACAATGCACTTGACTTTTACAGTATGCAGTTGAAGGTAGCGGAACATGCCATTTGGTTCTACAGTGATGCTATCTGCTTTGGCACAGATGTTATCAAACTTTGACATGTCACTGTGGATCAAACAGATCCACAGATAAACATCCAGCACCCCCATTGACAAAAATCTGTGTTGTGAAATATGACTTGTTCAAAAATGCCCACTGGCGCCTTTACCAGAGGAGAAAACAAGGGCAAATCGGTGAAAAGTTATCCTTAGCCTTCCTCTGTTTCACTGCTGGGGAAGATTAGTCTGTTACTGTTTTTCTTTTTTTCCTGTAGCACCAGTGGAACCCTCTCAAAGACCCCCATGGGTCCCCAGACCCCACATTTAGGAAACGTCGCTCTGACGACCATCTAATTCGTAGCTTCGTGTTTCAACTTGTACGCTGTAATTGCCCGTTGAGTTGTCCATCTGCAGGGGAACAGGTAGTTGGCCGTGTTTCATTGCTGTACTTTGCCCCACCCACCAGCAGCTCCAGCCCTCCTGTGTAACCCCTGATTGGCTGAGGGGATTGCGGGTCCTGAGACTGAGCGCTCGGCTCGAAGCTGCGCGTCCGCCAGTGTGCACCAGTCAAGCGAGAGGAGCGCTCGTTGGAGTCAACTAGGCAGCCTACTGGCAGCGAGTGGCGAATTATTTTTTTTCTGCCTCAGCCAGGCTGGATATAGGCTACTGTGCTTCTACTTTGCTGCAGCCCAACATGAAATGCGTTTTGTACATACAGTAGGCTCTTGCATCGTTTCCTCCCACTGGCTTTTGGCTACATTTTCATCGGATTTTTTGCGTTGCATGGACTCATTGTCGGGATATGTGCAGCCTTTTCCAAGTGAGATACGAGGAAATTAATTAGTAAGAAAAAGCTTCAAGACTTGCAGACGGGATGAAAGACTAGATCTGCTGGAAATAAAAAAAGGTAATCGGGACTTCAGTGATGTGATGAGACACTCCTGCAATTGCACCCGTGTTCGTTAAGCAAAGATATCCGGACTTAAGCTGTTGAATAATTTTGTGACTGCAGATCGTTTTAGCTTTTTTGTCATCAGCTGAAAGCCTATAGCTGCCGACCGAAAAGGAAATTTTATCACTGCTTGTAAAATATCCCACAAAGCAAGATGTGTATCCAAAAGGCGACTTAAATATGTGCTGGCATCAGGGCGGAGAATTTAACACAGACTTTTGAACCCCATTACTTCTACACGGAAGATTAGAAAATTTGCGGACTTGCTCACAGGAATTTTCATTTTGTGTCTATGAAGTGCGAACATTTGTCCTCCTTTCAGTCCACTTTAAAATGGACAGTTCAACATATGAGTCACGTGTAAGAGTAGTTTACCACTTGATAAGAGCTGCACGGATTTACACGGCTAAATCACTGTTGTGAGAAGATTCAGCATGTTTTCACAGCTCTGTCTGCCCCAATGTTTCGTCCGCTGCAGTAGACCGGAGGATGTGCACTGCCTGAGAAGAGTAAAATAGGTTTAGGCACTTGTTACAATTATAGCTTTCACACCATGATATAATTTGCATACACAAGAGCTATTCGTCACCCAAACACTTTTCTGGACACTTTGAAATGATTCATTTGGAACATTTTCCCTGTTTTCTCTGACGTGCATTCTTGTGCGTAATAATCAAGGTCTTTAAGCAGAGAAAAACTCAACAGGTACAATGCAAACCAAGGAGATGGAATTAATACAATTCATTGCTCTGTTCGTCTTATTTTGGGTCGGGTCTGAGGCTGTCATCAACCTCAAGTATGGAATAAACGAGGAGATGAAGCCCGGGTCAGTGATTGGAAATGTGACAAAGGACGCACTAAAGCAAGGATTTCAGATTGCACCGCAGCCCCCGTACTTAAGGGTTATTTCCAATTCCGAACCACGATGGGTGGAACTCAGTCCAGCCGGAATCCTTACAACCCAAATGAAAATAGACCGGGATGTAGTTTGTCGACAGAATCCAAAGTGCATTATTTCCCTGGAAGTGATGTCAAACTCTATGGAGATCTGTGTCATCAAAGTTGAAATTGAGGATTTGAACGATAACGCACCCAGATTCCCAACGAGCCACATTGACATTGAAATTTCTGAAAATGCCTCCCCTGGTACCAGGTTTCCCCTAGAGGGGGCAAGCGACCCGGACTCGGGGATCTTTGGAGTGCAGTCATATTCTATCACTCCAAATGAGCTTTTTGGACTAGAAATAAAGACCAGAGGGGATGGTTCCAAAATTGCCGAGCTTGTTGTGCAAAAATCGTTAGACAGGGAGACCCAGTCCCACTATTCATATGAAATCAGCGCAGAAGATGGAGGAGACCCTCCTAAAATAGGCGCGGTCCAGTTAAATATCAAGGTAATTGATTCCAATGACAACAACCCTGTTTTTGACGAGCCTGTGTATACAGTTAATGTTATGGAGAATTCCCCCATCAATACATTAGTCATAGACTTGAATGCAACGGATCCTGACGAGGGCACTAATGGAGAGGTTGTGTACTCGTTCAACAGTTACGTCACCGAAAAAACGAGGGATGCCTTCAAAATTGACCCCAGAACCGGGATCATCACTGTCAACGGTGTTTTGGATTATGAAACAACGCAAATATACGAGATCGACGTCCAGGCCAAAGATTTAGGTCCCAACTCTATCCCAGCTCACTGCAAAGTCACAGTGAATGTGATGGACACGAACGATAACCCACCTGTCATAAGTTTACTCTCACTGAACACAGAGATGGTGGAAGTCAGTGAAAACGCGCAGCGTGGATATGTCATTGCTCTAGTGAGGGTGTCAGATAAGGATTCTGGGGCAAACGGCAAAGTGCAGTGCAGGCTGCAGGGCAATGTTCCGTTCAGACTTCAAGAGTATGAAAGCTTCTCCACTATACTTGTTGATGGCAGGCTGGACAGAGAGCAAAAGGACACATACAACTTGACTATCCAAGCGGAAGACAGTGGCATCCCTCCTTTACGCGCCACAAAATCTTTAGTAGTCAAAGTCACAGATGAAAATGATAACCCTCCCCACTTCGTTAAACCACACTATCAAGAGATGGTGATGGAGAACAATCTCCCTGGTTCATGTCTGCTAGCAGTATCAGCAGAAGACCCGGACCTGGGGATGAATGGCACAGTTTCTTACTCCATAGTCCCCGGTGAGATTAAGCACATGGATGTAAACACATATGTCAGTATAAACCCATCAGGCCGCATTTACTCCATGAGATCATTCGACCATGAATACACCAGGACTTTTGATTTCAAAGTTTTGGCCAGAGACAATGGCAATCCCTCTTTATCAAGTAACGCCACGGTGCGTATTGTTGTCTTGGATGTCAATGACAACACACCTGTAATGACAAACCCTCCACTGGTTAACGGCACAGCGGAGGTGTCCATCCCAAGAAACGCTGGGGTGGGTTACATGGTGACCCAAGTTAAAGCAGACGACTACGACGAGGGGGAGAATGGGCGGCTGACCTACACCATCTCAGAGGGCGACAGAGCTTTTTTTGAAATCGACCAGGTTAACGGAGAGGTGCGCTCCACTAGGATGTTTGGAGAAAATGCCAAATCCACCTACGAGATCACAGTGGTGGCGAGGGATCACGGTAAGCCCTCCCTGTCCGCCTCGGCCTACATCGTGGTGTACCTCTCCCCAGACCTGAACGCGCAGGAGCCTATTGGACCCGTCAACCTGTCCCTCATCTTCATCATCGCTCTGGGCTCCATCGCAGCCATCCTTTTTGTCACCATGATTTTTGTGGCGGTCAAGTGCAAGAGGGATAACAAGGAGATCCGGACATACAACTGCAGGTACTGACTAAATGCCGTGTGTGTGTGTGTGTGTGTGTGTGTGTGTGTGTGTGTGTGTTTGCGCGCGCGCCCGTGCGTGTGTCCGCAACCGTGCCTGAAGCTGTGAGTTGTCAGTGCATTGCTTTTGTTATGCAGCATGTAGAGGCCCGAATGTGAGTGCTGCAGAGTTTCCTTTTTCCACAGCTGAAACTGAGGTAAACGATAAACCCGGGTGCATTAAATCAGACACACTCTGGTGAGACCCACTGCTCCGTGTTAAGGAAACGCGATTGATTGATAGATTTAATCTATCCATTGCAGCCAATTGACTCATAAATATGACGATTCAACTGTCATGTTCAATTTGAGGGAATGTTGCCGGACAATTAACGCCCCACTGGTTCAATAGCAGTCCCAGACATTTATTACTTAACGTCCACCATGGCTGATTGGCTATTATCAGCTTAATCTAGTGTGATTATAGACAGTCCTCTAGGATCAGTCAGATGTACCTCTGATTTCTTCTGCACCAAGGAATATTTGGAACAACAACAAAATTAAATAAAACAAAAGTCTAAAATCTAAAAAGTGTATTTTGAAATCATGTAAGTCACATCACAGTCATTAACTATTTACCCAGTTTCCTGGAAAGGAGCAGATTATTATTTTCCGGACCTTGGATATTGAACATTCTGTTTTGTTCATCAATCTGATCATCAGCTCTGGCTTTGATTTCCCGGTGCCACATACCACTATAAATTTACATATAGATTGGATTTGAGAATTTAACCTGAAGCTATTATCATATTTTGCTCCAAACTAAATTTTGTTAATTTGACATTAGCTTAGGCCATTTTCAAGCATGTGGTCATGAAAACATATTCTAAAACTCCCCAAATATTGCTCTTGATTTTTTTCTCAATACACACTGATTAAGAATTGTGTTTTTTTTATTCTTATGTAATGTTTGGTTGAAATGATTCCCCCTTTTAAACATTTTGTGAATTGCAGAGCTTTGATTTTTAGAATACATTCTTGTTCTCTAGTAGCTCTACTTAAAAACCTGAGTACTGTACTTTCAATTGTGACCTAACCTTTACATTGTTGACAGGAAGAGTCCACATATCATCTCATCATAGTAGACATATAATAATAAAAACACGACTCTAAATATGTTTTGTTCAAGCCTGATTTGATATAGGATACTGTTGTGTTGATATCTTGATCACAACAGGTATTTTATGTAAAATCATATTTTCAGTGTTAGTTATACGTTTTAGTTCAGAGAAGACAAATGACAGACAACAACAAATTCCAAATTCCAAACTGCTCTCGGTACATTCCTCTCCTAGTGGTAGCAACTCTCCCTGCTGGGTGCTTTAATCAGCGCTGATGTGCACTGTTTTTCAGTCACCACCTCGAATATGAGGAGCAGTTATCTCCAATTTATTGCTTGTCCTCTGTCAGTCTGTTTGACTCTGAAGATTTCCCCTCCCAGATTTCAATTTTGGCACAGAGTAGAGAGACAACATGTTAAAATGATAAATGAAAAAGAGATGGTGTATTTTCTACCCTTGCAGCTGCCCATTTTCCTTTCTCTGAATCAAGGGGGCACAGAATGGGGGAGGGAGCTGTTTTCAAGATGCAATCTAAAAGAAAAATGAAAAAGACAAACTACAGTGGTGTTTCTTAACCAGTGTGATTTTAGAAGCGACAGAGGATTATTGCTGCATTTTAGTGAGGATCAGAGGCCAGTGGGGGCTAGCATAGCAGAGATGTTCAAGACAAGGCAAGAAGCAGGAACAGAGACAGAAACAGATATTACAATTTCATGGGTAATTATAATTTTGTTGGGGGCTTTAACGGATAATAAACCATTATGCTTTGTACCATAGGTTGAAAATGGCCTCTTCCAGAGTTTGAAGTAATGCAGATGGTAAAAGACATCACATATTATATGGAATATGTCTAGTGAAGTTTGTAGTCAGCACTAGTACACAGCATCTGTTCTCAATGTGGAAAACTGCAAGGCTGTGTGAAGAATGGATATTTCCCCCCAGTCTGAGGATCCTTTGATAAAACATGGCTGTGTTGCTCATTTGCTCTTATTAAAGTCAAAATACTCAGTTCAAGTTTGCAGCAGCCACTGAGAGCAGCTAAATGAATTTGAATCTGCAGTTCTCCTGCACTCCATGTTGCTAGTGGGCTCGCTTGATAATGAAAGAAAAAATGGAATTAGTGTGGGTTGTGTGCTTTGAATATGATTGCATATACCGGTAGTGCTGCTCAGTACCATTGTGTTCTTTTGCTTTGGTTTTGCTTCTGTGGTTTTGGCATGTTTGCATATTGTCTGCCTGTTTGTGACATGTCAATTATTGTGCATGCAAATGCAAACAAACAAGGGACAACAGCTCCATTGCAGGCCGGGAGTGGGGAGTCACTTAAGTGTGCTGTTCCACCTCTGGACAAGGGCAATGAGTGCTGTCTAGCACCCTTGGTCAAACAGCGCCTAGCTAGCATGGCGGGCGAGTTTTTTGACCGTGTGGACAGGGGAGGGGAAGGCAGAACACTGCTTTATTGAGTCTGTTCAGTTTCTTCTACTTGCGCAGGGTGGCGGAGTACTCATATGGCAACCAGAAGAAGTCCAGCAAGAAGAAGAAGCTGAGCAAGAACGACATCCGACTGGTGCCACGTGACGTCGAGGAGACAGACAAGATGAATGTGGTGAGTTGCTCATCTCTCACCTCCTCGCTCAACTACTTCGACTACCACCAGCAGAGCCTGCCGCTGGGCTGCAGGCGCTCCGAGAGCACCTTCCTCAACGTGGAGAACCAGAACTCACGCAATGCAGCTCCCAACCATGGCTATCAGCACCCGTTCACTGGGCAGGGCCACCAGCAGCCAGACCTCATCATCAACGGCATGCCACTGCCAGAGGTGAGATACAATCCACTGTGCTCTGTCCTAAATCCTTGGCTGGGCTGCTTCGGGTGTTAGGGGTTGAGGAATAGGGGATGTTCGGTTTTAAAATTGGGTACCATGACTAAACGTGAGGTTTCAGTTGCAGTTGAAAAAACAGTCTATAGGTCTCTTTGATCATGATGAATCTTAAGAATGAGATGTCAAAATTAAATGTACCACCTTTCCACACATCTAAAGGTGTAGAGATATTTAGCATTCCATCCCAGAGATTATAGTGTCAGTGAAATGTCAGTCTGTTACTGATGGAAAGCTGAGCGATCTCAAAATGGCACATGTGACGTTATGTCAGTCGATCTGAGTGAAATCCTTCAATGCATTTTAAGGAGCCGAGACACTGAAGCTGACCTGTGACTGAGAGCCTCTCGTACACAACTTGTTTTCTTTTTATGTTGTATTTGTGTGTGCTGAGCTACTGCAAAAAGAACAGGAGTTTGAGCACATGCCAGATGTATTGACCCGGCTAATCAACTCCACATGTCATTTCAGGTGCTAGCAGAAAGAATAATCATTGCTTAAATGCTTTATCTGTGTGTCATCCATTTGGCTGCAGTGTTACCGCATGGCCGCTCTGCACAACCAGCCATTGAATTACCCTGACATACCATGCATGGCTCCAGCAGAGTAGTGAAGGTCTGACTTGAAAGGCTATTCAGGCTGACAGAGTGTATGCCGACCAGCTGATCTTTAGTTTATAGATTTTAGTATGTATGAACTGGTCTATTGGATTCTTTTGGGCAACCTCTTTCTTTCCTTTCATGACCCACTTCTCCTTGGTCCCACGGGAGAAAGGGGCATTTGTGTCTGTGTGAGAGAGAAAATCGTGTGTTTGTGTGTTTATATAAGAATGTGTGTCATGCTCACTCCTGTAGACAGCAGCAAATAAGCTCCAGCTCCACGTACACACACATACACAAACACACTTGTAATTGATGACTCCAATCTCCGTTTGACATTCAGTGAGAAGAAGGTAGGGTGTGGGCCTGGGAGTGGGGGTCTTAAAACAAGAAACACAAGATGGATATTGATGTATTGACTGGATGATCCAGAGAGATCCAGGCACCGATGGATCCTGAGGGGTCAATGAGACCTACTTACAGGCATGCTGATTTATAGGGCTTGTCTGAGCTGCTTCTGACTGAGTGTGCATCTGTGTGTATGTGGATAACACAGGTGGAAAAAATGAGGAATGTTGTAGTGGGTTGTCCTGTGGTTTTATCCGGTCAGTGGAGGCAGAGGTGGGGGATTCAGCAGGTACATGCAGTGACCCGTTTGCTGTGATTGTATTTTCTGGTGGGTATAGCTATGCAGGTCAACGAGACGCTTTTCTCAGCCAAAAAAAATATTGTAGGTCTGGCGACACAAAGAAATCAACCAACGTTGTACAAAGCTCCAGCAGCATCCTGTCTCTGTGGCTTAACCATCCAATAAAAGCACATTTGCCGCAGGATTAGGAGAGCCTTTATTTGTTTCAGCTAATGAAAAAGTGGAGAGGGAGACAAATAGGATCGAAGATTGATTTTGATGATTCCATATGCAAAGCCTAGAGTTGTCTTGATAGAGCTGTGTGAGAGCAGATAGAGAGATAAGAAGGGAAGTGAGCGAGGGTGAATGAGTCTTAGTGCCAGGTGTCTGAGCCCCGACCATGTTTTCTCATTTTCTTAGAGGCACTTGATTGGCTTGACGGAGGCTGGGCCTGTTTAGCATGCAGATTCCATTGCTCTCCGCCTTGCACATCATGTTGACAAACATCTCTTTGACCCAGCCTTTGCATATTTTCCCTGGACTGAGGAAAGAGAATGTGTGTGTGATTTGAAAAAGTAACTGAGAAATAGCGGTAACCTTAGTGCAAAACAAGTGTCATTGTTTTCTTTCCTCCCCATTGTGACATTTGCAACAGGCAGAAGCTCTACAGTATGTACAAATATTGCTCTTAAATTTTTTAATGTTTTCAGTATAATTACAAAGCCATTTATAGCACAAATAAACAGTGAAAACAGTGAAATGACTGATAATTGCTTTGTTACAATGAGCAAGCTTGGGCTTGAAACCACTTGACTCTACAAGTCCTCAACCCATATCCCATTGACTGGCTAGGATACACGAGTGGCTGCACTGTTGTGATTACTAAGGCTGCTTTGTCCCAAAAATTGTTTTCATCCTGAGGGCAACCTCATAATTATCCATGATTCATTTATCCCTGGCGGAAGAGCTTTTTGTTTTTACACTAGGGCACATTGATGTCTCTGTGTTTGTTTATTTTCCAAGCATGTAGATTAGAACGGTCATAGCCATCAGAATGTGGACACAAGGTCAGATTAGGTTTGCTAATGGAGGTAAAGAGGACACAGGCTCGTGTCTATTTGTAAATGATGTTTTTGATCGATGCTAAGTTGTCCTTCATTGTTACTTTATGTGGGGCAGTCAGCATCCTGCTTATGTCAGAGCAGCTAGAGTCAAGCTTTTCCTGCTTCAGACAAAGCATGCTGGCACACACACACACGTACACACACAAACACAGCAGACTTGGCCAAGATAACAGTGACAGGTCTCCCCATAGGCCTCGTACCTGCAATTGCATTGTGTATATTGTATTCTCCCTTGTGAGAATGTGTACCAGTATATACCTCCCTGAACATCGCTGTCTATTGTTTTGAAAAGCATCAGCTGTGAGATGTTTGTTAGACCTGCCTGTGCTAGCACTAATATGAATGCTCACAGGAGAATAGAGCTGTCTTCCATGGCTTAATTATAGTGAATCACTTGGTGGTGGAGACAATTATACAGTAAAGGAATGGCCTTTGGCTAGAATGTGTTTTTGAATTTGTAATGTGTACTAAGGCTTCTCACACCTGTGATTCCAGATAATGAGTATAGTAGTAAAATAAGTTATCTTACTTTATTGATTAGTCTTATTAAGGTAAGAGATGGCAAATTTGTCTTTTACGCAGGTGAGAAATCAATCAGAAAAAGGTGATAAATTAATTCAACAAAAGGGGGCTGGATTTTGCACTACGTGGTGTCAGCTGTATAGTGTTTGGGGGAGATGGCGCTTCACAAGTTGAATTGATTGATAATCGATGCGGTCATCCTCCAGATGCTCTCTGCACTATTTCCTTAAAGAAACTGTGGCTACATAAGTCTCAGTGAAACTGTAGTGTAGTGTATGCCACAGTGCCAGTTTAATATTCTGACAAAAGAGAAATGGATCTCCATTTTGTGTTTGTTCGTTCAGTTCTCACAGTCAATCAAGGGACCCTAAATGAGAAAATGAAAACTGAAACAAAACAACAAACAACTGAGACAAGGTATCTCAGTGCACCAGTCTTGCTGTTTTTCCCTGTTAGTAAGGAAGACGTTTTGATATTGATGTAGGAGAGACAACAGGGAGTGGTTCCACTGAGGCTTCACATCCCTCGCTATCACTTCACATCAGGACAATATACATAGGAGCATTCAGACGTGTCATATTGAGCATGCAAAGTAGATGTCATGCTGTCAGCGCATACTACACATCTGTTGAAACTGCCAATCTCCCCCCACACACGTACTCATGAATACACACGCACACAATATTTCTTATGGAGTGTCACATTTATTTGAAATATTGGCTGTGACATTATCATTTACATCATTATGACCGACTCAGAACTCTCAGAGAAGGAGAAATGAGAAGCATAATCCAACATATTCGATAATCAAAACAAAACTATGATTCTTTATTTAAATTACTCTTATAATGTTGTTTTGATAATGTCATCATTTCCTGGTGTTAAAGATAAGCTTGGCTATACATGTTACTACTAAGAATTCCTTAATAGTTACTATCATTTTTATTTGTTTGTTTGTTTGTTTATAGGACAGCTTTAGTGTTGATGTAAGTGGAAATAAATGTTAAAATAAATACGATCTCTGTCCACACCAGCGTTTTAGCTGCGTATCAGAGTTGATCTCCGTCTAGTGGCCATTCACGTACACTGGGCATGCGCATGCCGGTGTAAACATGAAGCAGATGGTCTCTTTCTTCCGTAGCTAAAGAAGATACAGCACTAAAGACGAAGAACCGCACCAGATATTTTTTTGTCATGGACCAATAACGAGCTGGAACGGTTTCTGAATGTAACACTTGAGTCTAAAGTGACTGTGGCAACGGAAAACAGACTGGGAGTTGTCGCAAAATAAATACGGCGACATCCACAATAACTTACAAGTGTAGGCTATAAGTGTTACTTCCACGGTAAAAAATATTTTAATAAAAATAAAAAACTAAGTGGAAGTAAAACTTTGTCTCATCTTTTGTCAGCTCTCATGGTGTTGCTGAATGCACACATTAATGCAACAGGAGATCCTCACTGGAACTTCTTTCAAAATGTTAGAGTTAATTGCCTGATTTTAGTTTTGCGGTATCTGAGTTTCACCTTTATTATTCACAGTAGTCAGTGCCATTTGGAAGTCAATAAGAGTGTAACATTTTAATTGACAAGCTAATTTTAAAAATGTCCCCTGTCATGGATCAGGACAAACATTAGAATAACATAAATGAAAGAAACCAAAAAATAAAATCACTCTGTCCTTTAAACATACAGGTTCAATGGCAGTTCAAACCAGTCCTTATTTACTCCCATGGGACAAGATCCCCACTTTAGATTAAAAGTTTACATTTTTTGTAAATTTAATGATAGAGTAATCCCTTTAATCATTCTAATTGCAGTATACAGTCCAAGAAGCTAAATGGCATTTAGCCAATGTCTTGTCAAAAAGCTTAATGGGAAAAAACAGCCAGATACTCTAATGATACAGACCCTATCCAACTCTGAACAGTTTGCCAATCATGGTTGAAAAGAAACAACCGATATTGTGCAATGAGGGAAGGGATACATAACTGCTTGATCTTAAAAGTCAGTGTTTTTGTATTTATTTGGACGTGTTGAAAGAGTGGGAGGTGTATGTTGCATTCTTTAAAGTCTCCTCCTTTCAAAGGATTTAAGAAAGAATCGTTTCATCTCGAGAAGCTCCCAATGCGCACTGATTGAGTGGCAGATGAACCTGTTAATTATTTAGAGAGGTTATTTGTAAGGCAGAGACTTCAGAAATGCTCTGCTTTTCAAGTGTCAGTGTTTATAAGGTGAAATAAAGCCTTGTCTGTCAGAAATAAATTAACAGTGTGACAGTGATGTACTCAGTGCCCTCTTATTGCATTCCTCAGCCGGCTCCTCCCATCGCGTCTAACACACATATCTAGTGAAGCTGTAGGGTGATTTTGTGACATTACTCAACAAGATGGTTTTCACTTTATGCACAACCAGAGCTAGTTTTACACTTGGTTGGGTTTTTATAGCCTTGACCCCAACCCGCAACACCCCATCACTGCATGTCATTCTCGATGGTGCAGAGGTACAATGAAATGACATAACAACCCCAGGCAGCCAGTCAGAAGCATCCAGGCCCGCCGGGTTGCCACCCTCTCGTTGGGATCAGAGCATCCAGCCAAAGAGCTTAAGAGTCAAAACACATGAATGATGACATCTGATGTACACATGTCACTGTATGTGAATGGTGAGGAGTATACGGAGAGAGGAATACTGTAGAGAAACGGCAAGGCCTTGAAAAAGAAGGAGAAACAGAAAGGAAAAGTGGAGGGAAGAGAGATCTATTTATAGAATGCCAAGGATTTTACTCAACCTGTATAGCTACTGCCTGATACATTTTTCTCTGTAAAATGTGGTGTTAGGATGAGGAAGAGATTTTATTGCACAAACCTCCAGAAAGCAATAATGTCGTTCTTCTATTGTTAGATGCTTTTTCCGTAGAAAAAAATAGATTATTTCAATGTACCTGAAAACATGGAAGATGGTACTGACAAAGGATAGTGGTTTCTTCTTGAGTCTTGAGTTTTGCTCCTCCTTTCCCTTAAAATCTTGACAATACAGGATAAAATCATCAAATGGTTGAACATCTTGATAACATCAGCAAACTATATATGCTACAACAGACATTTTTAAACAGTTTTAAGCATCAGTAGACACACACAAGCACATTAAAATAAAAAAGTAAAATCAGATGCTGCTAATCAGCTTAATCATTCATCCATCTTTTGATATAATATTACTTGGTTCAAGATGATAGCACTGAAGAGAAAACTATTTTTCAAATTACTTTGAAAACTCTATCATGTGGAAAAAATTAACTTTAAACCTATTAAATGTGAAAGGAATTGTGTTTTTGTGAAGCAAAAGATAGGCACATAATGGCATTAGTTATCCAACAGCTTATGTTTAAAGATTTGTACTGGACATGTACCTAAATGCAAAAAGGGGTGTAATGGCATTGGGCTTATAGGTTGATGGGTCCACATGTAAATGAGAGAAGGCTAAATGGAGGAAAGGAAATGGACATACTGATGATGTTTATCGCTGGGGAAAGGGACATCATTACGCACCTTGTTAAGCCCCGCAAGCAATGCTGCGTGGACGTAATTACCCATTTAAATGAGTTTCCCGCAGCATTGTTTTTTTATTTCTCAAATTAAAGTCTTTGGCAAAAATATGCCGCATTCTGTTTTCTTTCATGGAACATAGAGGGAGTTAACACGTGGGAATTTACCATCAAGGAAATGGGTGATCATATACCGTCTCTCACAACTGTTCGTGCAAAGTCTGTGTGCCACACTCCTACAGTTTTTAGTGTGAAGTAAAACTAACAGTTTTAAGGAAAACTAATAAAACCAAACAAGTCTCAGGGAAACATGTGACAAAGGAAGGCTCTAGGAGAATAAAAAAATAACCCTGTCTCTCTCATTAATGCAGAATTTGCTGCCTATGGTTGGAAATGCCTGGAGTTACATTAATATAGGATAGGAAAGGTCAGCTCGCATATTTAAAAAACACAAACCTTGTTATGACTTGTTATGGCCAGAAGTGAAATCTGTTTGCAGTGGAACCTCACAATATTATTTGCTCTATCATATCCAGTGTATTTCAAGAGGAAGGTGCCCACCTTTGTCTGTCTGCTTGGGAAATGTTTACACAGAAGCATTTGTACAATGTGTATTGGCATGCGTTGTAAGACACCATGGACACTCAACATATTTATCCCTCCTTGAAGATAAGAATAACAATGGACTTGCAATCAGTCTTTGGGGGATTTTCTTTTCTTTTCTGATCTGGAACAATAAAACCAGAATCTTTTTCACAGAATAAATAAAGTTAGAAAAACGTAATTACAATTCTCTAGTAATAACCATTATGATTTGAGTGTCCCAAAAACTAATTTCATCCAAATGTGCAGAGAGAAAAGGAATTCATTAAAATTCATGGCTTTCAGGCTTGTAATTTTTTTTCACTGTCCTGTCTTAGTTGAACTGCAGGTTACCAGACTTGTTGCCACATTGTTAAGAGAATTCCCAGGGCTTTTTTCCAAGTGCTGATGCTGGGCTTTTTGAATGACAGGGAAACGGGACGGAGGTGGGGGGATTGGGATGGGGGGGATTGGGGTGGGGGGGGGTGAAAGATAACAATACTTGCTGTGAAAAGAAACTTTTCCAAGCAGCCAGCTCTGACACCAGGGAAGAATGACCTTTCCAAGTGTCCTGTTTTTTGCCTAAAACAAAGAGGGAGCAGGAGGATGTTAGTTAGCATTTCCCCCATCAGATTAAATGTCAACTTCTGCATGCATAATTGTAGAATGGAAAGGAGGAAGACTTGATGTGAACCAATTTGCTGCTGGATAGATGAATCCTAAGATCAGTTATTCACTGCATTGCAGATATTGTCGCGGCACTTTCAGTGTCATGTGCTTACACTTTGCGTTCTTTATTTTTGTTTTATTTGGATCTATATGTCAGCACTGCACCTGACTTTGCAGTCATTGTAATATTGAGTGAAACTTAATTCAGCTGGACAAAAAAATAATTATCCCTTTGTCACATTTCTTTTTAAAGAATTTAAGGAAGGCAGAGCAGACAAAAGGGAGCAAACGTCATTGTATTACACACACAAATGCGGCATTATACCTTTGTTTTGCTTGCTCCAGTGGTGGAGCAGCCTTTCCTGTTTCTCCCCTCCTTTCATTTCAACAAATTCATACAGCGCTTTTGTTTCTAGACATAAACCTGGATGCGCATTAGAGAGCGCATGTATGGGATGTTTGATGAGCGCAGAGGCTGTTGGCAGGCAAGCCACTATAGCAGCAATATCGGCCGCCTCAGAGGCTTGCTGCAGTATGGCTAGAGGAGCAGCAGGGTAGCGTAATTGTGCATTGTTCATCCACAGAACAGAGGCAGAGCATGTAATGAGCTGTAGCATTTTCACCCAGCCAACCTAATGGGCTATGACCGAGTATAGGCCTCTCAGAGCCCTCACATTCCCTCTGCCCTGTGTGGCCAGTGTCTTGGGCCTCTTCTTTTCTTTTCTCCCATTCTTCCCCCTTTCTCTGCCCGATTAACATCAACCATTCCTTCACCCCTCTTATCCCCCTCCTTTATCTCCGCTCCCCTTCCTATTGTGCCCCTGTCTGAGGAGATGGGGGGACCCCTAATGTGTTCAGTGTGTGGCTCCTTTTCTCATTCATGATGTCTGTAAAGCTCTAAGCCGTCAGTCTGATTCAGGCTGACATAAATCAGAATAGCTCATTGATGGAGCGCTGTATGCAGTGTGATTACATTAAAAACTCAAACACAGCATACAAATAAAAGTTCAGGAGGAGAATTTGCTGATGTTAGGTGTAGGGGATTTGTTGTTAGAAGTCGGCTCATTTTTCTATCAAAGGCTGTTTTGCATTTTGATTATCTAGTTTTTTTTAAGCAATTCAGGTGGGCCTGTTTCATCCAGGTTTGTTTTCCTGGGATTAGGGCTTTTCAGAAAGGGCCCAGGCCTATTACTTACTCCCATATCTAGTTTCTAGGGAGGCGGGAAACCATTTCCTTGCTCGAGTGATACCAGGTCAAGTTGGAAAGACAATAATGTGTGCCAGGGAATAGATTAGATATCTACTCTGGGCTGAGCTCGGAGGATGAAAACACTACTAATGATAATAGTTATGATGGCCTTGCAGGGGAATTGATAACAACTTCAACCGCCTCTTTGTGCTCTCTTATGACATCAGAAAACAATATTCAGGGTTCAGTCAGTGTCTGGCTGTAGAGCACAATGGGACGTCTGTTTTGACTCTCCCCTCACGTCCACCGTTTGACATACCACAGCATAGACTGCGAGGTTAATGAACGAAAAGCACTTGGCCTCTGTCAAACTGCTCCAAGTGCAGTACTTTCTCCAGTAACCTCCTTAGTTCAAGATTAGTCTCTTGTACCTGTTCTCTATTTGAGAGCTGCTCCCAGTTCAGTCTTACGGGGAGCTATTGAGAAGAGAAGGTAGAATATCTATACTTGTTAAAGGGAAGATTGCTTATAATCTTTGAGGTTGATTGCTCCGTTAGGGAGCACAGAAGGAAGGTAACAATGGAATTCGAGTGCCTTTTTATCTAGTTCAAGGACTGTCACATCAAAGCAGGCTGTAAGGACATATAGAACACATGCACGTACATGCATACACACATGGGAACTCGAACACACAGTTAAAATACCTGTTAAGAGCCTTTTCTGTGAACCATTTAAGGGATATCAATATGAATCATAAAAACTACAATTAGAAGATATGACATTTGAAAAATGTCAAGTGTTAGATGAGAAGGTTGCTCTGTGATGTGGTTAGCCTAGCTTAGCACAAACACTACAAGCAGGGGGAAACAATTAGGTTCCCAAAATTATTGATTATTCCCTTAAAAGAAGATGTACTATTATTGGTTCAGAATGGAAGTATTACTTTTGAAGGAATAGATATAGTTGGAAAAGACTCCCATAAGAATATTGATACCACTCTGATATCTGCACATTCAATATGAACCTTTCTTGGCCTGGAGAAGTGACTTTTTGGAGTTTCTGCTGGTTGCGTTTTTTGTACACATATTAAACAAACAAGATCTGTTTGCGTATGTTAAAATTCAATGCACTATTCCTTTCATTTGTTTCCTTGAATAAATTGTATATTCCAGGGAAAAAAACAGTCTTTGCTTTGTTTTTCATTTGTCATTATCAGGCCAAAATGTTGTCCATCCTAAATGTTAATGTGTGGCTGCCCCCTTTTTGTTTGTGTGCGATAGGACAGCGGACAAAATACCAAGAGTGGTGAGGGAGTGCAAACATGGGAGTGGTGTTCTGACTTTTCATTTGTTCGCTACCCAGTAATGATTATTTTAGCCTCTAAAGCCCCAGATTTGGCCTTGTTTTGCTGTGGGAAGCAGCATCAGTGGGGACAGAGCAGCCTTGCCCTGGCCGAGGAGCTTGTCTGTGGCTAAGCTGGTTGGCAACAAGAGTCAGGTACACAGCACGGAAGACATTTTGAGTGTAGTCACAGGAGGTCAGCTGGGAAGTGAAAGGGTAAAGGAAGGCAAAATGTTTATTTGAGATCAGGTTTTGCTACTGCTTTACCTACCTTCCTGCGCCTGGTGGTTGAATGAGAGCATTTTCTAATTATAGACCTCCGTCGTTTTCCTTGTTAGTAGCGCTGGTAACAAGCCAGTCGCCAGCTTGCATGAGCAACTGCAGAAAGCTGACTTTTGGTTTAATTTGGAGGACTAGCCATAATCCAGACTAAGACGCTTAAAGCTGAAGCCCCCTCCCTCCCCCCACCACTGTTGGATTACGGGAGTGTCTTTAAAAGGATAAGGACCTGCTTATCACTGCTTCCCTCAACACTTGTTTGGGACTTCACATGTGGGGGAGGACAGTTTATCGTCACCCAATATGGCCAGTGTGGAAATGAGTCATAGAGATTAGGCATCTAACGACTGAGATCAATGATCACAATTTACGTTTTTTTAGACCCCCACTCACAAAGGCATACTGAGCATATGCCTCCGCTCCCACCACAGTGATTTTCATCAAGAAGTTGAGTATAACTGAATAAAGCAGCTAAATCAGATGTCCAGCAGCACTTTATGAGTGCAGTGCTTGTTATCTTTAATCATTTTCACACAGACATTTATTAACTGTTTGACACAACGGCTCCAGCCTCTGTTGCTGAGATAATATGGATTTGGAATATCAGAAATAATTCGTCAGAGATAAACAGATCAAAGCTGCAATACAGAATCCTGCACAGAAACTTTCACAAAATCAAAATAGCAGAAAGCTTGTCTTCTTAAAAATGGATAATTACTAAAATACTTTTCCATTAAAGCATTATACTAATAATTTTTCTAAAGGACTATTTTTTTGTTATGTTTTTTGCTATGTTGTCAGTCCACTGCTTGTCCCAGCCAAGAAATAGTCCGTCACATAACCCTCAGTAATACCACAACAGGTTTTGTACAGATTAAACGAATGAGATATAACATGTTTATTTAGACAGAGGCTAGCTCTTCCCCCAGTTTCAAGTCTTTATGTCTTTAAGCTAACCCAAAACCATGCGCTACCTAGAGTACAGGAAAACATATTCAAAAATCTAAAACAAAACCATCAGTTTTGTTGACAATAAGTACTTAATTTGTCATAGATGGGCTAAAAAATGCAAAACACTAATCTGCTAAGTGGCAATTGCACGGTTCAGGTTATGTAGACAAGATAAGACAACAACCAATGACTACTAGTTTTGGGTTGTTTGTATCATTCACTGCTAATGAAGTGTTGTTATGAGTTGTGGCAGCGGGAGGGGTGGCCATCCCTGTTGCAAAAGGGAATAGAGACCAATCTAACACACATAGGCATATGTGTTGTTTGAGATGCTATATTTGAATGAGAGGCTGTTACTTAACTCATCGGGGTGTGATGGGGGCAAGGTGAGGGAGTGGAGCAAATTCCTGGTGGAATCAGGCTCTGGACCTTGAGCCCTCACCTTAGGAGCAGTCTGGGAGTTACAGAGAGAGCCAAGCCACATGGGGGAGCCTAGAAATAGAAGTACCTTAGTGTGTGTACTTGTTTACCTCTGTGTCAACATTTTTGACTCAGCTCATTAACCTGTGCACTTGGGTGAAGCAACACATCTCTCACTCTCTCTCTTTCTCTCACAATTAATAATGATAACTAAGGGTACGCGTAAACACATTAAACTCGGGCTAATGAACAGATGCAACAACAGGGTGATGGGGCAGCTATCACACCTCAAAGGCGGCGAATCGATTTCAGCTGAAACCAGTTCACAGATACACCCTGTAGCACTTTACTCAAATCTAATCACAGATCCATTTAAACTATGTTAGCTGGGAGAGTACTTGCCATTAAAATGGGTTTTCAATTCCTGTTATTTTGAGAGCATTGGTTAAAAATCAACCAAGTGCAGCCATACATCTTCCATCTCTGAGAGATGGAAAAGGAGAGGAGTCTCCACGTTCAATCTCTCCCCCTTCCTTAGTCGCTTCCCCTCTCTTCCTATTACCCATGCAGCCAGCATCCTCTCTAAATTGTTTTGTATGACCTTTGCTACAGTAGCTCTAATTATTACCATCACACAGGCCCTGTAAGGCACATAGCTAATTATACTGGATTTATCTGAAGGGACATTGGTGCCATTCTTCATAGGCATGTCTTGGCTACCATCAGTGCGGGTGATCTAAACCCAGAAAAAGGTTAATTTGGGTAATACTGTAATAGTAATTAGAGTCAAAATAATTACAAACAGAGTTGTAAAAACAATAAAGACCAGGTTATTAGTAATAGTGATCCAAATTAACTTGCCAGTATATATGCAGTACATTATGTAATTGAGAAGAATGGTATTGCCAAAAAAAAGAGGTTGAGAAGTGCTGTGCAATATGCATAATGACATTATTACAGAGCCACACTGTTGCTGTTTCCTTCCCATTGCTCTGAATCGATGTTTGACAGTGGTAGTTGAAAGCTATATTTTCAAAGGCATTGTGGGATTACCCGTTAGTGTAGGTACCAGGACCTCTAGTCATTGCATCTCATAAGGAGTTGTTACTAGAAGAAGCGAAATGTTTCAAAGCTCCAACATGAATGAAGAGGGGCAGTTGGAGCCGTCTTTTGGCTGGCGGGCAACTCATGTAATGAGCCTAAGAGGGTTCCAATTATTCCACTTGCGATCAAAAAGGAGAAGGAGATTACTTCTCTTGCCTCTTTTTTCTTTGACATTTTACACAGTAACATCTTTTGATAGGGGCTGGGGGAGAGAGGAAAAAACAATTGCTAGTGAGCGCCTGATAGTCTTGTACAGGCTCCAGCAATACAGTCTCTTCTGTCTAGCAGAGACAAAGCAATGCTTTTGCAGCTCACACATTTTTTCCCTCTTTATTTTTTGGATGTTTTTGTAATAAAACTACTTTTCCCAGTGCATGGTACATTAGCTTTCTCTCAGACTATGTCACCTGCCCAAGACAGAAAGGAAGCTTTCAAATGACCGCAGGCTTTGGCTACAGCAGACTTCATGGCTGATCGCTGCCATATTTTCCACCGAGCTATTGTAAATTGTGAGGAGGCATGTTGGGTACTCACTCACTCACTGCAGTTGTTTTCCTCCTCTCCTTAACAGCGTAACTCATGTTCCACAGAATACAAAGGGGAGTTGAATTATTTGATTGTGTACAGTTTTTTTCCTCTCCTTTTCATTTATTAAATTCCCAGATTACAAGTAAAAGCACATTAGATGCCCGGCGGTAACTAAAAGGATTCTCCGCTATAGGATATCAAACTATATCAGCCTAGGAGAAATACATGATGAAAAAACAAAAGACAAATAATATTATGTACCACTGCACTGAGACAAAGAGAACTCCAATCTGCATCAGCACAGATAAACATCCACCCCCATGTTCTTGGTAGATAACAGCTTAGTGTTTGCAACACACACACACACAAGTGCACAGAGCGGAGCTTTGATAAGCACAGAAAATTACTACATGTTGTTTATGGTGGCAGAACAAAAGGATTCAAGGTATTTATTTCAAGAAAGCAAGCTGTGGAAAGGTGGATGCAGGGTCTAAAAATGCATTTCAACTTGATAAATTTGACTTCATAATACAGACATAATTAGGGGGGAAGGAGATGTGCTTGAGTGTGTAAATGTGGGTGTGTGCCTGAGGTCTGGGAATACAGTGCCTTGCCTTCCCCTGTGGATCCACTACAAGGGTAGAAGGCAGAGATCTACCGTCTGTTTCTGTTTTCCATGACCCCATATATCCCCCCGCAGTGAAAACGATGTTTGCCCCCAAAGACAGCCCTAATACAAATTAAATTAAATGAAGTCAGTGCGGCTAATCCTTGTGTGTTTCAGCTGCTGAAACACCCCCTCCCTCACGAATGAGTGGGTCAAGCCCGCTGCATCTGGCCCCCTCTCCACTGGCCTCTCAAGCTGCCAGGCTCCCAGTCCCTGACTGAGACAACAGCAGGCCCCGGTCTGACTGTCTGCCCCACTGCGACTGTCTGGGTGTGTGTGTGCACGCGTGTTTTACTGTAAATTTATGTTATTCCCTTTCTGACTCACACAGTGTTTATTCCCTTTTTGCTTGTTTTCCTTGTGTGCCTGAGTGCATGTGTGCACTTCTTCAAGAAAGATTTCTTTTTGTTTGCGACAGGCTTACACATTTCACACATTTTTCTTGTTTTTGCTGAGATTTAGATTTTATTTTGTAAATTTACAGTTAAGTGTAAAATATAGAGGATTCACATGTTCCCACATCTCTTAGACAGTGTACTAAACAGCAGTGTACTGGAAAACAAACTGTGGCGTTAGACTACATAGCATTGGATGTTGTTTTGTTCTGCCCCTGCCCTGATGGCAGCCTGTCACAGTCCTGTTAACAAGCTGGATTTACAGATGCGGTGGTGATGTGCAAGCAGCTAATACTCTCCTGTCAATCCCTGTGCTGACAGCTGCCTAGAAAGACCATCCCAAATATTAGCACCAGATGTGCTTCACATTGAAGCACCAGCAAACAGGATCAAAAAGATAACTAGGCTTCCATAGTTGGATCACTGATAGGAGTAGCCTTATTGTGACATTGGCTAAAAGATCTTTTATGCCCATCTGTTTAATAAAAAGCCCCTTTCTATGATACGTACTTTGGCATCAAGCCCGATCGTCCGGCCCTGATTTGAACACGAGCTCTGATTTGCAAGACGAAATACATCGACTGAGTTTTAGCAGGTGGTGTACACAGATATTGCGTTTAGGGGGTTGTGGGTTAGGATGGTGAGCGGGTTTTTGATGAGATGGAGTACATGTTTGTATGCGTGTGAGGCCACAGTATGTGCTTTTGTGTGTGTGTGTGTGTACGTTGCAGATCTGAGCACCTGCACACATGCCCTTTGAAAAGCTCCATCACCTCTTCATCCAGCCAACACACAGTGTAAACATGGTTTGTTTGAGCGAGTGGCCTGGGGTAGTTGGATTAATGAGCGCTGATGAAGTTCCACTTGTATCCTGGGTGCTGCCTCCCTATTTGCTGTAGTGGCTGTGATGTGGTAGTGTGTCTGGAGGCGGTGACTCATTCCCTTTACCCAGTGTCAGATTAAGGCATGTCAATAAACAGACCCACTCAATCCATCTCCGAGTGACTGCATCCGCTCACAGAGCCTCCCAGTCTGTAATGAGCTGCTGCAAATCTCCATCCAACTAAAATGTCTGTAAAGATGCCTTGTCACAGTGAGCGAGAGAAAAAGAGAGAGGGAGGGAGAAAGAGAGACAGACAGAGAGACTACAGCAGCCCCGATGTGACTGGCAGCCACCGTTAAGCTGCTAAGAGAAAATGTACCAAGCCATGCTCCACCATGTTGTTGAGTGCAAGTTGATCAGCTCTCCTCACAGATTTCTAATTTCTGTCGTCCTCGTGTGTATTGAGTTAATCAAAAATTTATTCTAGATTTACTAATTCTAAAAGTGACTCAGAGTTATGCTGTTTATTCAGTCACTGCTCTCATGTAAGCGTTTAAGGGGAACATGTTTACATAATCTGCAGTGTTTTTGAGTGTTTATTTTTAAGGCCCAGCCCAGGGGAGGCGGGAGAAACCTTTGGGAATTCCTTGTGCTCTAATTTAGCGTGCCCCCCACCGCCAACACAGGCTAATATAGGGCACAACTGAGAAGAGAAATGCTATCTAGTAATTCCCTCGCAAAAATAAAATGACTGCTAAAAACATATGTTTGTAGTGCTTATTCTCAGAGGACCCTGGAACTACAAAATCTACCTGTATTAGATGCTACTCTCAACATTTCCGGAGTCTGTTCAAAAAACCACCTACCTCTCTCATGTGGCGCCATACACACATTAACGGATTTGGGGATGAGAGGAGTGTGAAAACTTTTCAGTCTGACATCCAAATTAAAGAAAATCCCTCAAGACTTGCCTAAAGGGGGAGTTCCAGCTATTTGAGTTTGATTAGGCTCCACAGGCTTTAAGAAAAGTAAGCCGATTTCTTTTAGGAAACAGCGTAGATAGTCAAGTCTTTTTCTGCCCTCCCCCCTTTTTACTATGTAAAACCATGAATCGTAATCTCATAGAGATACTCAGGTTTTCTTTCTGACTTGGAGATGGAAAAAGTCTGAAAACACATGCAGATCTGAAAGCTGAACAGGTGGTAAATGAAACTCTATCGAGCCTTGTGTGCCTAGTGACGCCGTAGACCCCTATTTATTGAATGGACACTATACCTCCATTTGAAAGGCTTCAAAAGCACCAGCCATGTCTCTTAAGACAAACAAAAACAAAAACGCCGACCCCGGGAACCCACACAGCCACCAACAGTTTGAAACATGTTGGTCCTGAGAAGTGATTCCCTGGTAAGACAACAGCTCTGACTTAAGCCTCTTTAGCGTCAGCCGACTCCGCTGGAATGCAGACGTCTGCAAAGGAGGCCTATTATTTAAAATCTTTTCATCATGCTGAAAGGGAGGGAAATAGCTTTGACGTTGAGAAGCTTATGAATAATGAATGTTGTTTCTATCAATGTATGTATAATTAATCACATCTCTACAAACTGGACTTCTGTGGAGCCTGTAGGCCTGAGTGACATGGAGACTGGTCTGGACTATCGTCTCTGTTTCAGAATAAAAGACAGCAAAAGCCGCATGATCTGCAGTTTCCTTTGTGGGGTTGATACACAGGTGGAGCAAGCAATAGCTTTAGTACTTTGGCCTTTTCGTCTCACTTTATGAGAGCAGGGGGTGATATACAAATATTTGTTCAATTTCACACGGAAAGGCAAGAAAAACGAGGAGGAAATGCAAGCAGGAAGCGGTGTTGTGTTTACGAATCTGTTACATTGTGTTTCAGAGACGCTGTTATATAGTTTGCTCAAACAATACTCAACACATGTGGCCAAGGACAAAAGTGACCTCATAATAGCATTTGTTTCAACCAGTTTCTTGGGGAGGGTGGGGGTGTTATATCCGGTCACAAAGACTGCAGAAATGTACAAGCTACAGCAGAACAAGGAAGCTATTAAAAACCTTTTCTCCACAGAATCACTCACTTTCATAACATGATTGATTCCCAAATGGGTTACTGGGTTTGGGGTGAATTGATGGGTGATGAAGTGAAATGATGCAGAGAATGTGGCAGGTTATTTGTCACACATGTAGCCTTCTGTCACAATTGATTGTGTATAATTTGAGTTTGCAGGGGAGCCAGTTGATATTAAATGGTAACAACTCTCTGTATTCATCACGGCGAGCCCCCTTTAGCAGACAGAAATAGAAAATGTAATCCCATCCACAACCATGGCTGTGCCTCAGGCACTCTTTCACCCTTTTTACCACTGATCCTCCCTCAGGGGCCTTGCCCTCTCTAAAGGAAGACTGAAATCTATAATCTAGCAGATGGCAGTGGATCTATGGGAAATTCTATAATTGGGAAGAAGATGGTGATCATGGTTGTCATGGTAAAGGGTGGTGGTGGAGGGATACGGCAGCTTAGCGGCCGAAGAGCGTTTCCTCATTCTCACATGATCAACAAAAATATTAACCTACTCTGAGTGCTTGCCATGGTGGTCTATGCCTTCATTATGGGTGCTGCTGGGTGCCGACACAGCGGCGAGGTGGTCAAGTGCCAGATCAGCCCTGTAAATCTGGGATAGTTGGAGGAATGCTCTTGTAGTGAGACAGAAAGACAGAGCCCATGTGTGAAAGAATGTGAATGTGCAACAGGCTCAAAGCAAAGGATGTGTTTTTATAGTTACAGTGTATAGGGTGAGAAAGTCACCTGCAAACACAGACACACACACACACACACACACACACACACACACGCTCACACACTCCTCATCTTCACTACAAAACTACATAATACATGCATCTGTAAACAGGCAGTTTCTGATAATGACCATCCTTCATCTGGTGTTTTTGCTCTAATTTCTTCTCACTTGATTTTTTAACCGATCACTTAGTCTTTTAACATTACTACAACATAGCTGGATAATGAAGCCTTTTTTATTTTCTAATTGCAGCTGGCTTCCCCTGTAAACCCCTGGATCTCTTTCTTCTCATCTCTTCCTTTAGCAATGGGATATCAATAACAAGGCACATTATGTGTAACATTTCCTTCCGGGACCGAGGGGAGTCCGTGACTGAGCTGCAGCAACAATAAACGAAGACTGAGGCACAACCTCAGACTGCTCAAACGCAGAATGAAGCAGCAAAATTCGATCTGACAGTTTTAATTGACTCTGTCTAGTCTGTTGTTCTGTATGTTTAAACTGTGCATTTTAGTATGGCAGTAAGAGCATTTTGTGTCCACAATAAGCATGTCTGGATGTTATTTGTCAGCTAAATTGATGACATTAAGAGTTGCATCCATGACAGACATGAAACACTCTCTTCTGTAATCAGCTTTTCTTCTTTCAGATGCTCAATTTTTTTTAAGACAGTCTTATACAAACCACCCCACCCTGCTTAAACAACTTCTGTTTTAAAGCACTTTAAAATCATGTTTATTAGACACAGTTTTAAATACAGTTTTTTCAGACAAAAAGTTACACCCTGGCAAATACTGCTTATCAAAAAGTATTCTTTTTCTATTTTTATCTGTAAATGGAAAAGAAAAAAGAAATAATGTCTTAAATGAGTAAATTGAGTAAGAAACAGATTGCTGATGCCGTCATCTTATGCATCCCTTTTTCAAAATAACATGTTATTAGTGCATGTCCCTGCATCTGTTCGTAATTTCCTAGCTAGCTTCCCTGTTTAAATGTTATACTGTGCTGTATCAGCCTAGATAATACATACAGTAGGGCAGCTGTGTGACATTTTTTTCTCTCTTTTTCTCTCCTATCTGTGTGACATCTGCTGAACTTGTCGGGTGTTTACTGGTGTAACAACTGGTGTCTTCACTCCCCCACCCCTCCTCTTCTCTCTGGTGCGCCCCATGCCCCCACACAATGAATACACTTGCATCCAGACTACAGAACCAATTGTCACGCTGGGAGGAAGGCAAATCAAATCTTACGGCAGCAACTAGGCGAGGAGATTGCTTTTCCTCTCAGTGGCAGAGAAGCAAGCCCATCGTCCCTGTGCCTCAGGTTTTACTGGAGAGAAAGACGCAAAGGGTGAAAAGGGGAAAGCTACAGGGCGGCAGCAGCTGGACCGCAAGTCTCCCGCAGGTCAAGTCTCACCCATTTCCTCCCATCCTCACCCTCTCACTCTCTCCACTCTCTTTCCACTTCCCTCCCCAGTCATCCTGACACTACCTATCAGTCACCCAGTGACACCAGGGACTACATTCCTCCCTCCAGTCCTCCAGATGAAACGGAACAATAATTATGGGGATAGAATGGCTCTGGCCGCCAAACTGGGGCCGCTCAGATCACAACAACACATTGTCCAACCTGATTAAGTGGCCATTTGTGGTGTCCTCGCTGTAGTTAAGCAGTCCTCACCCTCTTGCCTGAAACTTGACCTCCCAGCAAGATATATTGACATGTCCTCCAATTTGAGGTTGGTCAGAAATGTGGGGGCAGATGTTACATTTCTTTACAGGAAGCCTGAGCTAATGCATCTGATTCTTCCTCAGAATAAGCACTGTTGAGTGACTCATAAATGCCCAAGGTTATGCCCTCACATGTTGAGTGTTTGTTCATTTCCACTGCCAATTTGATAAATAGAAGAAATGTGGTTATCCCCGCTGAATCCTTTGATTAATGTGCAGCAGTATAGGAAAAATGGTGAAGCAGAAACATTGACTGGTTGGATACGATGAAGAGCCTCTTTTGGTTGTACCTACTACACAATTAAGAGAGCTCCATGTAAAAACCCTGAGAGAGAATTGCATTATGGAAAAGACATTTTCATTTCTGGACTGGAAGAGCTTGAGAGCAGGGGCATACAGCCTTCCTCTCCAGGCCGTGCTCCCACAGAACCTGCCATCCAAACCAATTACAGGCTATAGCCAGAGTGACATTCACAAGAAATTTTCTATCTTGTCTTTTAAATGAAGTTTTCCCCCTTGTTACTCATGACTTGCATTTCCATTAGTGTCTCGCTGGATGCGCAGCCACTGTAGACGATGAGGCAGTTTAATTCTTCTTCATTGAGACCAAGGTGAAGCACGGGTGGAACACAAAACATGTGAATATAATGTACATGTTTGCTATAGCATGGAAACAGTATTGATCTATAATGACTTTATAGATCTATAAATCTTTTAAGGGGAAGATATTATTCAGATAAAACAACCACATATATTTTTCTCAAATGTGGCACAGTTTATCAATTAATTAAATAATATGCGTTAATCTTTAATTAATGACTAATCTGAGTTGCAGTATGTTGCCACTGCAGTTACCTTTGATATTTAATGGAGTCAAGCTGAACGGGAACAAAAGGAGTCAGGGGTAATACAAGAGAACAAACATGGTGTGCTCCAAATTAAGGGCTAATAATAAAATGTTAATTAAATTCCTTTTTATGAATTATCTTCTCTATAGCAATGAGTTAAAGTTTAATTAGGGGTAAACGGTAAAAAGGAGGCGGAATGATGCTAACCTTCAGCGCAAACACATTACATCATAATTTATCAAACCCGAGTCAGACGCCTGCCGTTGCATTGTTGCTTATCATTATAAAATTGTTCTGTAGAAGTAATGAGTTAAGGAGTAAAGGAGGTGAGATGGCAAACAACAGTTTATGAATACTAAAAGATAACTACACCTCTGACATACATACAAGTTCCTTATAGTTTACAGCAACTAAAGTTACAAAAACAGCTTCAGTCAGATAATAACACTCAGTGTATATGTTGTCTTTGAAGCCATGAGAAAATAGCATCAATATCAAAAATCTAAACAAACACGGACATGTATTTGGTAGCATTAACAAGCTCTTAAGTGTTTCATACATTGCTGACAGGTCATGGGAGCTATTTGCCAGAGGTAAACAGCACATATTGGCTGCTGTGATCTGCCAGCATCTCTTTTATTTATTTATGTATTTCAAAAGAGATCCAAGAAGACTGGGACTAATGTTTGTCACTTCCACGCAGACACTGAAAAAGTTCAAAATGTTCAACCCCATTAACATCTAATAAGGAGAGTGTTCGCACAGTCGCACACTGAGTTTTAATCCAAATCTGTTTGGTCACCATGTATGACAGCTGTGCAGGGCCGCTGCTACCTCAACAGCAGGCTTGTGTCAAATGTGTAGCTCGCTTGATAATCAGCAACTGTGCTCCAGTGCCTGCATTAACCTTTCTTATCATAGGGGTGACTTTTTTTTTTTCAACAGGGCTTTGATATGGGCACTGTAGACTTCCCTCGGAAGTCAGCCATTGACTCACAGCTTTTATCAGGATACTGTATCTGCGCCGTGGAATTTTAAGTGAAGGCTCTGCTTTCTTTTTGCAGGAAACACCTGCATCTTATCAAACTTTTGTTGAAAGGGTTATATCCTGGCTTTTCGCAGGACTGGGAAAGTCCTTCGAGAGGCTTTGATACCCTTTGGCCCTCTGACATCTTACCTAGTGAGAGTAGATGTTTGGCAGACGCAGGAGGGGCTACCTGCACACTAACTTTGTCCATGTGCTCATACTCGTCAGACATTCCCCTTGCTAAATAAATGTTGAAAAAAATATGTAGGATGCCTTTGAACTGTGTTCTCTAATGTGGGTCAGAGATCTATCGTATGCATATTCTGAAAGCCTTTTCATCTGCAATTGCGGAGTTAAGATTCCCCTGGTACAGTCTTAATTTCATCTACTTCTCTTGCAGTTATTTATTTAATATTTCTACATTAATGTCTTCTCAAACATGGTAAAAGTGAAGAGTTCAGAAAAGAAAAAAGGGAAACTTTTCTTCTCCCTCTGTCTGCATGATAGTCTGTCCGCCCTAATGACTCCATTTTAAAGACAGTGGGCTGACCGGCAGTGGAGGGAGAGAAAGCAAGGGGATCGAGAGCTGGGAGGGTGAAAAGGAGAAGAGAGGCTGCGCACACTGCAGCACTCTCCTCGCTCTCAACTCCCAGTCAGCCTCTCTGTGTGTGTGTGCTTTGAAAGAGAATAGGATTCAGCCCTTTGAAAGCCGAGGCTGCTCACCGGGGCCTTTGTGTAAAATAACATTTCTACTGAAAGCCAATTACTGGTAACATTATTTTGGTTGCTTCCATTATTAAAAGTACCTCTCTCTGTTGCCCCCATCATCCCTCAACCACAACCCCCACCCCACCCACTCACCTCCCCACCCCCCTGCATCGTTCTGTTACAGACGGAGAATTATTCCATTGACTCCAGTTACGTGAACAGCAGAGCCCACCTCATTAAAAGGTATGTCTTGATTAGGAATTGTTACCAGCACCTCGTTGCCATTGTTATCTGTAATTGTTTTATCTAATGGGTGCACAGCTACCATTGCAGCAGTTTGCATGTGTTCCTGCATGTTTTCCATTCAGCATGCAATTTTGGGATAAATAGTATTACTCCATTATGCGTTTAGTATAAATATAGCTCACTTGTTGAAATGAGCCACAAACTCATATTTTCAGATGATTTGATTACACGGTGCAGCAGAATCAGCAAGTAATGACTTTCATATTTAAAGATAACCTTATTACTCTTCTGTAAACCGGTTCATTAGCAACAAATGTCTCTTGAATTGTGTCGGGTTAAGGCTTAAAACAACTACCCAATGATTAAATGATATTCAAGAGATTTCTTCAGTGAAGAATAAATGTTTCCATTGTGCTTTGTATTTCAATCCACCTGAACCAGGATTTTAGATAGAGTTGCAGGAATGCAGGTTAGGGGATTGGAATGGGGGTCATATAATAATTCCCTCCAGTCATTGACGTTTTTTTGTAACCAGGCTAACTTTGAAAACTACAATTATCCCTTTTACCTGCATCTGTGGAACATTCCAGCCTCTCCTTTGTTTGAGGCCATCCCAGCCTTTTGAAAACCCATTATGGCAATTCCTCCCCCAAAGATTCCCTGCATTAATGTAAACAAGGAGCATTCAAGTGTGGGCCTCTGCAGCTCACTACAAAGAAATCCCCCCAGGAGCCAGTGAGCCTATGGTCTGGGACAGGTGCAATTACAGTGATAACATCAGAGAGTCAGCATTACCTGCAGTCCTCTCTCCCAGGCTCCCAGCATGTGAGGCTTGGGCTGGGGTATGCAGCTACCTTGTACTGTCCTTCACTTCCTCTCCCTGTCTTTTTGTTTGCACACATTTGTTTACTCTCATTTTCTCCTCAGTCTATTCTTTTCTCTCCTTTCTAACCTCTTTTCTCCTCTTACATGAACTCATTCATATATTTCTTCTCTCCTGCAAGAACACATGTTCATATATTCAACCCTATTTAGTGTTTATTTAGTTTGTAAAGCAGAATTTGTTCCACTGGGATGGAAATCAAATGAAGGGAAATCACGCTGTTACTTTGCAGCTGTTGATAGTGCCCCCCACCCCACCCTCTTTATTGACTGTGAGCCCCAAACAAGACAGATGCTCAGTTTGTATGCTCCCAGCGTTTCCTACATCCATCTTCCTTCCAGGAATTCCTGATTACTGCAGTATTTGTTTGATTGTAGTGAGTGAGTGCCTCCTGTTTGTTCAATGCGGTGTCCTTGAAGTCAGTGCATCCATTCAAAATGTCCCTGTCTGAAACACCCCATAGCTGCCATGCTATCTGTGAAGTTGAAAAATGTCCCCTTGCTCCAAAATAGCTCTCACCAGATTTAAAACTTACTTATTTCATGGTTACTGCAAGAGTAGAAGCTGGAGTGAGGCTTTGTTTTTTGTGAAAGTGTAGTATTTACACAAGACTGACAACAACCAAAAAAATGACCATTCGCCTTCTTTGAATTCATGGAGGTAGACTAAGTAAAAGGGCAAAGAATTCATAGAAAGGACATTAAAAGGGACAGGGAGAGAAAGATGGACAGCTCCTCACATACCATCAGAGACACAGGGACGAAGAAGAGCATGTGAGAAAAGGTGATGTGACAGTTAATCAACATTTCCCTCTCCCCCCTTCTGGCCCCCATGTAGCACATCGACATTCAAGGACCTGGAGGGGAACAGTCTGAAGGACAGCGGCCACGAGGAGAGCGACCAGACCGACAGTGAACATGATGTCCAGAGAGGACACTATGTTGACACGGCTGTCAATGACGTGCTGAACATGACTGTCCCCCCCAATGTTTGCCAGCTGCCAGACCAAGGTAAGAAAACCTGCGCTTGTATGTGAGTGTGTTTAGCGGATTGCAACGTCCTTTCGAATGTGTTTTGCCAGTTTCAAGATAAGACCAAGAGTTATTTGCACGTGCGTCTGAGTCTGTTTTTATGCCACCAGAGCATCTTTTAAGGTGCATTATGCCCATTGTCGGCTTCAGATGTGCAAGTATGAATAACATCACAGTTTTTTTTTTGTCTTTGATGTCCTGCTAGAGGAGCTAATGTGAGAGATCTCGGGCAGCTAAGGCTACCCTTTGATACAGGCTTAGGCAACATTATTGACTGATAGTAGCCATGTCTGCTCTTGAAGTGGGGCTGACTTCAGATGTGCTTGAATGGCAGCAATTAGGCTCACAAAGGTACAAGGTGGAAATCTACATATCGCCACATGCCCTCATCCATTATTCAGTGGGATCATTTAGCAGGGAATTAATGTTGATGTTTCATTTCTGACTCACCGTTTAAAAAGACATCCACTTGGTTGGCAGAAGTCAGTGTAAGGGTCATGTTCGTTCTTAACTACTGCCAGTCAGACAGAGGAAAAGAGTGGGTCAGTAAGAGGGAGAGAGAGCAGGATAAAGCTGTCTGGAGCAGGCCATGATGTTACTATATGCACCTGAGGGTATTTACTGAGCTCAAAAGAAACACCACATGCGCAGGTGCAACAGCTCAGCGGAGCACGAGAGTCAGCATGTGTGGAAATTGCAGACATTTTAGGATGACTCACATTAGCAATTTTATTCTGAGTGAGGAGGAAGCACTGGACATTTTATTTCAAGAGCACACTCTTCAGGACAGCAGTTACAGATATCACTCGCAGTGTCTGAACTTTACATTTGCCCTGTGCTCTAAATTGGGCACTTGTGCTAAATATAGTTTTTCTTCCCTCAGTTAACGTCGACATAATTTTGGTTCCTTTTTACTAACACTGCCCCAGTAAGGCTACCGACTTTCTCACCACTCCACTTTCTTCCTCCTTGCTCGTATATGGAAGAAATTTTAATGAGCAAAAGATAAGGCAAAGGAACCCTACTTTATAAAAACGCATGAAGGAATGAAGATTATGTGATTTTTCTGTTTTATTATTTATCTATCTATTTTTATCAGTGGACTGTGAAGTGTGTGGGTGTGGTTGTAGAAGCGGTAAAAGACATGTGTAGGCTCTTCCATGTCTGGTCCTTGGCATTTTTAACTAACCAGATGCTTCGCTTGGAGCAATTTGGCTGTTGATGCTGTTTGAAGGGGGAATAATAACATGACACAAACTACACTTTATGTTAATCAAATAGATCTGCCTTCATGGCAGGTTGCCCATATATTGTAATGACTTAGCTGAGAAATACAGATAGACGTATATAGGTTCAGGAAGTATGTGGCCATTAGAATCTACTTGTACTGGATGATGAGCAATGAAAAGTGAATTTGCTGACTATTGGTTGCCAGCTGAAATTACTTCACAACCCTCACAAATTCTTGTGCCTTAAAAAATGCATGCTGACAGGTCTTCTGGTAGTGGGATCTCATTATTGGAGACAATTAGAAATGATGTACAGGAGGAATATTACAAGTGGGGAGAGCTCTCTGAGGCAGTTCTTTTTTCATTAACACCACCAATGATTGTATCTGTTTCAGCAAAATGGATGCATGCCTCCTGAATGTGAAATGCAGCACCACAGTGCTGGTAAATAGAACAAGAGGCTATTTCACTGCGCTGTCCATTCTTTTGACCAGAACGAATAGATGATAACAAAGTATCTGTTTGGAATTACAATTAGACGGTTTGTTATTGACTTTTTTATTGGAGTCAGCTACACACTCACTTTTGGCCAGCAGTTTTCCTCAGTAAGGACTTAACAAAATGGCTCCACTGGAATCTTTCCTCCCTTTGTTTTCAGAGTCAGTCAGCAGCAGTGGTCACACCAGAGAGTAATGAGAGGCTGTTCATAATTATTAAATGAATTGACCAAAGATCCTTACACGTGCAGAAATGTAATGACATAGCAAATGAAATAGTCCCTCTATTAACATCTCAACGGTCTAATTACATAGTTAAAGGGAATGGTGGGCTGACAGAGATGGGCAGATTCAGCATGACGCACAGTTGAATCTCTCCTGTAGTATGAGAATTTTACATCATCATATTTTTTGTGGCTTCTCAGGAGAACACTAGTTTCCTCTTTTCCCTGCTTCACTTTCCTGTGTGCAAGCCGAGTTGAGCACAAAGGCAGAAATAGAACAGTTGAGGTTTGTATAATATGAGAAGCGCAGTGGTTACAGTCATGTGATGATGTGGTTTTACTTTGAGCTCATCTGTCTTAATTGACAAAAATGGACACTATCAGCTAGTTCTGTTGAGTGAATGGAGGGAACTGTCAGAAAACAAATAGGCATGTTCACTAAACACCCGCTGCTTAGATGTCTTCTGGGAGAAACTCTTTTGTGTAGTGCGCCTCTCCTGCCAGCTAAAGCAGAGAACAAGTTGAGAGACTGCAATTGCCAAAGGACAACACACACAAGCCGAGGATAGAACAGCCTTGTTTTTTGTGTGTTTTATTGTTCTGTTTTCTTGTGTTGATAAGTGCTGAGAACAAAAGGAAGCTGGAAGGGGGAAGGAGAAAGGGTTAAACTCTCGGGCTTTTACAGTGCAAATGTTTACCATTCCCAGCGCCATGTAAAGGTGTGTTTGCCCCTGAGACAAGCCGTTACCTTTACATAAAGACCCTGTAACCCCAATCGTCTTGTGGGCTTTCATGTGGGAATCCATTTGTGGAGATTCAGCGGCTAACTAACCCAGCACTGAATCACAGTGGGCAATATTTCCTTTCTGTGTCTATTAAGGAGTTTGATATTTGTCTGTTGTCCATCAGAGTTAAGCTTTCCTCTTCAGTGATGCGGTTTCAACAACGCCATTCAATATTCCTGCACCAGGCACTACCAAGGTAACTTTCAGCGAAGTGCTTGTGAAGAGATTTCAGACTTAAATCTGAGCGAATGCCTCTTTGTTGAATCCCTGCCAAGGATCTAAAGAGGCGTGTGTGCTCTTTTTGAAAACCTGACCTGAAATATCCTCACCCAGTGGATTAGATTAGGGAAGTATCTGAAGAACAAATTACATTAAGTCTCTTAAAATCTATAAAGGAAGGGCTGTCTTTAACATGTAATGGCTCCCTCATATCTGCCAATAGAATAAAAATGGATAATATCACTGTAACTATAAACTGTGAAAAGGAGCTATATTAAATGAATTCTTTTTTATCTTTATAGGCATGTCTGTGAAGTTAGGGGGATTTGGTTGAAATGTGCGACATGCTAGCTTTGGCTCTGTAGAACCATTAGTGTCAAGGGAGAAGCAGGGGAACAGACTCCGAGGGGGCTGGTGACAAAGAGAGCTAAATCTGTTTTTTTCAACTTCCTTTGATTGTCATAGCTCACACTTTAATTCCCTCCGGATATGGATGAGCCATGCTTTTTAAGGATTAAGATTCATGTATTGTTAAATCGCTCGAGTTATCTCTGAAGGAGGGAAAGGGAGAGCATGATGTCTTTTCACACTGTCCGATTTGTGGGTTTAGAGGTTTGTGGCCTTGGTTTTAGAATTATTACCAGGTCAATATGTAAGTGTTCTTAAAAAAGGCCCTTCCTCTTAGCTTATTAGACTCAAAGGGATCCAAGACTGCTCAATTAGCCAGAGCAGGGAACAGGCCTCTTTTATTTCTGACATATTTCTTGGCCTCCACCTCTGGAGAATATCTCTCATCTATCTGTTAGCTCCCTATGGGTGTGTGCCTGAAGCTGGAGCCCAGGAATGGAAGCCCCATCCGTGGGCAGAAGACTTCTCCATATTCCCTTATTCCATCAGCAGATCCACAGGGTTTCATTGTTCCTAATTGATTTCAGCTCCCCCCACCTTTTCTCTCTCCTTGTCCCTCTCCCTCCATATGCTTTCTGTCTTTCTCCTCTGTTTCCATCTACTGACTGCAAACATCTCCAGCCCACATCTCCCAACTTTGTGCCAGTCAAGCAATTCCCTTCCCCTGTTGAATTAAAGAAAGAGTAAAAGCACCTCACACGTTCCTGCTGCAAACTTGCCCTAAATTCAACACGGGAACATTTCTAGTTTGCAGTTCTCTGATCTACTGACGAAAATGCTGACAGGTGTCAGAATCAGGAAGGCAACAGGAACAGGGCTGTGCTGACAACACGAGAGGGGAAGAGAGAGTCTGCATGTGAGGGAGACAGAGATGGAGAGATGAGCTGAGAGTCTAGTAAGCAGTCTTAGCGAGGGAAAATAAAAAGAGGAAACAATCTCTCTGACAGGTAGGAGTGATTTTTTTCATTCTCTCACTCCAAGATAACTCTGTGACTGTGCCAGAGGATTTGACTGATTCTCGAACAACATTTGATTGAATTAAGCATCAAAACTCTTCTTGTGATTCGGGCTGGCAACAACACGTGTCGCGTTATAATATTTTATGATTAGATTAACATACAAACTTTATACTGGCGCCATCCATTTTGATTTGGATTTGCTTAATCTAATGTGTAACCGATAGTGGAGGTAAAATGGCTGACAGTGACAAAGAGCTCAGTGCTATATAAGCATTAAGGAAGATAGAGTGTACGCACATACACACACACACACACACACACACACTGCATGCTCAAACACACAGGAGAATGCATGCAAGCAGGTGTGGTGAAGTCTGTAAGGAACAACCAAGATGCAGATTGTGCCTCTGAGATGTAGAAGCTTGAGGAAGTATAAGGAAATAAAATGTCATTTCAAGATGTGTCCATCTGGGCTTTTTATTGACCTCATGTCGCTGAATGAAATTGTGTGACTCAGTGAGGTCTCTGGTTCTGTCTTATTGAAATTACACCTAATATAATAAAGCAGAGCTGACCAATATTGACTTTGCATGAAATAGAAGAGAGACCTGTATCACTTAAAGGGAAGATTTGAATTTTTTGCCCTCTCTTTGTTTTTACATATCTCACTGTGTAAAGAACTACACTACACAAACTACACTGATTTTATGTCTGTTCTAAATTTAAAAAATTGGCTGTGGCCTCTTGGTAGTGTTTGTTTGCAGTACTTGCATAAGTAAACCAACAGATTCTTTAAAAATCATGTGCGAGCCCATCCCTTTAGTTCTTTCGTTAATTCCAAGAGGGAATAAGTTAAGAGATGTGAAGGCCTTAAACAAACTTGACATGTTTTGATTCTCTGTTAAGTTTTTACAAGCATCGCCTCTAGCTACTCTTCCTCAACTAGTAGAAGCAAACAAAAATGCATGCAAAACATCTTCTCCAGCTCAGACTGAAAACATATAGTAATGTTATAATACTATAACGGCATCCCCTGAACCCTCATTCTGCCAACGCTCTCCTGAATATACCCACTGTATTTAATCAGCTCAAGAGGGGACTGCTTATCTCTCTGCACTTGTCATGGATAGCGTATTGAACATATCAGAGAGAGAGAAATGGGAATAGTTCATTATTTTCTAGGGCTCACAATGAGCCTGATGTATCTCATTGCAGGCCCTCCACTGACAGCTCATTTTCTAGACAATCCTGGCATTCAGTTCACAACGCGGCAGGGCAAGAGAGAGAGAGTGAGAGAGGGAGGAAACACAGACAGAGAGAAAATAGGGCTCCGGATCTCCATTGCTTATTCATGACGCTGTGGCATGCTAGGTGTGTTAATAATCTCCGCAGAAACCAAGTGAATCACAGTTGTTTGTTGAACACCTAGCCAAGCTGGGCCCCAATTGACAGCAGATGGGAAAACAGGGGGATCAGGATGATCCCAGACAGAGGGAGGGAGATTAAGAACAGGTAATGTGCTGAAGTTGATGGGGGCCGAGTGTGTATCAACGAGAGGGAAGAGAGTACCAGAATTTTAAATTTGTCTGAGAGAGTGTACACAGTATATGGAGTGTAAGGGTGTGGGTGTGTGTGTTGCAGTAAGTGTGTTCCTTTTAAAGGTTAATCAGAGACGGAAGGGGGAAAAAGAGGGACAGGGAGGA
Source organism: Micropterus salmoides (assembly GCF_014851395.1). Taxonomy (NCBI): domain Eukaryota; kingdom Metazoa; phylum Chordata; class Actinopteri; order Centrarchiformes; family Centrarchidae; genus Micropterus; species Micropterus salmoides. Next base: position 24,030,274 of record NW_024044237.1, read on the forward strand.
AGATAGAGAGAAGGAACAAGAGAGAAATACTGTGGGTTGGGGGACCTAGAGTGAAATTCAAGTAGCATAGCATTCTCTCCAGTCAACTCGCTTTTTGTTGCTCCGATTGATCCTTGTTCTCATCTGAGGAACTGAGGCAGCAGTCATTTTTCCTAACCACACCATTGTGTTTTTAATTCTTTGAGGTCACTGCGTGGGCACCACTGCTCCACTGCAAGACAAAGCAGTAATAAGACTGTGGGTTAAAACACAAGGCTGTATGGCTAGGGGGGAAATGCAGCTCAATTTTTGGTACTTAAATCACACACACCTAATGGAGAGAGAAGTATACTTCTACCTCCAGTTTGATGTGGCCTTGTTGTTGGATTTTCAGATTCGAATCTGAACTCAAATTACATTTTACATAATCTTCATGTGATGTAAATTCAACATAATGAGAGGTTAACAAAGCTTTCTCTGCCACGGTGTTCTCTATTTATGTCCTTCCCACGCACGAGTGCAAGTCGCACACACCCATATTGTGACTGAAACCCATATTGGCTTCACTGAAATAGACAGTGAAGCCAAGACGAGACTGAGATACAGGTTTACATTCAATGTGTTGGTGCATGTCTGTTTGCATGAAATTTTACGTGTGTAGTAACACAGTTAAAAACACTGACCTCCACCAGAAAATGACAGCATCAGTCATTTCAGCAAGTCAGCATATGTTTACGTTCAAGTGACAAAGGCCTCTAGCATCCATCCTAAATATGACAAGAGCAAAGGAGGAAGTCAGGTAACACTAGAATGTTCGTTGTTTTCCATTTCCTACTGACAGCGTTGAGTGAGCGTGCTGCAGTGGGCGGCAGTGAAACAGTGCTGCAATGTAATCCTTGCTAACAATTGTGCATCGTCAAATCATCGCTAAAGTGGTTGTTTTTGCCACTGACAGCCTCTGATTGTTATTATAACTGTCTGACAATATTATGGAAAGCATTCCCACAGAAATAGACCCATTTTAAAAAAATAAGATTCTTTTTGTTTAACCTGAAATAGTAATTATACTGCTCTGTTCAAAGCCACCAGAGTCCCTTGACAAAAAATGTTATTTTACCACACAGAACACGGGAGTTGCTGGTCTACTGCTGTCTCGATTGGTTAGTTTGTTTGTGGTATTGTGTGATTTTGGTGTTGTAAGGGTCGAAAACACCAAAATCACACTAAACCACAAATAAACTAACCAACAGACTCGGATTGCAGCCGCCCTGCTCCTGTGAGGTTTTAATGTCATGTGACATGGTGATGTTTTGCAGTGCCGGCAAAAGTCGGACATAATTTCTAACCAGCATGCATTATTTTAAGTCCAGCCTGCATCACGTTAAGTCAGCGCTGCGCAACGCCGCATGAAGTCAAACGCACCTGATGTCATCCTACCGATAGTGGAATCAGATTAGAAAGGGCTTCTACGTGACGTTCTAGAGGGCATGGAAAAAACACATATTTTGTTGTGTCATTTGTAGGACAACTGATAAGTTGTTGTTGTCTGTTGATTCAGGAATGCAGTTTGTGTGCTTAACAGTAAAAGTTGTCCACCTTCTTCCCCAAGGGCAGAAAATAGCAGATACTACAACCCTGATCCTCTGGTGACAACTTGAGCTCCTTTCCAGAGTCCCTGATACACCTTCACAAAAGCACAACTTACCACACCCTTGTTGCTGAAATGGTATGACTATAGACTCATATCATGAGGAGTAAACAAGCTGATGAGGACATACTATACACATAGACTAACTCAAAGGAGCCTCAGTGTGTGGCTGGAAGTGGGCAACGAGTGACTGCCAAAGCGAGGCTTGTATTACAGGGATCCCAGGATATCAGACACCAGGCGGCCTGTGCTCCCTCCAGGCAGGGCAGAGTCTGGCAGCTGGCCCGTAGCCCAGATAGCTATAATCAGCTCCATTACCTGTAGCACTGACTCCCATTTATGAGGCCTCATAGTGGAACCTTGGCTATACTGCGGGGATTAAGGATGCTGTGAAATTTAGGAAAAGTACAAATAGCATGCAGTTGCACATGCTATTGCTACACCTGCTGCAGACAAACACATTGTACAAACAGGAGTGTGCTCATAGCAACATGCCACACAAACGTGTAGTGAATGGGGAGATATTTTCTGAGCATTATGTGTCTTGGCACGAGGCATTTGTTTTATCTTCTCCTTCTGTGAAAGGAAAGATTAAGAATATACTCTGCTCTGTTTAAGGGGAAAATCAGCTGTCTTCTGACAAGTACATTGTAGCCCGCAGTTTTCTGTCCAGAATACAAAGAGACATTTATCACTGCAGCTGGGGTAAGGGAGGAAGAGAGAGAGAGGGGGGTCCCTTGTGCTGCTGCAATGTGCATTTCTTTTTTTAACCCTTATTACTTCCTTTCTGTGAGGAAAAAACACTAGATCTGCATCCTTTTTAATCCATTTTAGATTTCCTACATTCTATTTTTCTTTCATTTTATTATCTCCCCCAAATGCCTTTGTCATCTCCACCCTGGTTTTTATCTTAGTTCTCATCACCTTGTTTCTCCTGACAACATTATAACTCAGATGGAATATGTAGCAGGAATATGTAAAGTTATGTCGTCCTCCTCAGTTGTGGCAACAAAAGGTTACTACCTCAGGCATACTGCTATAATATTTCCATATTTTGCTTTCCTCATGTATATTCAATGAGAATGATTTATTCTGTAACATTTTACAGCCGTTGAAATGCAGAATTTCTCTCGCAGAGACCATGCAAATACTGTAAAATATAGCTTGGCAGAATGAGCTCTTTGGATTTGTGCTCAGTAGAAGTTAAACAGAGGTTACAGAGAAGTCATCCAAATCACCTCTATCATTACAATCTTTCATTCAGCAATTAGTATCAGTGTTCCCCCGCTGTACCCCAGATGACCTTGCAGGGATGAGCTCACTATGTTGTAATTCAACATTTTGGAGTAGGTCTCTATAGTGGGAGGCATGTTGTGGCTGCTAGTGACCCAGATTATAAACTACTGATGAGAGAGTGAAGGCACAGTAACAGAGAGGAGGGACCTGCTGAGGTGTGTGGTGTGTGTGTGTGTGTGTGTGTGTGTGTGTGTGTGTGTCTGTGTGTCTGTGTGTGTCTGTGTGTGTGGACCCAGGAAGCCTCCCCCCAACCTTTTCCTGGCCACCTGTCTCCGCAAGACCTTGCTTGGTTTTTGCTTTTCAACACGTGTTCATATACAAGACATTTGTTCTTCCACTCTTTTAAACCTCTGTGTGCCGTCTGTTCCTTATTCAATGAATTAGCATGCACTCCAATTCAGATTAAGGAAACACATTATTTTATTTGAATAAAGACTGAAATTGTACCGTGCATAACCTGAACACCACACTGATTTTACTAGTCAATCTGAATGACTGTAGTCAGATTTCTGCCTGTTTCTGGCTGTTTATGTGTGAGAAAGGTCAGAGCTGAACAGGATACATGGTGGTGTTTTTACATTGTGGTGTAGTTTGCTGGATAATCAAATGAAAGTAAATTCATCAACAATAAAAACATAAGACCGTCTGTTTTGGTAGTGTGCTGCTAATACAATGTTTCCTTTAGGCTACCATACATATTTTTTTGAATTCAGCTTATTATCATATCGCATTCATATATCGTGTAAAATCAGGTTATGTACATAATACAGTAAGTGTTACATTAATCCGAATATTTACAGCGATAAGTGCATAACATGCAAAAAGAAATTGGAGGCTGGCACTGTTGCTCCTTTTATGTACAATTGACTAAAAATTCACAATGGATGCATCTTGCCAGCCAAATGGGACTTTTCAAACCCCGCTGTCCCCCACCTCCTTAAAGAGAAGGATAAAAGGTAATGGGAGAGGTCGGCTGTTAAGTTAAATGGCAGACAGGAAAGTAACAGAATGACTCTTTTTAATGATGTGCCTGTTCTTATGCAGCCCTTGTTAAAGTGGAGGCCAGAATGCATGCAGAGGACAGGGAGGCAACTGCGGCCAGACACTGCACTACCCCCCAACATCTAGAAGATTCGCAGTGGGGGTCTCAGGCTCCTTTGTGTGTTCTCCGACATGTCGTAGAAACCCTGGGCTCCTTCTGTATTCAGCTTACATTAGCATCACAAAATAAATAAAGCAAGCAATCAGGCCGTGACCTCTTATATCCACAGTGCTGCCAGCCCCCCCACCTACCCTCCCTCCTCCTCTTCTTCCTCCTCCTCCACTGCACTCTACATAGGTTTAACTAGCTTGGATTTGCAACTGAATGTCAAGCTTGGTGTTTGGCTTTACCACAGGGCAGGTTGTTCCTCAGCTGTCTCAAGAGAAAAGGAACTCAAGGATCGAGAGGAGCGAGGGAATTGGATCTTTGACACCTGTCACTTCCACTCTGCTGCACCTTGCTCCCTTGCCACACATAAGGACTTTTCATGTCACAGCTCAGCATGTTATCATGAGTGGGTGCAGGGCTTGAGAAATCCAATTACTACCACTGTGTCAGACCCCTGCCATCATCCTTATGTATGCTATAGTCATGTTCCTCAAATCAGAAAAGATGTGCCTATTAGTTCCTTCTCTTTTCTTCAGACCAGTCTCCCACCTCCATTTCAATCTGTGTGTCTTATATACGAGCTGCAGCTCTTCTCATGGACTGCCTCAGTGCTGACAATTCTCTATATAGCGTAGCACTGGCTGGTGGGTGGCTAATGCTATGGACATTGGTTCTGACTGTCTGATATTAAGTGGTATCATGGTGCAGACTTCACTGTGGTGAATAATGGAGAACTTTGGAGAGCATCAGCATGCCTCCCAGATGCCAAACAGAATGGCCTTTGTGAGAGGGAAATAGAAAGTGTTAGAAAGGTCTCCTCCCTCTTGCTTTTCCTCTTACCAGTAGGTATGAATCTAATGCATCTCCATGCAGCGAGGGCCTCGCTGTGTTTTCCTTATATCTTTTATGTGCTTCTCATCCCTGAGTGACACCGTCAATCTGGTTCAGTGGGAAACAGGGGGACTGTCTTTTTAAAACATGATCGGTGTCCCAATGCGGCCCACCCACTCTTACTGTATATGTTTCCGCACGCTGAGCTAGACCTGCCTATCACACTACATACCACCACACTCACCATGTTACAGTGTCCTACTTCTAGCGGTTGTTAAAATTGTCGGGAAAAAGGACAAGTAGAAAAAAAATTAAAATGAGAGAGAGTAGGGACCATGCTGGTGGTTCTGCGACAAGATAAAATGGAATATAAAACACACAGTCCTGGCTGACACAAAGTGAACATGACTGAGTGAGAAGCCACATTATATTAATTATGTAAGGCCACTCTTTTGAAGCAAAACTGAAGCTCAGAGAGAGAGAGAGAGAGAGAGAGGAAATCCTAAGATTATTGGTATGCCATCCTCTTTTGTTTGGAGCTGGACACTCTGACAGGCGCTGAAGGATTGTGTTCATTTCAGATGGCTAATATAAATGCCACTTGAGAAAAGGAAAAAAATAATCAAAGAATGGAAAACTAAGAAAAATGTAAGAATATAATGGTTTCTTATTCTAAGAAGTTGATTATGGATTATAGATTAGTCAAAACAATTAAATCATTAATCTATTCCCCCACACTTGATTATTTGTGAAATCTTGGAGTTGGTGAAACATCTTTAATTTGTCATGGACCTCTTGTTCATTAAGGAAAAGCTCCATGCCAAATAAACCATTGTTTTCAGTCATCCAGTGTTATATTTCCTTGACATTTGCAGTTTTGTTTGTCTCTGCTGCCTATTAGAATTGCTGAGAACATACACTTGTGTAATAGGGATTTATTGTAGCTGATAACGCAGCTATAGATGCAGTTTAGGAATATTTAATAGTCACTCCTGGTTTAGGAATTAGATAAAGTGACCTTAGGGACTCACCTGACATAACAGTTTTTTCTTCACAGTTTTTGTCATCACTGATCACAGTCCATAGCCAACTCCCCTCTCCATCCCTGCTCCCCGTATGGTTTTCGTCTACCCCCCCCACCCCAGCCCCATTCACAGATGTAATTTGAGAGTCTGATTCTGTCCCCTTGCTTCTCCCAGACTCAAGGGTTTAGGAGGAAATTAGCTTGCTAGCTCGGTCAAGCTTAAACACAGAAATGCTGCATTTGTTCCAGTGTATTTAAAGATGTCCTCTGCCGATGCATTGTAGAGGAAACGAGCCAAGTAGACAGAGGCAGGCGGTCTGGCTGGCTGGCTAGCATGTCAGAATAGGCAGGTCTGCAACTTGGACACCGGGTTCTGCTGTGCTGAGTTTTGGGAGTGCATTGTACTGTTGCTTTGGGCCTGGTGCGCGAGAACACAGGTTAATTTAAATCCCATCATTAGAAGGACAATTTGGACACGGAGAATTGACAAGGGAGACATGTGCTGTGTCATTATAGTGAAGTACATCATACACACACACAGTACAACGCAACACTTCAAACTTCTACCGTGATCAAAAAATGATATCCTGTATTATACTAATAAAACAAATAATTTCAAAGCTCACTTATTGTGGATTATATTATCTCTTTATTATCTTCAATCAAATAAAATTACCATTCTCTCCAATTTGGCTTTCAGACACTTTTAAATGATTGCTCCCTGCATGATGTTTCCCCACAATATCCTATTTTAACTGGAAATATATCAAATTATGTGAATAAGATGAGCTCAAGTTGCAGTTTCATTTAGACTCTAATTGCATTCTTTTTCATCCTGTATCTTTCATATTTTAAAATAATTATCCCTTTAAAATACTTCTTACCCAAAGATGAATTTTCTCTGATGAAATTCATCACTGAAGTACATCCCTGATTAGTTTTTCTTAGAAATGTTATGTATGGCCGTAAAAGTATCTAATTTACTACCACAAAGTCATTAACTGATTTCTTGTTCCAATGATAGCGATATGGTTGGCACTATTATCAGAGGAAAACACAGACATAATAAAAGTTCTATTACAATTTGTAGTTACTGGCTGTATCTATATAAACCCAAACATTTAATCTAAAATACACTCAATTACCTTCCAATCATGATCATAGTGCATTCGACTGTAGTAGTATAGTGAATGTGACTTGACATCTTTATCAAATAAAACAAAACCATCCAAATCCTTCTGGCTAGAAGGTATAAAAAATTGCAGGCAACGGTACAAGTAGATTGCTCTAAGGACAGTGATTTGACACAAATAGTTAAATCCTGAATAGAATTTGTTTGGTCTATCGTTACTTTTTCAGTGAAATGGTCTGTATTTCAGTGTCCAATGAGGGACGCACACAGGAAAAATACGTCTTTCTCTACCAAATCTCTGCATGTTGCCAGATTGGCAGTGTGGTTGAAATAGTTAAGAAAGACATGGCTCCCAGAGGCTGATATTTTTGTGGACACATAAGTGTGTTGTATAGGCGCTGTTGTGCAGTTTCCAGGTGCCAATCCTGGAAACTTCTTTTTGTCTGTTTAGTCACGTTTAGCCTTATGCAGGCTTATGCCTTTCTGCCTGGGTTAAACCCAGTCCAGAGTGCCTGTTGAGAGGGTTAAACAATAGTATGAAAACAAGGGCATACATTATGGTCTTAAAACCTACATATCTGACTACTGTAAATCCTGTCCCTCCAAGCTTTGCATATGTCATAATAGAAGCCAAGGGTAATGCTTCTAGAGCCTCAGAAAACTTACTGAGACACTGCAACCTCTAGGAGGCAGAGATGGTAGGAGCAGGGCACAGTAAGGTGAGGGAACCCTTTCAGCAAAATAGTATTTGTTGCCAGGGGATTGAAACCAGCCCACTCATGTTTGTCATCATGACAACCAGCTCGCATCATTTCCACTACATCAAGCAGTCCATTGGCTAGTGGTCCTGCTTTTGAACAAAACAGTGCTGTGCGATGACATAGTGATTTATAAAACAACATAGCGATTGCTTTTTTCTTCTCGCTGCTGTTACACAGCTGTTAAACAGATGCTGTTTGTACCAATTTAGAAGCTAGTTCATTGTTTGTCAACACCAGTTTGGAAATTCATTCTTTATACCAGGACCTGCTGTAGCATGTACAAGCTGGGCTGGATGGGCCAGCAGCGAGAGGGGGAAAGAAAACAGTGGAAGTAAACATTTGCAGAATTTAGCTTGAACTGTTGCTAGCTTTTAAAAGAATGAGTGTGTATAAAGAATTCAACTGTAAGACTGACTCAAAAGGAAGTCAACTTGCCATTTTGCATTAGCGTTTGGGGCGGACAGAGGCAGGCCTGGTTGAAGTGACAAGCTGTCAGACACTCTATGCAGTGCTGGATGGATTAGACAGTGAATTTGTTCTTGATAAATTGACTGGTACTAATGCTCAGAAATAGAACCAGGGCCACATGAACCCCTGGCTCCACCAGCCGTACTAACAAGGCTGCCCAGTGAGTCTAATTTCCTCGACAATTAATATTTGACTGAGAGAGTAGAAGGAAATCTGGTCAGATAGGCAGAAATGAGAGGAAGAGATTTTTGGGTGAAGGATTTATTTAATTACACCAATGTACGTGAGACAGCAGTACTGATGAGATGAAAGAGGAGGACAGAAGGAGGAGAAGCATAAAGGATGGGCTTGTGCTGGGAGCTGCGAGGGATGAATCTGGGGGTGTCGGGGGGGATAGCTTGATGTGACTGAACCAGATGCTGTGGGGAGAAGGAGATGACTCGGTGCTGTGTGGAGAATGATGGCTAGCGTGGCGCAGTAAGGGTGCCCCTCTACTGTTTGTAAAAACAAGACCATCACACTCCATCTTGCCGCTCCCGCAGGAGCCAGGCCTCCAGGCTGATTTATGGCCCACAGACTGAATTGGCTGGCTGGGATGACAGCACTGCTTGGACTCTCCCTGGTGAGTAGTGTAGGAGGCTGCTTGGCCAAGCCTTAGCCTCAGCTGGCCGTAGAACTGCCCTATGCTGTAGTTAGGGCAGACTAGATGTTAAGCGCCATCCCTAGTGTTTGGATCAGCCAGGGCCAAAGCCTGTTAGGTCTCAAGCATGCTTTGGACTCTAAGCACCGACCTCATCCTCTATTCTGCTGGTGCCATATTTTCTGAATTTTCCCCTCCCCTGTGATACTTCCATCAGCTTCTGCATCACAGGCTCCATCAAGACTCTGTAGTAACAATTTAGATTTAATCAATCTTTCCCATGTGACTGCCAGGATGGAAAATTAATATGGAGAGCAATTAGAAAACAGCCATCTCACTGTCAAAGATACACCAAGATGAGAGCAGAAAAAGTAGATGGCATTTTAGAAGCAAATGAAATCTTTGTGTACACCACTCAGACATGGCAGGGAGTGTTGACTCCCAGGCTGTCCTCAAAAAGGAAAAACATTTATTCAACTTTCTGTAGATTGAATTCTTCTGGATTTAATACCAGCCCTCTCACACAGCAATGAAAAGAAACACAAAGCATAATGTCAGAGTTTCTGTTTGCCCCAGACACCAGAGCTGAATAATTGTCTTTTCAGAGATCGGCTATAGTTGATAGCTTTGTCACAGCATTCTGAGAGGGTTTAATATCAAAGACAGTGAGGAAAGCACAGGAAATCAAAACAAATCGGGAAAGTCTATGCAAGTCACAAGTAAAGCATGTCAAGGTTTAAATTATTCTAAATTATTTGCTTTTATAACAGCTACATCTAAGTAGCATCTACATTATACTGTCTGTCTGTTTAGGGGTATCTGTTTTCAGATGACAAACAGAATCAGGACGGTTATTGTTACTACTACAACAAAAATGTCAGCTTACAGAGGAAATACAAAAAAAGTAGTTTAAGCCAAAAGTGGCAGACGTTCTTTACAAAATGATTTATCATGCCACACTGCTGTTCCAAATTCCTTTTAGGGTTCATCATGCTGTAAAACCAAACTGACTGAATTGTGTCATACTGCAAGTGCCCATCGCCTTGGGGCTCCAGTTAAATGAAGAAATACAAAATAGAGAGTTTTTCACATGAATCTGGGTCCACATCAACTCAAGCCAATCACTGACCCCCTAATCTGGCCTTCTGTTTCTTGTTGCTGTTTACACTAATTTTATAGGATTACATCATTGTTTTAAACCTTGGGGCTGTGTGCACTACTTTTGGAGGGAAAAGCGCTTTTGTTTTCCAAGCCAGGCTCCATGTGTTAGCCAAACAGGACACAAAATAGCTGGTGAAAGCTCAGGGAGTTTTTTGGAGGGGGTTGCCTCTTTCAGTGAACACATGCCTTCCCTTTTATGTCAGGGGATGTTAGTGTTTTGCTGATTCCTCTTTTTTTTGCTACATTAGCAACAAACAAATAGCACCTCCAGCTGTATGACATGAAGGGATCATTATATGCGGTGCACGAGGGTAACTTGAGCAAGGAGTTTGTCAGGTTGTGGGATCCCCATGCTGAAGATCTGTCTGCTGTAACTTGAAGTTAAGACGCCTTCATCTGATTGAGGGAAAGAGACAGGATTGAATCGGCTGCTGGCAGGCTGCAGATGCAAGATGAAATGGCAGGGAACGTGGGTTTTCTCCCTGTGCTGATGCAAAGTGATGCTATTCCAGGTAACTACAAACAGAAAAACATGGCCAGCATTATCAGGAGAATTTGTCTTTTGCATTTGAAGTGTCAATATTTATTATTTTTCAATGCCATGCACATCATTACATACATATTTAAAATGCTCCCCAGTGCCTCCTGACAGTCTTTGGACGTTAATTCAGTATTCATTCGTAGTATGTCGGATTTGATAGCAGCTCTGTGCTACTTGATACATGGATTTTTTTGGCCTCTACTCCCATTAGCCTGTTTGTATTTTACATGTGGAACTCTACAAAAACAGGCATCCACCTCCCGATGGAGCTCCCTCAGTAATTAATAGCTATTAAATTGTAGATAGGAAATGTTCCAAATGACATCCTGCTCTGTACTGTACTTTGAGTCTGTTCTTGGAACTGATTGGCAGGCTTATTTTCCTGATGACTTTAAATACACATTCACAGCAGGAGGTGTCTTCACTGTCTTCTGTTCTGTACTTGTTGACTTCCAAACCTAAGTACTGCTATAAAAGCCATTAATTCATATCCTACCATTACAGTTTTCTAATTTTTTGGAATAGAAGGCAATAGTTTTTTATTAGAAGTCGATGGCCTGTCACTTTTTTTATTTAAATTTTGTCTCTTACATTTTTTGTGGGTCTTTTAGAGGAACATCTGCGTTTTATGAAGCTCTGAGCAGAAGCAGGATGTCTGCATGTTAATAGCACTTGGCTTCCATAACAATGTCATTTACAACCCAGTTGCTTTCCCATAGACCCCTGAAGGAAAGGAGAGAAAATGGCATTCAGTGCATATGCATGCACTGCTAAGTAGAGAGCATACAACTTGTGTATATTTCTTTGTGCCCCAAGGCTTTTCATGCTTTAGAAAGTGCTTCAGGCTATAGAAAAAAGCATTTAGAGGAAATAGCATTCATTACCAAGATACTTGTAAATCTTTAATCAGTGGAGAAAAAGATCTACTTTGTCAAACGTGTCAAACAAGATTTGGGGAGTAATTTCAGATTACTAAATGTAGAGCTGAAGTCTAGCGTTTGTGTACAAGTTTGAAATGTCTGACACAACTTCCAAATGCATATTACATACATTTTTTCAGTGGCAGCAAGTACTAAAATATACTATTTCCAAATATACTTTACATTGCTGCTATGACTGAAATACTGACTGACTTTAGCATTTTTATTGTTATTACCAATAAATCAAAGAAAAGGCCTCTAAAAGGAGTAAATTCAAAATACAGTCAATGACAAAGCAGTTACATAGGATTAAAAAAAGAACATGGGATTTGAAAGGGCTTTAGAAATATCGTCACAGTGGACAATCTAATCCAGTGTGTGGGAATGTTTTGTTTTTTATTCATCACCCTCCATTATGTTCCTGGTACCTGGTAAAGACTTTCTGTTGTGATTACATTATTACATTCTGATTGCGCCCCTTCTCTTTAAACAAAACCCCCAGCTTCCTGCCTTTTGTCTCCTTGATTGCCGCCAGTGCAGTCCCTTGGACCAATCAGCATTCATGCAAATTTACATACATACAGGAGTGCAACTCGTGGAAAATATATTCAGTTTGCTCATCCTTCTTTTTGGCCTCATAAAGTGATTTTAACTACATAGAAAGTGTTATAAAACTGCCTATTCATGCTGCAGAAGGGTGAATGTGGATAATAGATCATTCATGAAGTTCATTTTTTACACTGAACGAAATTTTATAAAATGCTAACTTGTAACTTGTGTTTTTGTAGATTATATTTGAGATGCTTATTACAATGACGTCCCTTGTAAGGAAGCGGATTTCTCAATCTGCATTTACTGGACAGAATGGCATGTCTGTGTGTGTCAGTCTGCGTATGTGTGTGCATTTAGACACAAACATGATCAAAGGAAGCAAATTCTGTGTCGCCTCTGTCTCATTATGTAGCATTCATGGGGACATTTGTCATTTTTGGTGATGGTGTTCATGTTTTCAGCCTTCAAGCATGATGATTCCTCAGGAACACCACCACATTTGGGTTCGAACCGCTCATGATACCCTTTACTCATTCACTCAGTCATCTATTCACCATGTTATCTGTCAGTCTCATCAGATTATACTTTATGAGAGACAGTTCTGGCATATCTGCCCCTGAAAAGCCTGTCTCCAATCTTTAAATATCGATCCCCAGGGCCTAAGCAGAGGTGCCTCTCATGAGTGCAGGAAAGAAGGGAGAAAAACAGATCATTAGTGATTTTAATTAGGTGATCTGTCAAGCTGCGATTGCCAGATGTAAGCGTATGCATTTGGGTCGATGGCAATCCCTCTGACAATCCCCTCTTGTCACCTTGGGCCTCTGGAATGGAGGATGGCTCTTGCTAGGAGTGAAACAAGCAGTAGGGGAGCGCAAAAATGTGTCACTGCAAATCTGTGTGGTAGGTTTTTTCTCAAGACTAAAGCAGGTGGAAAAACACAACTGCACAGACTTCCGAATTGTTATGTTTTCTAGGGCTGTGTAGGTGAGTGCATAGGCTACTATACATCTGTATTATCACGATCATCAATTTTGTTTAAATATTCGGGAGACAAGTAGCACCAAGCTCTTTCCACAATTAGAGTGTATGTGAATTACAGCAACTAGGAAAAACAAAATCACAGCATTTCAGTTTGAGTAAGAGAGCATGACACTTTTTGTGTTGTTATAACGATGCAAAAATTGTCTTGAAAGTCCTTCCCCTCCAACACAACAAAGTACGAAAGGGAGCAGTTATTCAGACTCAGGCAAATCTTTTTTTCACTCCAGCGTTAAACATCATTACATATTTATAACTCGGCGCCAGATGACAGAGACAGAGAGGGAGAGAGAGATGAACCAGGCAACAACACCGCAACTCGTCTGGTGTCTCTCTCTGTGAGATATCTGATTGCACTGTTTAAACCTGCCTTTCATCTGATGTTGCTACAGAAAACCCAATTATACAAGAGCTGCAAATGGACTTTTGATTTAACAATACATAATTTAATTGTCATATTAGAAGTGCCCCAAAACATCCAGCTCTAGTTATCAGTGACTACTGTTAACGGCACTACAGTCTTGAGCAGATGCAGGAATGCATTGCCAGTAAAAGTAAATCATTTAATTCAAACAAAATGCAGCATTGTTTTTCATTTATGTTTTTATTTTTTCATAACAGGTTTGACATACTTAAATCAAACGAAGGCCATATGAGAGAGAAAACATGATGAAATCTAATGAGCGTAACAATTGAAAATGAAGCTGATTTTAACAATCATGTTTTCTCTTTGTCCCCCACAGATCCCAGTGAAGGCTTTCATTGCCAGGATGAGTGTCGCATCCTAGGCCACTCTGACCGCTGTTGGATGCCTCGTGTTTCAATCCCGGCACGTGCCAAGTCACCCGAGCATGGCCGTAATGTCATCGCATTGTCTATCGAGGCCACCACAGTGGATGTGCCCCACTACGAGGATGGCACCACCAAGAGGACTTTTGCCACCTTCGGCAAGGATGGGCCTGAGGACGTGGAACGGGGAGAGTTAAAGGGAAAGCGGACTCAGGAGTCTCAGGTGTGTAGCCCCAAGGCCAATGGAGGGGCTGTCCGTGAAGCTGGCAATGGGCGCGAGGCAGCCAGCCCCATCACTTCCCCTGTGCACCTGAAGAGCCCGATGTCCAAGCCGTCATCTGCCTACAACACACTGAAATGCCGCGACGCAGAGCGAATCGCCAACCACAGCCTGCTGCGGCAGCCGGAGGGGAAGGACAGTGAGCCAGCTGTCAGGGAGATCAACACGCTTCTCCACGATGGCAGAGACAAGGAATCCCCCAGCAGCAAGCGCCTGAAGGACATTGTGCTTTAGCGAGCTTCTCTATGACACACACCAACATGCATACACACATACAGTGTAAACTCACATATATGTACCCCACAATAGCTGTGTGTACACAGAAGAAAGTTAGGCTGTGGAAAGAAGGCTACGGAAGGAGAGAGAGACACACCCATTTGCAGTATACAATATTCAAGAACCAGCTCGGGCTGAGGATGATGAACTGTAGTATGCTGCAGCTAGTTGTGTGCTCAAGCTGAGGTAGTGGATGTGGCTTTGTTGTAGTCGCAGTACTTTTTCCTTGTTTGCTTTTTGTTCCATTTTCTTTCCGAGTCTGCAGTGCGTGGACAGGCAGGTTACTGTTGACTGCATGGACATGGCCAGTGGAGCTCTCCACCCCTTGCGCCAAAGCAGGACACTACGTGTTTGGACACCTGAGGTGCCAATTCATTCAAGTACAGTTATGCCTTTTGAACTACTTTTGTATCACAAACTGATATTTGCCTTCTTTGGTTTTGCAGTTTGTTCTAGCTGCCAAAATCGCTCTTTGTTCCTTTGTATAGTGAGCTCCGTCAATGTAATAAACGACAATTCACAGGATTCATCTAAAAATACCCTCAATTTACTCCAACAGTTTTCAGTGCATTCAGGAGAAGGAGAGGGAGGCCTCTCAGTCTCATTTGCCCCTTTCCCTGACTAATAAGAGAAACTTTCTCTGTGTATCCCTGAGGACATCCTAATGTCATCAGACTGTGAGGTCTTTACAGTATTTATATTTTATCAAGGATGGAGCTAAATGAACTCTCGCTATCTGCCCAGCCGCTCTGAACACTGGAAGTGGGACAGACAGAACCTTGTGTTCAAATTGAGTTGTATGAAAAAAAGACTGCTTTTGAAATCTCCTGTGCCCAACCTTGATTGTAGCCAGTGGAGCACCAATTAGAACTTTGTGCTCTGGTCTTGTACTTTTTTTGACTTTTGACTATGGGGCTAGGATAGAAGGGATCGTCACTCATGTCTTGCTATGTGAAACTCTCTATAGGGTTTACTATTATCATTTTTAATAACCCGTTGTTATGTGACAATCCCTTTAATGTTTTGTTTCAAGAGAAAAAAACAAATAAACATTGGTGTTCAACTGAAGCTACAGTAGCGTTTGTTACACAAACACAAAAATAAAAAAAAACATATATGCCAAATATATTTTATAAATAATTTAAAAATGTATAATGAGAATATTTAATGCTGTGTAGTTATTTTATGAGTAAGTTATACTTGAAATTAACTTGCTTTTGTTCATTTGTCTTTTGCTTTTATATTGAACCTGATTTTATTTTCAAAATGAACTTGGATTATTTTTTGTTTACTGTGTGACCCCTGGCAACTGTTGCAGTCTACCTTGTTGTAAAGAGTTTCTTATTGGTCAGTTCTTGTGCCATCAAGTTTCTGTGTGGGCTACTAGAAAATGTAAAAAAGACAAAAAAAACAACAAAAAAAGCGAAATCAGCACCAACATTAGTGTGTCAGTTCAATGAGCTTAGAGTGAGATAGCAAAAGAAACCAAAAAAGATGCAAACAAAACCGTGAAAATTGCAGGATGTTGCTTAATCTTAGTATCTAAGGAGGCGAAAGAAAGACTCCCAGTGTTCTTCAAGCTGGTAACAGGGTTCCACTAATGAGTCGGCTTTCCTATTGGGCCCAATCAAGTTTAGACGAGACTTTTTCAGCTTCAACTGAGGACATTTGGACATGCAGACTAGCTTTGCTCAGCACTGCTGTCACCCTGTGCCATCTGTGTTCAGTTGATCTCAAAGATAAGTTTGAGACCAGAGTGGTATAAACAGGGCTCTCCCCTCCTACGAGCCCCACACAACAGACTGTGTGGAATCGTGTCTGGCTGAACTAAGGTTTTGGAAGAACCGTGTTGCACATCAGCAATGTGGTTTTATGTTGCTTTGCAGTAAACTATGTACAATGTGGAAAAATATGAATGAAAATGGACAAATTGCATACAACAAACTAGATCTTGTAGCTGAATGTTTTGCTGGTCTCACCCATGGCTTCTGGCAACATGAAAATCGGAATAATCACTGAATGTATACAGCAGCTTATAATTAAACTATTAAATGTTCTCTGCTTTGTTTCCTTGTCTTTACTCAACAACTCCCAGTGTCCAAAGACATGCAGGCTACGTTAACTGATACATTTAAATTGTCCTTAGGTGTGAGTGTGAGTGGTTGTTTGCATATGTGTGGTCCCTGCAATGGACTGGCGACCTGTCCAGGGTGTACCCCACCGGGGATTGGCTCTAGCCCCCCTCTTTTTCTACAATACAACCCAACTTCCAGGATTTCCTCCTGACCAGAGCACTTCAAGCCCTGTATTTTATTTATTTTTATTTAATCAGTTTAATTTAGCCTAGACAGCGCACATTAATAAGCATAGATGCAAATGTGCCAGAGTTAGCCAAAAGACTATTTTCCATCTGTAGTCCCTGGACAGTTGTTACATAGTCAACCTATAAAACTTAAAAAACAATTGTAAAATTAATTTAACAATCTTTTAAAATGAAGTCATATACTATGAATGCATGCCTTAAAATGAGCTAGAAGGAACACAGACATTATACTGAAATGCTTTTTCATGAACTTCACATACTACAAAACAACAAAAATAAAAAAATAAAAGATGCAACGTACAACCTAGCTCACAATGAATACATACATAGACAATGACTGACAGGTGCAGAGTACGAACACAGCAGCTTGCACAGTATACATTAAACTAGCCCAGAACAAAATAAATAAATAAAACAAAGTCACAGATAACAACTGTACAGCCTACAAAGATTGACATATAAAAACTTTTCTCCTTTTGTTAACAAGCTAACATAGGGTTTGTTACCCACCATTAGCAATTTAATTTAAACCATCACTTTATGACCATCAACATTTGGGAGGAACCATTGTACTGTTATGTTTGTTTTTTACTTGGAAAGTGGAAGTTAGCAAATAATGCTAAATAGCTTTAACTGGGAAAATGGAAGCTAGTTAGCCTAGGTTGCTAACATGGCATTGGTTCCCACTATATTTAACTTTTCGTTCATGTTATTTCAACATTTGCTGAGTCATTGACAGCTCTCACTCACTCAGTTCGTTCATTAATATAGGGAGTCATGGGGTAACGTACTGAGTTCTCAAATAACAGATGGGGCTGACCATCGGCTAACATTGTTGGCCCCCCAGCTATTCAACTGCCTGTGTGGCCAATTGATGTATAAAGAGTAGGGCCACATTACCAGCACTAATGTAGGAGCGACCATCACAAAAGAAGTACCTGGATATATATATATATCTTATAGTACTATATCTCTTCTTTTTGGTAGATACAATTATCAGCAAATAAACAAGTCGAAATTAAAAATAAGGACATATATACGGATTTCTCAGCAAAAACTAATTTTAACATCAGGTTAAATCTTAAATCTTAAGACTTAAATCTGCCTTTAGCATGTATTACAATTACCATTAATTAACAAATAATGTAAAAGCCAGCAATGGAGGTAAGTGTGTGCTGTAACAGTATACATCAAGTGTTTCATTTAAAAATGGATCTGGGTCTGCATAATACATTTACATCTGTAACATGATGTGAAAGTCTGAGAGTCTGTTCTTGAAAACAGCATGATAACACATGGAGTGATGTCTATTCTATTTGTCATGATAAAATGGAAATTAACAGTTTGAGACCAGGCCGGCTCCAACTCTGCATTAATATTCCATGCATTCGCTGTTGCTCTTTCCCATTATTTCCAAAGCAGACCTTTGGGAATGGTCCAACAAGTGAGGTGAGTGTGTGCTACTGTCTATGTCTGATGGTAGTGCTCTTTTCATTTGCTAGAGTGGGTCACACATGCCATTTTTGAGACATTTGACATCTCCAAATCTCAAAACACTCTCAAAACACTACAATACAGACGCTGATCAGAACCACGTAGCCTGTCATTGAGACTCATATTCGGCTGGTGGGTAATGTGTTTTCACAGCCAACAGTGTGATGTCATTACAAAACTGGATCCCACTTGAAATATTGATTTATTAGTCGACTTTGAGGGGAAGGGTCTAAAAGCTATGAAAGAAGTTGAAAGAAAATGCAGAAGCTGAATCTTTCTCTGGTAGTCTGCAACAATTTCTATGACATTTTCACTCAATAAAAGCTCCACTTTCACCTCCCCCATACACAGCAGATCTTTCTCTTGAGTAAGTTTGTATGGATTGATGGGGAGAAGCAGAGAATAGATGTAGAACAGGACACATTCCAGTGCTGTAGACAGAAAAGAAGGCAAAGGAGCGAGGGGAAACACATCTGCCCTCTATGATAAGAAAAGGAGGTTGGCTTAATTTCTATAATTAATTTGCCATTCCCTCTATACCCTCTGGTGGAGCCAACATGAAAGTTGGTCTGAAAGCGCACTTGCTAACACATCCATTAGTCTATAAGGAGGATCTTGTTTCTTCCAGCTAAGTTCCCTTCTCATGGGCAATACCACTATTCTAGCAATACCCCACTCATACGATTTTCTCATGCCCTTTCAGTAGCGTTTAGACCCCTGGGTCTCCATAACAAACTTGCCTTAGCTAAAGGTACAATCCTGCCTCCAACTGAAGGGCAAAGTATGCATTTTAAAATATTTTAAAGAAACAAGCCTCATTATCATTAACTGGAAATACTGACTTAGTAGCACAATATTGCAGTAATTCTTTGGGGGACGGGGGCAAAAAACTTTGTCTTCCATATCAACACTATCCCCCTGGGTCAAACCATATTTGCAATGCAGGAACCGTATTTGTAAATCCCCAAAATGGTGCTTGTCCCCACATATTTAATTACTCCTCATTCATGGTGGTCATGGAGAATATTCTCCATTACGGCAAGATTTATATCAAAGGTTACCAGGACACACATCCTATTAACATCCTATTAATGTTTCAATTATCATTTTGCAAAACGGTGAGAGGGGGAATCAGAGAACAATTAAAATGATTTATTTCTGACAGAGACATGAGTTGAAAAAGAGCAGGAGGAGGGCCTGCAGCCTTGCATTCCTTCAATACAAAGTAGTTTGTCGTCTGTTCTTTTGAGTGAGACAGCCCCTCGACCAACCCCCAATCAGGCGCACTGATCTCTGTCGCTCTAGTGACCTCATTCTATCAAAAGGGCTTGCAGCTGCTCCTGCCTCATTATGACCAACTACTCCTTTTCACTAACCTCTGGTGGAGGTTTACCATGGGATTAGGTGACAGCCAACAACATGTGACACAGTGAAGTAACATCTTACTGTCTTCCTGTTTTGTTGCAATCTTGAATATCAGAAGTTTGCCAGAAAGAATAACAAAATAATACAGTCACCTGATGTAGAATTTGTGTGAATAGTCCTTGTTTTTGTCTGTAGCTACAAAAAGACTGATTAAATTTTATCTGTTTTTTGATATGGCTGCAAAGTCTGATGGCACTCTATGAGACCGTTTACTTCAAGGTCTGCACCCTCAAATACTGTATCTACAAATAATGATTTTCTTTCCTAGGTCCACTGCACTTTGCCAGATTCACTTTATTTCAGGCATGTAAATGAGCCACTGACTTTGTCACTTCTCTAATTTTCTTCCACTGAAAAGCAAGTGAAGTGGTCAAGACTTCAGAGTCGCAAGTTAGAGAAGTTCGGTCAAATGTGGGGAGAAAAAAGATATTCTCTGTAACTCTCACTCAGACTTGCAAATGTCAAACCAGCAAATATCTTCAAAGAACTTTTTTGTCTTTGTGCAGTTTCTTCAATCATGTACTTTTACATTCTCTTAGGATGAGTTACTAAACAGATAATGGTTTGTTCCACAGAGCCACACCTTTAAGCAAGGTGATTATCATCACTGCTGGAGAGAAATGAAATCAGCCCAGAGCTGGGCTCACCTTGCACTGCGTGTGTCCTCACATCACATCTGCACAGCTCTCAGTCTGAGCCAGGATGGAGATTTGAGGTCCTTGGTGGACACTGGCAAGCTCTAAGAATGGGATATTAGCTCAGAGACTACAGTGTGAAGCCAGAGGAAGTTTGTAGAAACTATGAAGACTCTCAAGGATGTATTTTTCTTGGTCTAAAGGCAAGCCTATCCAACAAGAGGAATAACCTTTTGTTATAGCTTTATATTGTATTGAAGAGGTTAGTCTTTGTCACAATGAGAAGTGGGCTGGTCATTGCTATCAGTAAGAAGACTGATTACCCTCTCCATTTCCCCACCACAACTACGTATCTAATAGGCCTGGCCAGTGGCCACTTCCCTTTGTGGTAGTCACAATGGAACTTTGATCGCCAGTGAAATGAGCAGCTCAGACAATGGTCTACATTCATTGAACACTATGAGCCCTCAGTGAGATGGGGAGCAGTGGCTGCCACATTCCCCCAGCAAGCTTTAATTAGAAGTGATGCTAGACAGATCATATCATAACCATTAGTGATGCCCTGATAAAACTGACCTGGGAGCTGCTCTGTAAAGCCTCTTTGTTGGGGAAGGGTCCAGTGAGTCTCAGGACCCCTCAGCCTACCATCTCCAGCAGCAATCACAGTCTGACCTCGGCAACCTATCTCAGCATTTAATGCCTAGGAAGCTGGCTCTGGGGCTGTGGAACAGGGGCAGTTGACCTCACCCTCTCTAGAGGATAAAAACGCTGATAGCAGGGAGTAGAAATTAAAGACTGTGGCCTTTGAAAGCCTCCCTTATTGTCAGCAGGAGCACAGAAATGAATCTCACCGGCCCTCTCCATGGACATGCATTATCGAAGAGGTGATTATTTGACCTAAAGTCTCTATTCACCAGTGATTTATTTTACCCTGGCACAGGTACCTCCCCTGACCTCTCTACCCTTTTGGAAGGAAGCATATTGACAGACAAAACTGGATCATAAGTGGTACAAATGTTTCAAGATTTTTTTTTGGAAGCATTTTTAATCCGTTTTTGAGTCCATCTCAAATATGTTTTTCAGTCTTTGTGGAATGAAGCCTTTTATAGGAATGTACAGACTAAAAAAATTGGTTGATCAGTTGTTGTTGCATTAATTCAGAATGATGGCTTGTGGTCCAAAGGGAGACCACAATATGCTGTGAAAAGCTAAAAACAAAGGAGCATGTCATTTGCTCACAGACCAAAGAGTAGTTGTCTAAAATATGCAATAACTTCAAAAAGCTTTGCAGGAGTGAGAGATCTTTGTTTTCTGACGTGTTTCTAGCTGTGGTTTTGTTTCTTGTGATCTTTCAACAATAAACTTACATATAGTACAAAATATAAACCAAGCCCACCAAGTCGTTTTTTTTTTTTTTTGCATCCATGCAACTCATACTGTAAGTCAATTTAACCTTCTTTATTGATCATCTACTATGCATTTGATGACATATTGAGTTGAACCTTTTTATTTTTCTGCTACTATATAACATTTAGCTTGGTTTTTAAGCAAGCTGTACAGTGTTCATATGGAGTGCCAGGGGAAATAATGCTTCCATTGTGTGCAGTTAAAGAAGAATGCAACAGTGAAAATAAGTCCTTGCTAGGCAAGCCTATAAAGCTCAACACTCTGCAAGCGCTGAACTAATAGTGAATGGAGATGAACACTTTCGAGCCATCGCACACCAGATTTTGCAGGATGTTTTGCAGTCGTTTGGCCGATTGAACATGTTGAATTGAGTGTCAGTGGAGGTAGTCAATGATAGAGACCTGTCTGACCGGCTGCTCAGCCTTGTAAACCAGTGACTTCACCCATTCAGTGCCTTTTCTCCTTATGTTCCTCTACAAACAAAAGACTGCTGGCTAACAATACCAGTTGTGACTATTAAACTAACAATACATAGTTGACAATGTTTTTTTGAGCATACACCAAAAAAGATAAAAAATGTTCAAGGTGGAGTGGTAGGTTGATTTCTTTAGTTTGTCTTCCCACTACGAGTTTTGAATTATGAATAGAGACTCCTGACAAGTTAGAGTATTTTCTCACACCCAGGAGCACAAAGCATGTTAGTTGCCAGCTGGTCGTTGGCTATTGATCAACAGGAACTTTTACTGAAGAACTGAATCCACCATGAGACGATGGAAAGTCTGCCTCTGTCTCTCAGTGATAAAAAAAAACAAACGTCATAAAACATATGGCAAACATTGAGTATGCCTGCTATAGATGCTTCAGTACTGCTGATGTGCTATTGATAGATAAAGTGCTGAGTTTCCCATATGCCCTGCATACACCCAGTTACCTATTGTGATCTACTATGTGGCTTAAAGAAGGAAAAAAGACATTTGTACAAAAGGCATGTGATATACTGTACTTTCCGGCTGGCAGGGCAAACAAAGTGATTTAAACTCTAGAAAGATAAAAGGCTGGCAGCTGAAATATAAAAACCACTTATCCAACGAAGGTTAAAATCAAGGGCAACTGGACTTGGTTGAAGATTTCCAGTATCTTCAACCAAGTCCAGTTACCCTTGATTTTAACCTTCATTGGATAACTATGACCTGGATGACTGAGAATCCTTATAGACATAAAAACCACATAAAAACCACTTGTTTTGTCCTGCATGTCACCTAATTAATTTCCCTGTGATGTCCAATTGTGATAGAACAAGGCTTTTTTTCTGAGCCACAGCAGAGAACAAAAATGAATAACATCTGATCCAAAAAATATTGGTTATTAACTTTAATAAATTATTAATCTTTGTTTTTAATATTAACAGGAAATGCTGCTTTGAGAAAGTGATAGCTGCCTTTTGTGATTCAGCCGTATTCCTATAAACAACAGAAGGAATGGAGTTGTATGCTAAACTATCTTACCACAGCATTTTAAGTACCCAAATAGATAATTTGATGATATTTCATTTTAAAGGAATCTTAACATATTGCACAATAATAGCTAAAAAAATACCATAAGATCACAACCATCTGGATCACAGTCAGCTGTGTTCTTGCCCTCCTAGAAGTTATATTCATATACTGCTCATTTGTTCTGCCAACCATAATGGTTTCCTAGATCATGTTATTTTTTACAATGAAGTGCTACCTTTTTGTAAGTTATGAGTGGATGGTGGGATGGAGAAGGTAGGAAGATGAAATAGTTTCTGCTATGATAACTTTCCAGAGTTGCAAACACAGTGAGTATTATTACAAACAGCTGTGGAGTGTTTTTGCATCTCATAAGCCTTCAAACTCATTAATCTGTAAATCAAACTGGATTGCTGCAGTGTACCACATTGTCTTCCTGGTACCTTAAACAACATGCTCCCACCAATGCAGCTCTTTGAGCTGTTTTAACATAGGGCTGTTTTCAGTCTGAAGCCCGGTTTAGGTAGAAAAACCATTTCATTTAGGTTATAGGATAAGACAAGGGTTTGGGTTATGTTAATAAAATAGCCCCATCCTGTCTGTTGACTTTGACAGATTGCCTAACTTTGTGCTTCCAGTGTTAAAACATAACCATAAAAAATGTTCACTATGCTTTAGTTGCTGTAAGTGTATCAAGAGGGCAGATATTTTAGGGAAAATTTTGCAAATACATTCAGTATCAACATTTTGCCACAGATTTAAGTCCATTAAGAAAATTTCCTTATTACGTTTATAAAAAACTTTATTCTGCGGTTCGGTCGTCCCGGCCTTTCTGTGTGGAGTTTGCATGTTCTCCCCCTATCTGCGTGGGTTCTCTCCGGGTGCTCAGGCTTCCCTCCCACTGTCCAAAGACATGCGGACTAGGTTGATTTGTGACCCTAAATTGTCCTTAGGCGTGAGTGTGACTGGTTGTTTGTCTATGTGTGGCCCTGCGATGGATTGGCGACCTGCCCAGGGTGTACCCCGCCTTTCGCTCGATGTCAGCTTGGATAGGCTCCAGCCCCCCGCGACCCTGTATGGATGGATGGAAATACCTGTGCTACCTAGGTAAATTCTCTACTTTATTTCGAGTGGCACTGAGTTTCCTCATAACAAGATGGTGCATCAGTTTCTAAGGAGCCAGTTTGATTTCACAACCAATGCAAAGCTGATAAAATGGTTTTCTCCTTTAGCAGTAGCCAGTCAAATGTTAGTAATGAGAGGGAGTATCATCTATTTATTTGAGTCTTTTCAGTATACATATATACATTCATGTACAGTGTGCATACTTTCTGCACATTTACTGTACACAAAATATTAATCAAATTATCAGCCTAATTAGGAAAATTATATGGAAAGAAAATATTTGCAGATTTACATATGCATATGAAGGTAGGTAGGTATATTTATTGTCACAATATAACAGTGTATGTATGTATATAATGTGTATGTACACAAGACTTGTATTGGTTATAAGAGGCAGAGACAAAAAAAGGTTGAATGGATTTCACTATTCTGCAGAGAAGGAGGAGAAATTACTGAAGAGAAATTGGAACGGTGCGCATAGTGCACAGTAGTTATTGTTCTCTATGTTATTTAAATCTCTGAACAAAAGCGAATGGTTTGCCTGCAGCTTTGACTACAGGTGTGTGTAGCTTCCAGTGCAGCTGGTGGAAGAAATTGGACATGCTTTTTGATGAGCCTACATTGTAGAAATTGTTCGAGACAGCTTTCTCTACAACACAGAAGGAGAACATGAAGTAGTGTCTGGAATAAAACGTTAGAATAGAAAGAGTGCGCTCTGGCCACGGTAGCGAGTAGCTGCATCATCACAAATACATCTTCACAGATTTCTTGTGGGTGGTTTATATAATTTGTTACTCGACACCGGGATAGTCAGCACAGCAGTGTATATATCTCCATGCTGTGAGTATTGTATTGGTAAAATCCTCTACTTCAGCATACAATAGCTGAAGATTTACCAACACTTGCAGCCACTCTTTTGATTTACCATGCCTGCAAGACAGCTTCATGTGCATTTTGTACTGATCACATTTTTCATGTCAAATGCCATTTTCCATGTTCCTAATGGTTTCATTTAAACATGCTAGCTTCAGTGCTTGTGAATGAATTCAATTGATGAATTAAAATTATGTTTTTCCTCTTTGCAAAGATGATTTGATTCATCTAACAAATACAACTCAGTATAGCTGTATAGCAATGCTTTTAGAAATCACAGAAAACCCTGGAGAGTCTTTTCTTAATGTGACCTCATGAAGAATAAGTAGCCTGGTGCGAGGCTTTCCCCCAAAACACTTTAACAATGGAAGGCGTGATACCACCAACACTGCAGGAGAGGGAGAGAGGGTAAAACCTACCGTGGAGCAACAAAGAGAAAGTGTGTGTATAAGGAACTTCCCTCCGCCATCTCTGGTGATTCTTCGGGCCTCTCTCCCTGACTCACTTGGGAGCTTATTCTCATATTCAACAGGATGGCTTCTAATGAACCTGCACCTCAATTTCCAAAGCAAACTAGCATTTTTATGGACCAGTGTGCCACCATTACGAGAAGGTCCTTAAGGGATTTAGCGGAGTCTGTATTACAGCTTCAGTGATGCAGTTCATCAAGTCCCTAGATCAGCACAGTATATAGCAGGCTATTGTAATGGAAGGGGGAGGTTACATTTTCTGTGATCTTTCATCAGTTACAGACTCACAGATAATACTATGACAAGTGCACAATCACTTAGCTTCCATGTTGTTTTTTTATTTATATACAGGCAACATAGACACTAATATGTAACTTGTACTCGCACGAGGTCCTACATGCTTTGTCAGAGACAGATTTGCTGTCTTTCGCATGATAGGGAGATGCCACTAAGTGTTTTTTTCAGTGCATTTGGAGACAGTAATTGAGGCAACAAGAGACAAGAATTGTCACTGCCCCCTCATATTACCAAAATGTTAAGTACCATTCAGACAATAACTCTTTCAATTTGTAGAGCAACAATCTGTCAATCAACATGACATAACAGATTACAGTCTTAGGCAACAAAAAGATAATCAAACCTACTGTATCAAGAAGAAAACACAGCTGTTTTGGACACAAAACAATGACTCAGTGCATGAGTACAGGTACATATGTAACCTTATGAGTTTACCACAATATTCTTTCCCAACTAGTCTATGAAGCTCAGTAGAAACTCTGTTTCTTTCACACTGCACACCAGTGGATATTACTAAGCAATGGAAAGATTGGACCCCTGCTACTGCATAACGTTGCCATAGAAATATGATTATTCTAATGATTATAAGCATAGACCAGTGTCCTTGTGCTGCAGTCATTTGGGATACAAAAAACAAAGACTGGGAAAAAGAACATTGGATCACAACAAGGGTTTTATTTTCCTCTTGTAGCGCCCTATATCATAGTAAAGGGCTGATGGTGTTACAAAACAATTTAAAAAGATGCCACTACTGTCACTAAATCAAGTAAGAAATAGCTTGCAACACCAATGTTTTAAATGCATGTTTCCCAGTTATCTCTTACAATGTGGAAAAGAAGAGTGACTCAATGATTAATTTAACGTTAAGACTGAGCACACAGGCTTACAAATAACTATCAGTACAAATTTGCCAGACTTCCTTTTACCACTGCACTCACAAACGAGTCAGAGATCACAGCCAAGGCTTTTCAAATTTTAAGAATTTTGTTTAATACGAACCTGATTGGGCAGTGTCATCTGGATACCCAACATTTTATAATGGTCGAATAGAGGTCAACAGAGCAAAGCTTGTGACCATGAAAATACTATAAAATATACAACAAAAATTACATACTGGTCCTACTGTAGCTACACAGCCTTTTTGCCCAGAAACAAAGGACTTTACTGGAGTGATGCAAGCATTCATTAAAATTGGTATTTGGCATGATTAATGATACTTGCATTTTGCACGGAAAAGTAAAAGCTCTGTTGAGGCTTGGGGAGTAAAATAGAACCGCATTGGGTAAAAGGGGTGGGTGGTCCTCACTCATTTGTGGAAACCCACTTGCTCTGTCATGTTGCGTTGTGCTTCAATGCCTCTCAGAGACCAACTTTCTGGAACACAATGACTTGATTTCCTTCGACGACTAGTCATTTTTTTTTTTTTTCTTTTTTTTTTTGGCCTGATCATTATTTCCTCATTTTGCATTCGTTTCATCAGAGATAATTTATCTCTGCCTGCTTTAATGAAGTGATAATTCCATGATAATTAACGTAATCCTGCACCAAAGCAAATTTGCCTAATGACTGTTGTTTTGATAGTCAGAGTTGGTGCATGGGAGAATGTCCACACTGGGAGGAATTGAGGCTCTGTGCCAGACAGTGGAAATAGGAGGAAGCAGAGTCAGGAGCCAAAGGACGGTGAAAAGTGCCAGAGAATTTTACTTTGTGACCTTAACTTTCTGCGGTGGGTTGAAGGGACCCTAGCACTTTTCATTCAGCAGTTCAAATAATAGGGTGCTAATAGGTCAGCTCAGTGAAAGAAACCCTATTTGGTTTGCCCTCTTATGTCTGACTACAAATATGACTGCCTGGAGATGATGAGCCAGGTGAGGGAGGGCTTGGGCCAAGGTATTGTCCCTGACATTTCATTTGTTCAGGGGTACTAACTTTGACATTTAATTTGTTTGATATTTGTTCGACTCACACACCAGCAAAGTTTAACCTTTTCAAATCCTGGATTGAACATCCATAAATACTTCCGTTCCAGTCAAAATGAATAGATTAGCATTGGCTAAGGTGTCAACAATTGATTGTGGCATAAAGCTGTGCATGCATGATACCATATATAGATCAGATTTTTTTCAGAGATAGTAATGGCAGCCAGTATAATTCTTTTAGTTATGAGTCCGCCATCAGGGCTGATCACCTAGCTGAAAAGTATTGGAAGCATTTTTTACATAAACATAAAGACTCACCAGCCTGAGAAACTTTCATAACTATAGCATATGTTTTTTCCTGTCAAGAATGACATGTTAATTAACTTTACAGTGTCATTTGTCCATCTCTTGCCATATTTGCCAGTATTTTATGTTCTTTGGATACATATAGAGAAAAAGAGAGACCCAACTATGGGACCATACTCTAACTCTAAATATGTTTTGAATATACCTCACTCTTGAACCTGGCTCTTCACACTACTTTACATAAATGGACAACAATTGAGTTTGAGTGTATAACTCACACATATTCGCACTCGACATGAACCTAGAATATAAAACTGGATTCATGTAGGTTTATTCAACATCTTGGCTTCTTTTGTTTAATGTGATTTGGTTTGAAAGGAGAAGATAGAAATTACATATATTTTTGTACCTGCAGAATAATAGATGGAAGCCCTAATAACTTTTTTCTCGTTTTTTCTCTCTATACATACTGTGCCAATGGACAGGTAAAGAGGAATTACATTTTCTCTTCTCTGCACCTTGTGGTGTACCTTAAGTTGGAGTTTTACCTCCAATGTGGGTTGCATATATTGTTGTGTTGATAACTTGAATTTCTGTAAGTCGATTTTTTTCTTTTCTTGTTTTTACTCATACCTTTTTAATATAGAAGGAGGCACATACTAGATGAACCGAGGATTCGTAATGATAATGTATACACCTCATTAAAATGTTTACAGGCGAGGATGAAGCATGTGTGGGTTCAATTTGACACTGCCAGAAGGAAAATATTGCAAAATCCAGCATTCAGTGAAACCGACAGAAAATGGAGCCGTTAGCAAATGAAACACATTTTATTTCTGCTAACAACATATGCAAAAGCACAACGACGGGTCTGGATTAATGCATCTAAAGTGAAAGTGGACCTGGAACATCCAGTTGGCTTGATCTATCCACTGGCTCACCCTGGATGTGGGGAAGACTGGCAGCCAACAAATCACCACCATGTTTGTGTGTTTTACATGATTAAGCATATGGAGGGAGCATTAAATCACCCTTACCTTGCTAGACAAATTGACAGCTGCGAGCCCTCCTTCACTTCTCTGTGCACGTATTGACAGGAAGTATTTCCATTCAAGAAATTAAGATTAATTGTCTAAAACAAAAACATGACCATTCCCCATGATAACAATGAATTAATTTCATCTTTTAGTGAAGTCCCAGGCCTCTTAGTGTTGAGTTAATCAGCTGTAAGTCAAATGAATTATTAGCATATACTGTATACAGCTTTTAACAATTTACAGGCCATACATCATTATAGTGTTTTTTATTATTGTTTTTTCATGATCATAAATGATTTAGTTTTCTACCTACAATACAGCAGCTGCTCATTTCAATTAAAAGATGAATGGCGCGCAGGTGAGCTCTTGCACATTATAACATTTTGCAAAGATGTTTATAGACGTTGCGTGACGTCCATCACCGACACATGCTGATACACTTATTCTAATGAGATATTTTCAGTTTATATATGAGGTGACAATTTATGCTATTTATTGTGAGCTAATTTACACAGTGGCACGTGTAAACAGACAGCAGCAGATGGCAGCTGAAGAGCAAGCATAGAAATGTTAAAGCAATTGGCCTTTGTTGGAGTGTACTGGGGAGCTACACAAAATGGCAAACAATGCACAAGTTACTGTAGTAAAGCAGTTGATGACATTTGGGTCAAAGCTGATTATGGCATTAGATAAGTAGAAATGGGCTCAGGTCGGAAATGGATGTGTTTTACAATTAAAAGTGTGTAAACATATATGACTTTAGAAACCTTCTGAAATGCTCAAAGTGGTTATCAAGTGTGATGCATAGATGAGTGAAGTAAAAAATGATACAAATTCTCCTCTTATTGACCACAGCAGCCCAGCCAAACATGTAATAAGATTTATTTATTTTTACCTATTGTTTTAATTTTGTTTGTGTACAAGTATTCTCTCCACCAAGAATAATTGCTCTAAGGGAGACAACAAACCCTGGTCCATCAAGTGTCCTTTAAAAAATTCCCCCGACTATTTTGCTAAAACCAGACAACAGATGAAAGCCATGACAGCCATTACAACACACAAACAACAATGTGTACTCTGTATTTTGGCTGAGGTGTGATATTTGTGAGCAATTGTCCCTTTAAAGACTTAAAGATTATTTTCAAAAAAGTCTAGCAATTAGGCTGTTATGTTGTTACCTACGCACCATGGAGCTCACAAATGGCATTCTCCTCATTGTTGCTCTCTGTTCACAAGTCCTTCAAGTCCTTCAAGTGTTCTGAAGATACCCCTGGAGGAAGAATTACAGTGTGATGTCTGAGGCAAACAGAATTGATTTGTTATTGATGACATGATTATTTTGCTCAGCACATTTAGGCTTCTGCAGGGCACCCAACTTAGACAAGGGGACTAGTTTTTCCATAACTGCAATTGCTTCTCTCAGCAAATGTAAGAAATAAAATCTATTTAAAAAGTGCAGAACTTAACTAGTCTTTAGAAATGTAGACTGTTGAATGTGTTGATTAGTAATTCCACATTAGTGTCATGTTGATCACAGAATGATTTAATGTGTGTGACAATTAACTTGGAAGTGTTAAAATTCACAAACCATATTATTTTGAATTATGCATTTAAATAGGCCATAGAATAATTGCAACTGATAAAAGACCCTTTGCATAATAACATTTATTTAGGATAATTAGACACGTTGTTACGGGTGTAACTGATTTGTAAAAGGAACTATAAGGAAACTTAAAATTGAGAACTGATCTGGTACAGAAAGAAAATCTATTACTACAGTTCATCTCATTTACTGAGGAAACATAATAAAAGGTCTTTCAGACCCTGAAGTCCAGCTGTGGATAGCCATGCCACAGACAATGTTGGAGAAACAGGGTGGTCGCTCATTAAAAACCTCCAATTTGCTGGGAGAAGAATGGCAATGGGCCTGAAAGGCCTCTGCAATGCTTGGGATCTGCACACCCTTTCACAGCAGTGTCTGTGTTTGTGTGTGGGTGTATCAATTAGAGAGGCATGTTGGGTTTCTCTCTTCAAAGCACCTAAATAATTTAACCATCAGGGGTCAGATCCTATTAACCAGTGTGACATCAGTTCTACATTGTAGCAGTGTTTATAGAGCTACAAATTATTGGCAAAGCTAAAGAGAAACAGAATTAAGAAAGTATAACGCCACATGATGCAGCCTTGCACACTTTGTCTGACAGTGAAGGGGTGTCACTGGTATAACTACAAGTATCAGATACCCACGCTCACTACAAAGGTGGGAGCGTTATAAATTGGCTCTGCTGATTCTTTAACTGCTTCCATCAAACTAGATTAGGAAGGTGAGGCAGAAGATGGACCCCTGATGGTTAATTGAAGTTTTATTAATGCTGCGGAAATTCAACTGGAAAAAGAGCCGATATGACCGCAGGGCTAGTGGGGAGCCTTCCACATTGCAGTGTTTTAAACCAATTATAGGTATTTTCCGGAGTCTTTATCCTTACACAGTTGGCAAAGAAACCTATTTTATTTGACCTTGAACATCCCTCTGCGGTTGTCTGCTCTGAGGATACAGAGTAGGTCCCTAGTGAGAATTCTATGTATTCTATAATTAATAATTCATTAGCTCATTGCTAACAGAGAGCAGTCTTGTGGAGGGACTGACACATTAGAAGTTTGGCGCAGTCTTTTCACTCACCCTTAATGAGGTGTTTATAGTTGATTATGTAACAATAATACTATATTCAACACCGACTTTCTACTCTTCCTTTCCACCACTGTCAAAATGACTCACTAGACTTCTTCTCAGAAGAATTCTGACTTTTCAGTAAACCATTAACACCATATACACTGTTCAAAGACTGAACATTATTGTTTATCACTAGCTTTGAACAAAAATAATATATTGCTAAGTAGATTTGAGATGTGCTTAAAGTATTAGTTAAAGATGAAGTGCAGAAGCACTTAGTCTACACAGCATGAGCCAGAATCACACTTACTTGCATTTTTGCCAAGACTTAGATGAGAAGACCAATACCACTCTCGTGTCTGTATGGTAAATATGAAGCTACAGTCAGGACACAAGCCTGTCAGCGCAAATACTAAAAAAACAGCTAGTATAGCTCTGCCCGAAGGTAACAAAAAATCCAACCACCAGCACCTCTAAACTCACTAATTAACAGGTTATATGTCATTTTTTAATCTAATTAATGCTAAGTCTATCTCCCCCCTGCTTCAAATGTTTATGCTAACCTATGCTAACAGTCTCCTGGTTGTAGCTTTATAATTTACAGACAGAGAAGAGCAGCATCGTTCTCTGTTTCTAGTCTAACTCAAGAAAGCAAATAAGTGTATTTCTCAAAATGTCCAACTATTCCTTTAATTGTTGAATGTCTGCATCAGTCTTCAGCAGTTATTATAGGATTTGTTCCCTTTTCTCCAAATATGTGCTAATAAATCAGAGAAATGTGTGTTTTAAGAGATTCACAGATATCTGATACAATCTGTGTCCTTCTAGCATGTTAGCAGCTGGAGAAAGGTGTGGGCTGTTTAATATTATCTTTGGATCAATTGACATGTCCGCTTGCTGGTGTTACTCTTGTCAAGTAAATTGAAAACAGACAGTGGTAACTGTCATAAATGTTACTGTGGTGGTTACATACACTATTTACTGCCTTCCCAAGATCAAGGTTGGAGGGGTAGAGATACTCCAGTTGCCCATGCCCACACAGTTTTGTAAATGCACTTCACTCTGTGTCAGGGGGTTACATAAATGAATATTTACATTCTCAAAACTTGTAGAGTCTATGTAGCCACTGAGAATTAGAACATAAAACTATACATAACATATATTTTCATTTAATGGTTTTCCATATGTGTTGTGTGTTATGTATTTGATTGGGGGCACCATGTGCCATGATCCATGGAAATAAGGTGTCGACAGCACTTTGCATTGATAGGGCATGCCTTCCTGCAGGATCAAACCCTTACGAATAGACCCTATTAAGTAAACCCAGAAATCTGCGGTAAGAGCCTTTAGACTGACGACCCCCTTCTGCTACTGCAGCTTCCAGTCTGTATGACATTAATATTCATTTTCTTGGTTTTAACGAAGCAGGCAACAAGCATGGGGTGCCCCGGGAGCACTGAGTTTAGCATCAATAGAGATACAGTCAAACAACCAAACAGAGGGAGGAAGTTGGCTGTCTCCTTCCCCTGGGCTCCATATTAATGAGATAATGCCACACTGCAGCCAATTACAGCCACTCACAGACAGATGCCTTTGGTCCAAGTGGCCTCCCACCATAGACTCAACCCCCATCTCCTCACAGTCACCATTCCTTTACATGAGCATACATACATACATACATCATGTCCCCCTGACAAAAATCCATACAGGATATACATTATGTATGTTTTTACAGATAAAAGCCACCAACAGTGGATTAGTTAAAAAGCTCAAGGGCTAAAAACCAAAAAACCATATGACATAAAATGTCCCTTTAACCCATATCTAGATCCTACATGTTAGAAACATGCTTTATTTGATTCACTTGTTAATTATCCATTCATCTGTTCTCTGAACCGCTCCAATTCAGGCTTGTGAGAGTGGAACCCATTCCAGTATGCACTGAGCAAGAGGCGGTGTACTGACTGAAGAGGTCACCCGACTGACAACCATACACTCACATTCACAGAGAGCATGCAAATTCAAAACACAAAAAGGCTCAATACTTTCTTGCTGTGAGGTGACCACCTTCAATAGTCAGTCATGATTCATCAAAACATTGTAAGTTTGGATATGGCTTCCAATAAAGATGCCGTTATACAGCAGTCCCAAACAGAAACCCTATAAAAGGTTCATCCTCGAGGTGGCCAGGCTAGCATGACAAAATACTTCAAATAGGAGTTCTCTTGAAAGTACCTCAGTATTTAAAAGGCCTTGTCTAACCAATGTGAGATGGCTCATTAATTGTGCATTACAAAGCTGAAGCAGTGGAAATAAGGCTACCTGCCTGGCATCACAGCAGCCCTTATATTGGATGGTGCAACTACATGGTCCTTTAAATAGGTAGGCTTAGTGGTGAGGGTGTAAATGGGAGTAAGAAGCTGCTGTTTGCTGACTGAACTCTGAATTGAGACTGAGAGCAACAATCATTACCCATGCGCCTTAAAAAAAGGCCCGATGGCTTGATGGAATGTATAGGTACTGAGTAATGCTCTGATGCACAGCTCCTATAAAATAACCA
Source organism: Micropterus salmoides (assembly GCF_014851395.1). Lineage (NCBI taxonomy): Eukaryota > Metazoa > Chordata > Actinopteri > Centrarchiformes > Centrarchidae > Micropterus > Micropterus salmoides. Next base: position 24,064,795 of record NW_024044237.1, read on the forward strand.
GCAGTTTTACACTGTACTTATGTGACACATTACAAGACGTTTCTTAAAATTGCCAAGTCCTTAAACCGATGCCGGCCTAGGTGTCATGCAGAACAAATATAATGTATTAGACAGGAAACATATAATTATGTTGCTATAATGGCAGCTAGAAAAGTTTCAGCTTTTGAGTTTAAAAAGAAAATTGCAGGGCGCCCTGGTAGCTCACCTGGTAGAGCATGTACCATTAACTGAAACCGCAATGGCCCAGGTTCATGTCATCTCTTGTCTCTCCCACCTTTAATGTCTCTCCCTATAGCTGTCACTACCCAGTAAAGGCAAAAATGCTCTGCTACATGCTACACAAACAGAGTTTTCTATAAAGACTATGCACATGTGTTCTTTACTTTTCTTTGTTGTGTAGCATTTCTATATATTCTGGTCATATGGATGACCTAGGGAAATAAGGTAAGGTAAGGTAAGAGTTAGAGATTTTCAACCTCATCTTATTCATGCACTTGTCAACATTGTTAAGAAAAGAAAGGCGTCATCTGTGAGTATGGAAATAAAAAAGGACTGAATCTGCCACAACCTGGCAGCTAAAATGTGAGTGCAGACAAAAGACTGGCCCATTTTTGAGAGTGGAGGCAGACAGATACCAATAGGGGCCTGGGGACCTGGAAATCGTTGGGCTTGGCTGGTATTCAGGGTGAATCAGGGTCAGTAGTACGATGCATGGGCCCGATACAACTCAGGGGAGGAGGACAGAGTGGCATGACTGGAATTAATTCCCTGTGATTGAGGCAATTGCCAAGGTTACTGCAGAGAATCAAACTGTGGAATGTCACAGGAAGTTTTCAGAGGCACAGTATCCTTGGTCACGGCTCATACCAAGGAGATGCTAATGATAGCTTTATCTAGTATCTCTTTGAAAAACTTGACAAAAAGCTTTTCCCACGAGGCAAAACTATTTCTTATGCAAGAACCATCAGAGTCTTATTTCCAAAGATCTATCCAGCTCAGCCCTCTTAAGTATTTTATAATTTTTTGGTGTTCTAGGCACAGTAAAAAGATTCAAGTGAGGAAAGTGAGACATGTATATGTATAAAAATAATTCAGAGACCAAAATTTGCAAAAAACCCAACTGAGAAACAGTCGTGTTTAGCTAAATTAAAATATCTGGTCTCCATGATGCATCAGTGTTTTATTCTAAACATGGGTAATTACATGATGACATTACATTGATTATATTCTTAAGGAATTGATGGCAGAGCTATTATATTGAAGTGCGATCGACTGTACAGGGGTACCTATCACAGTGACCACAACAGCATGCACGCCTACAGCTGTTGTGTAACTTCCGCTTCCTACCACTAGGGGCAGCCACACATGAAGGCAGCACTGAGCGCATTGCTGACGACTGACGATGAAGCAGCTCTGCGGCGAGTGAGCGATAAAGAAACGAACAGCCATCTTGTATTTTAATGAGTTGATGGACTTCACCTGCACTCTGTTGAGTATGCGCTTGTTTTGTGGTTCACAGACGCCTGACATGTGAATAGCAAAGAAAGGAGTGTCTAATTAGCTACTTTATTAGCACCAAATGCCCATTTAGGTAGCATCCAGAAAGTGATAAATTGCCTGACAGTTCAACTTTCTAGTTTGTGACAGTGAAAACCCTGCCGGACAGGTGCTGTTGTCAGTTAGCTTACCTGCCAAGAGTAGCCACAATCGGACATAAGCAGTAAAGATTGTGGTAGTGTTGGAGCAGACACATTAGTCCCACCACCAGCATCAGGGCTGTCAGTAACGTTACCAACGGAAGTAGTGTTTGCTTGGCAAGGCTTGTGAAGGACAGCTCTTGTGGGGCAGATAAAGCGATGGTGAGAGGGAACTCGGTGCGCCAGCAGTCTGGACAAGCTGGAAGAAGAATATGGCCAGCAGCAGCTCCATGTACACAGAGATGGCGGGAATTTGGAAATGAGCTACATTCAAAATGGTGATGAGATAACTCACCTGTTTCAGCTGGATAATCAGAAATGGATTACACTATTCATCTCGGAAAAGTATGTGGCACTATTATGGAGTATGTCAAGAAAGCTGTTCAAGGCCCTGCAGCTTTACATAATAGCACAGATGAATCTGTGGGAAACTGACCTTGACATTGACAGAAACCATCTTCCCTTTGACCTGTATCATTGCAGCCTTCCTAACAAACTGTACGAAGAGAATTGTTTATTTAATCGCCATCATCATATTTTGGCATTGACTACATTGCTGTCATCGGCCCAGAGCTGAGCTGTCATTGCTGGCTATGGAGTCCAACCTGGTGTGATCGATGGACTTTGAGGATTGGATGGATCAGTTTCTGCTCACAAGGTCAAGAAAAAAACTCTTCTAAAGGTAAGACCTTATTCGATTAACTCTGTGCAGTGTGATACAGTTTGGTGGTTAGAAGTTTGTTTATGGTGCATTATTTAGAGCTTGGTTATTGGAAATTTATCATGGCTGGTTTCTGTTTGGTTTGCGCTGCTTGTGATGCTTAACGAACATCCGTTCTGATATGGAATTATTGCAATGTGACATTGTTTTCATAAGCTACAGTTTATGCAGTCACATCCACATTTTGTGCTCCGTGGTCAGTGTTATTGCTCTTTGATAGTCACCTTTGTTGCTATGAGTAGAGTGGTGCTGGGCTGCAGCAGTCATTCCAATCTGTAATCATGCAACATAACAGGTTAGATGTGCATGCTCTTCTTTTTCTATTTTGTCATTTAGGCCTAATTTGGTATGATTTTAGACATGTTGGTGTGTCATAGTGGATATCTGTACATTGGTAGTAAAATGTGGCATCGCTACAGTAGATCTGTTGTGCAAACCATAGTCGTTTACTACTGTAATCATTTAGCATACAGTCATTTTACTCCATAGTTTTACTGCAGAGTAAATAAAAAAAAAACTATATTTAACACACAGGCTTCCTGTCTACTACTATACTATGTACATTAAACAAAAGCTGTTCTGTAAACCATGGTATTATATTGCTATTTATAAATAAAATGCACAGTAACTCAAATAGATAAAATTCCTTCACAATTCTCTAAAGCTAAACATAATATCAAATTGCCAACAATCCTACAGATATTAAAATGTATTTATAATTGATCACTTATCAAAATAGTTGCCAATTAATTATTAACAATACAATAAATTACTGCGCTAACCTCTGTGCAGTCTATGCTGTAGTGAATCTGCTAGATGCACATTAAACTACAGAATATGATACTAAGGTCCTTGTTGTCTTATTCGTTAATGTGATTTATCGGGGTCCAAACACCAAACTATAGACTGCTAGTTCTAGCAGCAAGCCAATGTGCCATAGAGTGGAGAGGTGGATTGTACTACAGTCAGTGTTATAGAGGCTTATATAAACATTTCTCAGGAAAGAGTGTACTACGAGTGCTGAAATAGATGTCAAAATTGTGTGAGAAAGGAGGATGCTTTGCCAAAAAACACACATTTTGCCTCCCTATTAAGATGAAGATTTTGCGCACTACATTGTAGGAAGTTAGGGTTATGACATTATAGATGTAGTAAACATTAATTAGCAAGTTATATTAGTGCTTTTATTTTTATAGTTGGATCAAACCTATTGAAGGTTGCCATGCACTTCTAGTGTGAGACTCACACGGTGGATCAGAGTATTTCTACTCCGCTTGTTTTCTCTCACTCTAATTAAAGCAGAGTCCAGAACAGAGTCTACAGCTGTCAGCAGCAGCCTAGTCAATTTGTTGTGTACATTTATATACATGACGTAGTGCAGCACAGTGATTCTGTGAGTGATGGCTGAGTAGTGACACTCGCAGTGGGGTTAAGACAATGAGAAAAGCAGCAAAAGATGATTTAGGAAATGGCTTAATAAAAACAATATGTTGATGACAGCTACAGTCATTTAGTAATATTTATAGTTTCAAAATATTGACATAAGGCTTATTAGTCTTACCAAAATGAGAGGTAAACATACCATGATAACACAGCAAGTTTGTATACTTGATTAATGTAAAATGATTAAGTAAATTAATATGACCTGTTTCCTGGTGTAATTGTTTCTTTGAATGTGATCATACAACAAGAAAAATAATGCAAAGAGTTTTCCTAATCTAACTGTTGCACAATAAATTCAGCATTATTAGAATTACTCTTAAGTGAAAGGTTGATTCCTAAGTATTTTTTCATAGCAGTTACACTACAAACAAAATGCAGGGTCTTAAAGCCCCCCTCCAATGTATTTTGACATTTCTATCAAATTTCATATTTTTCTGAGTCATTTCCTTACAATGTTGATTACCCACAGTTTGCCAAATATTTTTAGAAAAATGGCTTAATTTTGTGCTCAAAGTTGTAAAAATTGCTTAGTTGTTAAAACAGGGTTGTGACGTATGACTATAGTAATTCCATAAGTCATACGCCATTCTCCCAGCTTGCGCATGCCTCGTTAAAAAACTGTCACGCTGTCACGCCTCGTTAAGTCAGAGCATCAAACTGATAAACTTCGTTGTGAGCTAGCTAACCAATTTATCATGTAATTTACTTAGAACTTACAGTAGGTATGTCTCTGTGTCTGATTGTTGGTTTGTCTTTCTAGTTTAGTTAGCTAATTTAACTAAGTTGTAGTTAGCCAGGTGTAGTTGGGTAGCATAGTTATTGCAGAAAGTTAGCTAACAGAGGGTCTTCATTTTATTTTTGACAGGACCATCGACTGTATGATTGATAACAGCTGATACTCACACATTAGTTTCTATCATGGGTAAATAAGCTACTCCTGCCAGACAGTAAAGTGTACTAAACTTTACAATGTAGTGATGTTAACACAGCATATCGTTAGTGAACACTCCAGCCTGGTTGTCATGGTAATGTGTTAGGTCCGGCTATTAACCACACCCCCATTCTCTGTTTGAGAAGGAACGTTAACCAAAAACGGTGGTTAAAACTGGCTGGAGGGGGCTTTAATCGCATCTGTAGAGGTTGCGCTACAATTAAATTAGGTTTTTGTCAAACATAATGTACATGTAAGGGCCCTCAATTACGAAATAAACAGCAGAATGGGAATTCGCTTTTAACAGTGTTACTTTGCATTTAGAGCACAGTTCATCTGGTCCAAAGGGAATGGAGGTCCGGTCACTGTAAATGTGTGGGTGCTTGACTTGGTGAGAATTACACTGCATTAGAATTGGGATTCAGAGGTATATAGAATATGCTTACATCAACTTTTTATTACAGAGAGGGGGTACAAATTATCCTCCCTAAGAACTTAATTTGTTTTAGTAAACTGTACAGTGGAGAGAGATGAGAAATCTGGCAGAGAGTGATCAGGAGATCCCCGGGAGGTCTCAGATCTGCATATTTTTCTAATTGTGTCACATGCCTCCAAACATAGTGTATACTCAAACCATATTAAGCCATTGTCTTATAATTTATACTTTGAAATAGTCTTTTAATAGAAGTTGCATAAGTTGCGACAATGTTTGAAATACATTTTCTTGACACAAGCACCCCCTGTAGAACTCATCATTGAACTAATCTAACTGTCGCTGTTCTCAACATTGGCACACATTTCAATTGAACCACAAATTAACAGTCACATTTATGGGATGCGAATTGTGACTTGAAAAATGCTGGCAGTATGACAGTGCATACGTAATATCACTTGAATGATGACTGATGGCAGCCACTAACAACCAGTTTGAAATCTAATATGCAAAAGACTGCAAAAATAAACAATACTAAATGGCTCCTTTTATGAAATTTAATATCTGAGCGATGAGAAACACTTTAAAATGCCTACACAAGTGCACAGTACCTGTTTGGAAGCCCAGCTACACTGTAATTTAGATCCTCGTTCTGGCAATGTTTATACCAAATTTTAAACTTGACATCACTATAATCCTAGAAGCATCACATTCTAACTAGAATGAGGTCTTTGATTCTAGACACATTTTGTGAGGATGGTAATTATGTTGACTTATTATTTCAGTTATTGTGAATACAATGATGAATATAACGGTGTTTCCTCTAGGGTTTTTTTCATTCATTTTTTCAAATTACTATTTGACAAACCTACTCAATTAAAAGTATAATTGGACTGGATTGATAAAATGAACTACACAAAGTAGGCTACAAGTTATTTTGTGTTTTAATATTGTTGTTGGCCAGATACCTTTTGTGGAATTATAGCTAAGTGTTTGATCTGCTGTGAATCGTTATTATTAACTGTGTATCAGTTATTTCTAGGGAATGCACTTTGCTTGTTGATCATCTCATATTTAGCCATTTCTGTTTAATACACTTGCAGCCTGCTAATGTTGCCTTTGCCTTTTTTACATGGACATGAAGCCAAGCAAACCACTTGCTCTGTTATGAAGGTGCACATGATCTGCCTTCTCTAAAAGGTCAGGAACCCCATAGATCTGATTATTCCTAAAGTATTTATAATCTTTACAATGCAAAGAATTACTGGGGCAATAACACAGGAGCAGCATGTTGTTTAATGAAGTAGTAAAGCCTACATATTAGAGGCAGGCCTGCGCGTCACACGTAGGACTGTTGTATTCCCTCTGCATCTCAAAACTTGTTTGCTGAATAAATAACAAATGGAGGATTCTGCTAATTTAGTCTCTCAGAATCAATCCAGTGATCATCTGACTTAGATTTTTATTCAGTGCGTAGCCTTCATTTGTTCTGAGACTAAGTAGGCTTTAACACGCCGTTAATGGAAAGTGAAAGTAGTTCTGCAGCTTGTGAACGGGTCCTACAGGCTGCTTTCCAACACGCACAGTGGCACAGTGTGCAATTACTAGCTTTGGGTAACAACCAAACCTTCAATTCAAAAGGTATTTGCCTGATTTTGTAAATGTTTGCATCTGCCCAGCTCATTAATATCTGGCATAAGTACACCGGCTAAAGCTCTTATGCGTAATAACTGCACACACACATCTTGGATGACAGCATATACCAAACGATTATGTGGTGTGACATCCCCATCTCTTTCAGCTGCTGGGATGTCTATTTCTTTGTGTTCTATGTTGCAGATGCCAGTAGGTGTGGTTAAAATCATCAGTTATTGGAGCCACCTGGGCCTGGTGTTCTCCAGTATAAAAGCATGTCTCATGTTCTGCACTGTGGGCTAGAGAGGAGGGAAACCCTGTTCCCTATGCTCCATGCTCCTCCTTATTTTTGTTTCTTTCACCATACAACACTCCACTCACTATTTCTTCAAGCATGCATACCTGCTGACATGACTGACCTATTGATTATCACACTTCATAGGATTATTTGAATATCAAGTTGTTTCTGTTTGTTTAGAAATAAAAGTAATGGTACCATACTGCAGTTTTATGTCATCGTACTGTTCTTTTTTGTCACGGTTTTGAGCCAGCCGTGACAAAATGGGGGCTCTGGGATCCAAAACCATTTGGTAATGTTGAATCTGGCCTACTGTGACAAAAATGGAGCTTGTCCATTATCTTTGTCTGGTAAGTTTTCGAATGCGGAGTTAGAAACTGTTGGCATTCCGATGTTAGGTTTAGGGCTGCAGCTAACGATGATTTTAGTATTCGAAGCTTGTATAGATCATTTCAACGATTCATCGATGTGTTGTTTAAGAAGTACTTTTGCTTGGCTGACTGTGAGGTTACAACTCACAGCCCAAAAAGGAGAACAACAAACGCACATGTGCACATTTACAGTTGAGGGCTGCGGATTACTTTGGTTAGCCTTCAACTCAACAATCAGTCATGATTTCAGTTAAATGCTAAAGTTGCTGTTACTATTACCTTGTCTGTGGTCCGCTGGCAGAACACCGGCTGCTTTCTGATAAGGCGTCGTGCTGTTGCCGAGACGACAAAAGTTTCGTTTTACGGTGGACAGACTGACATTACAGAGTTGTTGTTGTTTTCTTTAGCTTGAAATACACTCACCTAAAGGATTATTAGGAACACCTGTTCAATTTCTCATTAATGCAATTATCTAATCAACCAATCACATGGCATTTGCTTCAATGCATTTAGGGGTGTGGTCCTGGTCAAGACTATCTCCTGAACTCCAAACTGAATGTCAGAATGGGAAAGAAAGGTGATTTAAGCAATTTTGAGCGTGGCATGGTTGTTGGTGCCAGACGAGCCGGTCTGAGTATTTCACAGTCTGCTCAGTTACTGGGATTTTCACGCACAACCATTTCTAGGGTTTACAAAGAATGGTGTGAAAAGGGAAAAACATCCAGTATGCGGCAGTCCTGTGGGCGAAAATGCCTTGTTGATGCTAGAGGTCAAAGGAGAATGGGCCGACTGATTCAAGCTGATAGAAGAGCAACTTTGACTGAAGTAACCACTCGTTACAACCGAGGTATGCAGCGAAGCATTTGTGAAGCCACAACACGCACAACCTTGAGGCAGATGGGCTACAACAGCAGAAGACCCCACCGGGTACCACTCATCTCCACTACAAATAGGAAAAAGAGCTACAATTTGCAAGAGCTCACCAAAATTGGACAGTTGAAGACTGGAAAAATGTTGCCTGGTCTGATGAGTCTTGATTTCTGTTGAGACATTCAGATGGTAGAGTCTGAATTTGGCGTAAACAGAATGAGAACATGGATCCATCATGCCTTGTTACCACTGTGCAGGCTGGTGGTGGTGGTGGTGGTGTAATGGTGTGGGGGATGTTTTATTGGCACACTTTAGGCCCCTTAGTGCCAATTGGGCATCGTTTAAATGCCACGGACTACCTGAGCATTCTTTCTGACCATGTCCATCCCTTTATGGCCACCATGTACCCATCCTCTGATGGCTACTTCCAGCAGGATAATGCACCATGTCACAAAGCTCGAATAATTTCAAATTGGTTTCTTGAACATGACAATGAGTTCACTGTACTAAAATGGCCCCCACAGTCACCAGATCTCAACCCAATAGAGCATCTTTGGTATGTGGTGGAACGGGAGCTTCGTGCCCTGGATGTGCATCCCGCAAATCTCCATCAACTGCAAGATGCTATCCTATCAATATGGGCCAACATTTCTAAAGAATGCTTTCAGCACCTTGTTGAATCAATGCCACGTAGAATTAAGGCAGTTCTGAAGGTGAAAGGGGGTCAAACACAGTATTAGTATGGTGTTCCTAATAATCCTTTAGGTGAGTGTAATCCCATACTTTGGACACTTTCTTTTTTGTCCCTCACTGTTTTCTCTCTTCCCCCACTTTGCAAACAACTCCATCATAATCACGTCGTGTTCACAGCGTAAACGCGATGTGCACCAGTAATAAATGTCCCTGCGAAACACTGTGCTGTATAGTTACATGGATTAAACAAAGCATCGATGCAAAGAATTTGTGGCGAAGCATTTTATGAATCGATTTAATCGATCGTTTCAGCCCTAGTTAGGTTACTACTAGTACTCATGGTTTCACTCTTTTGCACTAATCTGCCTTAGTAAAGGTTTGGGGCTGGCCTTTGGAGGATAGTGATTTAGTCTCATGTATGAAGTAAAGTTGTTAGACTGGGTATAATGCTAAGTACTAGTTTTGGGAAACCTCATAATCTGGAGCTTTGGTTTTGGTTGTTATTGAGTTTCTTTCTGATATTTTTATTGTTTCTTATTTGGTTGGTGTGGTTAGGGTTGGAGCTTTAGTGCTGTCTTGTGTAGGACTAGCAACAGTTTCAGAAATTTTGGTGGCCATGTTGAGTGTTTGTGTGCATATGTTGGAGTTGGAGCTTTCCCTGGTAGGATGAAGGAACGTTTCTCCTTTGGGATTCGTTCATAATATCTTGGTAGTGTTGCAGTGAACATGGTTAGAGCAGTGTCGGGGGCACATCCCTGGACGCAAAGGGGTCGCTGTTTGTGCAGTTGCCTTTCTCGCTCCGGTGGTTTTTAGTGCATAAGTACCTACTGTAATTAATGAAGACTAGAGTTGAAGTTAATAGGTTTCTGGGTAGGTAGTTAGTGGGAAGACTCTGATTTTATAATTTTTGCACACTGGATTTTCTTATGGCCACTGTTGCTACTTTCGTTCGGTCTCCATCTGAGGAGCTAGGAATAGTTGTACAAAAGATGAACTTTTGAAGCTCATTGATTATTATAACAGTGGAGGAAAAACGGGTAAAGGAGGAAATTAAAGGAGTGTTGAGGTCTGCTTTAATGGAAAATGGTATTTTGGCAGCTACGATGCAGAGTCGAGGTGATGGTGTCGGTGAGTCTGTGGTTTGCCCTACAGTAGCTTTAACCTTTTGAGCAACAAAAAGAACTTCTGCTGTTGCAAATGGAAAGGGATAAATTAAGCATAGAAAATGAAGAGCTAAGGCAGTCATTGGAAAGGGAAAAACTGTTCAGATGAGACTGCTAGAGCTGTTGGTTACGCCTCTAAATTTTCTTGGTCTGGTTGAGGAATTAATATTGGCAGTGGGGAATGTTATCCATCTGGGTTAGCATCTGCGACTTGGTGGGTTGGCCTGCTAGCTTTGGTAACATTGTGCTATAGCTCATGCTTTATTAGTATGAGTTTTGTTGTTGCGTTGGATCATTGCGTTGTCCGTCTTGGGTTGACTTGATTGGCTAGTGAGCCTTTGTTCGGAGGAAACTTTTGTTGCGCTAATTTGGTTTAGCTCTTGCATTGTAATTCCAGTTGTGTTCGTTTGGTTGTTGGAATTTTGTCCAGCAGAAGGCCAACTTGTTCATATGAGATGAGCTTCGGGTGCTCATTCTGATGTGAATTTGAGTCGGGGCTACGACCTCAATTTCCCCTCTGTCAGTATTCCTCACTTCTGTGTCTCTAAAAACCGGATCTGGTCGTAGAGGTTGGATAAGTATATCAAAGGCAAAGATAATATTATTGCGGATGCCTTGTCCCGTGCTCCTTTGTAACTCTTGCAATTTAATTAATACTACTTCTATACTGTCCTCTGCTGCCTCTGTTTTCCTTCCTCTTAAATTGCTCCTAGGCGCCAAGGCTGCTGAGGTTGGAGATTACGAGTCTGGAGAGGTATCTATCCATCTGTGTAGAGGTGTTTTGGTAAGGGGCTTGTATGTAAGTGAAGCACATCTTAAACTCCTTGTTTGTTTAAAAATAAAAGTAATGGTACCTTACTGCAGTTTTATGTCATCGTACTGTTCTTTTTTTTGTCGCGGTTTTGAGCCAGCCGTGACAGTGGTTTGTTGGCCCAATTTTTCAGCAGGCCACCGGGAAGACCGGTACTCCTAATCCCCAGTGGTGTCGCTAAATGATTCTACTGCGTTCCACTGACCTGTCTTCACTTTGTGTCAAACTAAAAGCCTTTGCAGAGTTGTGTGCGACTTAATGATGTTTCGTAAAAAATCTGAAGCAGCGGCAGCGATAATTTTGCAGTGACAGGCCACTGCTGCTGAATGTACGTAGCGGAAACTCTGAATATAAATTTTACACCACAAGCCTTTTTAGAGATAGTATACTTGAAATCACCTAAAGGAATACATAACAGAACTAGTGCACCACTGTAGGCATTTCCGTTACACCTTTATTTGAGGGCGAAAAAAATAAATGCCGCATCAGCCGAGATTATTTTGCCTGGAGACCCTAAACTATGGTGCCATTGGAATCAACTCAAAACTCCCCTTTGGCAATGACTTACCAACCTTGGCAAGGTTGCTTTTCCCTGAAAACATCTCTTTGTGGCTGAGGTGTGTTCCATTGTGACAGTTTGCCATTAGGTCTTAGCAAAGTGATTTGGGCAGACAGAAACGCCCTTTGCCCTCCTTGTTTCTTCCCACAAGGCAAAGAGAGGCTCCTGTCTTGTCAAGGTCAACTTCGCTTTCAAGCAGACAGCGTTTCAAACTGCAGGGACTGCAGTCACCTCTGAGCCACCTAGGCGCCTCGCAGAGAGCCTCTGTCCTCTCACCTCTTGCAATTACTCCCTAGAACATCACACTGCTGTTGCATCTGCAGGAGCTGTAAAGGCAGGAGAGATCTATAAACAAAGAGGTGGTTTAGATGTACCACTGACACTTTCGGCCAATTACTCTTGTTTGTGGTCTGCAGTTGGCTGTCTGGAAGGGGGAAAATGGTTCTGAAGTGAAACATCATTGCGGTCCAACTACAGTAAATCTAATTTTGCTAGGTTTGGCCTCCATGCTGTCATTGCAAGTGTGGATTTGTGCAGGATTTGAAGTATAAAGCTGGCATCCATAATTATTTCTAGTGGTTATAAATGCTTGATATAGCCGTCTGTGGAATATTATAAAACGCTCAGAAGAAGCACTTGTACCTTCTTTTTTTTAAGGAGACATTCTCTGCAGCTACTGAGAAATGTAGATCAGCTTGCAGTGTTTTGTCAGGTCGCACTTGGCTGGTTAACATTGCCAGTAAAGTCTGTGGTGCACTGGGAACAATGCTTTTCGTCTGCCAAGTGGCACTGTATTTTCACTCATCAAAATCAAGCGTAAGCCCAAGCAGGACTGCACTTATCAGACAGAGGCATTTTCTTACTTTTGCTGTGATCGTTGGCAGAAAATGGCAGACTTCCACACACATTCACATCAGTAGTGTTATCTTTGCTGTAGACTATAAAACCCTCAAACTTACCTCAGAATCAATATCAAACCTGTTTATTGCCAAGTACATATGCTAGGGCTGAACAATTTGGGGAAAAAATCAAATTGCGATTTTTATGCCAGATATTGCGATTACGATTTGATTTGCAATTTTTTTTTGCTAAAGTTCAGTGTTCACTGCCAGCAGCACGGAGCAGATGAACCAGGCAGGAAGTCAGACACAGAACGGCATAAAGAATCCGGTCGAATTTCAAAATAAAACACCCTTTTCAGACTCACGATCATAAGTCAACAATAGTTAAAACAGACAAAAAAACTAAAAATTTAACTATGTAGCCTACTTAACCATGGTAGAAGCACAACAATTAAGGACAACTGAAGAAATCGACAAAATCAGGCAGGCAAAACGCTCTTATTCTGAAATACGCCATGTCGATATCTAACGTTAGCCTGCAGAGAGCGGAACAGTACAGGCTGTTATCCACAGTTGAAGCACACAAAATGACAAACTAACAACGTGTACACTTAACGCTCCACTGCTGAAACACTTCAGAGTGAGTTGACGCCGGACAAAACTGGGGCAAAGCCGCTGCCTGTGTTGGTTTGGCTGGTGCCATTATCCCACGTTTTCTTCTAGTTTTGTTTGTTGTTGTGAAATGTACATGCCCTGTGCCCACTCTGATTGGTGAGTAGGACCGTAAAAGGAGGCGCATGGAGCTTGTGATTGGTGAGCAGGTCTGTCGCACAGAGATGAGAACGGAATGAATTTGTAATCGCATGACTATTTAAAACAGGCCAGATGCGCTGTATAATTAACCTACATTTTAATCGCCGTCTTCACAATTAGCTAATTACGTTCTTTCAAATCGCAATTTTGATTTGACAACGATTTAATCGTTCAGCCTTAACATATGCACATGCAATTAATACATCCTGGAGGATTGCTTTAGCCAGTTAGATTAGGAGGCATGAATGAGTACAAAACCCTAACCAGTCTGCACTGATGCATAAATGAATTTATAGCAAAAAAATGGGCATGGTGTACGCAGTTGGTGCACAGCTGTACTTTTCTAAACCTTTTGTAGAGACATATGTGCAGATTAACATCAGTGTATATATTTGCTTAGTTAAATAAGGCATAGGTTATTCGTAGGTAGAGCTTCAATGATTAGTTGATTCATTGATCGCCATCTATTTTTATAATTGATCATTTTGAGTAATTCTTTAAGAAAATGATAAACAGTAGACATAGATCCAGGAGTCTGGATCTATGTGGGAGATGGCTCTAAAAACATCCGCACTTGTTGGTAGTGTTGGTAGGGGTTTCAGTTCTATAGTTCATACCAGCTGAGAGAGCTTGAACATATTCTGGCTGGTGTGAGAGGGGTCAGCGACGAGATGTGTATTTAATTGAACTTTTTGATCCCGGTGTCACACTGGGTTGGAAGGAGGGCAAGTTGCATACAATGATTTCCTCTCTGATTGGATGATTCACCGCAGCCATAGTGCTCTCATGTTGGATGGCTGCTGCAAAAATAGTCAGTTACAGTGAAAGATGGAATGGACTACTGGCAGTTTCTCTGCTCGAGCTTCAGGATGGAGAGGATGTTACTTTTACTGGCCTGTGATGTTGAATGTCTGCTTGTTGATGGTCATCTGTGCAGTTTGGTTGTTAAGGTGCCACTTGATTTAGTGTCACTGATGCCAGTGACACCAGCCAAATAAGCTCTTTCCCTTCCCTTAAAAAAGCAGTCAGTGGCTCCTCCAAAAAAAACCCAGTCTGCATATTGTGACACTTCTGTGTCAAAAAAATGTGTCTACCATGAAAAATACTGCACCCCCCCCACCCCCCCGCTTGAGGGGTTTATATCAAAGATCAAACAGCCGACATATCCACAAATGCTTAGTTGGCTTTTAAAAAGAATCATGTGTGCATTACTTGGCAAAGCCATATAGCAGCAGAGATGTGACTGCACCTAGCACCTTATGCTTTTGACTTATAATGAGCCTGTGGGCCTTACAAGTACATATCTTTATCCTTAACATAAAACAGCACTGTGCAGCCTGATTAAAGCTGGAGCTAAGGACTTTTGGGTATTTTGCCTTGAAAATTACTCAGACCATTATTCCATTAGCAAAATATCTGCTTATTATTTTCTGTTAATTGATTAATCGTTTCAGCTCGTTTCAGCCAAATGCATGTGATGTTTATGATATGGTGATACATATCATACATACCATTTGTAAAGTGATTTTGTCCTGTTTTTTGTTGAGTACTGTATCGCCAAATTATGAGCTCCAGTTGGTCTTAAATTAGTTTGTCTTAAATATCAAAGCACCTTGATGCCCATAGTTGTGGGTCATATTTTAAATACTGCAGAAGCTTCAGTTGTTTCATGATGATGTATGAATTTGGATACCTTCACCATGTAGTCTTACGAGCATATTTATTTTAAGTAACTATTTCAGAAAAAGAGAATATGTATTCTGAACATCAAATGAATGGTACTGCAAAGTGAAAGTAAGATAGAAAACCCATTACTGTTCTCCTTCACGGTTTCCACCATACCTCCTGTGTTCTTGTGAATTAACTTTCAAGGGCACAGAGTTTCAGCAAATATTTCATTTCCCAAGATGGCCATCACTCAAGCTATCACTTGAACAACTCAAATCTGTCTTTTGTGAAGGAAAAAAGGAAAAGAGATAGAGGGCATATAGAAAGTGGAAGATGACTGAGATTACTTTGTGCTTTTTTTTTTTCTCTGAGCGTCAATATCGGGAGGCAGAAGTTGGAAAAGTGAAGATTGGAACCTTTCAGATTTCTCTTTTATCAGTGGACAATATATTTTTAATCATGTCTACACAAAACCACACCTTTGCACATAATATCAAAGGTTTCACTCCAACTAATTAGGATAAATAGGCCTTATTTTGAGGATAAAAAGAAAACTGCATGTGACACAATGTTAAGTGTTATTTTTGCTTACTTCAAATGTATCTATTTTGAATTGATTGGGTCTTTCTTGGCTAGTTTGTCCAATAATCATTTGATGGTGTGAGCAACATGGCAGTTACCCAGCAGCGATGTAAATTGTACTTCAAAGAGAAGGTTTATTTTTAAAATCAGAGAGCTGGCGGTTCTTATTCAGATTGATTATGTCTGCATACAAAGGCTCGACGAAAAGTATTAAAGAACAAGCGGCAGCGTGTGGAATCAATGCATTCCATTTCCTTTACACATGTTGAATTCTTTGTGCTCAAAGGAAACATCATGATGGGCCTCATCATGGCACTTTGAAGAGTAATGCCCCGTTTTCATAAAGTATATTAGCAAACTGATAACACAGCGTCAGCATTTCCTCGGCTCAATTAGGTATGCTGACAACAAAAACAGGTAAAACAAAAAAGATTGCATGGTCTGTATTTAAAAAAGGGAGGGCTTTTGAACATTTCATACCTCTATTTAAATCTCCCCCAGCTGTGTTTGAATTTGAATATTTTTGGGAGAACACAATACAAAAGTAGTGTGTTTAAAGTGCATGTGTCCATGAGGGTGGTTGGCATTGAGGACAAGGCTCTAGGGGTCAGCGTCTTACTGCTGCTGCTTTCACCATGTTGAAACAAGAGGCAGAAGGTCAGATTACCCCCACCAGGATGTGAAAAGAGAAAAACGTGCATTAGCCAGCCTTTGTTGCTCTAACATACACGGGTTTTCCCACTGGTGCTGCTGGTTCATTGTCCCCAGGGTCTCAACGGGTCACAGGCTTCTGGGGTGGAAAGGACAGGGGGTTGTCATACTGCTTTCCAAAGGTCAGTGTCTACGTCGGTCATACCCCTAAGCCATCAATGGGGAAACAACTGTTGCTCCGCTATCGCAGTACAGGGATATTAAAGCTATTCATCCAGGCGCCCTGCCTCTGCCGAGACAGCTTGGAGGAGCTCTGATGCATGCTTAATGCACTAATCACACTCTCTCCCTAGGACCCCTACTTGCTGCCCTCATGTCTTTCTCACTCTGTTTCTCTCTTTCTCATAACTTTGATAACCTGTACCATGCAAACACAAATTGACAAGTAGTACACTCTCAAAACTACTGACATCCTCTGCACAAATACATCATTGTGCGCTTCCGCGGTCTTCTGCTGTCTGCGGCTGTCTGCTGCTGTCTCATACACCGAAACACACTGAGAACAGACTGGCAGCAGTGTGCCTTCAGGGGACTTATTTATTTTTCAAATGTAGACTGTCTCCTATGAGGGCTATTTTGGTGTCTGAAGCCATGGTCCCATCTTACACATCCCTCTACATGTCCATTTTGTGTCTACATATCAAATTAAGTGTGTGTGTGCATGTGGTTGTTGGTACTCTGCATTTTTGGAACAGAGCTGCTGATGTAATGAACGTGATACTATTATCTAGGCCTGGACAATTTTTTTTTTTTTTTATGTATGTTTATTTACTTTAATCAATTTAATCTTTTTTAAAGATGAATTTATTGTTGATTGACTTATTGACTGATCGTTTCAACTCGAATTTGCTTGTACATCAGCAATTAGGTAACAGCTTTTTAGAAGACGTGTATTGATTCTGACACAATCAAAACAACTAGCTGAAATCCATAAACAAAACAATGTTATATAATATATTCTGTGGTAGTGCTAACCAGAAATGTTCACAGAACAATTGTTTACCCTTTCTTCACTTTTTATGCTAGAACTGCCTAAGTGCATATTGATACTCATGAGTGATAATAATGGCATGGCACATCCTTGAACATCTCTCAATTGTACCTGATTGTACTGATGCTCAGTTTGTGGGTTGATGGATCAATTGCTGGGGCAATTTTCATTTGAAGCTGTTCATAGCAGCTGTTCTGAATCGATAGCTTTTAATGACTGATGGGAGGGACTATGTCTTCTTGGTTATTATTGTCAGTGATAACTTTGACCCTCCTTCCAGAGAAAATAATCTGACAGTCTGATGGTTGGCTGCCACTAACCAATTCTTTTACTATACAACAATAACATTTTCATTTTTCAGCCATTTTAACAGCTATTTTGTCTTAACAACTAAGTTTGTGAAGTTAAATATCAATACTGTACCAATAGTTGTTTTTGTTTAACTCTTTTCTATAGATGCCCACTGACAGCTTTGCTTGTTATAAATGGCATAACGCCAACAAAACCAATTCCAATGGAAAAGCATGTTTTCGTCTGTCAGTCTCTAACTTTTTTGCTACGGATAGAAATTAAGTTCTCCATAGTGTTCCCTCTCCCATACCACAAACTATAATAAGCCTCTACTTTCATGCACATTTCTTTTGTGCCTTTTTTTCCTCACTGAAAAGTGCATCCTCACTGAAAAGTGCATGTCTTTTTGACATCAAAATGAATGGCACTCATTTGTTATGTCTGCACTGACAGTTTGCAGGAAATTGCATTGTGCTAAAAAGCCACTCAAACCTTTGGTCATGGAAATTTACCTGCAGCAGTATTTACAGAACCTGTGTTTGCTTTTATGTGGAGTGAAACCAAATGCATCAAGCTGAACTGTGCACTGCATGCTTTTGCTGTGCTACACTTCCGTGGTGACTTACTGTAGGTTAATAGAAATGCTGATTTAGATTATTGTTTTGGAGTCATTACTTTAACCATTGCAATGCTAGGACATTATTTGGGAATTAATTTTGTGCCATCTGAACACTGTTGTATCGTGACAGGATTTCACTTAATCAAAAAGTTCTCAATCATAAAAATGTACTACAACAACAATTGCTACTACTCCTACTAGGGCTGAACGATTAATTTTTTTCAAATCAAAATTGGGATTTGAAAGAACACGATTAGCTAATCGTGAAGACGGCAATTAAAATGTAGATTAAATATTCAGCATATCTGGCCCGTTTTAAACAGTCGTGCAGTTACAGATTCATTCCTTTGTCATTCTTGTGTGACAGACTTGTTAACCAATCACAAGCGCCATATGCCTCCTGTAACGTTCCTAATCGCCAATCAGAGCGGGCACAGGGCGTGTTCATTTTACAACCACAAACAAAGAAAAGTGGAGGAAAACGTGGGATAATGGCATCAGGCGAACCGACACAGGCAGTGGCTGTGCCGCGGTTTTGTCCTGTGTCAACTCACTCTGAAGTGTTACACAGCAGAGTGTTTAGCCTGCCCTACGTTGTTGACATGTGGCTTCCGTCAAAAATAGACTGGAAGTTAATATTGAACTTTAGCGGATTTTTTTTTTTTTTAAATAATCGCAAATTGAATTGTAATCGCAATATCTGGCAGAAAAATCGCAATTAGATTTTCTTTCCCCAAATTGTTCAGCCCTAACTCCTACCTGTATTAGGAACACAGAAGTCAGACATAAGTAATCCAGTCAAATTAGTTCCAAATTAGTACCATCCTTTTACTGTGCATTGCAGCTGAAGCTAAAAAACAAGACCAAGCTTAAACACAGATCTTAGATGTTGAGTATCTCAGATAGTCACAGAAAGAAGTACATGATTGTTAATTGACAATGGCCATATTTACTGTTGATTTGTATTTGGTGCTTGACTCTTAGGGTAAGCCTATATTTCCTGTTAACTTGTGGCTGGTGCTGGTATGTGTTTGGGAGTTTAGATGCGCACTGTACCTTTTTATTGACATACAACATATCTGCTTGCTAAAATTATCCTTTAAACTGCAAAGCATTGAGTTTGCTACATAACAAACCACAACTAGGCAGAGCAGTTCTTCCCACATGCCTCATTTTTCTCTCAATAGCTCTCTTATTGGCTTTCCCAGAACTTGTCCCCAAAACTGGCATAATTATGTAAGTCCTTGTAATGAATGAATAAATGTATAAATTAGTGTTGGGCAACAATTACATTTCTGATCGCAATTAATCGCATTATTTTCTGCAATTAATCGCGTAGTTATGTGCAAAATTGAAATAATGAATTCTAAAGTCGTGAATTGCGCACTTTTGATTTAAATGAACAGCTATATACACAAAAGTGCAATAATGTGGTTTGCAAACGCTTTAAACAAATAAGGTGCTTTTTACCAGCAGTATTCCCTCTACACAGTAGCAATAAAATATTTTTTGTAAATCTCAATAATCAAATATAAAACCAAAGCTATTTGCCCCTGCCTACCTTTTATAGCTTGTTAAAATAAGTTAGAATCCAGAGCCACGATCATAACATCATAACAGGCACCTTCTGAGCAACAGGTTAACATATATATAAATCTGTTGTTATTGTTTTTCTTTCTGAACAGGTATCCGCAGAAACATTTTTCTTTTATCAGGGAGCAGCAGAAACGGTCTATGTTCAGTAGCAAGTGTCCCTGTTAGAGTGAGGTGAAGTGTTGCGGTGGTGCTGGCCTCACGCACACACCCGCCTGCTGCCGAAGTTGAATTGTCCTGAACGTTTTGTACGCGACGCTGTTACTATATAGGACACCAACAGGAGGGAATTTGCATGGCAGAGCATCCCCGCAAAACTAGATGTAGGCCTATCAGGTAAAGTTATGTAGCGTATAATTTAACTTAAGTTAAATAGGCCACAGCTGTGTAGCGCACAGAAGCTGTTGCCATGGTTACTCTCCATAGAGCGCCTGCGCTTGTCTCCTGTTCACCTGAGGAGCGCAGAGCAACCCCGCGGGGCCAAGAGACAACGTTGTGATTTTAAGAACGTTCCTAAGACCGACATCTTCCCCAATACTAATCAGCATGCAGTGTGTAGCTATCCACTTCGCTATGGCATTTGAGCGCTTGTCTTGCTTTTGTTTATCTACTTCTCCCACACACTGCATCCAGTGTAGTCTGCCGAAGCCTCTCTCCGCTGCTTGTTTGGGTGGGTGGTTTGCAGGCTGATCAGCATCCCACCCCTCCTGTAACTCATGGTTTAACTGTATGTGTATTCAAAGCCAGTGAGCAACGGACTTTCAAAATAATAAAAATAAAAACTGCGTTAACGTGTGATAAAATAATTTTTGGCGTTAATTAATTAATGCGTTAATGTGCCCAGCGCTAGTGTAAATATTTTACTTTGCCTTTGAGTAGCCAAAGCAAACAAATGAGGGGCTGCTCGAGTAAACGGATCACTGCAGCTTGGGTATGTGCATGAAGAGAGAATGGTCCCTACCAGCAGGAATGTGATTGTGTTGTGATGTTATTCATTAGGAAGTCATTAATTATTATTCATTAGGAAGTCACAAAACTTCCCTGATGAACATGCTGCTGTTCTCCTTACAGACTTTTTACTTAACGTTCACTGTTTATTAGGCCTATGCTAAGCTTGATTACCTGTATTAGAGGTTGACCTATTATTCTGTTTAGCTGAGTAATCGGCGCTGATAAGACATTTTACAAACTTGTTATAGGCGGAACTGTGCTCCGATAATGACTGATGGCTACACCGGTTCCACTAGTCACTCTTGGACGTACTGCGGTGATTGGCACCTTTTAAGCACATAAACAGATACGGTTAATAGAGGAGACAAGCTACTTTAAGAATCCTCTATACACAACTATAGGGAAAGCCTGTAACACCAAAGATGGCGGTTATCCCGTCCCACCCATCTGTTTTTAACAGGCGAGGCGGGAAACATATTTCAGCCAATTGTGTGGTTCCACTGATGTAATGGGTCCACTACACATGCGTCACTAATACTGCACATGTGTAGTAGAAGTATAACTGGTGGGGAAAAAACGTTTCTTAAACCTTATTTTTGGGCAAGTCATCAATCTTTTCAGCAATTATCAGATTTGAATGCTGATTCTATACATGCAATTTTTATGTCCCAGTGACCATTAAAAGTGCTGTTATGGCTCTCTCTCAATTCATTCAGATAGGGGCCTGGTCTTGTTAGTCTGAAATAAGGGAGTGGCAACAGATAAGGCTACAGTAGATCTAGGTGCAGAGACGCACTCAATGACTGTGTCACACAGTTATATGTTGTGAAATTTAGAATCCAAACCATCACAGCCCTGGTTAGCTTTCTGCTGTTTACCCATAAGGTATCACACTCAGCTCAGGTCTTGGGAAGAGATGGTTAAGTTGAAATATATTTTTTGTGGTTCAGGTGCAGGTTTTGATCTGGGAGGTTGCTAGCAACTGAGATATGCCTCAAACCAGTAACCACCACTGACTACAACTATCAGAGCACTCAACTGACAACAAATCAAACTTTCTTTCCTTTATCAGTGCTGTCCAGTGGTTTAATATACAGTATATCAAATTCCTTTAGAAACTTGTGTAGAAGAATTCTGCTGCTAGTCACTGCATCACACATTTCGAAAGAATATGTTGAAGGACACCGAAGTTTCTGGTGAAATCCAGGCTTTGAAAGGTCATATCTTTAGAAAAATAATAATCAGAGATAATTGAGTGATTAAGAGACAACATATTTCAATGGGAGGGAAACTGAATGTGCTAATGATAGAGCCTACCGCTTTATAGTTATTGAGTGAGGTTCAAGGTTACTCACTGAGGCTGACATAGCTATTCATCACAGCCATAACGTATTTCCACTTGCTCACACTGAGTCATCACAACTGTCCCACCTCAACAGAAGATTACATCTGTGCCCTCTGGCTCAGCCCACTTATCCAAAACTTCTGGTCAGGGGTCATTAGAAAACTATCTGAGATTCACAGTCAGAACCTCCCCTTACTGTATGTCCCGTTGTTGCAGTGCTTTAATGTCTCACTCTCTGAAAAATACCCCAACTCCTCCTTACTAAACCACTTACTTAACCGCAGCTGAAAAGACAGTTTTACAGAATCCGCAAGACAAAACAATACAGACCCTATTAGCAGATCAGATAAATGTATAGTGTACTCAAGACAGAAATCTTTTATTTGAAAACTCCTGTTCCTATATCCTGTAATACCTGCAGCACTGATTTGTCTTTTTGCTCCACCGCTCCACCATTATGTCAATGACCAAAGACTAACAAATACACAAAATGAAAGTCTCTCCTGTCTTGCTGTGTCATATCCTGTTGCAGTGCTATGTGACATGCAGAAATTGACACACATACTGTAGATAAAGAACTGTTAAGACAGAATTAGAAAAATGTCAGGATCAGCTACTTTTGTTACCGTTGTCAATGTCACTACTTTTATTACATTTCCATATTATTAGCACTGTTTTCATTTGCATTGCCTGGTTGTTTAAAAAAACACAGGTATTTCTAATACTTTGGCCGCCCCATTTATATCACTGAAGTTCGACTGTTACTATATTAGAAACTCTCCTTAGTAGAAGTAGATGAGTTTTCGTGTAAGAGTGAAAACAACAGAAAATCTCTTCAGTACATGCTGTCACGTATTAGGCTTCTTCTGAAATGAATTCCAATTTTAGTGCTGTATTAGAAAAACACTTACCCTGTTAGATCTAAAGGACTAAAGATAAAAGCTCCCTCTATTTAGGAATTATTATAAAATATGCAAATATGTACATATAGGCAACCGCCTTTTTTCACTTTGTTGTTTTTGAATTGAGTTTTATTTAAAAAAATATTTCTGACAGGCAGCAAATAAATTGCTCACTAGTGGTTAAGTTTCTCTCAGTGGCTGTCATTTTCTAACTCCTTATGAATTCTGCTTTAGATCTTTCCTTGACCTTATGGAATTTCTATCTAGGTGAAAGAAAATTTTCTAGAAATTAAAAACAGATGCATTTGTCGGCAGCTCCGTAAGGCCAGCTAAACCAAAAGAAAATATTGCTCACTGCTGCTGCAAGGACTGTGCATTATCAATACCATGCAAAGAATTTCAAATATGGTATTAATCAATTAACCAACTGAATGGATCTGTGGCTATATCTGCCAGAATTAATGGATCTCCACTACACTACTTTGATACTAAAATAGCTAATATGTGACAAAGACCAGAAAGTGCTCTATGCCATTATGGTTAATTGCCCCTCATTAATATTACATTACTTAGTTAGCCAAAGCTTGATACTATCAGTTAAATGCACTGAGCAATGCATTCAGTTAGTGTGGAGCCATTGAAAGAAACCCTAGATCATTTAACAACAAAAATTCAAAAAGAAATTTAATGCAAAAACAATTGAATTGCCCCAGTGGGAGATTTTGAATAATTCTGATATATTTGGAAGAGAGGTTTTAAAGGTAACCGTAAGTAGTCCTGCCCATATATTGGCACCTTCTATCTTTACGTATGGATGTTTGTTTCCTTGTCAGTGAATGTCGCCGTCTGATTAAATAATATTCTGTATAGAACAAAACAACAATCCGTTAAGTAGCTATCACTAATTAGTATATGACAAATGTGCTTGAGAGGTTTGACTCTTGAAGATGATTAAAAAGCAAATCTAGATCCCTTTTTTTTTTTTTTCTCCTCGGATAGCTTATTTATTTGCGAAATGAAGATGATACATGTATACTGTGTTTTTGTAAACAAAAACTTATGATTAGCAGTCCAATAGAAACCAAAATAACTGTTTCACATCAGAACAATCAGATAGCGCTCAATTTGGTATTATCGTCTGTGTGACATTGTGAGAAATGCTGCTTTGCAATACTGTTTATGTAATTATATCTCCAGCAATGTATAATATACTAAATTTGCAAAAACGGCAAAAAACACATTAAGGAACAGCATGAACTGTACAATTCCAAAGTAGTTGACTTACAACTCACTGTTAAAAACCCTTGAGGTTGCCTCCTAAAGGAATGTTTTTGGGGCTTTATGCACCACTAGAGAAGGGTAACAACAGCATGCAATAAGAAATTGATACAGCACAAAAGAAACTCTGCCTCCAAGAAATGTTCCCTCTGGCTCTTTATGTTCTTAAAATGGCCTTTTTCAAAACACCACTGGGCAAAACATTTCCAGAATTATTTTACTACAGTATTGTTGAAACCATCAAATCTGCCAAGCCAGGCCAATTCTTGCAGTTCACCATACAGTGTGGCATACAGCAAAGGAAAACAACTCTCACAATACAATGACGAATACAATGAAGAACACACTCATCTTTTCTAAATTACATTTTCGAGAAAATCATACATTAACTTCTTAACAGCCCCATCTCATCACTTGAGAATAACAAACACAGTATAATCAAACAGCAGTGATTGTATTTTATTTATTGATGAGAGTAAATCAAAGTGTAACACAACCAAGCAATTACAATGCCGGTCTTAATGAGTGCCTCAATTTACATTGGTTGATTGCCAAAGAGAAAAGAAATGTTTTGCTGTACTCCTCAATTGATCATTGAAATTAATTCCCTAAATGTGCATGATAAACAAACAATAAACCAAGTTTATGATAATTTACTAACAAAGCCTGTAATGCACTGCTTTCTACACAAGATCTTGCCCAATTTGTGCAAATTCATAACAAGCATTTCAATATGTAAAACGGGCAATAAATGACAGACATACAATGCTTAATTTGCCTTTTGGTTGAATGATAAAAGAAATATTGGCCAGTGTCATATGAGGTATATAAACATTTGCTGTAAATAAACATGCAATTTGCATTATGCATTATCAGCCGATCACATGCCGTAAACTTTCTGTACACTTTCTGTGCCCCACCTACTGCTGCAACACCATTGACACTACAGCAATCATCAATCAGTGAACTCAAATCACCCAGTGACTGCAGAACAGCAGAGTGATTGCTCACAGTCTGAACACAGAAATGGTGCAAAGCTGAAAACATAGCTGCTTACAGCAGTGCCCCTAAATTGGCAACTGCATCACTAGATTTAATAACTTCTTAGACGTTCATGGTGACTGTATTTCTTAAAAGCTGACAGTGACAAATTTTTCAGAGTATCGGCGAAAATGGTAGAGTATACATTCTAATACATTTTTTTTCTACAATTGACATCTGTTCTAACCAAAGTACTTCTCAGCCATTTGCCAGCCAGAGGCATAGCCCCAGTCCCACCCTGGAAAAAAAAAAGGTTAATCTCCAGTGACCTTGCCACAGCTCTAAGGTGAGCTAAACATTTTTGCTACTGACTGAACTGTAGGCCTAGAAAGAAGAGAAAAAAAAATACCTGTCTGTAACTGGATATAAGTATATCACAGCAGGAAATTATTTTTTTTAACTTATCAGGTATGTGCATATAGCGATGCACATACCGGCTTTGACATCATCCAAATCCACATGTACGCATAAATCATCCACCCGCCACCCACCTGGATGAGACCCGCACCTGCATGGACATTTCACTCCATCCCTACCGGTCCCTGTAGTCTTTATTGCCTTTTCAACTATGTCGAGCAGCGCAAGCTTTCCAGGTGATTTCTGTTTTGTGTGATGTATTGAGTATTTTGCTAAGACAGCATTTAGGCCTGCCCGTTTTATTTACCGAGTCCTCTCCTCTCTAGCATGAGCTTTGCAACTTTACAACTGGCTCTGCCTGACCAGTCGTCACTCCTAATGCCTAAACCCAGTCAGAGGCAGCGTGGGGCGGGTCTTTTTTTCTAGTCCACTACACTGCAGAGTCTGACAGCTGAACACGTGAGGATGGTAAAAGATTGCTGAACAAGCTGTCCATCGAAAAGCAAGCCTGATGTAAGACAGAAGTAAGCTAGCTTACAATGTTAACTGTCCTGTCAGATACAGTAATGTTGCTAAGTTTAGAACTTTGCCCGCTGTTATTAACCAGTAATGTTAGCTAAGCTAATTGTTCAGAACAGTGACAGCAACCTGGATATAATGTAGGCTAACATCAACAGGATAAAATGTGTCGACGTCTGTGTTATTTACACTGGGGACGCTGGGGACATGTCCCCATGACTTTTTGAAAGGCTTTGTTAAAAAAGCGTTTTCTGAATTTCCTGTTCTCTCCCTGTGAACATGACAAAAGAGGAGGGAAGACTAAATCATACCTGCATGTGTAATATTACATGCGAAAAGTTGATCTACAGGAGAAACATATGTTAAAGCAACACAGAATGCCTGAGAGCTGCACTGCATTAGATTCTGTAATACTTAGACAGATTTTGAATTGTTACCTGCCACCTGAATTTTGTTTCCCTTTTACATAAATAAAAACATTGTCATCATAAATTGATGTAGGAAAGGCAGGATAGGAAATGTCACCAGAATGCAGGAAATTAACTGTTTAATGCTCAAAATTGTCTGGGGGAGGACCCCCGGTACCACCAACTCATATATTTCATTTTTATTAAATACTGTTAATTTATCATCACATCTCTTTCTTGTGACACCAGTATGGTGCATCGCCACATCTCATAAACTAAGTGTATCGTCACAGCTCTTATGTCCCCACTACTTTTCAACACAAAGTGTTGTGTGTTAGTATCTTTCTCGTTGTGGTAAAAAAATGCATGTTATTTATCTAACATGGAAGCTTAAAAAAAGACCCCTCTTACACTGTCTCTGTACATTTCTCTGCTTGCGTATCCTCACCTTTTTTACCTCTGACCAGTTTGCATGCCTTCTTTTTTATATAGCCACATCTACGTCATCTCTTATTTTGCTAAGTAAATAAACTGAAGATTGGTCAAGGACATTTTCATTGTTGCCCAGCCATCTTGTAATGGTACAAACCTCTTTCCATCATTTCCTGTAGCCACCATAAAGGGCAACAACTGCTGAATTTACATTTTTAATCTTTAATCCTGATGTTGGCCTGTTTCACACTTCTGTTGTCGATGCAGAGGTAATAATCCAGCTACAGAGCTGGGCCAGCTATCCTACTATTACTCGATTAACATACCAATTTATCCAAAATAAATATCAAAAACATGTCTAATCAATAAATCTATATTTTATTCAATCATCCTGATGAAGCACATTAGAATAATGACAATAGCAACAAATCTTAAAATGAATCAAATTTCCACGTCACTGCTGTGTTGTGATAACAATAACAGTCATTAATTAGGCTACTTTACTTAAAACTTTAAATGTTTCTGACATGGATTCATTTCAATATTACGTAATGCAGTATGATAATCAAATGTATTTCTGCATCAGTGAACACCTGAAAGGACTCAGACTGTCCAGACGGTCACAGATCGTCTGTACTGTTAGTCTCAGTTGTTTCCTCGCTCATACGTGGCCGTTAAATAAACAGATAATATGAAACGGGCGAACATTAGATGACACGCGGTGTAGCGTTACGTTACCATGACAGCAGCGGGACAGAAATTACTTTTAACATGAAGGCAATGAAGAAATACTACGTGTCCTCGTGCTGATAATGTGCTGTGCTTGTGTGGTGACAGAAAGTAAACACTATTTGCGGTGCTGCCGTCTAGACAAAGTGCTGTGGGATACTTTCGTTTCACGTGTTCATGCTGCTTCACGTATTTGTGGACAGCAGTTGTGCTGCAGTGAAGCTGTTTCCAGTTCACAGAGCAGCACGTTGTTGAGTGTCTGTCTGAAATACTCCGAAACTTTAGACGGTCGAAGGCGCGGTCTTGTAGCTGGAGCTTGTCCGGGACCAGATGCAGCGAAGTAATCGATTACGTCGACAAATCGCCTCAGCCCTAGTTAAGTTGTTACTATATCAAGGAAGAAAATTGCAAATGATGAGGGAAAATAGCCTAATTAATTTATCTATGATATATTTAAGTAGTATGCCACTAATTATAGTAATTTAGTGCAAATATCACGTTATTACCTTACAGAAAGATATTGTATAACACTAGAAGGCCTTTAAGTGGTGAACGTTGTCCTTATTTACTTTGCACGTGTGTGTGTGTGTGTGTGTGTGTGTGTGTACACACACGCGCACGCACACAAAATAAATTAATTGGTTACATTTAGTGTCACTTAGTATTATTGTGCGTATAGTCCTTTACAAATGTAGTGTGTACTGTGTAATGAATTACATAATTGCAATGACTGAGCCTACAGCTCTGATTTCTTCAAAGTTATCTTGCTACCCATGATTTCCTGTAATTCCACAGATGCCACTTTGTCTGGGCTTTTCCCTTGAGACAGCAACCATGGGGGATGGGGCCTAGATGACTGAAACTAAAGCTCAGGGAAAAGGACTAGGTCCCCTGTGAACTGACGGTGTATCAGAGTTTAGGACCCTTGTGGCAGCACTGCAGCTCTGCGAGAATGATAATACTGGAAAACCATCAATGGAGAGAGCGACAGAGAAATGCAGACAGATGTTGCTGTTGCATCTATTTTCTATCATCCTCTTATTCCGTTCAGTGTCACAGGGGTGCTGGAGTTTATCCCAGCATGCACTGGGCGAGAGGCAGTGTGCAACCTTGACAGGTCCTGTCACAAGGCAAGCACACCGATATTTCAGCTCATAAAAGTGGTAATTACTTGGGCAAAATACCAGGCAAAACTATACCAGTAGAATGCAGAATGCACTTGCAAAAAACATCTTGAAAATACTGAGCTGCTTTACACTTTGCAAAGATGTGCTGCTTTCAGACGACTAAGCAGAAAAGGGAAGCTAATGTTATACATGTACAACGACATGCGATCCGTCCACGTGTTAAACCGAAGACGTTAGGTGTTAGGTAAGCTGCATATGTCAATGGTAATTTATGGTTCCAACCACACATGAACCGCTCCAGGGTTTTGTTTGGGACCTGACCGAGACACCCCCCCTCGGATCTTAGTGTGGTATGTTTGATTGACAGCTTTGATATCCGATGAACCTCACTAATGGGTCAAATGCACAAGATTTGGTTTTAACCAAGCAGATTTGGTGTGAAAACACCATTAGACAGACAAACAATATGTAGAGTTTCCAGTTCACCTAACCTGCAGTAACTGTGCTCGACGTTTTGTCTCTTAGAACCAACCTCATGAAATAATATAATATAGGGCAGGTGCTATATTATATTATATTATTTCATGAGGTAATTGTATAGTGAGAGCATCTTAACCAGACAACAAGAAAGCACACACAGTCACTTATATAACGAAAGGTCATTACAAATTATGACACATGCATATATATGAATATGTATAGAGTTTGATTTTGTTTTCCCCAAATCCATAATTGGAAATCTATTATAGCCTTGTTTTGTGTAAGTATTTACAACTGAGATTAAGAAAAAACAGATATTTCAGATTTAATTGCTGTCTAGTGTTGGCCTCTGTTTTAATGGGAATGTCAATCAATTTAAGAGTGATTTCAGTTTCTAATCCTAAATGTTGTGGTTTCCCTCCCTGTTTTTGTTCTGTTCATAGATTGTGCCGTTAACAACATAAATAATACTGCGTATTCTGCTGCTCAAACTGTGGGCAGGAAAAAAGGATAATTGAACTTGATATTGAATCGCTATTTTGTTAAAACCTGCATCCAGTCATCGAATAGATATAAAAACAAGCAAGCAAACATTTAAACATTACTTTTCATTTCCTCCAAATAAGTCTGTATATAGTATTTCCGGTACTTGGCTCCAAACACAACTGTGTCTCTGCTTCTCACATACGTGTCACATACTGTTTTGCAGAAAATCAGAAGAATCCCCATGCCAAAAAGCTTAATTAATGTCTCAGTCTTTACCAAATTGATCGCAAATGGGTTTATTTGTGATTGTTGTATTTCCATCCTCAGATGGTTAAATTCCAAGTCAGGAAGCAGGCTATTTCTAATCCTAATGAGGACTCTCCCATTACTTCACTGGACTGATAAGGCACTAGTCTGTGACACTCAATTTTCAAGACCAAACCCATATCAAGGAACTATCAATTGATAGGATAGCTGCAGGACCATTAAGTGAATGTCTAATTAACTTATTATAAGGCATTTCTGAGCTGGCTATCAAATCCTTCCTTTAGGCACCAATGCATCCATCTGACCTGATTTGATTGCACAGTCACATTAATGAGCTCTGTGATGTCCCACATACAACCTCACCTCGCTTTCCAGCTGTAGCCAACAGCAAAGGGGTATTTGGGGTGGGGGGTTGATTGTGTGTGAGACAGTGAGAAACCAGAGTTCTAATAGATGTACAAGTGCAACCAGCCCTTAAATACCCCTACTGGTATTTAAAGGTTAATTTGTTTGTTTTGGTGATTAAATGGCTGTCCATTAACTTTGTGTGTCAGTTAAATGTTTAGAAAATGTTCGATAAGTCGGCTAATTCTAAATCCTGTCAAGAATATGTGAGTGCTAGTGTGTCTGATCTTGGTGGGCTTATTGAATGGGGGAAGGGAAGGAGCAGGGATACCCTAAAATACTTCATTTGTAGACACATGACCCGCCCTCACAGCTTAGAGGAACACTGTGTGGAATTGAACCTCATTTTCTATCTATGGGTGTCATGATGTGGCTGTGCTGGTGGGAGAGAAGAGAAGAAAAGGAGAATTTATTTTCATGCAAAATGAGACAATTTGCATAACACGCGTGAAACTCATTTGCAAGACTCTACTCAAACTTTGCATGAGAACAACATGGAAAACAAGCAGACAAAAGAAGTTAGGAGTCAATCATACACTGAATCAACTGGGAGCTGTGTGACATTTTAGATAGTATAACTTTAGTCAGTTACATACCATCAAATAGGCTTTTTAGAGACTTTTCTCAGTGTTGGAATCAACTTTTACCTATTGATTTAGGTGCTTGTTTAGCACATCCTTGAGTGAGTATGTGACCGAATGTATAACCAAAGGTCATCTACTTAAGTTGGTTGTGAAGGATGGTGGATGGAGATTTTGTTAGGATTATGGTCTCTGTGTGCATAAGCCCTGGGTTTAAACTTTCACTTTATCCATCTACTGTTCTCTTTCTGAATCCCTCCGCTGGCTGAAGTCACTGCAGGTTCACTGCACTGCCCTCTCCTGTATGGGAACGACTATGAATATAAATAGGTGAGCTCCTCAAGGTATTACTACTCATCCATGCTTGGCAGCTGGTTGAGAATGTCAATACCTGCATAATACAGGAATTGTAATTTCCCTCCGTTTCTAAAGGTTATAATGGCTGAAGTTTTCACCTACAATTTAATTTATAGTGGCACCATAAGGTGCCACTGTAAGGGTCACGGATATGACTAGTTGGTATTTTACATATTTGAAGAGAAATGTCTCTCGTTATGTTACCATTTTGTAAGGAAGCTGTTCTGATAGATGCATATAAAGACATTTTCAGATGATGATGATGTTTATGGGGTTTAGAAATACATTTCCTCTACATTCATGTTTTGTAACTGATTTTTCATTTAAAAATTTATTCAAGGGATATGTAGAATTCTGCTGTTATCAAATTAACAACCTAAAACGGAAAAAGTCTTTTTTGGATTGAATTGCTCAGCTCTCTGCATATGCACCCTGGTATGTGGTGTTTGCAAACACAGTAGGTTTTGCTTACTATTTTAATGGGTCAAAAAGCACAGTAATATTCCTGGGACTACCACAAGGCTCTTGCATAAAATTCTGTAAGTGGACCACCAACATACCTGGCATGAAACAACTAAGCAAATACCAAAATGAACACAAAAAGCATTATCAGGCAGGAGACAAATCCAGAAACAAATAGGAGAAGACAGAGATACAGTTTTAGGAGAGTAGGCCATTAAAATTCTATTTGAATCATAGGGGTCTGCAGTAGTGAAACAGCAAAGCTGGGTAACACATCACAGCCTGATGCTGGGACTGTGTGACTCAATCCTCCCCTGAATTCAAAAATGTTGCTCCCTTCCTGTGATCAGTCAGCCCGGGGCAAAACTGGCACTGCTGGACTGTGTGTGAGTGAGTGAGAGAGAGAAAGGCAGAGCAAGACAGAGTGAGAAAAGCGAAAGAGAGCGGAGAGAGATGTTGGTGTGTGTATGCGAGTCGGGCTTTAGGCCATGATACCAAACATCCTTTGAACCAAGCAGCTGTGGGCTGCAGGACTGATATAATATTTAATGAAATAATTACATATACAGAGAAAAATGCATTGGGGAGTGTACCTTTCATGCTGGGGATCTGGGAAAATGCGGTACTAATAGACATGATTTGGCCAGTTGCCCTCAACTCTTTCTCTCTTCCTTTCTTTCTGTATAATGCATCATGCAGCCCAACTCTGATATTAAAATTTGTGCATTAATCCAGAATTTTAAGTGTTGGTAATATATGCCTGCAATAATTTTATTTATTTCTGTAGGCAAATTCTCATTGTCAGCAGCATTACAGGGACATCATTAAATTCAGTGTGTGTGCACTCACATTTATATTATGGAAGACTCAACTATTTAATTTAAAAGTTGGTATCACATCATGTGTAAAATAAACATAATAAAATCACACCATTTTTATTTGAAAGCCCGGTTTTGGCAATAGGCTAAAGCTGAGTTACTGGGGTATTAGATGCTTTGTGTCATTTTCTGTTAATTCTGTGTAGGTTAAGTTTCCATGGTGGTAATCAGTTAATATTCAGTGTTTTTAAAATATTGCAGAAGTGTTATATAATTGGGATATGAAGTGCCACTACTGACAGTAATGTTAAGTGCTTATAAAAAACACTCGGCAATGAATAAAGAAATGCTAATATACTACGTATTATTAAATAGTTTTGTTTCATTATGTAGAATATTTTTCGTAATAGACATTAAGTAGGTGTTTAATTTGAAATAGATTCTATGGGCTGTTAAAGCTTTCCTTGTGATGTATGCCAATGTGTCAAGGCTCTCATCATTTCTGCTTACACCGCATCCCCTGCCAAGCGGTGCATATATCAAATCCTTACAGAACCCCATCGTTCATCTGTCCTTTAGCAAACTACAACACACTATCCACTGTTACCTGGAATTTCACATAAAATTAATCTCTTAAATCGGAAGCGTTGGACAACTTAGAAGCTGCTGATAAATGTGTTCTCCCTTAAAATGTGATGTTTTCCCATAGCTTTCACTTCTACATAGAGAGGCCCCATATTATCATGTGTCTTCTGATTGGAAATATATTTACATTACTTGATCTTACTCAGTCTGAGGTAATCAATTTCCAACAGTCTTGCAAGAATAAATCAAACCTCACATTCTCTTTTTTTTGCACCACCTTATCTGAAGTGCAGAGATTACCAGTGATTTATACATATAATAGTGATACCCACAACAAGTTTGCCCAATAACAGATAGGTGGTGTTGCCTAGCAACTGCTGAGTGCCATAGCAGTGACTAGTACCTGCTCCTGAAGGCAGACTGCATCTTGTAGGTTTCTCTGTCTTTTAATTGGCCAGGTGGGTAAGCAGTGATCCCTTGCTTCTCCATCCTTCCATTTTCAGCCAGGGTCTTAAGTGACAGATAGCACCGGCATTATGCTAACCTTCTGACTAGGGGAATGTGCACAAATACACTATCAGCGTGAATTGAAATGACAACATGAAATATGGAGGACATTTACTCCCCATACATTTACTGCCTAAAAGTATCAGAAATTCCAGCATGACATCATGTGTTGTCCCTCATTCCCAATCAATTAGAAATTATTCAGTAGGTAAATTGCATGAAATGTGCTTCTGGCACTTCAAGCACAGAGAAGCCAACAGTCTGCAGGGCAAGGTTGGTAATTATAAACAAGTAAACAGAGGAACTAAGCTGGATGCAAAACATAATATCTGATTTACACCTTGTCCTACTTTTCAGTGATGGACACTGCTGTAAAAACCCTTGTCCTTTGACAGATGAGAAACTATTAAAGCGTAACTTAACACCAGGCTTAAAGGCAGTATTTCACCGTCCTGTCTAGTTAAAAGTATCAAGACTAATGCCCCTTTGATCACACCCAGACTGAGGGTTTGGTTGGGTGTGGTCGGGTGTCTTCAGCAAGGTTCTAACTTTCACATATAAATAAATTGCACTGATCCCGATACTGATATCAGATTTCAGCTCGATCGGGGGATGATCTATTCAATTTCGACTACACTAGGCTGGTTCCAGTCTTATCTCACAGCCAGGACGGAGTATGTGGCTCTAGGACAGTCCCAATCATCACCCCACACAGTCAGCTGTGGAGTGCCACAAGGGTCCGTCCTTGGTCCAACCCTTTTTACCATCTACTTACTACCCCTCGGTCACATCATCCATAAACACAAAGTTTCATTCCATTGTTACGCAGATGATACACAACTATACATAAAAATGGACTCTACACTCCCCTCAGCTCTGCCATCTGCACTTCAGGTTTGCCTGGAGGAGATAAGGGCATGGATGGCTGACAACTTTCTTCAACTAAATAGCAGCAAAACCGAAGCCATCTTGATCGGTACTCCACATCAAACCCAGTCCTCCTCCCTCAGCAGTATATCCATTTTTGGTCATCACATTCCCCTGTCTACTTCTGTTACAAACCTTGGAGTCAGACTTGACTCAAATCTCACATTCGACACTCACATCCGTCACCTCTGTAAGGTCTCCTTCCTCCACCTCAAAAACATCGCCAAACTCCGCCCCTCCCTCTCACAACTAGATGCTGAGAAGTTGATCCATGCCTTTATCTCCTCCAGGCTGGACTACTGTAATGCCCTCCTCGTCGGGATCCCTGGCAGGAGACTGCAAAAGCTCCAGCATATTCAGAACTGCGCTGCCCGGGTCCTGACGAGGAGGCGCAAATATGACCATATCACCCCAGTCCTGAAATCCCTCCACTGGCTGCCCATTCAATACAGAATTCAATATAAAATCTGTCTCCTTACCCACCAGTGCATACATGGAACTGCCCCTGCCTACCTCAGTGAACTCCTCACCCCACTCACCACCTTAAGAAACCTCCGCTCCTCCACCTCTACCCACTGCCTGCACCAACCAAGGACTAAACTCTCCACCATGGGAGACAGGGCCTTCCAGGCAGTCGCCCCACGGCTCTGGAATGCCCTCCCAGAGCCCCTAAGGGCCCCACAAACTCTGGAGGTTTTTAAGAAGGGCCTAAAGACTTTTTTATTTCAAAAGGCCTTTTAACAGTCATGGTTTTAAATTTTTTGTTACGGTGTTTTATTGCGATTGTTATTTTCTGGAACTGTTTTTAACCCCTTGTTGTTCTAGCACTTTGAGATTTCCCTGAAATGTAAAGTGCATTATAAATAAATTATTATTATTATTATTATTATTATTTAGTTATACGCGTGTTACGTGATGTGTCAGCAGTATACCGGTAGACTTGAATGGACATTTTGCTAGAAGAGCTAATAGCATTTAGTTTTTTTAGGAAGCAGTATTTATGTTTAAGCCGGATGCCTTACACATAAAGGATTGATTCCCAGTCTCTTCCTCATGGTGAGGAATACAGCTTATTTATTTTACACTGGTATTGGATTGGTACTCGGCATTGGCTGGTACCCACTGAAGAAGTCTGTTCGGTGCATCCCTAAAATAAATGTCAGTTACATTCAAGCCCTTGCCAAACGAGTTCACACAATCCTTTAAGCCTATCACAGACAAGTAAATCTTTGTATTTTTTGGTATCTCTGCTCTGTGGTGACATTCCTGCTCTGCTTTTACACCAACCAGCAATGATTGGTTGGCCAGAGCTAAAGGGGGGATGAACCTAGAGCCATGTATAGAGGTCTGTGATCTGCCATTGCTGTAAAGCATTTGGTGTACAGTTTTCATAATATTGTTTGTCACCCTTGGATAGAGAAATGACCCCCTAGAAAAGTACTACTCGAGCCATTTAACCCCCCTCCTGGATTATCCATTATTTGTGTAATTCAATTTCATTGTACTAAGGAAACTTCTTACATGTTCGAAGTTGTGATGAGCTGATGTTGTGATGTCTCTTGTTGCTGCCTTGAAAAGGTGCGTCACCTCACTACTTATCAGTACTCACATCACTGCCTAATTAGCCACAATTAAGTCTGGAATGAGCTACAAATAGTGGAGCAAAATAGAACACTTAATTATCTTTCTCTTCAAGCTGTTTTCCACCCTAGAAGGAAAATGCAATGCTAATTAGCTGGTCCTTAAAATAGCCTGCATTTTGGATTACCTTTTATCAACAGGTCCTGGAAAACAATCTGCTCTCAGTTGCCAAACAAAAGGAGTTTACTGAATATGAGGTATAGTACAGTATGATGTACTATACATAGGTGATGTAGTAAACTGTCTAGTAAAAGTCTTTGCTGCCCTCCCTCACTGCCTAGTCAGATTGAACCCCACATGTAATCAATAATACAGTACACATCATAAAGTGGTAGAATCTCAAACTGAGATGTTGAGCTACCTATTGGTTGAAATTACCACCTCCAATGTTTACAGATATACAGATGAGTTTACAGATGAGTGTGCATACATAAATAAGCATCTGTCATATTTGTTGTTGTCTCACTTAACAGGTTCCAAATACATGCAGGATATACTGCAGGCTGTACAGTACATTAATGATTCACCAACATGTTTTTCCGTGGCCAATACATGACATTTACCTCTAATCAGTCTTCCTTCATATCTGCGACAAATGCAATAATTGCCTTGAATGGCGGGCTTTGAGGCCCTCATAACCTTGCTAATTCTCGCTGATTGCCAGTCTCTATCCGCATACATAATAAGTCATGTCTCTTCATTTATCATTGGCCCTGTGGCATGCATCAGTGTAAGTCAGAAGAACTTAGATAGACATGTGTCTCTCTAAAGACAAGAAGGAGTTGGTAGTCATCTCAGGAGACTTATGTTTTCTGTGGCACTGATGATAATGCAGGTCATCTGTACACACAGACTAGATGGCAGAGAAGAGCAAAGGAGAGGAAAGGGGGAGAAATGGAGCATGGGAAAGGGGGGATGAGAGGAGTGCATCCAAGCCCCTCTCACACTGAGCTGGGAGGCGAGAAAGAGAAAAAAGCCATAGTGGCTGATAAAAGAGCCATTCAGCTGAGAACACCAAGGACCTAATCGCCAAAAACAACCTTGAGATTGAGCCAGATCCCAGAGGAGCGAAGAATCTGGAGATAGAGGGATTTCAGTAACCCTTTCATTAATAGACTTTATTTATTTATTTGACCGCATGACTTATATCAAAATGTATTAGAATCAATCAAAATCAATTAAGGTTTATCTGAGTGGAAAATATAGGAAGAGTGAAGGGGCAAGAGAATGACTTAGAAAGACTAAGAAAGGAAGAGGAATAAAATAACTTGAGAAACTAGTTGGGTGTATTAGGGATTAGATTATGCCTGTAGACATGTCAGAAGTTGCAACATTGCTGCGATTTCTGTGGTGTTTACATTTTAAATCAAATCCAGATGGAAATGGGATTTTTGGCCTTCAGTGCTGTTAGCAGCTTTAACTCTTCACATTTGACTGCCTCTCTGGCAGCAACCCGGAAAAGGCTTTTCACTGCACTTTTGTAGCTAGCAGGAGATTACAATTGTATTTTAGCCTTCATATATTATATATTACTTTGCCTCTGAGTAAGTCTGTATTGGGAAACATTTACCTTGCTCAGTCATAGACAGCCTTCGAGGAATATTTTTTGGTGGTTTTGTCTATCTGTGATTAAAAGTTTGTCTATAAGACTGAGGAAACAAAGTTTAGGGCTACAGAAAAGTTAACAAAGGATAAATATATCATGAGGTAAGTTATATAGATAACTTTGCTTGTATTTTGATCCCAATATATTGAAGAAAACCTGTTTTTTTTTTTTTAAAGCGGCTACAGGAAATTAATTACATTTTTATTACCTATTTTGACGGGTTGTATCTTATAAAATTTAACCATTTGCTGGCTTTCTCGAATACCTCTGATGGTCTGTGTGCTGCTTACTATATGAAGAAATCAGACTGAACATCATGTCGGCCTGCTTATTCTAAACTCTGAACTACACACAGCAATAACGCCATAGCTAACACCAAAAGAATGACTGGTTTACAGCACAACACAGACTCCAACATAAACTCCCCTCAAGTACAAAAAACATCAAAAAATGTTTATGTGCTGAATGTTGCATGTTGAATTATGCTGGCCAAACGAGAATCAGATCTACGTTGGGTGAAAACACTGGTCAATATTGGAAATACGTTTCAGTTGTGGAGAAACCACTGCTTTGTTTTGGACACAAAAACTGACCCAGAGCTACCTTTCATCCTGTTGGACAGGTAAACTAACATTACTTTAAATCATATGAAACATATTGTGTTTTTGTGTTTAACATGACTCAAGTTAAATAACATTAGCTTGCCGACTAATGGCGACCAGTTGTTATTCGTTGCAAAATGCTTTAGTTGTATGACTTGCCACATTACTTCACCAGCTAATGCGATCTGTATTACCATGTTTCTGTACCGTTATTATGTCAAAGTGTTGATTTTAGCCTGCAAGACATTATGTAATTTACAAAGAAAATGTGGAGCTATTTGTTTATACTAGCCTGTAGTGATGAAAGGCAGGAGGTAGCAAGCTACATTAGCATGGATCTGACATAGTTAGCTTTGTAACATTGTATTTACATTTATTGTCTTTTTACAGATACTCAGGTACACAGCTCCTTCGCCTGTCTCAGTCGCCATAAGTTGCCACATAATATAAAATAATGCAGCATAACGGTGCAGGACAACACCACAGTGGAAGACCCATTCAGTAAGTTACATTAACATTACAAAAATCTCATTTATAATATTCAGTCTTGCTCACTAGCTGTTTTTGTTATTCATTCATTAGGTATATTTATTCACAACTATCTCAGCTTGAGGCAAATATGTGTAATGAAGTATTGATTATTTATCTACCCTAAATCATTAAATGTTAGTGCAAATTGGTATTTTAAGTAAATGCCATTGACAAAATTGTTTCATTTATTGTAATAACCTCAGACCAGATAGATAACCAAGTGTTATGGAAGCCTTCAAGTTTTTATTGGTAACACTGATCATGTTAAAGTACTTTCGCTTCTCTGCTTGTAGACAAATGAATAGGGCTACCAAAAGCCAACTTTTAAGGCTTTTTTTTTTTTTTTTTTAAATCTTGAAACACATTTTAAATTTGATAAAGTGATTTATCAGACTGAGTTAGTATTTTTGTGACAATGAGAAGGATTTGTTATATGCAGTCTGCAAGCACATAGTTCAAGATGGCAAAGTTGTGGGCAAAACTGTTTTTAACAGGATATATAAAGGATGATGAAGGCTTTTTTCAGTGTAAGTTCAGTGGGGCTGCAACCACTGATTATTTTCACTACTGATTAATCTGCAGATTCATTTCTTGATCAATTGTCCTGACTATAAAGTGCCAGAAAAAGTAGGAAAATACCATAATTTCTAAGAGCCTGAGGTGACGTCTTCAACAGCTACAGGCACTCACATAAGAGCAGCTGGGACCAGTGAATGTTTGACATTCTTGCTTGAAAAAAGACTTAAAATGATTAATTGTTTATCAAAATAGTAGTTAATCTATCTATTCAGCTGGAGTTCAGTAGGTTTATACTGTGACAAGATTTACCTAGCAAGGGTTCTATTTTTTCATAGCAGTAAAGATGAATTTGAGCTGTACCCACCAGGGACATCACACATGCCACAAAAGTGGGAGGAGAGGTGTAAGTATGTGGGAGTTCAAGCTGAGGTAACACAAGACATGTTGGTATTTTTGATGAAAATTGGGTGATTGACATAGCACTGAGAATCAATATGTTTACCACTTCACTCAGTTGATAATTATGTGGGATGATTTCATTGACGAGCACAAATGAAATCTGTGATGGGAATGCACAGCCACTGGAGACAAGTGCTTAATTATGTGAACATTCACTTTGACTATATATTCTCCAAGGTAGACACAAAAATGCTTATTCACTGTTATTGTAGCAAAAATGCTCTAAATAAGTGCATAATAAACTAAAGATACATAAGCGATTCTTATTAGTATGTGTTACCTACAACTGCTTGTATACTGTGTGAAAGCCTCCCCCTTCAGTTTATTAAATCACTGCAATCATTTGAAGGCAGCAGGAAAGATGTGCATTTTCCACCTGCAGGATCTAATATGAAAAGTGTCGCCAAACAGCACACACCACACACAAAATGATACATTGTGGGAACTGTGATTAAATCATACTTAGCCAGCACCAGGTTGCAAAATTAGCACAAACGTCTGCGCTTCTGTGCACATTAAACTGGTAGCTCAGTATGCTCCCACTTTTTACTGGACACACCATCAGATGCAGGAGACGGTGACATCCTAGAAAAGCACTTCTTTTCTGTACATAGAGAAAGTCTTAGATCTTTGAGTTCAGCTCATGATCAAAGGGGGAAAGTGTTGCGTTTATAATTTTGTTCAGTGTACTTAAATAAACCGTTGTTTCACTCATGATTTTAGCATTTTAACCAGCACCACCATTTTGGACAAGCTTTAAACCCCATTACCAACAATGGCATAATCAGTCATCTATTTTGTGGTAATGTAAGGTACAATGAAAATTGCAGCCAGCAGGGGCCACTATCATAGATGTAGGCTTTTTGTCTTGATGAAATAATATGACCACCTCCTGTGGGCATTCTCATTCCTCTTTCTGCATGTTGACATGGCCTTCACTTTGCAATTTGAGTGTTTTTAACTTGTTGGAACAGAAGCATTATTTGTCTCAGGTCTCTGTCTCTCTGGGCTGTGAATGATTTATTTCCCTCCCAAATGCCTGAACTATGACAACTTGTCAATTTAAGTCAGGATCATGGCTGCTGACACATGACACTTTTCATTTAATTCACTGCCATGCTGGGGCACCTCTTCATATTTAATCACAGTCCTACTTGAAATGTGTTTTAATTGTACTGTGTTATTATGTAGCATGCCATTTTGCCTTGGTCATACAGACGTCCTTTTTGAAGCCTCAGTCTGACTGGGCCTTGTGGCCCGAACCCAGATTTGTCCCTTGTATTAAACATTATCTGCATTTTATTTCTCTTTGCTGACTGAAAGTTTTTGAAGGTCTTTTATATTGTAAATGTTACATGAAGAAGAACCAACCACTCACAACTCTGTCTGCTTTAAGTGATATCAGAGCCATGCATATGTTCTCTCCTGCATCATACACATAAGGAGATAATATATGCATATTAGACCTGAGTCTTTTATGTGATGTACAATATGAGATGCAGGCCTCTAACAAGATTATATATCATCAAAGGAGAAGGTTTACACTGGTGTTTTTTCAGGGCATATTACTGTGTTTATCAGTTCAGATGAAATGTAACCAGCACACAGAATTCATTTTCTTTCTGGCTAAAACACATTGACAAGACTTGCAAAATTAGGTGTAGCAGGTGCAACATTTCACCTGTAAAACACAAAAAATGTTGGTTGACCCAGTTCACCACCAGTTTACACAGTGGCAGAGTTCATTGTCAAGGGTAAACTCTGTCAACTGCACCTATATTGAATTATGCAAGAAGTAGGCAGGGGATCATTATGTGACATCTGCAGTGCCACCAAGTGCTGGCAAAATTATAGCCTGAAGTACTGTGTGATTGGCACTTAATGAGCGAATGTGAGTGACAATGAGCTTTAGCCTGGGGGCAACAACAGCATGGGGCGGTGGTAGGTCATGAATCTGGAATAATGAAACGGTAAACGGCCTCTATCTCTGGTATTGATTTCCCTAAGCCTTGGTCTATTTTTTATGTCCATGATCATCTACCAACATTGTAGCCACTCGCACATAAGGCAAGTGGCACCTATAGGCACTATGCATGTAGTAAAAGAAGAAAGGCACCCAAGGGGTTTTGACTTATTCCTTCCCTGATGGACTCTTTTAGTCCATATCTCATACTATCTCATACTTAATAACAGACTTTATTAAACTGTGCTAATTTTTTTGTAGCTCTACCTTTTATAGGGGCTAAAGCTTTACAAAGTCCTGATAGAGGTCTTCCGTCATCACTTCTAAATGGAAAGAAAAAAGGGATAGGTTTGCAGAAATGTTGCCTTCGCAGAGGACTTGCACTTGACTCCTGCTCTGTTGTCTTATCAAGCCTTTCATTAGCATGCTGCTGCTGGAGCTCTTCATAAATGTAGATGTTAATTCACAGGAAGCACCCCCACCCACTGAGCCTTCTCCTCCCCGTCCCCAGCCATTATGCAGTTCCTCATGGATGTGTGACTCTTCTCCACACCCACCTGTCTGCCAGTCTTCCTCCCCTCCTATCTGTCACTCACATTTTCATCTACAACCGCCTCCTCTCCCCACAGCTACTTTTACTTTTCATTTTATGTCTCCATTTGGTCTCACCCTCTGAGCACAAGGATGGATGTTTACAGTAACAGAGCTGCCAGATTTAGATTTTATGTTTCATCATCAAATTAGCTGTGTGCCACATTTGAATGATCTATTTTTTTCACTAAGTGACGTTAAAAGGGCGATATGATATTCTCACCAATACATTAAGGTTACGTATGCATCATTACTAAGCTTTGAATAACTACAAATACAGCTGCCTGCTGGGGGGAGATGGAGGTATACTCTAGCTTTCATTCATCAACATGAATAATATCCCAGAATGAGACAACCGATGTAATGCAGCTAATTCACATTTTAGAAAACCATTGAATCAATCAAGTGGTAATGAACTCTTCCTCCTATATTTCATTGGTCTTAAATGCATTTAATATTTGGTATAGTTTTTTCAAAATACATGTCATAGCACATGAAAACCATATGAGTTAACATATATTGTAATTATCATTATTACATGTAATTTCAGGAAAATAGTAATGTACGACATTTAAATAAGTCCTGCTCACGAATATTTTAGCATGCTGGATGATTCATGGTCATGTAAGGTTTAAACCAGGTCCCCCATATAAAATGTATTCTCAAGTTAGTGAAATGTGGTAGTGGTGCTTTTAAAAAAAAATGTTTCTGAGGCATGTTTTATTTTGCTGAAAATGAGAAACAGACTGGTATAATAAGGAAGAAACGATAACATGACATAAGTAGTGTGCCAATACTGTGTCATCATGTGCACTTCATGCAACACTTTAGCTTAGTGGGAGCCTCCATTGTGTC
The DNA here is from genome assembly GCF_014851395.1 of Micropterus salmoides. Classification (NCBI taxonomy): domain Eukaryota; kingdom Metazoa; phylum Chordata; class Actinopteri; order Centrarchiformes; family Centrarchidae; genus Micropterus; species Micropterus salmoides. The sequence continues at coordinate 24,108,260 of NW_024044237.1, forward strand.
CAGAGGCATGCTATTAGCCCCCACAAAACCAGACAAATGTCACTAACCTTCTGTACTACTTAGCAAGCCACACTATTAACCTGAAGTTGGCCTACCTGAAAGAATTTATTTCATCTACTGAATGTTTTTGCTTTTCTCTGTAATTTCTCTGACAAAAACAGTGCACATGTATCATCATAATTCATTCATAACCTTGTAATTTTTGAAGGATGTTGTTCAATTTTAACCTTATCACCTATTTGCAGATGTGAACTCAACATTCTTTTTTAAAGTTGTTCTCCAATATTCTTTGAAGCTGAAATTCATTGTTTCCAACAAGATTTGAGTGTAATTTATAGTAGGTGAGGTGTGTGGGTGCTTTCAACATTGCAAATGCTATTCAGTAATTTCTGTTACGTTTGCCTTAAATGTGTAATTTTCTTTTGCTCCCCTGGAATTTATTAAAGCCCATAATGTGTTTGGTTGGTCCACCAATAATTATTACAAACAGTGTTTAAAGGTACATACATTAGTATGGCTATCGTAAATATGAGGAACCCTTTACACCAACAAGCAGTCTGAAATTGTTATCTTTTAGAGCTATACTGTAATTGGATAAAATACTGGTTGAAACGATGAGTAGAACTATAAGGGACATTGCTTTTGTGGTTGGTAACTAACCATGTTGTAACTATTTGTCATAATTGTATATACTATAATTTTTTTGTTGTCAATCTATTCTATACACATGGCATCCATTGCATGTCGGTCCTCATTTGAATTGAGGGTCTAAGGACAGAGGATAAATTCATCTGTACTGCTATGAAAAATAGCACATTGTGATATTGGGCTGTATAAATTGACTTGACTACGCTCATCTTTTTTAATTATTGGTGGTAATACACCGGTGATGAACACCTCTCAAACTTAACCTATCAGCCTTGTCAAACTGCTGTAATTTGCAATGCTGTTTCTCAGCTTTATGAATTCATTTAACAATTCATAATGGATTTTTATTATTTATGATTATGTGGCATGGTAAAAATATGGTGGTATGCCGAAGATGGCCCTATGTAGGGGAAACACTGGAAATCAATTCAAAATAAGTTGAACCTGCAGTGTGTCTACCAAAATAAAAAACATTCTCTGCTTACATGGAAAATACTTAGCACTAATAGCTCAGTGTTTTCCACAGACTGTATGGACGTAGAAACCTATGGGTGACGTAGTGACCTCACCCATAGTTTTCTGAAGATCTGTTGTGAAACTCAATGAGGGTGGCTTTTGGTGGCTCCTGCCTCTGGCTGAGAGGGCACCCACCTGTCACTCAAAGTGGCCACTCCCTTTATTATGCATAAGCCTTAATCATTTGAATGGGTAAGTTGTATAAAGATTCATCACCCTCCCTCAGTTGTTGTGAAGGGGGAAATTAGCTATAGAGACCAAAACCGTTATTTGTACCAGTCTGAAAATCAGTTTGTTGGTTGGAAACAAGCAATGACCCCTGCGCTGTGCTTTGCCCTGCTTTGCACACGGTTGAGGGATATGGCCTTTAGAGTGTAAGGCTACATTCACACTACTACATTTTTGTTTTAATATGCAGAACTTTTGCTTCTTTTGCACAAGGTTCTGCACGTTTTGGAGAAAAAGTCATATTGCGATTATTGTGGATAAGATTGTGATATAATGGAACAAATAGTACTATGAGTATACTTTCTTGATTATCAAAGAAAATGCACAAAATACTGACATGTAACAAAGTTAGACAAACATAAGAAGAAATACAGTTTAAAAAATCAAATAAATGAAATGCTGATTTTTACCACATTGTAAACTAGGCAGGAACTTGTATAAAAGTGTAATATAACATTAATAAAAAGTATAATGTTCAGTTATAGTATACTGTCAGTGTTAATAAGCTATATTAATTAATATAGTCATTAGGTATGTGCGATATGGCTAAAAATTCATATCCTGATATTGGTTATTTCATATCCCAATAATGATACATATCCCAATATAGAATTTTTTTTTTTTGTAAATGTGTCAATGATATATAAAGCTTCAAAAAAGATTTTTTTTTAAAAGTCTTTTCAAAATGGATGTAATTCATATTTTTGAAATTGGACCATGTGTATAAACAAGTTTTATTTGTTAAATAACATTTCAAAGTGTTTTAAATACAAATGTTTTTTTAATTTCACAGCCCAAAAAATGTCAGGTGGCGCAACCAAATATTTGTAACAATATATATATTTTCCTACTATTTATAGTTAGCTTTGGCAAGAATTCCCTAGAGTGTATGGGCTTAACAAATTATTATTTTGTGCTTGTGATTTGTATTTACAATTATCTAAGATTATTACATTCTAGAGGCCAGATATTTAGTATCTTTAGCATCCAATTTTACATTTATTGATGGAAAAATATGATCCATGATCATCATTGTTTTAAAGCATGTGTTCGCTTTAAGCTATTATTTATCAGTTTAAATCAATATTTTAGCTGGTCGCAACCCCTGACAATTCAGTTGTGCCACCTGACAACATATTACTAATGATGAGCGAACATACTGAAAAATTGCATTTTTCTTTCAAATACAAAAAAGGTGTTTTGGTCAACAGTCTCTATTGAAGTAAATGTAATGAGCTGATTAAAAAGAGGATACACGATATCACATTAAGTAAAACAACTAGAATAGGCTACAGTGCAGTGGATACACTGTATTAGATTGTAATTGAACAACAATGTTTTTAATGTTCCTCTCCCTGTGCTTTCACCGGTTTTGCTTCCACTGTTGCCTCAGTTTTTGCTGTTCTCTTCTGGACCGCTGGCTAATTGGGAGTTTTACAGTTTCCCCTCTATCTTCCTTCTCATATCTATAAATGGGGATGTACCGATCACTTTTCTTGCCCTTGATCGGAGTCATTTAATATTTAGTATCTGCCAATTCCAAGTCCCGATCCGATACTTGTATTTTACTAGATAATACAGTTGCACAGTATACACTTCAGGATGGCTATGTTTAATTAAATTTCTCTATCCTCTATCCTCGTGTGTTGCTTCGGGGCAGCTTTGGATTGAATTACCTGAGTGAACTCACTGTATTCTGTTTAATGTTCATTTTTTAGGTGCTTTATTAAATTGGAAGTATTGAATGCAGATCTTCTGAAGCTAGTAAACACAACCTATTCTCGTGAAAAAGCTTAGAAGGTAAAACATTCTTAATTTAAAACTAATTTTTAAATTTGAATTATCAATCCAAACATTAGTCACAACTTTCCTTGCTGTTGTGCCACCTGACATACTGGTTGCACCAACTGACTTTACAACTTATTTCAAATGAAACAGGCTTATAGCATGAAACTTGTATTAACTTTTGCTTTTGCTAGCAAGTTCATACATATATTGTTGTGATTAAATAAAAGGTTTTATGACAAATTAATCATTTTCCAGTATTACATTGGTTGTACCACCTGACATGGAAAGTGAACCAGTCTAACTATAAGTTAAACATAGGTATATTTATCATTATTTGAAAGGGGTTTACAAATCTTTTCACTCAGACATAAAGGTTACTTGGGGTCCTCTGGATGATGCAATAACCTGTTACTGTTAATAAATTTTCACTTCAGAATAATGTCCTATGCTTACGGTTGTGCCACCCTGACAATTGAAAACATGCAAATTGCTGAAGGAGTTTTTTAATTATCTCAGCAACTTTAAAACTAGTGGTACTTGTAAAATTTGGTTTATTTGAAAGGTTTAAAACATAACATCATGCCACAGTATTTTATTTTGAATTTAATATTTAAAATCTTTTCTTAATGTGTTTATTTGCACCACCTGACATTTTGGGAGTTTTAGATGCCAAAACATAAAATAATATGCATCATTATAATGTTGAGAAAAATTATTCACATCAAATGGGTTTTGTAGAATAAAATGACATATGTCGTGAATTGATTAAAATTACTTTAACAGAAAAGAATTCACTCAGACACAAAAATATACATGTCATGTCATTGACGCAAATTCAATGAAATATGGCATTTCCAACTGTAACTTCTTTGCATCCAACACCATGACACATACTATAATTGAGTCAACAACGACACAGCAAGTAATCATAATCAGTTTTATTGCCAGGTATGTGTACACATACAAGGAATTTGACTCAGGATTGTACATTGCTCACGATGTGCTTACTTATACAATAATACCATAACACAATAATAATAATAATAATAAAATAAAATCAGACACAAACTACAGAATAGACAACACTAATATACACACTATGAACAGAACAATATAGACATATTGACAAATAGTGCAGTAATCAGAGTGCAAAGGATGCAAGAGTAAACTATTCTCATTATGTACATGTTGAAGGTGGATATGACATACAGGTATGTGTACACATGTACACAGTGGGTGGAGCATAGTACAAAGGATGCTGTAAAAAATAAATGACCTTATGACCTGAGGTAGGTGTATTGGTGTACAGTATATATGACATGGTATGAACAGCACTGAAATAGAGAATGGTGAACAAATAGATAATAAGTGGAAACCAGTAAACAGGTGCTGATTAGAGACAGAGTTACTGGGTTATTGCACAGGAATTGTTCCTGACACTGTGAGTCAGAAATCAGCTGTTCATCAGAGTGATGACTTCTGGGAAGAAACTGCTTCTGTGTCTGTTTTTTTTGGCGTACAGTGCTCTGTAGCGCCTCCCAGAGGGGAGGAGCTGGAACAGATTGTGTCCGGAGTGAGATGGATCTGCAGTGATGTTTCCTGCCTGTTTCCTGACTCTGGAAATGTATAAGTCCTGAATGGAGGGCAGGTTGGCACCGATTATTTTTTCTGCAGTCCTGACTGTACGTTGTAGTCTGTCCTTGTCCTTTTTGGTGGCAGCTCCAAACCAGACAGTGATGGAGGTGGAGAGAACAGACTGGATGATGGCTGTGTAGAACTGGATCAGCAGCTCCTTAGGCAGGTTGAGCTTCCTGAGCTGACGCAGGAAGTACATCCTCTGCTGGGCCTTCTTGATGATGGTGACCGTGTTGGGCTCCCACTTCAGGTCCTGGGATATAGTGGATCCCAGAAACCTGAAGGATTCCACAACAGACACAGAGCTGTTGAGTATGGTGATGGGGGGCAGAGTTGGGGGGGGGGGCTCCTCCTGAAGTCCACGGTCATCTCCACAGTTTTGAGCTTGATCAACCTCCCGTCTGTAGGCCGACTCGTCACTGTCCCGGATGAGGCCGATGACTGTTGTGTCATCAGCGAACTTCAGGAATTTGACAGATGGGTCCCCTGAGGTGCAGTCGTTGGTGTAGAGGGAGAAGAGCAGTGGGGAAAGCACACACCTGGGGGGCGCCAGTGCTGATAGGCTGGATGTGAAATGTGAGGCTGGGGATGTTCCCCAGCCTCACCTGCTGACTCCTGTAAGTCAGGAAGTCTGTGATCCACTGACAGGTGGAGGCTGGCACAGTAAGCTTGGTGAGTTTGGTGCTGAGGATGTCCGGGATGATGGTGTTGAACGCTGAGCTGAAGTCCACAAACAGGATCCTAGCATATGTCCCTGGAGAGTCGAGGTGTTGCAGGATGTGATGCAGACCCAAGTTGACAGCATCATCCACTGACCTGTTAGCCCTGTAGGCACACTGCAGGGGGTCCAGCAGGGGGCCTGTAATGTCCTTCAGGTGAGCCAACACCAGTCTTTCAAAGGACTTCATGTCTACAGATATCAGGGCGACGGGTCTGTAGTCATGTAGTCCAGAGATGGAGGGTTTTTTGGGGACGGGGATGACCGTGGAGCGTTAGGAGCAGGAGGGAATTTCACACAGCTCCAGTGATTTGTTGAAGATCTGAGTCAAGATGGGGTCCAGCTGGTCCGCACAGATTTTCAGGCACGATGGTGAGACACCGTCAGGTCCAGGAGCCTTCCTGATCTTCTGCCTTTGGAAGAGGTGGCTCATGTCCTCTTCACAGATCAGAGTGCAGGTGAGAGGGTAAGGTGACTGTTTGAAGATGGCGTTGGAGTGGGGGAGAGGTGTGACTTTGGGCTTTTCAAACCTACAGTAGAAACCATTCAGCTCGTCTGCCAGTCATTAAGTACCAGCAGTGTTGGGGGATGGTCTCTTGTAGTTTGTGAGTGTCCGTAGGCTTCTCCACAACGACGCAGGGTTGTTGGCTGCAAAGCTGTTATTTAGCTTTTCAGCATAGAACCTCTTTGCAGCTTTGACCTCTTTAGTCATTGTGTTCCTGGCCTGGTTGTACAAGGCCTCCTCCTTGGTCTGACGAAGCTGCCTGAGTTTCACTGTGAACCAGGGTTTTTGGTTGTTGTATGTGCGGAAGGTTTTAGTTGGCACACACATGTCCTAACAAAAACTGATGTAAGATGTCACAGTGTCAGTTAGTTCGTCCAGGTCAGTGGCTGCAGCCTCAAAAACACTCCAGTCAGTGCAGTCAAAGCAGGCCTGTAACTCCAGCTTTGACTCGTTGGTCCATCTTTTCACAGTCTTTACAACAGGTTTAGCAGATTTCAGTTTTTGCCTGTGTGTCGGGATAAGATGAAGCAGACAGTGATCAGAGAGTCCCAAGGCTGCACAGGGAACAGAACGATAAGCGTCCTTTAATGTAGTGTAGCAGTAGTCCAGTGTTTTTAGTGTCCCTGTTGGGACACTTAATATGCTGTCTGTATTTTGGAAGTTCATGACTGAGGTTTGTTTTGTTAAAGTCCCCAAGAACAATGAGCAGGGAGTCTGGATGTTTTTTCTCCATGTTAGTTATCTGGTCAGCCAGGTGTAGTAACGCCTCACTAACACAGGCCTGAGGTGGAATGTAAACAGCGACCAGAACAAACGAGGAAAACTCCTCTATAATAGTAAACTATTTTACCCCTAGTTGAATATTAAATCCAGTTACAGCTGTTTCATTTCTGTGGGTTGTTTTTATTCATTAAATCCCTAAAATGCTCTACATTAGTCAGTATTTGTTATTACTACATATTAACTCCAAGTCTGTTCTCCGCCGCCACAGTCGCTTTGTACTCCCTTGTTAATTGTCCACCTCGTTCCACCAGTTCTACCTCGTTGTTGGCCCATGCAAAAAACTACTTTCACCTAATCTTCTGCAACTGCGGAGTAGACAACCTGCTTCCTGTTTACACCAGCATGCACATGCCCAATGTACATTAATGGCCACTAAATGTGCGTTTTCAGTTGTTTCAATATAGACGGATCACTTCTCATAAGGAGCTAAAACGCTTGTGTGGATGGAGATTGTGTTTGTTTTTAAAACCTTTTTTTAAAAACAAAAAATGTAGTAGTGTGGATGTAGCCTAAAGCCATGCATATGGATCTGGGAGGCTGTACCTGATATTGATGTCAGCATACTAACACGCTCACAATGACGATGCTAACATGCTGAAGATAGCATTTGCTAATTATCACTGAGAAGCTGATGGGTCATTGGCTTTACAGGAATTTGTTCACAAATCAAATATTGGACACAGAAATTTTGATCCTGAGGTGACAGCTGTCCCTGGAGCCATGTTGCTAACATGGCTAAAAACAAAAGTTTTTAAAAATTCCTTAATGCTGTACTAACGGTACAACGTTTGGTCACATGACTACAGCAAATGTAATTTAGTATGAGTCGGACCAACTGAACATTGAGTTAAAACTTCCACTTTTGATTTTATCAGAAGATGCTATTCCTCATTGTGCTCTTGAAATATAAGTACAATATGATTCTGGCTTTTCTCATCACTCTGATTTCCTCGAGTTCACTGGCAAGTATAATCACTTGTGCACTCACTGGAGATAAGCATCCAAGACACCAAATGACTTTTAGTGACTTCACAGTTTTTAATTGGATCCTATGGATAAAACAATTTGTTATCTCAGTTTTGGGGGTGTTTGTGACTCTAGGCGAAGACAGAGTGATCTGATTTGAATGAGAGGAGCATTGTAGATTTGGCACATTTTCTGGTCCTTTGCAAAAAAAGACTGAAAAAAATGTTTCCATACGTCCTTACATAGAGAGCAGGCCTAAATAAAACTGGACAGAAAAACAAAACTGAACATTTATAGCATCTACTTGAAAAGTTACAAATACAACAAAAAAACAACAGTGTTGTCAAGATGCTGATATACAAACAATACTAAAATATAGAAGGAATACTCAGTATGGAACATTCATGAACTGAGACTGAAAACTAAGTAGTCTGAAATTATCATTTAAGTTTTAAATGCAGCAAAAATAAAGGTTTGTCTGATTTGCATGGAATAATTAAAAAGTGAAACATTTTAAAACTTTTTGACTGCCTTTGTGGCCTTAAGACTTCTGATGTATTCTTTTTAAACCTTCAGGCAAACAGCAACAAGTACATTCGGTAGTGCTGAAAGTTTTTGAAATATTAGGAAAGAGTTTTTCAAATAAGTGAATTACAAATTTTGCCTTTCAGCCATAATCATTCTTGAAAAACATGCTCATTACAAACTATTCACCAATGTTAATTGTTGACTTGGGAGTGCTTATGGCAGATGTTCAATGTTTATGTGATGGCTCAGAGGTATGAGTTGTCACTGCTGAAGGTCTTTCATTCACTTAATGTGTAAGGAATCTACAGATGGACTTCATCCAAGCAAAAAAACAAAACCCTTTGAAATGGCCTATTGATCTTTTACTCAGCTCTCTCTGTGTGTGTTTGTGTGTGTTGGGGTAGTGTAACCAGATATGACTTACTTTCCTTGGTTAGGCCTAGCGGAGTCACTCATATACACACATACTTGCACAATTCACACACATGCATACATGGACTCGTGCACATGTATGGGTCCTGGGAGTGGGATCTGAATGCAGTGGGCTGTGAGGATGGGTAATGGAGGACAGTATGTGTCCTGGGATCATGGCGGATGGATCCTCCATTGCGAGGGCGATGAGACCTGAAGGGCGACAGGGAGATGGAGGCATTGAGGGAGAGAGCAGCCGCAGCCCAACGCTCTGTTAGGCGCCTAATGGAGAGACGGCAAGGAAGCTGCAAGCACTATAGGGCCCACTGCTCACAGAGGAAGAACACAAACTCGCAGACAGGGAAGAAAAGTCAAGCGGTAGGGCTGCTGCAAAACAGGGGCGTTTCTGACAAAATCCTTCAGTTCTGCATTACAAACAAACAGTACCTTGTTGCACCAATAACGCAGAACAACCATAATACATGTGTAAGGGATTGACTGATGTGTTGATGCCAATGACATAACGATTACTTCAGCAAATATTAGTGGCTGTTTAAAAGTGAGATTACTAAACTTGAAAACTAGATTTAATTTTTTTGTCTGAGGTGGTAGTGTAAGTAAGACTACTCATCCACAGATGTATCAATATATTAGCTGCTACGACTCCTGTCATTGGAGATCCCCTAGCAAGACCAAAACACTAAATCTGATAATAAACAATGCAATTAGTATTTATAACCATCAACAGCATAAGGAAGATGTGTTTTTGTATTTCAGAGATTTTATTCAGCTCTTAAGTCACTCCAGGGCATCAATCCTGTTTGTGTATCAGGATGCAACTCAAAGCAAATTAGCTTTTAGGTTTTTAACCAATGCTGCATCCTGCTTCTTATTTTTGTGATGTGTTAAAGCATCCAAATTTAAAGTCATTTGACTTTAGGAAATACTGTACTTAAGACAAATAAAGTTGTGGATTTATTGACGTTCCTAAATCAGGTTTTATTTTTCAGTACAAAAACATAACTTTTCAGTACAAAAACATAACTTTTCTCAATATTTATCATCTAACGGGACTACACTGTATTCAAACCCGGGACTGCGAATGTAAAATTTCCTTTTCATCTTTGAGTCTGGGACAAATACAGATGGTGGGAGACATTTTTTTTCATTTCCTTCAATTTAAGCGGGAGACTGGATTTTCAGATTCACACAACTCTGCCTACCTTGGACTGCTGATATCATGCTTAATTGGATCAAAGTCTTCCATTGCAACAAGACTTACAATTATTCTTCCTCAGTGGTGGAGTCATTTTAATGAGCTCCTTTTCAAACATTCCTACCTTGCTAGCAACTATTCTACATCATTGCTGTTTTCTGTACATGAAGAAAGCCTGGAAAAACAGAGTGCCATATAAATGAGTTAACTTTGTTTTACAAAAAGTTTTAGCATCAATTAATTGTGCATAATTCTTGAAAATCGAAACATGCACATTGTGCAGTAACAATTTTTTCTCTGCTGTGTTAATTCTGTTTACCATTAATCTGAATGCTTATAACAGCCTGCGCACATTGACATCTTATAAAGACCTTAGCCACACATACCAAGTTACTGGGGAACAATTGAAATGAATAACTGAAATAAAGGTACTGCAACCGATGACAGGATTAGAGTGTGTTAGTTACATAAAGGGCTGTGAGTAGGTTGTTTAAGTGTGAAGCGCACTGTAAAGTACCTTTCTGTACATTTCATACATACTTGAAGTGAGGATGAGTACGGATTGCACATTTAGATGGTAATGCAACATCAAATCCCTGCATTCTGCTGTCTTGTGCACAGCATATTTAACATTTCTCTCAGGATGCTACGTGTTCAAAGCTATGATAGTCACTGACACGACAATTATGGTAACACACTAACAACAGGATTGAACAGCCAGCTATGTCTCCGTCTGTTTCTAACTGCATTTGTTATGTAAAATTTATTATGACTACAACTATGATAACAAACCGTGCTTCCCAATTACAGTTACCTTCATCTGTGGGAGGTACAGTAAAGAGAGTGAACAACTCTATCAAGTGTGGTATGGGAGTCTTGAAGTAAACAAATACATGCTGAAACACATTTTATATGACTGACAGCTCATTACTGTCAGAAGTCTATGGCGAAGATTGCTTGATTAACCAGGCTCACCAAATCTTCATATGTAGTTATATGTATATTCCAGGAAGTTACTTAATATAATAAAAATGTGTATTTCTAGACATACAGTATGCGAGGTATAACTTAAGTTAAACTAAAATCTCCTGCATGAAAAGATTATGAACAGATATTCACACTTAATTAATCTCAGTCTCGTCCATCATTGGCCTTTCTGTTGTTTCTGTGTAGTGAGCACATGTATTCACAAGTGGGAATGGGTTCATTGACGAGACACAGTGGGGGAACTAGGTTAGAGAGCTGAAGCCCCAGAAGGACTCCACTACACTCCACTCAATAAAAAAAAGCCCTAAATGGATTTCTGTGAGGGAACTGCTCAGGGAGAACTGAACAGATTGATGGATACACGTTCTGCATGCTATTGCTGGTGGAACAGCAACACCAAAAGCTTCTCATCGACAATTACAGCAGAGAGGGAGATAAGGCCAGGGGAGACGATGCATTTCAGGAAGATATTAGGTTTGGGCTGGAGAAAAATATATCCACACAGCCTTATTCAGTCTGTTTCCAGCACTGTGTCGAGCATCCTTGGCAGTATTACGAGTGTGTGCAATTCAAATCCTCTCATTGTATTTCTGCAGATTCAATACATTTCAAGGTCACTCATAGTCACCTGTAATTGATTATTACAAGCAAGCGGCACCAGACTGATAAGCTCCTTTCACCGTCTTAACGCTGAGCCTATTTGACAAAGACTGTATTCATCTCCACTGTTGACTGTCAAGAATGGAGGTACAGCCCATTAATAGCACATGTCCAAGCAATATGATGACCGACATCTACAGATAATCTCAAGTCACAGATAATAGAACATACTGATATGATTGCAGAGACATTTTGCCCCTAAGACAACACTGCATTGCACATCAATAGTTCAGTTCAGAATGGTCAATCGAGCATTATATGACACAAAGCATGTGTGCATTTCTCAGGGGAATGAATCGGGTGCCACAAGGATTGTTAGGAGAGATTGCCATGTTACATCAGACATAGAAACAACTACACATATCTTCAGGTGTTTTAAAAGGCAATAGCTGGAAAAAGATTCTCTCATTTCGCTGCTGAACTGTGCAATCTAACAGTGTGGGACACAATTACTGTAGGGGAATAGGCTGTGAGACAAGTCACTTCGTAATTAAAGGGACAAGAGGCTTCAGCAACTCATCACAGGTACTATCCAGTGCATATGGTGAAAAGTAACATCAGCTTCTGTGGGGCTTTTGATAAGAAATCTCTTTCCTTTCTCCTTTCCACCACTACTGTCTCGCACACAGTGGGAAGCATGTGGCTTGGCACAACTTTTGAAGTCTCACTTGGACTCGCGGCAAAGGAAAGGGTTGCAGGTGTTGATTAGACGTCAGCTTCACTTTGGGAGATAAGTTGCTGTGTGAACAGGCCATTCTTGATTTTTCAAGGGCACAGGATGCATTTGAGAGAGTGCCAAAGGTCCGCCTTCATGCTGCTGTTCAGACTGAAACCAGCCAATGGGAGAATGATACTGTTTTCATGTGAGGTTTGTGAACCCAGAGAACAAACTGGAAATTGACTTTTTAAACATTTTGTCTTGCCGGCTAAAATCAGGCATTGAATAAAGTGTGCTTATCAAATTAAATACCTCACCAGATTAATACGTCTAAATCTTTTATTCGTCAATATAACCGGAGTACAGATTACAAAAGGTTCAGTATCAAAGCAAAATTACAGCTTTTAATGATACAGTTACAGTTAAAGTTATCATGATTACATTAAAAAAACATTTAACAAACATGTAAAACTTTTTTTTTTTTTTTAAAGCATGTCACTTGACATGGTTAAATCCTGTTTGAGACTGAGAACATCAAATACTAATATACTGAATATCTTTTAAAACTATTTGATTCTGCTGGCAAAATCTTACTTACACAAACGCAGATCTTGTTTTTGAAGCATTAAAAATGAATTTAAGAAATAATTGTATTAAGTAATCACAGTTAAAATACACTTTTTATAAAACAGCCTATCATTTCTATCATTTATTTAACTTCCTTATATAAATTGTTTGCTTTTATCAATATATGTGGCAGTCATGTTCTCAGATATAGGTATTGCAATGAAAAGAAATTTTGTAGTCCCTTCATGATACACACACATAACTTAACAGATAATTAAATGTATATTGAAATATGGTAACATGTAAAGTAAATGAAAACCTATATAGTTATTTATATACATAGCCTACAAGTATACACCCAGATCATTCTGCAGTGCAATCTTGGAATTTGTGTCTGAGGTGAATGTAAACAGCAGCAACAAGATAATGTTTTTCATCTTCACATTAAAATGTCTGACATTAAGGAAAAAGGTGTTCATATTGACTGTGTTTGAGCACCCAGCATCATTGATGTAAAACACAGAGTCCGCCTCCTCATCTTGCTGGAGTCTTGTGCTCTGTCAGCTTGGAAAACGGACCTCCAGAATATCATGTAGAATAACATCTGTAAAATATCATGTTCTATAGATGTGTGTTCCACCTTTTGAATTTTAAGTGGGAAAACGTTTTATTAAAAATGACTTTAAAAATGTAAAAAAACTTTTTAATTACAGGGACAGGATGACATTTAGTCACATGTAGAGGCGCATAGAGCACCTTTCAGAAACGCAGACTGCCATTTGGAACAGCAATTGTAAACAGCTGATGGTGATAAAACTATTAAGACATCTAATGGCAGGGAAAAGCATTTTGTTTCCTATATTGATTATGTTTGCTGTGTGGCCAAAGACTGTACAAGTGGCACTGTCACGCCTCACTATGCTGCGGTCCAGCCAATCAGACGACACTTTTCTTCCACTCTGGAAGTTTTGGCAGCGTCTCTGCTGGTGCACTGTGCTGATTATAATACAGCGTCACCACAGTGACAGAAACGCTTGCTAGAAAATCGTGTCTACCATGAAGGCACCCATCAGGGTTTTGTCAAGAGCTGGAAGCGAGACCAGGCATACTGTAATCTACACTGTACATTTATTGCCACAAGGAAACTTCGCTGCTAACCTTTCCCTCTGCTCCGATCACACCTGTCTGCTCTGAGTGCAGCCACCGTCAACTCGTTGTCACTCGCTCAACCGCACTACGCACTGCCCTATTCCTTAAATTAGCCACGCTAATTTTATAAAAAATAAGCAATAGGGAGGAAAAGTAAGGAAAGACTGGGTGAGTAGGTGAAGATGGGCAGAGAATGGGCTCAAATGTACAAAAAATGAAAATTGTAATTAATATGCAACATACATACATATAAAAAAGTGTTTAAAAAAAGTATTGTACCTTTTACAGGAGTAGCCCATAAGATGACACCCCCTCCACAAAACGACAATATCCAACGATGTCCATCACAATGTTTTACTGTGGACAGCGTTATATGCCGTTTCAGTAGACGTCGCCCAACCCTATTATTCTTCCAAAATTCATGTATATACTTGTTGGTGTTGGTTATATATAATATTCAGAAGCAATAGAAATGATCATGTTTTGCTCTTATTTTAGGATATTCACTTTGCTGCAGGCAATTGTACCTGGTGAAGACCACAGAAAATCACTTGAACATGAACCTTCACATTCTACAATGTGCTGTGGGACTTGAGCCCAGTAGCCTATCATTCAGTGTGTTAAAACAATGCAGGTACTGATGATGTGGTTGCTAGGCAACACTAACTACTTGATTATTTATTGAATAATAGGAGGTATGTGTGAGTACGGGGCATGGTCTATTATTCATGGATTTGACTGTTATTTTTCATATTTTGGCAAATCTTTCTCTCTAGAGGAGAGAGGCCATGTGATAGCAGCATTCCTCTGCTTATCAACATGATGCCCTGTAGGCCCGACAGAGCTCAAGGCCGGATTGAGAAGTAGTGAATGTGTTTGTCGGTGTATGTATCTGTATGGATGGATGTGTGAGTGTGTGTTGCTGTGTGGGTGTGCGTCCATGTATGCACAGTTTGTCTTTTGGGCAAATGGTTGGAATGGTTCAATAAAAAAAAGCAGTCCTGTAACTGATAAACGGAGAAAGTCAATCACTGAGGCATTAGAGTTTTTTGTTGCAGCTGACCCAAACAAATTGAAAACAGACTAACTGTTTCTCCTCCTGTAGCCCTGGTAAATTAGTGCTGACTGAATGCTCCTTATATGCCAGTTCCATTTCTGGAGGGAGCAACATTATTAGACATCGCCCATGTCCTAAGTCCCTGCATTGCAACCGGTTTAGGAGAAATGTAGGTCATCATAGAAAACCCACCTCCAAACCCCCCTCTGGCTCAAATCCAACTGACATCTTTGAGGTAAGAGACATCTTGGGCTGCACACTAATCCTTCCGGTCATACTGAGTTTCAAATTCAATCTCAGTTTTCTCATTATAGGTTTTGGAGATACTGAGACCCCATATTGGTCAAGAGATAGTACAGCTAATCTGATAGCGTACTGTAGTAGGGCCTGTGGAAACCAAGGATCCTGGATCCGTGGTTTAGAGATATTAACAGCACAGAGCAGGTGGTGAAAACTCAAGAGGGAAGACGGGGGGCTAAGGCCAAGCATGGTGAATTGCTATTTGTTTGGATAGTCAAGAAATGTGCCCCAAATATCTTTTACGGGTGATTCTGTGGTTTGTTTTAAGAGAAGGTAAACTGAGAAGGTGAAGAATTTTACAGTATGTAAGCATGAGGAAAACAAGTCATTTTGCATTGATCTACCCTAAAGCAAATGTTTACTGATTGTGAAATGAAAAATAATTTGCTGAAGCTGGCATAGAAATTCACACAGTAAATGTAACCTGTGGCTTGTTCCCTCCGGACAGAAAAAAATGTTTAAGTAACTAAAAATATACTCTCAGGCAAATGGTGTAAGCACAACACCTTTTATTAATGCACTGCTATCTACTGTTATCTGCATTTCATGTCATTATAATGAAGTACTTTTTTTTTCTTTGCCTTTTCCTGATAATACTAAAATTATGGATTTTTGTTTATTCTACTGAGATGGCCTTAAATGTTTAGGGAACGTCACAGTAAGTGTATATCTGTGTGACAAGAACCTAATTCCATCTCATAACAGATTAAAATCCTCCTCATTGGAGTGAGCAGCAAGATCAATACTGTTGACATGGTTGAAAATAGGTCAGGATGTGTCGGAGTCAAGGCGCAGTACAGGGAATCAACATATCCAGTACACTGGTGTCTTATGAGACTCTACAGCCTTGCAGCAAAACGGGCCTGAAAGTGGTGTGTTTGGACAAAATCCAAGCATAAAACAGTGACTAATAAAATGTTGACAGGCACAAACCTCTAGCTACACAACCCTGGATAATGCAATATGTCTGGTTAGTGTAGAGTAATGTTTGGTAACCCACATTGCCTGTATCTGGTTAATATTTCCAGGCACACCAGAGGCTCTTTACCACACACAAGCGCACACACGTAAGAGCGTAGTCACATTCGTGCACGTGCACACTCATGTGGATTCATACACACACACACACAGTGGTGGGAAAATGACCTTGGAAAGCTTCTCTGAAGCCTTTGTTGCGCAACTGTTCAGTATTCAAACATCATGTAGCAGTTGCTCAATTTCATTTGTCTTTGGACATGTTAAGTCTCCACAGTGCTTTCTTTGTGTTCTCATTTGTTTTTATATTCTTTGGGACTATCAGATGTTGTGGACGATTTCTCTATTCCTTTCCCTGTCCAAGCTGCTCAAGGCTCATCTCCAGCAGGCTTCTGACCCATTTAGACTGTTATTATGTAAAGCGAATTTAAGAGGTATGATGCATTTCAGTAAAATGTTGAGCCTGGGCTGACGGGCCAAATGTCTCCCAAAATAGGATGACAAGTAAAACATATATGTTTTCAGCTGGAGTTGGCTTAAGTTATGTCCCAGGCTTTCAGAAGCAGAAAGTTGTGTATCACAGTTGGCAATTTGGCACTGTGCTACTGGGTACTAGACCTTGCCGTGGACCTGTGTGGGCAGATGTGCTGCTCTGATTTGGCTGTAGGCTCACAGTGGTAGTCTGCAGGGTGGAGATTGAACATGGAAACAGATCAGAGATCTCTCTGTGTAGATCTTGCAGATACTTGGGAAGAACATATAAAATGCGAGAGCATAGTGAAATGATGTGAAAAACTGTGTTCAGATTAGATTCTCTTTGGAAAATAGTAGTTGTTCATTACTCAGAGTGGTGATTAGAGGTTGTATAGCATTTTTATTTTATATATATTTTATTTTTAAGAGGTCAGATTATGCTAATTTCCAGGTTCATAATCTTATTTAGGGGTTGTACCAGAATAAGGATGCAGCGATTACCGGATTTCACTATTAACCGCATCTTTTAAACGTCACGGTTAATTAATCGTAAAGGCACCGCTACACCAAGTGTTTCTATCACACGAAATGAAACTGTTGCAACTTGTATACGAATACAACGTAGCAACAACCCGCCGTGGTGTGGCACAAGCCATTGAAAATAATGGGTTTCATAGTGCAACGGTGCTGTTTTTGCAGTGGGTCTGAAAAGTTACACCTGCTATGTTTGTTTACGTTGCAATGAAAGCTCGACTCTCACCGCTACGGCATATTTTGTAAGTGACACGTTAATATTTTATTCCCAAAACGAAAACAAAGTTACACAAGCGGTGCACCAGCTTAAAGTGCCGTGCTTATTAGAGACATGGGGGCCACTACTATACTCTGGCTTAGCTATGGCAGAGAGACCAAACTGTGAAGCTTTATTTCCACCAAAGAAACAGCTGAAGTTGGCAGTGTGGGAGAATTTTGGGTACACCAAGACTGACCAGGGCGTTATTGAAGATGATGAATCACCTGTTCAAAAACTTGCCGTTAAAAGGTTGCTGCTAAAGGAGCGAATACCGACATCAAATTTAATGCAGCATGGGATCCTCCCCCAGCTTTGCACGCCCAAGTAAAGGTATAACTGAGTTAAATAACATTGCAAGTTGGTAGGGAATAAAATATTAACGTGTCACTTACAAAATATGCCATAGCGGTGAGAGTCGAGCTTTCAGTGCAACGTAAACAAACATAGCAGGTGTAACTTTTCACACCCACTGCAAAAACAGCACCACTGCACTATGAAACCCATTATTTTCAATGGCTTGTGCCACGCCACAGCGGGTTGTTGCTGCATCAAGCAACGCGCACCGCACATTGAGCTCACGTGCACACCGCGGTCAAAGTAGTGGAACTTTTGCACTGAACCCAGCTTCCAGCACAGCACAAATCACTTCTTTTCTGAAAGGCCTTTATGGAAGATAGGACATTGTCCTCTCAAGACCTTCAGTCACTGAACATTTAACGTTACATCCCGTTGCCTCCTGTCTGTGTTGAAAATGTTGGCAGGTGTCAAACACTAACATAATATTACCATAATTTCAGTTATTAATAACACTGCATGAGAGATGTTCCTAATTTCTTTCTATCATTTTCACAAAAACTTTTATGTATGGATGAGATTTGATGACAGTAAAGCGTAGTTCACTCTACACTATTTTTAGCCCGATTTGCCGCTCGGCAACGGTCAGGCTGTGATCGGGGTAAATCAGCGGTCGATCGGCGGTCGCCAGTCGTTATGTGTGAACTACTCAAGGACGCGTCAAAACGGCTCCCCGACACATTTCTGACACATCGCTGACGTCCGCCAGATATCTAGCATGCCAAATATCTGGAAGAGTCAGCCGACTCGACATCCAAATCCAGCCAATGAGAGCTGGCAGAGCAGGCAGATTCTTTTCACCACAAAAAACGTTTTACTCACTTCCTGTCATGGTGCTACCCCATGCCTTCATTTAAGCCAGCGGTAGCATTGGTCCTAGCATGCTAAGCTAACCTTAGCTGAGCATTGGCATAGGACTTTTAGCATTAGCATTACCTTAGCATATGGGCTAGCATCAATGGCTTGTCTTTTCATTTCAGTTCATTTAAGTACTAGTCGAAAGAGTTGAAATCACGATTAGATAAATACAACACATACACAGTTCATTTCAAGCCATTTATTTTAGCTTATTGGATTTACCCAAGGTCATCTAAATGTTTGTATGTTTCATTCACCTGTTCTCCTGGAAGACCTGGAATGGTCCAAGTGCGAGCCAGTACGGAGGGGTGTACTGGAGTACCTTAGGTTGCCGTTTTGAGAAGCTTTGTTCGGCATGTAACATTTCATTTCTGGTTTTATAGTTGATATATTGTGTATTGATGAAGCCAGAAATTTTTTTTGACTGTTGAGGTAATATAATGGTGTTTAATTGATTTCCAATTAACTTGGGGTTTGTCTTGTAGGAGGGGCTTCTGGTATAAAGGAAGGAGGCAGAGGCTCCTCTCGGGAGAACAGCTTTGGCCTGGAAGGGCACATGTGCTAGTGCCCAATAGTCGGGGCCTGATATAGGTTTTTTTTTTTGTGGTGTTTAATATCAGTTTGTAATGATAATTTGAATAGTTTGTGCTTAGTTTCCTTGTTTGTGTATTTGTTAATTTTTGATATATTTTTGCAATTATTCACACTTGCACTACTGCACTTTCCACGTCTCTGGTGAAGAAATAAATTGAAGCACCAGGTGTCTCCTCCTTCCACAATGGGGCTAAACATTACACCTCCCGCTCTCTCTGTAGCTCAGACAATACCTACTATCTGCTTGTGCTAATCTATTCTTTCACCCATATTCTTTATTATAAAGATAGCAATTATAAAGACAAACAACAGCTGTTTCGTATGTAGGTTCAAATCATTTTCTGTTTCACATTTCCCGTGTTTTCTTGACACAACGTGGATTGGAGACCAGCGTCGGGTGACAGCTGCTGTCAGCTCTTGTAGTGTGTGATCCCCTGTCACCGATCAGTCACATAGTGTGAACGCCACAACGACTTCAAGACTCCCGTCACAAGACGGCAAGTTGTGTAGTGTGAACGGCACGGCCATCGGCCGACGCTGATCATCATGTAGTCTGCACGAGGCATAACAGTTCAATTTATTACCCACCTTAATAACAATTTCCCCTGGCGGATAAATTAAGTTAATGTTCCTCTTATATTAACAATACTTACATATTATAGAAATATAATTGTTAATGTAATTAAATATTAAAAATCAACTTAAGTCATTACTAGTTTTGTGAAATAAATTAATTCATAATAATCGTGATAATCGTGAATCCGTGATTATTCCTCTGACCTTAAAGAGGGGGTATTATGGTTTTTGGCTTTTTCCCTCTCCTTTATTGAGTTATATATCTTTTTTGTGCATGTATGAGGTTTGCAAAGTGAAAAAGCCCAGAGTCCACCCCAAAGGGAGTTCCCATTTCCCACAGAAAACACTGCTCTGAACTGCCTGAAAACAGCTGGTTTGTAGTCCAGCCTTTATTTCCCTTTCTTGTGACATCACAATGAAAATACGTGTCATAATGCTTGCTGAGCGACTTGTCCGACATGGCCTCAAACACCGGTGGAAAAACACTGAGTTGCAGCACACACCTCTCCTCTCCCTTCCAAACACTAGCTATCCTCCAGGCAGTCAATGGACATGAAGTTGTTACTGTGGTGTAGAGACAGAGCTCAGTTAAAACTTTATGGATAAGAGGTACTTTTGTTACAGATTAATAACTCACCACTCTGAAACTCTTACTCCAGTTCAAATTGCCAACCTGGTCGGCAACATGTAGCCTACAGCTGAATCGAAGCTGTTTACTGTCTTTTCGCTGACCCGCCTTTCTCTGCTTCTGATTGGCTAGTAGTCCTTAACCAGGAACTGCACATGTGCAACTCCCAACAAAGATCATTTAGAGACAATATGTATCACTCCATAGCTAAAAACAAAGCCTTCAACACACAGGGTGAAAAGAGGAGCTGCAGCAATGTGCAGTATAACAAAAAATATGGTGTTTTTTGAAAATTAAACCATGTAAACCTGTTTTGAACCTGGAAATGAGCATATTACCACCTCTTTAATCATACCAACAAAATCTTTAATCGTTACATCACTATACCAGAACAGGTTTACATGGTTTAATTTTCAAAAAACACCATATTTTTTGTCATACTGCACATTCCTGCAGCTCCTCTTTTCACCCTGTGTGTTGAAGGCTTCGTTTTAGCTATGGAGTGATACATCTTACTTCTACATGATCTTTGTTGGGAGTTGCACATGCGCAGTACCAGGTTAAGGACTGCTAGTCAGTCAGAAGCAGAATAGGGCGGGTCGTGAGAAGCCGGTACACACGGCTTTGGTTCAGCTGTATATGCCCTTACCAGCTTAGCAACATGGACAGGAGCAAGAATTTCAGAGTGGTGAGTTTTTAACCTGTAACAAATTTATCTTTCATTCATAGAGGTATAACTGAGCTCTGTCTCTACATCACAGCAACAACTTTATGTCCATTGACTGCCTGGAGGGTAGCTAGTGTTTGGAAGGGAGAGGAGAGGCAGCAGGCGGATGTCTTGTCACTGTGTGCTGCAGCTTACTGTGTTTTTCCACTGGTGTTTTTGAGGGCGTGTCAGACTAGCCGCTTGGCGAACATTATGACGTGCATTTTGATGTGTCGTCACAGGGATGAAAAGGAAAAGGCTGGACTACAGACGAGCTGTTTTCAGGCAGTTCAGAGCAGTGTTTTCTGTGGGAACTCCCTTTGGGGTGGGCTTTTTCACTTTGCAAACCTCATACATGCACAAAAAAGATATATAACTCAATAAGAGGGAAAAAGCCAAACACTATAATACCACCTCTTTAAGCATTTTAAGATTCAAAAACATTTTACCCATCCTAAAAAGTTTTTTTCTCACAATGATGGTCAACAATTTACCGTTTCTAAATATAATAACCATTTTTTAGAAATAGCAAAATCACAATCAGTATTCAATATGGTTACATTATTTACTGCTCAGTTAAGTTCATTAGCAAATAATTTAAATTTAAATTATTTACCCCCCAGTATCACCCCATACAATAAGACATCAGAAAAGCCTGTTACAAATGATTCCACACCTTCTACTGATGTGTTCTAATTTTCTTTGGACAGTGAGTGGATCTGGCAGATCACTTTAAGAATTATTATTACAGTAATAAATGTTCAAGTCCTCATACAAAAGCCGTGACCTGTTTATGATGTGCTGAGTGAAGTTAATATCATCAAAGCCGAATTATCTCCAAGAGGGATGGCTTGCCGATTAAGGGGGCTTTTAAGACAATCCTATGCTGACATTCACCTGTTTTGGAGGATAGTAATGTGTTTATAAGCTACCTGACTGACAGCTGGTCTTTCTCGATAGGGGAAAGTTCTTAAGCACGCACTCACCCACACACAGTGTTAAGACCCAGAGGTCCATGGTTTAGACCCAGACCACGGGCACACATTGAACTGCACTCTATGGCTACAAGCCTGGCACGCTTAAGTGCACAGCTATGGATTAGCGGTTAGCCCAGCAGTACCCCTTGATTATGCACTTTGTGGTGACAACCTACGCACGACTCCATTATAATTGACCTCCTGTTAAACCAAGCAAGCTCACACTTTCACATATTGGTGCCTGTGAATAAACTTTTAGGTTCTTTACCTGAAGCGTGGCCAAGTCACATGGCATTTCACTCTTCAATTAACTGACAGAGGCAGACCTCCTGCTCCCCAGACTTTATTATCACTACATGCTCTTTGGGTCTCCCAAATAGCAATTATCTCACCATGTTCACAGGTGATTCAGCATGAGTTCCATTAGTCTCTTGGTAGAATGCTGTTACATTAGTTCATGGCCTCTGGTCTCTTGTTAGTTTTTTTTTAGGCCATAGTAATGACAAATTGGAGCAGACTTGAAATAAAAAAGAAACATGTCGTTTAAAAGAAACATTTTATTCAGGGTGTACTGCTATAATACAGAGTGCAATATTTCTTTATCAGCTTAGGCAACACTGGTAGGCTAGTTTCCAAATGCCATAAATTGCTCTTACTGGCATAAATGACCAATGTCAATGCTTGCCCCTACAGACTGGGCAGACTGCAAATCACAACAGGACAGAAATATAAACAAAACTCACAAAAAGAAAAATAAATAAATCACAAAGACACCATTCCTTTAATGAAAACTATTAGACTTGGTAATTGTTTGTCTTGTTTCAAACCTGTTGAAATGATAATATTACTAAATTTAGTTTTCTGTTTAGTAGAATCTGTCATTATTTTACTGCCTTTTTGTTGTCTGCTTGTCAAATACTTTGATGGTTTCATTAGTAGGGTTGTTGACCTTCAGGCATTTCTTATTTATCCTGTATGCATCCTCTGCTGTGAGGAATGTAGGTTTATTCCTCATTATGGCTGTTAACATATGTGATGTAGAAAGAAAAAATGTGTTCAGACAAATCAAATCTGTATTGTTTGTGTATGAGTTGGGTGTTTATGTCATTGACACTATTATTATTTGGACACTGATGCATGTTAGTCATGGTCCTACATCACCTATTTCAATAATGAAGCCTGAGACAACAGTTAGCTGCTAAACATCACCATTGTCATTGCAAGGAACTGTCTGTCAAATTTACATGATCCATTTAATGATGTCTTGTCTTCTGTTTTGTGACAACATAGCTCATGAATGCAATGCTGTATGGCAGCCAACTTTAACATGGGTCAGAAGTGTTATGGATGGGTGTGAGCCTGGGTCCAAGTGGTGTCTTAGTCTTGGCAGACTTTTAAAATTAGTCTGCAAAGGTAAAGGATTTCTGAAAGGTAAATATATATTAGGGCTGGGCATGTTAATTACTACTACTTAATGACTTATTATTACTTATTATTTTTATTATTATTTTGAAAGTCTATTGCTCTCTGGCTCTGAATACACATACAGTCAAACCATGGGTCACAGGAGGGGTGGGATGCTGATCAGCCTGCAAACCACCCACCCAAGCAAGCAGCGGAGGGAGGCTTCGGCAGACTATACTGGATGCAGCGAGTTGGAGAAGTGAATAAACAAAAGCAAGACAAGCGATCAAATGCCATAGCGAAGTGGATAGCTACACACTGCATGCTGATTAGTATTGGGGAAGATGTCGGTCTTAGGAACGTGGTTGCTCTGCGCCCCTCAGGTGAACAGGAGTAGAGCGCTCCACGATGGAGAGTAACCATGGCAACGGCTTCTGTGCGCTACACAGCTGTAGCCTATTTAACTATTTAAATTACAGTATAGGCTACATAACTTTACCTGATAGGCCTATATCTAGTTTTGCGGGGATGCTCTGCCATGCGAATTCTTTCCTGTTGGTGTCCTATATTGTAACAGTAATAGATTCTTGAGACTCACAAACAGCAAGGATCAGTCTCTCTTCCAATGTGTGTCGCGTGCAAAAAGTTGAAGACAATTCAACTTTGGCGGTGCGTGAGGCGACCACTTCTCCTCACACTAACAGGGACACTTGCTACTGAACATAGACTGTTTCTGCTGCTCCATGATAAAAGAAAAATGTTTCTGCTGATACCCGTTAAAAAAACCCCCAATAAAACAGATTTATATATGTTAACCTGTTGCTCAGAAGGTGCCTGTTATGATTGTGGCTCTGGACTCAAACTAGAAAAGGTAGGCAGTGGCAAATAGCTTTGCTTTTATATTTGATTTGATTACATTAATTTTTAAGTTGAGATTTACAGGAAATATTTTATTGCTACTGTGTAATAGAGTAATAGAGATGGCGCTGTCTATAGCTGCCTTGGAGTTAGGTGCGCTTTGTTTTATTTTTGTGTGTTAACTTCGGCTATGATTCCCAGATCTCTTTCACCAGAGAAGAGCTCATGAACATCAGGGGAACAACTCCAGTGGATTTATTTCCCACTTTTCTCGCATCTTCAGTGGAATTATTGGACATTTTGGTGAAGGGCTCTCTCGTTGTCGTTAGCCAAATGAAGCGCCGTAAGAGAGGGGAAACGAGCCGGGTCGCTCGTGCGCCTCCGCCGGCGGGAACTCCGCACACCGCTACCGGCAATATTTCTCTCCAACATGCGCTCACTGTGCAGATCAATACCGGACTCCGTGCTGCAGCTGGCTGGCTTCCAATTCTACAGAGCAGATTGCGACACAGAGCTCTCCGGCAAAACAAAAGGTGGAGGTGTATGTTTTTATATTAACAATGGCTGGTGTACCGACATGACAGTGATTCAGCAGCACTGTTCTCTTAATCTGGAATTTTTAATCATAAACTGGAAACCGTTTTACTCCCCCTGTGGGTTTGCTTCATTCAACCTGGTCAGTGTTTACATTCTGCCGCACGCCAACGTGCACAACGCACAGCACATGCTGGCCGACCAGATACCGTTTGTGGAGCAGACAAACCCAGACTCCCTTGTCATTGTCCTTGGTGACTTTAACAAAGGAAACCTCTGCCAAGAACTCTCCAAATACAGTTTATTAAGTGTCCAACCAGAGAGGGGAACACTTTGGATCACAACAGTTAGCAGTGCCTATTGCACCGTTACACGTGCTCCACTGGGACACTCTGATCATGTCTTGGTCCACCTGATTCCTGCTTAGACAGAAATTAAAACTCTGTAAACCTGTAGTGAGGACATGAAAGAAATGGACCGTGAAGCTGTAGCGGATCTTCAGGCATACTTAGGATTCCCACTGACTGGGATGTTTTCAGGACTGCTACCAATAATCTGGATGAGTTTACAGACGCTGTGAAATCCTACATCAGCTTCTGTGAGGACAGCTGCATTCCAACACTCACCAGGGTGAGTTATAACAATGACAAACCCTGGTTCACAGCTAAGCTCAGACTGCTGAGGTTTGAAAAGGAAGAGGCGAGGAGTGGGAGGAGTGGGGACCGAGCCAGGTTTAAGGAGTCAAAGTACAGGTTTAGCAAAGCAGTGCGAGATGCCAAACAGCTGTATGCAGAGAGAATGACTCTACTTCTGTCTGGAGAGAATTCAGACAGATCACCAGCTACAAACCTAAATCCCCCCACTCCATGAACGACTCACACATGCCAACGAGTTGAACCAGTTTTACTGTTGCTTTGAAAAACAATGGGACAGACCTGACACCATCCCCCATCACACCACAGGCAGACCACAGTCCACCATCTCATCCCCCACCTCCTTCCACTCTCTTACCATCCTAGAGAGGGACGTCAACAGACTGTTCAGGAGGCAGAAACCTCGCAAAGCAGCGGGGCCAGACTCTGTTTCCCCATCCACCCTGAAGCACTGTGCTGATCAGCTGTCTCCGGTGTTTACAGACATTTTTAACACCTCACTGGAGGTGAGGCCCTGCTGCAGGACAAGCTCTCCCAACTGAACGTGCCTGACTCCACCTGCAGGTGAATCACAGACTTGGGGGGATGAGTCTTCACTGTCTGAAGACAGTGAAGATGGTCGTGGACTTCAGGAAGAGCCCAGCTCCACCCTCCCCCATCATCCTGAGTGACTCACCCGTCGCCACTGTGGACTCCTTCCACTTCCTGGGCACCATCATCTCCCAGGACCTCAAGTGGGAGCTGGACATCACCTCCCTCACTAAGAAGGCCCATCAGAGGATTTATTTCCTGCGGCAGCTGAAGACATTCAGCCTGCCAAAGACAATGATGGTGCACTTCTACACCGCCATGATTGAGTCCATACTCACTTCCTCCATCACTATCTGGTACATTGCTGCAACTGCCAGGGACAAGGGCAGGCTGCAGCGTATCATTTGCTCTGCAGAGAAGGTGATTGGCTGCAATCTTCCATCACTTTAGGACCTGCACGCCTCCAGGACTCTGAGGCGAGCAGAAAAGATTGCAGCTGACACCTCCCATCCCGGTCACAAACTGTTTCAGACTCTCCCCTCTGGCAAGAGGCTGCCGTCCATCAGGACCAAAACCTCTCGCCACAAAACAGCTTCTACCCGTCTGCAGCTAGACTCACTAACAAAGCCCAGGGTATCCAGGCCCACCACTGACACCCCCCCTTCAAATAATACAATAGTCTTTGCACATGTAAATATCACTTCATATCATATCATGCACGAACCTGGCACATTGCACATATTTGTTGTTAATTTGTTGTTAATTGTAAATTGTTCCATTGTTGTTTTTTATTATTAATTTTATTATTATTTTAATTTTTTAATATTGTCAGTTGTATTATTTTTCTCTATTCTGTTATTGTTATATAACTTGCATTTGTTTATTACATATTTAAATATATCTACATCTATTTATGTCAGCTGTATGTCTCTCTGCATGTAGCACCTTAACACTAAAGCAAATTCCTTGTATGTGTAAAACACTACTTGACAATAAAGCTCCTTCTTATTCTAAAGGGAATACTGCTGGTAAAAAAGCACCTTATTTGTTTACAGCGTTACTACCCATATATATGTACGTGTATATATATGTGTGTGTGTGTGTGTGTGTGTATGAGAGAGAGAGAGAGAGAGAGAGATTTTCTTAGTTTCTCAGACACACTGTGATCTATAAAGCTAAAAATGCCTCCAGAAAAACTCACTTAAACACCACATAATTCCAATAAGTGGGTGTGACTGCAATTCATGTGAATTGGATCAGGATACAAGATTGGCAACTACAATATTATGGCTCTGATTTGTCTAGATATACAAGGCATCTTGAGTCATGTCAGGTTATTACAGGTGCTTTTAGGCTGATTATTCTCACTTTAGGTTCTAAGTGTACACCTCGTGGCTCCAGAGGCATGCGACCTTGTATAGTGATTGTAAGTCGTTTTAGATGAATAACTGAAGTTTCACCAAAGGCCTTCTCTCAATATGGCAGTCACCAGTGAGCAATGAAGTTGCATATTTGTGAAGTGATTACAATCAACCAACTATTCCCTGCATAAAATCCATGTCAAAAGAATTTAGATCTCTGGCCGTCATTGGAGAGAGGTTCCTGTGGTGTGTGTTGCTCATCTGTGTGATTGATGATAGGGCCTTGCTCTCTATGGTCTATGACAGGGCCTCAGTGGACTAGTCCCATAGCAACTACTCAAATGTGACAAGCAGACCAAGCTGGCAGATACTGGCCAAGGTGAGAGCAGGACAGATGGGAAGCCTCTCTCCAGAGTATCTTCCACAAAGCAGAACCAAACAAACTGCTTAAGGATTCACTTTAGATTCCCTCCCTTCCCATCTTGCAGGCATGGCCCTCTTCTGGCTCCTCCAACAGGTCTTTTTCATTTACGTTTTGACACTGGTGTTCTTCACGCTCCCTTGCTATGATGAGCCCCAGGTCTTCAAGGTTAATCAGTCTGGTTGGGTGTATATGCCAGGATGCATCTGTAATCTGTAATTGTTCATATATCACACCAAGAATGTTTAGGGAAAGCAGGATTCAGCCTCTCTCAATAACCCAGAGAGCTGACTTATAATATGTTTGGACAGACGCTCTCCTGTGATTTGCTGTCAGATTTTACAACAATGGAGAGAGGTGCGGGCAGAGCTGATGTGAGTCACCTGAGGGGACGGCAGTGCTCACACCACCAGTCAACCAGACCCAGCTCCTCCTCTTCACGCCTGAACGGCATCCTAAACATGGCTGCGCTGACCTTGCGAGCAGCCATTAAACACCTGGAGGAATTCTCCCCATCTAATTACATTAGCCACTGCCTGCCCTTCAGTGAAAACATGGAATGTTCCCCATAGTGGTGTTTTAGAAAAAGAGAACAGTGTCAAGTTAAGTTCATTCTTAATTATTCCTTCAAAGCACTACTGTTTTCTATGAAGATGACTTAGACTCTTTGGATGATGAGTGACATGACACGTACAAAATAGTGGATGTCTGATGTGAGCAATAGCTCCTTTAGTAAATCCAAAAATAAATATATTTAATTGAATCAATTCAAACTCTGCATTAAGGCTCAACTAATGATTATTTTCACTGATGGTTAATCTGTTGATTATTTTCTCTATTTATCGTGGTCTGTAAAATGTCTGATAATAGGTGAAAAATGGCCATAACAACTCTAAAGCCAAGGTTTAGGTTCTTGAAACTGCTTGTTTTGTCTGACCAACACTTAAAAACTTTAAGATATTTAACTTAATATCACATAAGACAAAGAAAAGCAAAAAATCCTCACTATTGAGAAGCTGGAACAAAGGAGTGGTTATTATTTTTACATTATAATACATTTACTAATTTGGCAGATGCTTTTATTCAAAGCGACTTACATTCAAGGGAACAACATACAAGCATCAATAAAGTAAGAGATCTACAAGTGACAAAATATGCTAGGAAGAGTAGCAATGAATATTTGTAAGCGCTATTAGTGCCTATGGGATCAATGGTATAAATACTTAGGAGAAGAAGTAAGAGTTAACGAATCGTGGAATTAAGAGAAGAGAAGAAGAGCAAAGGAAGCGCATGTCAGAGGTTAGGGGTTAGAGATGTTATAAGAAGAAATGTTCTCGGAAGACATGAGTTTTCAAGAGCTTCTTGAAGTTAGAGAGGGGGACGCCCCTGCTCTGATGGCATGTGGTAGCTCGTTCCACCACTGTGGTGTCACAGATGAGAACAGCCGGGACTGAGATTGCTTTGTGTGTAGGGATGGCAGAGCCAGACGGCGTTGGTTGGAAGAGCACAGTAGCTGAGAAGGAACATAAACTGGTATTATGGAGTTTAAGTAGATGGGAACCCAGTAGTCACTCTGTATATTCTGTCCACTGCTTGTGCGGCTCTACACAAGGTGATGTGGAAGTAAAGTTGAGGGCTGTTTACTTGTTTGTCTTCATCAGCTTGCTTTCTTACAGTGTTTTTCAACAACTCTGTGAAACTGAGAGCAAATGCACAAAAAAGCTATTAATGTAACTAAAAACAGTGTAGAAATGTACATGCTGGAATTAAACAGATGGCTGCGCACTACACATGGCAAAAAGGTAATGTGATCTATAAATATCACCAAATATGAATTTTTACAACAACATATGCATCCATACTAATCTATAAAGTCAATACACGTAATATAACTCACAGTCGAAGCTTCTCCAGGGTTCGATGCAGGTGGATACCGAAGATAAAACAAAGATGAATCCTCTAAATTTTCCAAACTAATTCCAAAATGGCTGGTCTGAACTATGACCCTACCATGTGATCACAATTAACCAATACAGCACTGACATTCAGCTGACAGCACTCTTAAAGTAACCACAAGGAAGTGCTAGTAGCCCTTAACCTGTATGTAACATAACACTGTATGAAGCATTAGTGACTTGAATTTGAGTAGCCAGTGGAGGCCGCTGAGTAATGAAGGGAGATGAGTTATTTTGGGTTGATCAGAAACCAGATGCATCGCTGCGTTCTGATTTGTAGGGGTTTCACCGCACAAGCTGGAAGACCCGCTAGGAGTCCATTGCATTAGTAGAGGCCTGTACCGGAAGGTGGGTGGTGTACTTAGTAAGGTAGGCCCCGATTTTTCTTATGTTGTGTAGAGCAAAGCGGCATGGCCGCTAAACAGCGGCAACATTGTCTGAAAAGGACAGTTGTTCATCAATCATAACACCCAAGTTTCTCCCCACCTTGTTGTAGTAATGATTGAGGAGCCAGTTTTTAGTTTAGATGTTATGGTGAATCGATTGCTTGGCTGTGATGACCAAGAGTTCAGTCATAGAGAGGTGTAGTTGAAGGTGGCAAGCCTTTATCCATGCGGATAAAGCATCCAACTTCTGATTTTAAAATTACTTATAAGTAAACTAATTATAAAAATAGCTGCATTCGTTTTCTGTCACTCAGTTAAATAATAATATAATGTTTAAACTGTAGTCTGTGCACATGAAATGACATGTTATCCCAAAAACATACAGTAGGTGAAAAAGAAAATGTGGAATACGATGTTGAACTGAAATTGCCCTAGCTTCTACAGTTGTGGCATGCTATTTGTATGAACCAAATCGAACATGAAATAATATTATTAGGAGTGTAGTTACATGTGCATCTAACTACTCTCAATCTGTGTCTTTTTGATTACACAAAACAGAAGACCTTGTTCATCTGGAGCCATGCTGGAAAAACTGCGGTGGGTCTGACAGTGGTGGAGCACTTCCAAATAGGCCTCATGGTTGAGTGAACGAAAGGCGTCGGTAATAGCACTTCATTGTAGACAGACAGGATGCTGAGTAGAGTGAGGTGGGTAGGGAGTGTGGTGGTATTTTGATATCATTCAAAAGCTCAGCCATGACTTCTCAAAGCAATTACTAAACTGTCATTGTTGAAAATGGGGTGTCAAATTTAGATCACTAAAAAGAATGCAATTACACCCAGACCTGACGGGAATGACAATACCTTCTATTGTTAACATGTAGTTTGACCGATGCCTTATGCATCTCTCAACACAGACACATACAATTTCTCCTTCATAAAATAATTTTGAGGGAATAACACAAACAGGACTATGTGTCAGCTACACATAGCCATTATCAATTTATTTATTAGAAAAGGGAAGTTGAACCATGGTGGTTATGATCTGGGTTAGGTTTAGGCAACTATGACTTAACACTAAATCTACATTTTTTAAGTTAGTAACTGATGTGTACAGTCAATTTACTTCACTGTTAACTGATAACAGAAGTTATTTTCCTGTTTGGGATTGGATGCATTTTTTTGAAGTTGTGAAGGTTGTGTGTATAAACTGTAATGTCGTATTAAGTTGCTCTTTGAGGTTAGCAATTTATTTTAGATTAATGCAAGGTTGTGGTCATGGTTAAACAAGAAAAATCATAGCTAAAAATGATACTTGGAGTGAAATATCTTTTTGCATGAGGTAGGAATTCACCCTCTCACAAGAGTAGATTCAATACTGGGGGCGGATGAATAAAGGCACCCTCAGCATGTTGTAATGTTATCTAATGCAACAGCCCTGAAATAAGCACTACGTCTTGTAAAGCTTATGTTCAGTGTGTGTTCAGTCTGAGTCATAAAGGTGTTGATTCAACCCAGGATTTTTTTAAGCGACAGTATAGTTTGTGTTGGTGTTGTATAGCATTACATTGTAATATTTCTCCCTCTCTACATTAACCACTCATCCACTGCTCTTACCACCTTTACTTTTTGCGGGGCAATGTCAAACTGCTAACTGCTCAATTTTTCATCCATGTATTTGCATTTAAGATGGTATGTACGTTTAATACAATTTTGTAAGACCAGCCTCAAATCACTCAGAGGTACTAGTAGGCTTGCAAGCTGTGTTCAGGACTAAAGTGATAAGTGAGATCTGATTTCAAAAATGTGTTTTTTGTAATCACATGAGCTATTTAAAGCTCCACTAGGCAAGAGAAACGAGAGCAAAGTGGCCAAGCATGTCGACTTTGTCCTTCCACAGGGACTAAAGAAAGAACTTTGTGGACAGAAAGCTAACCAAATGTTTGCCTATTTGTCGTAGTAAACATAAACAAGTAAACCCAGGCTTGTTACATTGTATAGTATACAACTGCTACATGACTACTCAATATATAACGCTGCCACTTGAACCACTGGTGTTTTTAAATTTGCTTGGTGCATAAAACAAAGAATGTAATTATATCTCTGTGTGATTAAAAACACACATGGTGTCTTTAGTTTGCCATATAATGCTGTTTTGCATTTCACATTATTTCATGATACAAGATGGGGATTGGCCATTGGTCAAACAGCACATATGAACAAGCCATGCTGTCACCTAATTAGTATCGTAAACCTTCTAGACTTTCCTTTGTCATCACATTGTACTTAGACTTCACATTGTACGTTGTACCTTCTGCTGCTGTATGTAGTTTTTTGTTTTGAGTGTGTAGGTCGAGAGCCTTCCCCAAATTCTTTGTCATAGGAGCCGGATAATGCTATTTGTCTTAACAATCAGAGAGTCTGATAGAGTCTGTTGTGATGAACAAAAGTTAAACTCATTCATTTCACACTTGGCAACGCTGACTGACTGTTTCCCCAATTTCTGTTGTATGATGATGGAATATAAGTATCAAGCTTAGGACCTAGGGGAGTATGAGAAGTGAGAATTCACGTTAGAGAGTGCGAAATGGAAAAACAAAAACAAACAATATGTCAGATTGGTGCCCAAATGGATGATTCAAATTATAAAAGAACAAACAACTCCAAACTTTCTCAACTCAAGCTGAAAAAGTCCAATATAAGAATGCTCACATCACAACATTGTGCTCAACAATCTCCCTCAAAGTCTTAACACAGACTGCTTAAATACAAGCAATCAAGCCTTCATGCTCTGAACTGTACTGCTGCACAAACACATAGTGCACAAGTAGGCAAATGTGTTTTCTGTACTGATGATTAATTGGAAGAAAATGGCCAGCAATAGAAGAAGTACTAAAATCCTCATGTGCAGTTTAAGTACATCATTGGAAAATGAAGAACTTTGCATCATAGTAGTTCAACTAACCAGTAACAGCAGTTTATGAGCAATAGCTAAAGTTAACTTACATTAGTTATGATTAGCTACTGTTAGGGCCCGATTAGGTCAAACTAAAATGGCAAAAAATTAACATTGATGTTGGGGGAAAAAAAATAACTTGTCCATTTGTATAAAAAGCTGTTCTGCATCCAAAATGTGCATTTAAAGGCTAATTTTCAATGTTAATATCAATACTGCAGTAGGGGTGGATCCGAATATTCAAATATTCAATCGTTGGGTACACATTAGATTTTTAATTTTGAGATTCAAATGTTGAGGTTTTTTCAGCACACCTGACATTGGCTCACCACAGTAAAGGGAACGATCAAAGGGAACGCAAAATGAAGCCCTCAGCTGTGTGGGAGCACTTTAAACTGAGTGATGATAACTGCAGTGTGGCAGTTATGGTTTGTTTTCATTTTCCAACTGCTTAATTTCATTTACATTTTAAAATTAATCGGTAGCCTAAACTGTTGGTTACAACAAAATAACAACATAATGAACACATTTCAATCATTATATTAGACCAAATTGAACATGTAGTGGGTTATAATAAAAGTTGAAGTGAATTTTGCATAATAATTGTTGTCTTAGTCCCACTACTGAAAATAGCGCTCATCCCGTCTGCTCTCCTTGGATGCCCGTCCGTCTGTATATTACCGTATCCTGCTCTGGACCTGCTCAGTTCAGCCTCTCAGTCTGGACTCTCAGGTATGTTACCAACCTGCTCTGCGCAGCAGCCACCAACCCGCTTCGGCACGCATCTAATCTTGCGCTTTTCCCTGGCTGAATCTCCCTTCCCTTATACCCCGGAGTAAATATTTTTATTTTTGTTATTTCCTTTATGATCATTACTTTTAACCTGTAAGATCTTCTTAACAGTGATTTTTTGTTGTTCTTTTTCAAAAGTTTCTTTTACAAAATAATGAAAAACAACAGACAAATGAATGTAGTGGTAAGTAAACAAAGTAAAAGTAAAAATAGATAAACTGTCTATATCTTGCAAACTTTAAATAAGTAGGTGCTTTGAAAATACTAAACATAATTTGGCTATAGTGCAAATCTCAATACCATATGCCACATAATCGCGAGGCTCAGTGACATTAAACTGTAAATACTTTGCCAACACAAACCCCTCCATTCCAGTTCAGGGATCATAGAACTGCTAGCATTGGTTCTGCCTAATGTTTGGTAGTGTCATGGCTGCAAGCAACCTAATGCTTAAAGCAAGCTGAGCTCGTCATGCAATTTACTGTAACCAGAGACAATGGTCACAAACATGACAATATATGATTAATGTACTGTGTATCTATATATAAAGGGGTGTTCGATAAATGTTACCTGTAAGATACCACTACAGACACAGTGAATAGGAGAGAGACCACAGCAATACAACAACAAAAACAACAATGATGTAATATCGTCAACATAATATGACAATGTTAAAAGCACAAAGGGCAA
Source organism: Micropterus salmoides (assembly GCF_014851395.1). Lineage (NCBI taxonomy): Eukaryota > Metazoa > Chordata > Actinopteri > Centrarchiformes > Centrarchidae > Micropterus > Micropterus salmoides. The sequence continues at coordinate 24,143,055 of NW_024044237.1, forward strand.
AATTGGAGAAAATGTGATATGTGGCTTATGACAGTGAATTTGTCCTACAGTCAGAATGACTCATGTGATTTGTGAGTTATTCACCCTCTAAGGAGACTACCAAAGGGGATATGACCAATTCACTTGCAATTTGGAGTTACTGATGCATTGATGTAAAACAGCATTTTCCCTAAAGATAGGCCTTCATCATACCTCAGTCTCTACAGAAAGTGTATGAGTAATGAGGATGGATGAGGAGCCATGCCCTTACTTGGTCTTTTCTTGTGACTATTGCTTCTGTTAGTGATAATAACTTATCACTGAATAAATATCACGTTTTGTTATACATTATAGGACAAGGACTATAGTCCTTATTGAATTAATTGTTGAAACAATTGACTAGATGCTGGTATACATATTTTTCCATTGGTTGCTCAAATTGTGGTTTGTTGTTCTTTGTCCCTGATAGCGCTAGGAAGACGATACAAGCTTCTCAAGGTTTGTGGATGTAAACAGTTCACTGGTTGATATGAGCCAAGTCCTGTGGGGTCAAGTTCAGCTGCGTTTTCTGTCATTTCCACCACTTTAGCATTTCAGGACAAGCACTCTGATCCTTGAGTTTGTCGGCTCACTTCTACTGTGTTGTCAATATAACAGGATTGATTTGTAATTGTTGTCTAGTTCTTAATCAGTGTTCAGACATTGACAGCTTGTTGCTCCAAATAAAATATGCTTGGAATTAATTGCATGTACAATGAAGGTTAATCCACCTAAATTAAGGTTAATTCATCAGGAATAAATGCTGCACATATATTCCAACCACTAATATTGGTATCTTGCAATATGTTCAGATTGAAAAACAAAAAACCTTTTAGGATGCAGAGTTAACTTCCACACAGCTTACAGGAGGGAGATAATGGAGGTGCTAATTCATTCATTCATTCAAAATCTTGACCTTTATTCGAATTGGCACATTACCATGTGCTGATAGCAACCGTCCCCAACATGACCTTATGTTGATAAATATTTGCCATGAAAGCTGAAATTGTTTTTAAAGGCACTGGTTTAAGATTCGAGAATGTTGCAGTGATGAAGAGAAATCTCACAGCTTTGGGTGGCTTAAATATCTTGCAGAAGGTCCAAAGAAGTGATCAGTACTTTTATGAAGGCTTGTTTCTGGAGACCAGCTTGTGTTTGTGAGTAAAGGGTGATCGCCCTTCCAGGTGTCATAAAGGCTGAATGGACCAGTGGCTTTGTGCAATGACATGGTAGCCATTTCATGACACTCCCCAGTGGTCAATGACTCTGCTTCATCATTGTTCCATGCCATTGTGCAGCTCTTAATGGGCCCAGCTGCCACCTGTCCTCCATACAGTTTTATCCAGCAGGAGAATGGCATTTTTACACTGTTAAAGCTACAAGTGACAAGCTTTGACAAGCTATTTTAGACAAAACACTCACAACACACAACAGCTAAAAAAGACTCTACTTACGTATGACATTAGTAGTAGGCAGGTGCTGTCATATTTAGCATATCTGTCGCATAGGAATACTGAAATTGCAACAGATTGACTCAGAAAATAGGCAGTTTTATACTTCTTGAGTGGTATCCCTCCAGCTCAACCATTAGCTTGCTGTTAATTTCATGCAGAACGAGCCACGGTCCTCAACACCCTCCCTGTGTGCAAGCACATAGTGCCTGCATATTAACTGCTGAGTCAAATCAGACATTTACAGAAAAGGGCAAGACATTTGTATTAATGGCTAATTGACATCACATTAGTTTTATGCAGAATACAACACCCACCCTGTCAATAATCACTTATCTGTGCTGAAGCTCAGTCCTAAAATTTGAAGGGCTTGAATTTTTATTCTTTTCTGAAATGTGAAATCTCTAATGTGGTTACTGGGATAATATCTGACTGTCAGGAATGGATATTTATCAATACTTGTTTCTATTTCTTTTAGCTGATTTCTGGATTATTTGCAATATTAACCAAAACACTTGAATATTGAAGGAAAAAATACAACAACTCTATTATTTTTCTGAACGTATAAAACAAAAACTCCTCCAGCAAGAGGTTTCTCAAATTAAGTTGGTGTCAGGCATATATTTGAATGTATCTTTACTTTATTTCACAATTAGAAACACTGTTGAGTGGTTTTATCATTATGAGCCAAAGTGAGATCTCACAGTGTTGAGAAATTGCTACTTATGTAAGCATATAGCAAGGTAAAACTCATCTGGCACTGGGAACCATGCTGCTTCAGTAGTCCTCCAGCAGTGCAAAATGCCTACCTCTTCATATGCTTCGTATCCTGTGAGATTGGAGTTCTTAATACAACCCAACTGCATTTTCACCCTCTCACTCTTTGCTTATGTCAGCAGGTGATTACAGTGCGCTCATTACAGCGTTTTTTTTCCCATTCAGCAGTCAATTAGAACAGCCTCACCTGCTGCCTTGATTCTCTGGAAGCTCCACACCAGCCTTTACCTGTGCCTTTTCTCATCATGCCTTTTGCATTGTTAGCATGTCTTCTTACATGCACATTTGAAATGTCACTGCCTCTCCATTGTTTAATGGTACAATTCATATTTTAGTCTGTCTTTGGCCAAAATAACTACATTTCGACAGGGGTTTTACAAGTTTTGAACATTGCCAGTGACTCATCTGTTATTGTATATTGATTGTTTATACTTTGTAATAATATTATTCATTTTGGCCACTGTGTTTAACCAAATTGCACCCCAGGGACTATAAACTTCTTCTAAACAGAAAATTCTAGGTCCATTTAACGACAAACTGCAGTGGGCTTTGTTTTGTGTCTCAATAACCTGAATGAACATACTGCATTTGAAAGGCGGAGGGAGATTTACACTGTGCAAATCTTACTGATGCTGTAGTTGCTGTTGTAGGCATTATATTTGTTGGACAGGTAAGTAGCTTGCGAATGAGCCGCATAATCTAGATAACAAATTAACTGTTAATGTAGCTAGGAAAGGGCATCATTCAATATTATCTTTTATTGACTTTCATTGGAGTCAAATAGTGATGACATGATCAAAACCATGTTTTAGTAATTGCAGCTTTGACACAAATGTTGATGATTTTTATACTGTATGTATATTTAATATGTTTGATATTATTATCATTATCATCATCATCATCTCATTATGAAACTATAACAACAGTGAGGTCTGTGTATGAAGAATAGATGGGCCTCTGATATTTAGTCAGAGGAAGGTTTTCATACCATGTGCAACAGTGAAGCTGTTCTGTTCAGACCTCAGTGGGCCTGTTAGCTTGTTTAGATGACTGGTCCAGTGAAATGACCCAAATTAGGTTGTTAGAAGAATAGCTTTTATGTGCCAAAGTGCCCCCAATGGGGATGCATGAATGAATGCATGCACAGCTTTCAATCTGGATAGTAGAAAGTTTTCCAATATTTCATCTGGTCTGTTAGATGTGCCAAGGGCTCAATAGGGGCTTCATTTCACTGCTCTGTAACAACGTAATGTGTGCAAATATCGCATGAAACTATAAACAGCTTTGTTTAGCCAAACCACCATATCCTGTATCTGATATTTATTTGGAACTATAAAAGGATTAACAGAGATTTTGACTATTCTTGCATCTAGCAACTAAGTCTGTTTATTGAAAATATCAACAAAATGTAAAGTCATTATTTATTCAAAACCAAATGTGTTCCAACTACTGGGCCTAAGTTGTCACATGCAAACATAACAGAAAAAGCAAAGCACAAAACATTTTTAATCTCTATTGTTTTTTTTCTTCTTGTCGTAATTACAGTTTTGAAAGTTAAATCCCAGTTGGTTTTTTTTATCTATTCTGACTCAAAATTATTTTTCACTAAATTAATTGCTCTACTCAAATCAGTTGTGGGAATACTCTTAAGCCCTGCCTTTGGAGACACTGTCAAGACATGAACAATAAATTATATATATAATAATATAAACCTATATACTATATATAAACCATCAAATGGAACTCAAGTGCATACAGTAACTATTCCCATTAAATAACTAGCTCAACATAACCTGCCTACCGTTTCTGTAATTGCATATGTTCTATGAATTGTTTTAACATAGAGTGTAATGAATGTGCCAATTACATTTTCACTATGAAATTATGACTCTGTAATTTAAAGTAACCGGGAGAGTCTACAATATGGTTTACATGGGTTGACACAGTAATAAGCCTCAAATGCTGACACCGCATCAGCAGCAAAGCACCATGGCCCTCAGAGAGCCATCAAGCAGAAAATGATAATTAATTAATCATGGAGTGTGAGGCAAACTCTGTTCTATTAGCCCTTCGGTAATTCCTTCCCCTCGGCCTCCACACTAACCATAGAGATCATGCCTCTCCAATAAGGCCTGTTTACTCAGGAGCACTTTGGTCACTGCGCTGACAGCTGGTTGGAAAATGTTCATGACCTCTAACATGTACATTTAGCCACAAAGCTAAACAATTTTCCTTTTGGCTTACATACATGGCAACTGCGTGTGTGTTCTTGCAACACACCACAGATGGATTGCTTTCTCATTCCTCCTCTTTCAAAAAAACAATAGAGAATTTCCTTTAGGGGTGATCCTGATACTTAGTCCCTCGGTGCTTTGTATTCCATCCTGTATTCTAGCTATTCTGTCAACACCCTGTTATCTTCATATATGAATGTAAACCTGTGGTTCCCATATGGTGCCTAGTGATATGGTTCTACATGTTGTTCTGCTTCATAACTTGGTTCAAAATGTTATTCACATATTGCAAGTTGCTGTCATGCTTTTGGTCAACGTCCAACTCCTTTCCCAATCGTCAAAGCCAGATTCTGCTGAATCATGTCTCCTTCGTCTCTCAAGACTCTAATTTCATAAGTGTGAAATTGAGATTCAACGGATGTTGATTCATTGGTTGCTCTTTTCCTCTACAGTTTGTGCTAAGTGTAATGGAAATTTTTTAATTTAAATAATTTTTATTTTTATTGAAAAACATTTCTGCTATTCTAGATGAAGCACCTATTTGCCATTGTATCATTGCTATTTGTTATTTTAGGATTATGAATACCATAAATAATATAATATGAATATTTGTGATATAAATCAATTAATGCTATGATCAAATATCAAAGTTCTGATTAAGTTTGGTTTGTGAAAGTTACATATTGCTTGATTAGATCAAACAGTCCCTAGTTTGTACATCGCTTCAGTGAACAACACATTAGTGTCTGTTTGACAAAAGATATGTATTGACTTTCATTTTGTGATGATAAATGGTTATAATTATTGATAAATTAATCCAATTAATCACTATAATTACCAACTTAATATAAAGTGTAACTGTAGAGTCCAGTCAGTTAAAATTTAGAACTTATTCCAAAAAATACATAAATGCCAGAATTTGTATTTTGTTGTCATTAGAAAACTTTGATATACTGAGCTTAAAATGATCCTCCATGCACACAAGTCATCACCATATACACAGTCGAGGTAAAGATCCATAAATTGATTTCTAACTATGTAAAATTGACTGTCTGGCAGTAGCAGCGTGGCTGTGCACACTGGCTATTACTCATTGGTGATTTTTGTATGCGCAAGTGTGCCTGTGCAATTACAAAGCTAGACCATAAATTAGTTACTGAATCAGTCTTAAATCATAAGGGAGTGCATCAAATACTATCTCTCCCCATCCGGACGGGTGTGTACACTATAACAGGAATTGGAATACTGTAGTTGTGAGTGTGACAACAGATAATCAGCAGCCCCCCAAGGAGAAAGGAAGATGGTTCTTTGGGAGTGGGAGGGAACTGAACTTCACTGTTTTAGAAAGTGATTTTTCTCTCTGTAGCAGCCTGGAGATATCAGAATTTAAAACTGTTTTAATACCATAGACCAATAATATTTTAACTGATAGATTTTTAGTCCTTATTTGAAATACTTGCTTAGATTCTTGTAACAATTTGAAGCGAGTGAAAGAGAGAGAGACTGTGTTAGGGTCCAGAGGCCAGGTTATGTGATTCATTTTAAGTCATCCAGAGCCCAAAGCCCAATCAAGACAGGATCTCAAACAAGTCTATAAAAGTGTTAACAGTAAGATTAAAATTTTACCATGGACACAACAGCCTGTGGACTTTAAGCTGTTCTGATCACTCACATGCATATGCCTTATTCCATAACTTAGAACTTTTACATAAATGCGCAAGCCCCCATTAAACTGGGAATGTTTAGGGCAGGCATGCTGTAATATTTCTGTTTTTGTTTGCCTAAAGTTATTACCACTGGTATAAAGTATAGAAGGTACCTAGAGGTTTTGCAACATCTCTTGCATATAAATGCGAAACCTACATGACGAGCTGATGCCTTTGCAACATCTGAAAGACATTATCTCAATTACTACAAAAAGAAGACAGCAGCATGTGCTTTTATTTCGGCTCAGTGTCCCACGAGGACTCTGAACATTTCCATTTTGCTACAAACCATCTCATCCATGCAGGTCTGTATATATGGGTATTTTATAGGCCTTGCGGTCTGGCAAGGACAGAGGAATTAGCCTGATCCACATTCATTAACCTCATTCTCATTCTCCAGAGCAACAGTGCTGTAGAACTATCTGTCACCACAGCACAAAAATGATGAATTGGTAATCAGTTGAGAGCTGTCAAGAAAGCCCCAGGAATACAAAATTTATGCACTTGTTTGCCCTTGCATTAACCGTTTGTAATCAAATCACTATTTATCGTTGCTTCAGTCAGACATGTTTTATGACCTAATGTTGTCATATAAAGGCAGGGAGACAACAGTGGCAGTTCTTATTGGAGGCAACATTGAAACTAGGGGAGAGGTGGGAGGTGGCGTTTCATATAACTAGAACCCCCCGAACTAAAGCCTGTGTTGTGTGTTGGTTGTGATTCATTTTTAATCATCCCCTTAAATTATTAATCATTTCCTTAATGAAAACAGAGTGTGCACACAATAATCAATATGTTTAGCTGCTGTGAAAAAAATGTAATGAATGTGCAGGTAAGAGAGTTTTTTTTTTTTTTTTTTGAAAATTGCTGTGATTTACAATGCAAAAATCAACAGACAGTTAAGTTACACCGTACTTATGTGCATCCTCAACACCAATTAAAAGAATGTCAAAGACATCACCGCCGAGGTTTAGTGCCCAACCTGACCACTCCATGAGCAAGAGAATCCCGAGGAGGAATCAATACAGTGACAGCTGAGCTCCAGAAAATCCAGCCTGTATCCTAATTAGGGGGGTCAGTGTGTACCAAGAATTTCTCTCAGTCACCTAATTGTGCTTTAAAGTTCAGACGCAGTGAGTGGTTGGATAGCAAAGTGCTTGGGAGGCCAGCCGATGGGTAGTCTACCAACCTGTTAATGGCTCATGTTTTAAAAGTTAATGAGAGCTGGAGTTAAAAGCAGCATTAGCTAAAGGCTAGGTGGAGTTGAGCTATCTGGATTAACTTTTCATTACCTCCTCATTAGGTGGGCCTGGGGATTAGAGAGACCCCTGTATGAAATGTAGCATGAAAATATCCAGATGGGTCTGCATAAAGCCAGAGTTTGGAAGTGAGAAAAGTGGAGGAGTTAAAATAAGTGATTGAGCTTTTAGTCTCTCCCTCTCCTCACCGCTGAGAATATCTCTACAGTTAAGTTGACATCGTTTGCTCCCTATTAGCCAATAAGAAGGCTTGTAGGGGCAGGCAAGCCTACCTATTCCTGAGGAGGTGACTTTGAAAACTAGATTGGGTCATTAAAAGTAGAATAAGAAGACCATTATAATTCTAACACTGAAGTTGCCATTTATTTGCATTGTGAAGTCCCTGGTGTAGTAGTTAAATGTGACTTGCCAACTTTAATGAGAGTAAAGTTAGGGAGTGTGGCCAGAACTGTTTAGAGTGTTTTCTACAGCAGCTTCTGATCCAATGCTGTGTCCAAAGGAATCATCAACACTTTGAGGGACTACTGGACAGTTCTGTCCAGACCTCCCCACACCCATCACAGCTATCACTACAACGTAATTACCCTCAATGAGAAAATAGAAGGCCACTGATCTTCAAACTCTCCGTAAGTGATTTGTAATGTTGTGTGCCTATGGGATGTGCTATTAAAAGCGGTATGTGAGCATCTGTCACTGTGTATGTGTGCGGTGTGCATGACTCCTCCTGTATTTGAAATGTTCATATAAATGATGTTACATGGGAACAACATTTTATTAACCTATAAACTAACTAACCCTTTTCACTTATTGTTTGGGCAGTAACCTATGGTAGGGGTATTCTTGGGTCCCTTGGGTCCACTTGATTCTGAAGAACCCAATTTGGACTGGGTCCAGGTTGGGTGCCATTTTACTGCCACAGGTCTCAGGTCTGTAAATCAGTCTATGTTAATCAGTAGCTGTTTAATGGGTATATATGATGCTATTAAATTGCAATAATTTTTTAAGTTTGATTCACAGATATTTCATTGGATAGAAAAGTGTTGGCTACAGGATATTTTCTTGTTTATGCTGAAGGTGAAAATAGGAATGCATAACTTGTCTTTTAAATATGAACAAATTATTTTTGGAATTAGTTTCTATGACCCCCACATTTGTTCTTAGGACATTATTATTATTGTGCTGCTCTATTTCCGCTGTGACTTCACTCCACTTGTTAATTGATATCACATTGTGCTGCTGCTGTTGTTAGGGTCTGTTCAGGTTGACAGTATTTTGCATGTGATCTAATTATCCTAAGGTGTTGGGTTTGACTGAGCACGGGTTGCCTATGTTTTGGGTTTCTCTTTTATGAAAATTAATATAAGTATGTCGGATTCACGGGTCCAGTTTGGATTGGCTCAACATTTTGGACCATGGAGACATCTACGATACCATCAGATTTATCATGGTCTGTTAATACATACACAACATGAACATGAGACAGCTTAAGAGTAGGCATTGTGAATGGAGGTAGGCTAATCTTCTGGTCCCAGATTGTGTGCTAAGTTAGGCCAAACATGTGAACTACATTTGTATTAAAGAAACAGAAATATGTTCTTGTCTTTACTGTCGATCAACAAATAAGTGTATGTTGGATGAAGTATTGTTGGAGTATTCCTTAAAGCTAATAGCCCCTGACAGTTATGTGGTTTCTAATTGGTATGTCAGGTAGCAATTACTCATTGTATTGAAACATATTGATTTTTTTGTCTTTCATTAGACCACGGCATTTGTTATTTATCAATATGCAACAAAGACCCGTAAAAGATAAAAAATATTGTGTGTCATGAAACTTACATGGTATTATAAACTCAGGAATATCTTCAAGGGGGAAAAAATGCTGTGAATTGTGAAAGCAATTGTTACTGGCTGTTGCTCCATCTTTTATTTAAGAAACTGCTGTCTGACCAGCTAAGAACAATCAACACCTCTAGCAATATATTTAAAGGAACTATGTTCAACACTTGCACAATTCCGCATTCAGTCCCTTGGAGTTTTTTTTTGTTTTTTTTGTCCAATTGTGTGACCTGTCAGGAAAGAAAAGAGAATAAAATGTGTGAAAACAACCCTGAGAGGTGTGAATATAATCTGAATTAATGAGGCCATATCATATGAGAGGAACAGTCTGGAGTGACTGTGGGTGAATTCACATCATTTGGATAATTACAGTAACTTACTTTGACATTTACCACACGTTTGTAAGGTTCACGTTAATGATATCTGACACTAAGGATGGCCTCTCTGATTGTGTTTATGATCAAACAATTGTCCTGGTTTATTTCTGTTCTGATATCGTAATTCTGGTATTGACTGGAAAGGGAGGGAAATCAGTAGCAGGGGGAAAAAAGATTGCATCACCCATCATTCCATTATTTTCATTATATTATCCTTGATGTCTATTCTGTGATCATTTGATGTAAGGCATGATATTAGTTCACATCCTCTCATCCATTTAACTGCATTGTGTTTCTGTTGCAAAAAGGAGTAGTTTTTTTAAAGATGCTACTAATGCCGGCCCCTGATAAGTTCCCTTTACCACTCACTCATTGGTAAAGCATACATTTGCTGTGACACCCTTTCAATGGCTTATTTCCCTTGCTGGCCAATTAAGCAGCAGAGAAATTTAGCTGTAGTCACACTGCTTTATTTCCCGTAGTGGAATGAAACGATCACTCACAAGCCCATGAACCAAACCAGAGTATTTTGCCTGCCTTATTTTGTTGACTTGCCCAAATGTTGATTTCATGCTTCCACCATGGGTGATTAAGTTATGTAGTGTAATGGTTTTCATTTTTTTCTGATAGACTGCACAGGTTGTTTTTATTTTGAAAATTTACGGGATTCTCTATGCCGTGTCTGTGTCTTACTTAATGCCCTGTTCGGTCTACTTTTTGCAGCTTGATGTCACTTCCATCAAAAATAGACTAGATGCATATTCTACACGGAGCAGAAAGAAGAGCCGTTTCTGAAACGTTAGTGTCAAAGAAAAATGTAACATCTTGTATATGAAGATATTGTGGGTAGGGATGGGGATCCAAAAGGACCCGGTTCCAAAATTTCTCAAAACCCGAAAATCAACAAGGTTCGAGCTTATCGATATTATCGAGACTTGCGGGTTATGATGTAACGTTATGTCTGGAGCGTCAAATCTGATTCTAATTTGAAACGCAATGGATAAGAAAATCATCAGGCTGCAGTCTCTACCTGCTCTCTGTCGGCTCCTACACACACACACACACACACACACACACACACACACACACACACACACACACACACACACACACACACACACAGAGCAGCAGCAGAGCGAGAGGCTGCGTCGTCGCGGTGGAATATGGTGAGGGTTAAGTTAGCTCCAAACTACTGTAACGTTAGTTGATACTATAAGTACGTGTAATAAAACTGTCGCAAGTAAAAAGACAATACTTTATCAATACACCTGTCTGTAATGTAACGTTAAAAATGTTGAAGAAATGGTTTATTTAATCATCTCTGTCCTCAGTCTCTTATCCTATATGTTTTATACAAGCACAGCTAACGCTAGCTTGGCATTAGCCAAATGTTAAAAACAAGCTAAATAGAAAGCCGTCTGTCTGGAGCATAGACTGGTGTGTAGTCTTAAAAACTCAGCTGCTGGCTGAGACAAACCAGCCGCTCCTCCTAACGTTACCTGCAGCCAGCGAGAGAGGAGGAGGGACTGATACAGACTGATGTTGTTCTTTCTAAACGTCACTCACTACTTGTGATGTCAGATAAAGTTATTGAGAAACTTTGCTGTGTAAACATTAATGTTGCTGCTCTAGAAACAACATTTAGCTGTATTTAAAATATTAAAAACAACCAGCCAGGTAATATGTACACTTCAATATATGTTTATTTATCGCAAGTGATAAGTCATCTCAATATATAATGTTATCGCACATAGACTATTTTCCTCATACCGTGCAGGCCTACCTCATGCCCGTTGGGTCTTACCAAATAACCATCACTAAATAATAGTAAAGTAGTAAAGTAAATTTTGGGTTTTACCCAGATGCCAAAGATGAGCCTTAGGGACATTTTTAGGATCTTGAAACATTGGGGGCTTATGCTGCATTCCAGGTAACGAGGAACTCAGAAATTTTCAACCCCCAACTTGAAAGAGTGCCATGGACACTTGAAATCGGAATTCCAGCTTTTGAACTCGGAGAGCATGTGTTGCCTATTCATGTCAATAATAAATGAGATAATTTTAATTAATTTATAACCCCCTGGACTTTAATAGCTCCTCTGTTTCATCAAGTTTTCTGCATGTTCAGAATCTCTACCACATATCTGTGCACTCTGACATGTCGAGAATAAAGTCGTAATATGGTAAGAAAGAAAGTTGTAATGTTACGAGAATAAAGTCTCAATCTCAAATTGCAGGCACGCTGAGCAACGTTAGTGTGGAGAAACATTAATCTACTGTTTGGATAGAGGACCCAATGATATCATATTATCTTAAAGAGCTTTAATGCCTGATCAGAATGACAGATAAATACATCAGGGGCTGTTGTTTTATTTTCTGTCTTTAAAAAAATCTTTAAAAAAATATATATTTTTGAGATCCACAACACTGCTGCCTAGGTATTACAGCGCCTGTCTGCAAGCTGTGTAGAAGATGTGTGAACATGCAGACTACTAATTTGCACACCATCCTTCTGAGGCTGCAAATCTGTCCCAAGCTGGACTGAACTTTTTATGGGTAAATAAAAAATTTCTTCTGTTAAAATATTTGTACAACCTTAAGAATAACATTAGTAGTAGAAGTAGTAGTAATAGTAATTATTTGTTTAAATTTAATTATGTAAATCTCTATTTAGTAGGGCTGTCCCCGACTAAGGATTTACATAGTTGAATCAGAATCAAGTTCAGCCTATAGTCGAGTGATAGTCGAATCATGTGTGTTTTTGTGCACGCAGTTTGCGAAGCTACTGAGCATTGTTGAAAAATGTAATGCACAGTAGGGCACATATTCTAGATTATTATTATAACATCTTAGTTCTGATAGTAAGTTGGTTAAAAGCCTTAATATTGTATTGTCGATTATCCCTTCAATCGTCGATATAGGATTCGATCAGCAATCTGCGCAACCCTGGCGTATTATAGCTTTTCAGAGTAAAACTAGATATAAATGCTTTGATAGGTAGATTAAAACTGATACATGATGGAAGATGGGTCTTCAGATACCCAGAAGAGGAACCAAATGCATGAATTCTGTGTGCTATTGAGGGTGACTCATGCTAAAGCTCACCAGGTCTGATAGTTAATATTCCAAACTGTGAATGCCAATTATCGATCGTTATGCATGTGGGTATTTATCATGCATTGTAAACCCCAGGGTAATTAAATGCAAGTGCTATGCTTATGATAGCTATCAGCGGTTTCTTTGCCAGAGCGGTCAATCATTTTTTTTAGAGGCCTTGCAGGAACTCTGTATGCGACGAGGCCAGTGGCAATACACTGCCTCAGGCTAGCAGAACTAATTAGTAGGTTGCCCAGTGGAATTCTATCACCACCATGTCCAATCCACCCAGCCCATTTCTGCTTTCGTCCCAAATTTCATCTTAATTTCAACATTCTGTATGTCTCTGTTTCTCTTAATTCCCCCACCTCACTCTCAAGGGCCATCCGTCACATTTTCTTGATATGTAGACTGAAAAATGTGATACCACCTTAGAATTCAACAGGGAACATTAGAAGTGAAGTTTGTGAATTCTTTCTATCCTCACATGGCTTGCTGGATATGACATTTCTTCCATTGTAAGGGTTCTTTTTTATCATTTTAAAAATCCCCCACTGCCATTACAAATACCTTTTAGGCATGAATCCCAATTCAGGAAGGAAAATATACCTGCTTCTCAAAATGACATCTTAAAATAGCTTGTAGTGTTTCACCAACAGTCCAGCAAACCCCAAATTTCAATTTATGACGATACAAAAAAAAAGAAAAGCTGTGAATTATCACATTTAAGAAGCTGGAAGAATGTTTGACCATTTTACTTGATAAATGACTTAAACAATTATTCAATTATCAAAGTAGAAAAAATCGAATGATAATCATTTCAGCTCTGGTATTACTTTTTCATACCCCATCTCAATTACATTATCAGACAATCCAAACCAACAGAGGCAGTAAGAAATATAATTATATTCAAAACACAAGACCAAAGGTTTTGAAAAACCACTCTCTAAGTTATTAAAATTCAATAAATGATAAAATGAAGGCCTTGGAGATATGTTAATATGTTACCTTAGTCTACACTGCAGTAGAACCCTAACACTTTCTATAAGGATATATATTAATTAGAATATTTAAGATTTTTCTCCTGGGGTGAACATATTCTGATACTGCAGAGCATGTCCATTATTCAAGCAATTAAATTATATCAGTATTATTAGTGCTAATATGTCAGTTATGTACACCAGGGGTTGTTGCTATATTCATCCACTTAAGTGCCAGTTAAATTACATTGACAATTTGTTGTGAGAACCCATAATCCTACAACATATAAAGTGTTTCTTTTGCAGATATACAACGCTAAAGTTGCTGCTACTGCGCAATATGAATAAATTCTATACATTTGTAAATAGATGGCCTTCCATTCTTTCTCACAAACTGTACTCTCAGAAATAGGCAGCCGTGCACCTGCACATGTTTATCTTGATCAGTAAATTATTATCTAAATAATTACACCCTAGGGTTTCATATATGAATCACTGTATTTCGCACCTCAAAAGTTGTACCGTGTATTGTACCGTATTACTGTTGCTTTATTGCATGGATGCTTATGCATCAATTAGAGCCAAAGCTCATACAATACTTGCTTGCCTTTGATTTGACATGCAGACATAAAAACAGACTGAAAGTGAAAAGAAAAAGGAAGATTGGGGGGGGGAAAGAAGCTAGATTTAGACTGTGTGACATGAGTTGTTTCTGTCAGTGTCAGGACTACAGGCATCCTCAGGGGTTTGGGGATGGTTCTATACACTGCCAAAGATGGATAATTGGTTATTTTGAGTAATTTTTGAACAAAGCTCAGCTGCTGCAGCTCAACCTCAAGTAAATAACACACCTTGGGAATAGCCTCTGTTGAGCCGTCTCATGTCTGTAGATTCTTGTCTGAATGTTTTTGTCTGCCAGATGTAAAGAATAGGCCTAACCCTTTTAGCTCAATTGGAGGTATTTTGATTTTCCTCTGATCTACACATCTACCAGACCAGTAGAAATGAAGATTAGTAGTACAACAACTGAGTGAATTGCATTACATGGGCAAGCAATATTTGGATTATGGGTAAGTTAACACCAGATTAATTCATTTATATTCACGACAATATTAAGAAATCATAGTGTAAACATGATTACAAGTAATGTTAAAAATGAACATTAAGTTCAGCATTTGCCTTAAAAAGTAGTTCACATTTTGTATGTTTAGTAAACTGGTTTGGTCCAGTGACCCAATTTGAAATTAAGCATTATTTATTTATTTATTGTCTGTTGAGAAACGTATTGCCAAAATGTCAGCTTTCCAGAAATTATTTAATAATAATAATTATTTTAAGTGCCCAGGAACTGCAAAATAAGTTAAAATCATGTATAAATACTGTGTATAAGCCTTTTTTTTAGGATAATTATTATTATTGATGAATTAATAAATAAAGGATGAAAGTGTTAAGACAACTCAGACTTACAGAAGCAGGCCAGGAGGATACAGCAATTATACTCACATACAAACAGACACCCTGTGGTATCCCCATACTGTACTGAAACAAGATTCCACATGAACATCTGTTAGCACAGCTGGTTTCATCATCTAGATCTTTGTATGATATTATCCACAGTGTGTCTGACTCTGAAGGGTTGCATTGTTCTTTAGTATTGGCCTTGGCAAAGTTTCCTTCTTGTGAAGCCATTATCTCAAGTAATAACTAACTAGCTATGACTGTGGTCTTAACAGTGATCTCTTTATTACTTTGATTACCTGTGGGAAGTATATACATATCATGTAATCAGGGCTTGACATTAACTTTTTTGCTCACTAGCCAATGTGTGGCTAGTGGTTTTCCAAACTTACTAACCATGCAGGATTTTCACTAGACACATTTTTGTTGTTGGAAAATTATGTTTTATATGATTAAAGTTGACAATGGTATGCTTAAATTGGTGTGCTAAACTGTACTAATATTATCATTAGCTCTGATAAGGTTGCGTGTAAAGCTTCTTTTTTTGACATTAAACATGTCTATTAAGATAAACACATAAAAAGAGTAGCTTCTTATTGTAAATACTAAAAGTGCTGCATCAGAAACACTGTTTATTTATTTTTAACAGTAAATAGAAGAAAAAATATCTGCATTAGAAACGAGCAAAGAATAAATTATTTTATCTAAGAAAAAATCCACAATTAAGGCAACAGGATTAAAATTTTATGTAGGCCTATATCAGTTTTGGGCTCTGAGGATTGTTAGTTTTGCATTTGCATTTCCTCAGAGCTCTGACGGATTTATGTTTATCATCATGAAGCTCTGTTCGCTCTGAGTAACTGGAGATACGTCTACCTGGAACGAGTATACAGGTCTTTATTTTCCAGATTATTCCTTTACAAACGTGTCTTCTGCTTTCCTACATGGCATGATTAATTTGTTATTAAAAAAACTGACTCTGGAAAGATAGTTGTGATATGACGATATGATGTGATATGAGGGCAGCCCTGCTAGTAGTAAAACCATGTCCCGTAATCATAAAGATATCTGTAATTTTACAGCCTTTAACGGCACTTTCCTCCTGCCTTTTCTCTGTTTCAGCTGTGCCTTTTTTTTTGTTTTGTTCTCCTGTGCATTTCTTCTCCATACTGCTTGGCCATGCACACTCACACACTGACTGAACTCTGTGTTGATGTGACTGTGCATGCGACCAGTTGCGTGTGATGGCAGAGATCATACCATCAGGTTAAAAGCAGGCAGGAGGCTGACGGTCTACAGGTCTAAGGGACTGTGGCTGCCCTGTGACCAATTCAACTTTTATATCCTCGTTTGACAAAAGTCGGCATGCACACACTGGCGGGGCGGCACTGCAGGACAGAGTGAGACGCGCCTGTGGTCTGGATTCTCCTGCTATTAAAAAATATCATATCTATCTATCTATATCATCGCTTCCGCTGGTTAAGTGTATAATTAACGGCAGGCTAAAACAGCCCTCGGTCCTACGGCCAGTCCGCGAGTTTAATATCATCTTGTTTACGGTGTTGTCGGTCAAGATAGGCTTCACGAAGGGACCAATGAGCAAACACTATGTCTAATGTCTAACGTCAAGCCCTGCATGTAATAAATAAACATATTAAATAAATTAGCTGGACCGGATCCACATTTGGCTTACCTGGTGCTTATTTAATATTCTGAAGTTGCGTGTAAGCTCTTAGAGCACTTATTTCCAAAAGGCATTGTAGCGCTAATTTATTTATTTCAGTTATGCTTGCTCTTAAAACAAATGACATGTTTTTACACACATTATAAAATACAAATACATTAGTTGTATTTATTGCAGTGTAAAATTCATCCTATTGTTGCATGGAACATACATTCATTGTATAGATGTACTGTTCATTTAAGAGAAAGCATCTGGAAACCATTTAAAAGTCCATTTGAGATACATTTTAGCTGCATCAAAACAACAAACTTTTTGTAAAAATTATTGAAACCTGGAAAAAGAAATGCTTAGCATAAAAGCGTCTCAATTTGTCTCTAATATTCCATCCAACATCCATCCAATCAAATTTTTAAATGCTTATCCGTGGCAGAGCAGGCAGGCAGGCATCCTTTTTCATTACAAATTCCTCCAACTCTTACCGTGGAAACCCCAAGTGTACAGTGCCTGGAGCACGTCCAAAGGGAGGCATCCAGGGGAATCCTACCAGGTGCCTGAACCACTTCTCATTCTGGCTTCTGTTTCAGTTGGATACCAAGGCCCTCCTGACTTGTAAAAGTCCTCACCTTATTATACAGACTGAGGGCCAGCCACCCCCTGCAGAAACATCATGTGCAAACTGTTTATTTAAGGTGAGGTTCAGAGAAAGACTGTTCCAGTTAATCAAGAACATCGCTCTGTGGCTCGGTGACCTGAGCCAACGACCTCATAGTGTCAATATCTGTAAGCCAAACTTCAGTTGTGATTGTCTTTTGGTGTTTTTTCATTAAAAAAAGCCATGACTGTTAAAGGGGCTTTCACACCTACCTTGTTTGGTCCGGAGTTTCTGACTTTTCAGTTTGATCCAAACCAAAATTGCAGGTGTGAAACCTCTCCTGGACCAAGGTCTGGAACAAACAGACGAAATTTGGTCTGACGAAAAGAGGTAGTCTCAGTCCGGATCAAACTGAACAATGGTTCAGTTAATTTCTAGTGTGAAAGCATTTTTTGGATGGTTCGAACTTTAACACCATTTACAGGAAGTTTGGCTTTTACCGTGTGAACCGGAAACAAACAAATGCACGGAGAAATGTGTTGAAATGAGACACAATTATAAATCTCCCGTGACAGTTCATCTTTTGATTCAAACGGTAGGGGTATAACGGTACACAAAAATCACGGTTCGATATGTACCTCGGTTTTGAAGTCACGGTACGGTTTATTTTCGGTATAGTAAGGCCCTGTCTACACGAACACGGGTATTTTCATAACCGAGACTTTTTACGCAGTTCGGCTGTTCGTCCACACGGAAACGCAGTATCAGGTCACTGAAACCGAACATTTTTGAAAACCCCTGCCAGGGTGAGGATTTTCGGAAATGCCGGTTGCAGTGTTGTCGTGTGGACAATAAAACCGGGGGGTTTGCCTTGCGACGTCAGTGTGTGCGCCGTCATCTGCTGTGTTTGATGTCAGATTGTGCGCCACTGCCTACTTTGTTTACAATTTTATTGGGCTCTGACTGGCCAACGTGGCTTTATGGTAAGGGTCATATTGCCGCCAGGTGGTTTGGCATGCTCTAGACAGCGCTTCATAGCGTGTGTTTGCGTTTTCATGTGAACAGATTTTTTTTTTTTAACCAAGGAGGAAAAACTCAGGTTATAAAATATAATGTGGACTAGGCCTAAGAGAAATAAATACAAACATTAAATATCCGGCTGATTTAGAACTTTTGCAAACATCCAAATTAGCTTACAAATTTTTTCAACAAACTTTCAAATAACACACAAATAAATTATATTAAATAAAAAATAATAAGAAATATACTACTATACTAATGAAATACCACTACTACCAAGTTCTCCACTAAATAAAATATTCTCAATACAATACCACATATACAGTGGATAGAAAAAGTCTACACACCCCTGGTAAAATGCCAGGTTCTTATGATGTAAAATAATCAGACAAGGATAAATCATGTCAGAACTTTTTCCACCTTTAATGTGACCTATAATGTGAACAATTTAATAGAAAAACAAACTGAAATCTTCGAGTGGGAAAAATGAAAAACAAAAACCTGGTTGCATAAGTGTGCTCACCCTCTTATAACTGGGGATGTGGCTGTGTTCAGAATTAACCAATCATTTTCAAACTCAGGTTAACTAAATGATGGCAGGTGTGTAATGACTTCTAAAGTGACTCTGATTAATCACAAATAAAGTTCAGCTGTTCTAGTAGGATTTTCCTGATATTTTCTTAGTTGCATCTCCGAGCAAAAGCCGTGGTCCGCAGAGAGCTTTCAAAGCATCAGAGAGATCTCAGTGTTGAAAGACATAAGTCAGGAGACGGGTACAAAAGAATTTCCAAAGCATTAGATATACCATGGAACACAGTGAAGACAGCCATCATCAAGTGGAGAAAATATGGCACATCTGTGTGACTTTACCAAGAACTGGATGTTCCTCCAAAATTGATGAAAAGACAAAAAGAAAACTGGTCAGGGAGGCTTCCAAGAGGCCTACAGCAACATTAAAGGAACTGTAGGAATTTCTGGCAAGTACTGGCTGTGTGGTACATGTGACAACTATCTCCCGTATTCTTCATATGAATGTGGTAGGGTGGCAAGACCGAAGCCTTTTCTTACAAAGAAAAACATCCAAGCACGGCTGAAGTTTGCAAAAACAAAGTCCCCCAAAAGCATGTGGGAAAATGTGTTATGGCCTGATGAAACCAAGGTAGAACTTTTTGGCCATAATTCCAAAAGGTATGTTCGGCGCAAAAACAACACTGCACATCACCCAAGGAACACCATACCCACAGTGAAGCATGGTGGTAGCATCATACTTTGGCGCTGTTGTTCTTCAGCTGGAACTTAGTCAGGGTGGAGGGAATTATGAACACTTAGTCAGGGTGGAGGGAATTATGAACAGTTCCAAATACCAGGCAATTTTGGCACAAAACCTTCTGGTGTCGGTTAGAAAGCTGAAGATGAAGACGAAGTTCACCTTTCAGCATGACGACCCAAAGCACACATCCAGATCCACAAAAGCATGGCTTCACCAGAAGAAGATTAATGTTTTGGAATGGCCCAGCCAGAGCCCAGACCTGAATCCAATTGAACATCTGTGGGGTGATCTGAAGAGGGCTGTGCACAGGCGATGTCCTCAAAGCTTTTGTTGCGCCGGGCCGAACTCTTAGGGCGTTGCTGGGAGAGGGGACACGCCCAGGCGCGTGCCGAAGCGCCGTTGGAGAGCCTGGAACAAGCAGGGGACCCGAGCGAAGAGAAGAGTGGAAGAGAGAGAGCGACAGCGTGTGTCGCTGTTTTGTCTGTTGGGGCGTGGTTCGTTTCCCTGAGGGCGGGCTGTTTCCGGTTTCCCGAGGGACTGTCTTTCTAAACTTTTTAATATGTCTATAAAAAGGAAAAGAAAATCTATTTGCGCGTATTATAATCAAATATCTTCCCACAATCAAACCTCAATTGTCAAACGGTTGTACCGTTCTAAGTCTAAGCACTTGATAAGGGAAACAATTGTCAGATTATTGGACATGATAAATACCGAGTGACATTTATACATTAACGGCATTTTAGACGACGGCATGCAATACTTATTTTGTCCACTTGGGGGAGCTCGGGTTACATGAGGATAGCTCTGATTAATCCTAAAACAATCTTTGCTCTGGGAGGAACTGGGAAATTCAGTTATTTAACCTTAAATTCAAGCTGGCAAATTAATCGAGTATAGGATGACGTTTCTTTATCATTTCTAAAGGAATTGTGTGAGAAAGTATTGTGAACAAGCATTGGTTATACATAAAATGAAGGAATGTCATTAACCTTGCTGAAAATTAAAACACTGCAAAAGTAACTTAATTAGATCCTTGTCAGCAATAATATCAACAACAGATAGCAACAACATGGTAACAAATAGCAAATAGAGGCAACGTCACTACTAACTTAGTAAGGATTATTATTTAAAGAGAACAACAGTTTATAATGAAACATTGTTTTAGCTCAAGAAGGCAGGAGTTGTGTCCCCCTTTCGCATTCCTGGCTTATCACACTTGCACATCAATCTTTGTTTGCATAAAGGAGTTCAGGTCTGTGTCTCTGGGTGTCCTGGAGCTTCTCACCTTGGCGTGAAAGGAGTATCCCCTTTGATGAGAGGTAATTAAACGCAGAGTAAGGATAGTTGCCACTGTTACATGTGTGGGGGGCATTTTAGGGTTTCCTGCCCTTTCTTTAAGAAGAGTTCTGATAGGCTGTTCAGGAAAACGCTAATCGCTGGTCAATGTTCCTTTTGTCAGTTTAACAGTCAAGCACCGCGTTATCTGGCTGCGGCATCAAAGGTGGCCAGTTTTACGATCAGGCTGCTCAGAGACAGCACTTAGGGAGGTAAAATTTCAACTTTTCCTTTGGGTCTCTTCAAGTTGATATCTCAACCCCCTCCTTTCTTTCTCCCAGGGAGAGAAGAGGAATTGGGAGTAGTCCAAATTTATTTAATATAAAATGCACAAATCCACACGGTTGATACACAACAGCCATGCTAATCGACTCCTACCCAAAAAGACTGACTGCTGTAATAAAATCAAAAGGTGCTTCAACAAAGTATTAGTCTAAGGGTGTGCACACTTATGCAACCAGGTTATTTGAGGGTTTTTATTTTTCATTTTCCCCCTCAAAGATTTCAATTTGTTTTTCAATTGAATTGTTCACATTATAGGTCACATTAAAGGTGGAAAAAGTTCTGACATGATTTATCTTTGTCCCATTATTTTACATCATAAGAACCTGGCATTTTAACAGGGGTGTGTAGACTTTTTCTATCCACTGTAGCTAATAAATATAATAAAAAAAAATATATAATATGGATTACACTGCAGCATTTTTATTCTTCTTTTATATCCTCTGAGCATTATCAATCCCAGCTTGAAGGCCTGCTCGTTTGTTTTTTTTCACTTGTGACGTTCTCCTTCGTGTGATAACATTAGTGAGTTAGCAAGTTTGACATGTTGCCAGAAACATAGCTGATCACTACTGAGAAATGTCAGCCCACTGCTTTTGTCTTATCGACTTGTCTGTTTTTGTATTTCACTAGCAAACCGAAGTGTTCCCAAACAGAAGACCTTAAGGGAGGGTTTTCAAGCCCTGGCTTCTCTGCACTGGCCATGATGCTCAAGTTGGTAGTTAGGCTAGGCTAAAGTGTGCTGCTTGTGTAGCGCCGTAAGGCAGAGATGTGGTCCACCTCTTAATATGTCCATGTGGAAACCCGAAATGGTCCGGTACAAATACATGTACCGTTACACCCCTAACAGACGGCCATTATGAAAGCAAACTACCACTCGCGACTTTGGTCTCTCCTCCTTTACTGCCCGGCGGTGAAGTGATTAGAACAATTCTAGAAGGCTATAGAAGGCTAAAGGCTTGTTGGTGTTGCAGGTAGTAATGCCATAATAATAATATAGTGTCAACGACATGCATCTGTTCATCCCTCATTCATTCATTCATTCTTGTTAAAGCTACCCCCGGAACTGTTTACAAACCATTCAATGTCAAGTATAGGGAGACGTATCCCACATATATGATGACGACAGGACGCAGGTCTGTCATGTGAAGTCCTTTAGTGCGGTCGCATAAATGCAGTGTGAAACCAACCCAAAACTAACCGAATGTATTAAAATGTATCAAAACATAAACTTTAGTTTGGACCTTGGTGCGGACTTTTTAGATGTGAAAGCCACCTAAGAGAGAGAGAACAACTTCATTGTGCAAGCTCTTAGCAGCACTGGAAGAAGGAGATCAAATATTAAGGGAAAACAGATGATTAACTGCTCCGTCACAAGTAAGATTTGTACCATATTTGGTACTAAGACAAAGAAGTAACTGAAATGAAACTGATTCAATCACACAAATTGGGCAGTACAGTAGTAGTCAGTTAGCATGTGAGAAAGAAACAGAATGTCCATGCCAGATACACTGCTAATTTAGTGCTTTTGATGTCCCTACCTGGCTGTCGGTCTCCTTTTCTTGTAAGATTATTAAAAGATAACAAAGGCGACCTATGTTCTAATAGTCTTATGTTTAACTGTCATTATGTTAATTAGATCACTCTATATATGTATATGGCTTATTGATTGACCCAGTCTATACTATAATTATTAGACTGACATTTGTGCCTTCTTCTCACATTACTGCTGATTGATTAATTTAATGAGTTTAATAAGTGTAACATCATATACTGTAAGTTGTGTGTTATAAAACAACTTATCTATTTTAAAATACCATGACACCTTGAATTGATTGATTGATTGATTTGATTAATAAATATGCTGTAATAATACTTTTACATGTAACTGGCAAAAATTCTCTCACTTCTCTGACAAAAAAAAATAAAAAATTCAGAATGGCATCATCTATTATCAAGTTTGAGTATTTTCTTGTGTTGTGGGTTTAATTACCTCCCACCAATTTGGGACTTAATTTCTGTGTCACATATTTTTTTTCAGTATGATACAATAGTTGTAGCTAGCGCAGATAACGTATACTGAGTGAATACTCTGAATACTAATGAGCAGCAAAGTTTTAATTTGGTGTTGGAGGGTCATGTGGCTTTGGCATTGGGAGTTGATGTCTTCATTTATGCAGTGACATAAGTCTTGATATTAAAAACATTCAGCTATGTCATATAAGAATAAGTTGTCACTGCTGCTTCTTACACCTACCCTATTTCTAGTCTATCGATTTTCATTAACAAAATTTGTGATTGAATATTCAAGTGGGGTTATATCAATCATTCAAGTATTCGAGGAATATTAACTTAATTTATCCCCCAGGGGGAAATTGTTATTGAGGAGGGGAATAAAATGAACTTATTATTGTTATTAACTTTATTTACAATTAAATTATGTTGTTGTCATCAACTCTCATCCATACATATAGGTTTTAGTGAAAATGAAAGAAAGAAATTGAGACATCTCTCATGTACTGTTATTAATAACTGAAATTAAGGTAATGTTATGTTAGTGTTTTACACCTGGCAACATTTTTTCAACACAGACAGGAGGATGCAACAGGATGTAACATTAAATGTTCAGTGACTGAAGGTCTTGAGATGACTGTGTTCTTCCATAAAGGCCCTTTGATTGATTTGCACTGCGTAGAAGCTGCTCAGTGCAAGGCTCTGTGCCTCTGCCACAGTTTAGCCATTGCACAGTAGTAGCCTTCATGTCTCTAATAAGCACGGGACTTTAAGATGGTGAACCTCTCGTGTAACTTTGTTTTCATTTTGTGCAAGTTGCAACAGTTTTGTTTCTTGCAATAGAAACACTCAGTGTAGCGGAGCCTTTACGATTAATTAACTGATGTTCGAAAGCGCAGTTAATAGCGAAATCCGGTAATTGCTGTATACCTACTCCCTGCCCACAACCTACGGTTCCTTCTATGTGTCACTGTCCAATATCAGTGTGTCAGTATGCTACAACACATGCGTGATATCTCTACAAAGTGTCATCTAATTGAGAAGCAACACTGAGGATGAGTAATTTGCATGTTATTGATTTTCTCATTCCTTTCATTACTTCGTGAGAGGTTACATACATTTCAGCAGTAACACAATTTATTGTATCACCTCACTGTTGTTGCTACAGTTTCCAGTATATACAGGTCTGTTAGGTTTAGGGCTGAAATGATTCATCGATTAAATCAAATTAAAATTTATTCGATTACTAAAAAACATTGACGCCAATTCTTTCATCGATGCTTCGTTTAATCCATTTAACTATTTAGCACACTGTTTCGCACGGACATTTATTATAGTCGCACATCGCGGTTACGCTGTGTGAACATGACATGAATATGATGGAGCTGTTAGCAAAGTGGAGGAAGAGAGAGAAAATAGCAAGGGACGACGAAGAAAGTGTCCAAAGTATGGGATTATTTCAAGCTAAGTCTATCATCAAGTCCACAGAGTGGACCACCGACAAGGTAACAGTAACAGCAGCTTTAGCATTTAACTGAAATCATGATTGATTGTTGAGTTGAAGGTTGAAGCCGCAATCCTCAGCTGTAAATGTATTGTATGCGTTTGTTGTTTCCCACCTGGTTGGGCAAGGGTTGTACCGTCACAGTCATGAGTTAACTTAAGCTTAGTTCACACTACATGATTTTTAGTCCGATTTGCCGCTCAGCAGTTGTTATGTGTGAACTACACAACAACGCATCAAAACAGCTCCACGACACATTTCTGACACATCGCCAACATCTGCCAGATATCTAGCTTGCCAAATATCTGGAGGAGTCTGCCGTCTCGACATCCACATCCAGCCAATGAGAGCAGGCAGCTGGCAGAGCAGGCAGCTACTTTTTCACCGCAAAACCCTTTTTACTCACCTCCAGCTCTCTCTGTAGCTCAGACAATCTCTGGACTTGGTTTTTACCCTGGGTGTCAGCATTTCCTCTGTGGAATTAGTGGACATGACCATATCTGACCACAGATGTATTGTTTTTAGCTGCGATTCGCCTGTTACTCATGCCGCCTCACCAAGCTCCATTTGTTCTCGCATCTTTTATGAACAAAGTGTTTCAAAGTTTTGCGCATTCTTTCAGAGCCAAAGCCAACACCTGTCTGATTCCAACACCAACAATCTGGTCGATCACTTCAATCATATCTGCTTGTCGTCACTAAATATTACTGCTCCTCTAAAGGTTAGGCCTACGTCTAAAGCTAGTAAGCAACCCTGGATAAATGACAGCATTCGCAGCCTCAAAAGGGAATGCAGGTAAGCAGAGCACAGATGGAAAAAATCCAGTCTCCAAGTCCATTACCTCAGTCTGAAGGATTTATTAATTAACTACAATAACATGGTTAAGGATGCGAGAACACACTATTTTTCTGAACTCATTACTACACATAAACACAACCCCAGGTTTCTGTTTAAGACTGTGGATCAGCTGGTAAACCCAACCCCTCCTTGTGCCTCAGCTGGAAGTAATGATGACTGTGAATTGTTTTTATCTTATTTTACCAATAAGGTGGTGTCAATCAGAGCCTCTATTACCCACCTCATACTCAGAGGTTCCTCACCAGCAACAAGAGAGTTTTAACCAGTTTTATCCCATCGACTTGTCTGAGCTTTTAAAAACAGTATCACAAATGAGTGTCCTCTAGCCCACTTGATGTAATACCTACAAAGTTTTTACTGAAAGTAATGGATTCTGTTGGGCCCCAACAGCTCCCTGTCTACTGGTTGTGTCCCTGATTATTTGAAAACGGCTTGCGTGAACCTGCTTTTAGAGAAACCTGGTTTAGATCCCTCCCTCCCACAAAATTTTAGACCAATTTCAGAACTGCTTTTTATTGCAAAGATTCTAGAAAGAATTGGGTCCAAACAGCTGCTCACTGTACTGGAAAATAACAAATTATTTGAAAAGTTTCAGTCTGGTTTCAGGAAGTACCACAGCACTGAGACTGCCCTGCTTAAAGTCACCAATGACCTTTTCATGTCTGCTGATGAAGGTATGTGCTCAGTCCTGGTACTCCTGGACCTTAGCGCTGCTTTTGACACCATTGATCACAACATCATGTAAGACAGACTGAGGCACTGGGTGGGGATCTCTGGTACTGCCTTTGAATGGTTTTCATCCTACCTGTCAAATAGGAAGTTTTGCGTGTCTGTAAACAACTATGTCTCTTCGTTCTGTCCAGTTAAATATGGTGTGCCTCAGGGGTCGGTCTTAGGACCCATTTTGTTTTCCTTGTATCTGCTTCCCCTTGGACATATTATCGATAAACATGGCATTTCTTTTCATATTTATGCTGATGACACACAAAAATACTTGCCCGTCAGATCCACAGATCCTGGAATGCTGAGTTCACTTAACGACTGCCTTTGTGAAGTTAAAAAATGGATGTCAAATAATTTCCTCCAGCTGAACTCAGACAAAACAGAAATCCTGATCATCGGGTCCCAGCAGATGGCAAAACAAATACTGCCACCTGCTGGTTCCCTAGTAAATCACATTAAGCCTGTGGCAAAGAACCTTGGTGTTTGGTTTGATAGTAATTTAAATTTCAAGCAGCACACCACAAAGCTTGTTCAATCATGTTTTTATCAACTTAGAAATATAGTAAAAATTCGATCTATGTTAACTTTTAAGGACACCAAGACCATTTTACACGCCTTCATCTCATCACGCCTGGATTATTGCAACAGCCTTTTCACCTGTTTAACCCAAAAATCTATTGATCGACTCCAGACTATCCAGAACTCAGCTGCCAGGCTTTTAACCAGAACAAAGAAATATGACCACATTACTCCAATTTTAGCTTCATTACACTGGCTCCCAGTATGTTTTAGAATTGACTTTAAAATTCTATTGATCACTTTTAAAGCTCTTCATGGCTTCTCGCATTGTTATATTTCTGACCTTTTAGTCCCATACACACCAGCACGTACCTTGAGATCCTCGGGCAGAGGTCTGCTATCTGTTCCAGAGTCTCGACTGAAAACTAAAGGGGACAGAGCGTTTGCTGTCAGGGCCCCGAGGCTCTGGAACAGCCTGCCTGAGGAAATCAGGTCAGCTGAGTCAGTGAACTCTTTTAAGTCCCTTCTTAAAACATACTTTCATAGGAGAGCCTTTCCCGGTCTTATTTGACTTTATTTATCCCTTTTATTTTATTGTATTTTACTAATTTTATATTTATCTTAAAAGTGTATTTTAGTCTTTTTAATGTTTTCATGCTTTTATCTTGTATTGTTTTTGTATTATTGTCTTTACACTTGTTAAAGCACTTTGTAACTTGTTTTTGAAAAGTGCTCTACAAATAAAGAATATTTTTATTACCTGCATGTGCTAATCAGTTCTTTCACCCAGATTTTTTGTCTTTATAATTGCTGTCTTTATAATAACAAACAGTTGTTTTGTGTGTAGGTTTGAGTGATTTCTGGTCACAAGACGGCCAGTTGTGTAGTGTGAATGGCACGGCCATCGGCCGACACTGAATATCGTGTAGTCTGCACAAGCCTTTACCGGGATCACCTGTGTTAGCTGCAGCCTTAGTCAGGTTACATTAAAATTGCACCAGATATTCAAACAGTAACTTATAGCCTTAAAAAGTGTTGCTGTTCTGTTTGGGTTTATGTTGGTAGGTGGTAAAATCCTTGGATCTATTAATCTCCTACTCTTAACAAATATCTTATTCAGTTTGTCCCCTTTTATTTTTTGGCAAACCACAAAGTAATTTAATAAACTATTGTGTTATTTAAATAAATATCAAATATGTTTCTGGAAAAACGTTTAATTTACAATAAAGTTTTTGTTCTTAAGTATGGTATTTATGGCTTTCTTTAAATGCTTTCTTTAAATGCTAAACCTAAATAGATTTGGCAAGGAACCAAGTGTTGATAGCTGACATGAACCAAGCCCAGTAAGAAATGTGGTTGATAAACAAAGTGTAAAATATATAGGGAAAAAAAATATAGGGATTGTTGTAGTTGAGGGTTAAGGACGAGCGAGTAATACTGATAATGTTTATCAGCCAGTGGCAGCTAATGTTTCCCGGGAAGCAAGTGGCAGCAAAGAGGTAAAAATGTGTTGCTATTTACACATTTGTGGAATTTTGTCCAATGTGTACTGCAGAGATCTGTAAAAAATATATAGACACAAATATCCCACTTCCCAAAACATGTATTTTTACATTTGTGTTGTGTAAAATCATATCCACAAAAATACAGTGGGATTTGTAAATATGTACAATTTAATCTGTACACACAAATTTTTTTTTCACATACAGAGTGATATTTACGCATTTGTGGATCCAATTCTACACACAACTGTTTGTACACATTTGCGGATTGCTTCCTATCAATTTGCAGGTCACACATTTGTGGAAATTTGTCCACTCTGTCCCGCTGAGATGTGTAAACAGAGATCTGTAAGTTTGAGAGCAATTTATTGGGTACAACAGTATTTGTTTTACATTTGTTTAAATTAATAGCCAATATTTAAAAGTACTGTAGTAACTTCTGTTTGTAAGAGTTGTTGAGGTATCATGTAAAACATATGTATAAGGTGACATTGCATGAGTTTGTGTTGGCTGTGGAAGAACGTTTGAGAGCTGTTATAAATCAGCTTCTCTTCAAAGTCCTAAAAACTACAGTCCATGTCCATTTCCTGTTTAGTTTTTGCATGAAAAACTAATTTTTGTGAGGCTCATGAGTGAGTTTACATGACACCTCATCAGTTCCATAAGATTAGTAGCTACTTAGAATATTGTCCTAGATTTAAGACTGAAACAGGGAGTTGTTCAGGACACCTTGATGTCTAGGGCAATAGTGGAGAGCGATCTTAGAAAATAATCATGGGGGTGGGTGTTCCCAACCAACCCAAGACTTATATTACTGGGGGACCTCTGTCTTAACAGTCATCATGAGGGTTAGCCCTACTGCAGTAAATAAATTTAATTCAGTTTTAATTATATAGCACTGATTCACATCAAAAGCTCATCTCATTGCATTTTTCATATAGAGCAGGTCTAGACAGTACACTTCTCCTTTCTCCTTCTGTCACTTTCTGCAGGTGTTTCTGGCTCTGGAGCTGTGGAGTTGGATCTGTGGTTGCGGGTCACCTGCTGCCCCCATGTTCCCGCACAACACCCTCTGCTACAATTACCATATTTTTTACTAGTCCTATTGTTATTTTCATTAACATTATGATTATTATCATAAACATAACTATAAATCTGTACCATTATTCTTTCAGTCTTTAGCAACATTACCTTTATTGTCTGTACCTCTGTGTATATTGTGTATGCTGCCCCCCATCCCTCTCTCCTTCTTTATGGCTACATCTCTTTCTTTCTCTATCGCTCCCTCACCCCCAACCCGTCAAGGTAGATGGCCACCCACACTGAGCCATGCTTCTGCTCGAGGTTTCTGCCTCTTAAAAGGAAGTTTTTCCTTGCCTCTGTCGACTAGTGCTTGCTCTTGGTGGGAATTGTTGGTCTAGACCTGCTCTTTTATGAAAAGCGCTTTAAGAAAACTGTTGTTGTGATTTGGCGCTATATAAATAAAATTGAATTGAATATTATTTACAGAGACCAAACAATTCCCACCATGAGCAAGCACTAGGCGACAGAGGCAAGGAAAAAAAGTCTTTTGAGAGGCAGAAACCTTGAGCAGAACCATGGATTAGTGTGGGCGGTGTTGTACCGAATTCTGCATGCTTGCCGAGAATTGTATGCACCTCGTGGGAGGTAACACTCATTTATGCTGAAATTTCTGATCACATGTTAATTTCTTTTAATATCAACTTAACACTGTCCAAAATAAAACTGCCACGTGTCATTTCATTTAGAAATATTAAGGACATTAATTTAAACACTATTTCTAGTGAAATTGACTGCCTCCCCAGTATAAACTGTTTTTCCAACCCTGATGATCTGGTTTTTCATTACAAAAATGGCCTACAAAACATTTTAAATTCTCTGGCTCCTTTAAAAACCCGGACTGTTTCCTTCTCCCATTCTGCCCCATGGTATACATCAGAACTACGCCAGCTCTAGGTAAAAGGTCGTCGCCTGGAACGCCTTTACAAGAAAACTGGACTCGTTGTGCACCAAGAAATATACAAAAACCACATTCTTCACTAC
Source organism: Micropterus salmoides (assembly GCF_014851395.1). NCBI lineage: Eukaryota > Metazoa > Chordata > Actinopteri > Centrarchiformes > Centrarchidae > Micropterus > Micropterus salmoides. The sequence goes on from NW_024044237.1 coordinate 24,173,612, forward strand.
AAGGACGCTCTTTCTACAGCCAAATCCTCCTATTATGCAGATACAATCAGTTCAGTCGAAGGTAATACCAGAACCCTGTTCTCCATGGTCAACAACATATTACGACCACCGGATTCTCTCGCGCCTCATCTGTACTCATCTGCTTACTGTAACCCCTTAATGTCATTTTTTAATTCCAAAGTGCACCAGATCCACCTGACTACTAATACTTCTCACAGTCTGTCTTTTTCAGTTCTCCCGACACCTCTTTCTTGTTCATTTTCAAGTTTCTCGCTTCTCTCTGTTGCTGAAATATTGGACATTATTAGAAATTCGAAATCAACTACTTGTCAGCTTTACCCTCTTCCTACCATCTTAGTAAAGCTACCATTATACATTGCTCTCTCACCTCTGGTATTGTTCCCTCGTCTCTACAATCAGCTACAATAACTCCTATACGTAAGAAACCTGGTGCAGACCCCAACAATTTCAACAACTTCCGTCCTATTTCTAACCTACCTTTTCTTTCTAAAATTCTTGAAAAAACAGTTGCATATCAGGTCCATGCACGCATGTCTGACAATAACCTCTATGAACAATTCCAATCTGGTTTCCGTCCCTGCCATAGCACAGAAACAGTGCTGGTAAAAATCACCAATGATCTTCTCATGGCAGCTGATTCCAGACTGCTAACTATTCTCATCCTCCTTGATCTGAGTGCAGCCTTTGACACCATCTCTCATAACATCCTCCTTGACAGATTACTCTCTATTGGTTTCATTGGACTGGTTTAAATCATATCTCTCTGGCCGCATTCAGTTCATCCAACTCAAACATTTCAAATCAGAGCTAATCCCTGTCACTACTGGTGTTCCCCAAGGCTCTGTCTTGGGGCCCCTTCTTTCTGCTTCCTCTTGGCCATATCTTTCGTAAATTTAACATCCATACCTGTCTGCCAAACCTACCACATCCCTCCCACCCACCTCCCTCTCTGATTGACTAACGGAAATCAAATCCTCGTTCTCTTGCAAATTCCTCATACTGAACAGTGACAAAACCGAGGTTCTCCACATTGGCACCAAATCCACTTTGACTAAATCTGACAGTTTTTCTCTTACCATTGACAACTCCAGAGTTTCTCCCTCCCTTCAGGTCAAGAGTCTAGGTGTGATCCTCGACAGCACACTTTCATTTCAAGCTCACATTAATAATGTCACTCGGTCTGCATACTTCCATTTACATAACATTAATCGCCTCTGACCGTCTCTCTCACCCACTAGTACAGCCATTCTCGTTCACACACTGGTCACATCCTGCATTGATTATTGTAATTCTCTTCTCGTTGGTCTTCCTCTCAAATCCATACATAAACTTCAACAGGTTCAGAACTCTGCTGCCCGTATCATCACCAGAACCCCTTCTATTAACCATATTACTCCTGTCCTTCAGCAGCTTCATTGGCTTCCAGTTAAATACCGCATTGATTTCAAAACTCTGCTCCTGACCTTTAAGGCCATTCATAACCTCGCTCCTCGGTACCTCACTGACCTCCTTCATATTAACACGCCCACCCGTACGCCTAACCTGCTCGTTTGACCACAATGGGGTCCAGAGCCTTCAGCCGCTCTGCCCCTCGTCTCTGGAACTCTCTTCCACCAGACATCCGCAACATTGACTCACTTTGCTTTTCATATACTTCTACAAAGCTTTGTTTAACAGCTCTGACAGGAAGGTGTAACATAATTTAAACATAAATAAATGCATACTGCACAACTTCAGTAGTAGCCTAATACAAGACTGTATACTACAAACACTATTTCAGCGATAATGTATTCAATAGTAAACTATGTACACTTGTACAGAAAAGTTTAGATGTAGCAGAGTCGAGTGGGCCAGCAGAAGTAGCTCAGAAAGCAGTGCTGCAGGCTGGCAGTCCAGTAGCAGCTCAGACAGGATGAGGCCAAGGAGCTGCTGAGAAAATGGGGAAACAGAGAGAGAAAAGGCTCAGTGATTTATTGTAGGAAATTGTAGCAGACCTCGGCTACGTAAAATTTTAATACAGTTATGAAAATTAATATTTCCGGGAATATTAATTTATACCTCGAAATTAGGAGCACCACCTAAAGATTTGCTTGTCCGCCCAAGGCTTTAGGTCCTTGAGTGTAGCCTGAGAATTATACAGAGTTCTGGTAATTCATTAGTTGTTATTCTGAAATCGTAAGGTCAATCAGTCAGTCTCAGATCTGAGCGTAAGTTCTATGTATAGGGACTCTATATTCTGAATAACACACACACATACATCGCTGTGCTCAAGGTGAATTTATTAACTAACAAAAGAGGGTACAATAGTGGGTAAATGTGGTGAGATTACAGGGTAACAGTTAATATGACAACCAGGAGGTAATAAAACAGGGTAGCCTATGTAAGGTTCGATTGAATTTCAGTTTATATTGTAGAGGGAGAGAATTCTATGAGTATGAGGGAACGAATGACCAAAATTGGGTTGCAGATTTAGTTTGACTAATCTAAGGGTTATTAACTGTGGATGGAGCCCCATAGAACACCAACGAGTCACAGAGGTGGTTTGTTTTGCCCTACCGTTGCCGCAGGCCCGTGTCGAGGTTCGACTGCCGGTTGGCTCGGGAAGTCGGTTCTGGCCCGACCCCAGTGGCGTTTTCGAGTTGGGTTCGAAACCGGTGGATTGGGTCCGGAGTCCTCTTGTGGGAAGCGCTTGCAGCAACGGGCTGTCAGCAAAGGCTTTTGCTCTGATCTCAGTTCGTTTGGTGTCGCTATAGCGGGGCCCACTCAGGGTTCTGTCGTCAGAGCCGTGGTTTCATTTATTCAAGGCCGTAAATGAAGGCTTCTGAGTTTCTGGTCCAAAGTTGCTCACAACGGTCGGATGAGGTTGCAACAACAAAATCAAATAAACTCACACATTCGCCGTAGGTTCGCGAGGCCTCGGGAATATAGGCTATTTAATGTTGCAGAGATTAAGCAAGCAGCTCCAAACAGAATAAAAAAAATCAAATCTCCCGCTAAGAAATTTGGAAGTCAGGGTCGTAGCTTTCTCAGCTCGTCTGAAGGAGATTTAAGTACGAAACAAAAAAATCGGAATTTCAAAAGTAAAGGAAGTTAAGAGAATGTATACGTTTAGTTTCAAGAAAGTTTAAAAGAGAAGAGTTTTCTTTGAAGAGGAGAAGCAACAAAAGACAGCAGGGCCTTTTTATTGATCCCGCTAGGTAGTGTGACGTCAATTTTGGGGATGGTCTCCCAAACGTCGCTAAGGTGTTAACTTTTTGGGATAAAGAAATATACGTTGTGCGTATTTCCCTTTAATCTCTCTCTCCACAATATCGACATTTGGAAAAATACTTAGTTCTAAACATTCGGATAAAGACAGTTAAAACAAGGCTAAACACTATGGAAAAAGGTTATAATGGTTTATAAAACGTAACAAAGCTTGATTACCTGTCCTCAGTATACTTGCTGGTTATTGGTTTTAACTCATGAGACAATTTAGATGTAAGCATGACAGTAAAATTTCGTTTATGCAATTACATGGGGTTTGTTAGGCCTACTTAACGATTCTGTCAGTGTAAGCCGAGTTTTAAACACTTGCGTGTTATACCTTTCTTGTCTCCTTGGTGGCGCTCGGGTCACACAAGAAAAGAGTAGACATTCCACTTTAACTGAGAGGCTGGTGATGCCTACAAGCGTTTCCATGGATAATTTAGTAAGAAATTGTATATGAAACATTTAACTAAAGCATTAGTTAGCATTGAATAGACAGTGATTACTAGGGAGTAACAGGGATGAATTAAGACAACACTGAAAGAGGTTAGAAAACTAGTTCAGGATTACTTTCTTATGGGTCTGCTAGTCTTCAAACATCACTAAAGGATAACAACAGGGTTATTACTTACTAAACTCAGAGGCAAACAGCGCTGCTCACTTAGCAAGGTTATTATTTAAACCGAATAAACAAAGTTATAATGGAACCTTGCTTGGTTGAGTCTCTTTCGGTCCTTACCAAACACCAGGCGATGTCTCTGGGTTTTACATGTGAAAAGGTCAACTCTCGGGGAGGGAAACTTCCCTCCCTCTTTTGACACCATCTGACCTTCTTTGAACAGCGTCTGGTTGAGTTCACAACAAAATCCTCTTCACGCCAATCCCGTAATCATACAACAGTGCCAGTGACATTATGGTTTACTGTCACTAAGATAATGATCATTCTGCGCTGATCTGTCAAACTATCCTAGCCTACTGGTTTTATCACTATATACCTAAATGTTAACTGATCACCGGGCTGCGGTAAATAGAGGCTATATAAGATTGGTATACTAGCTCCAGTTGTAGTGGGAATAACCAATTATTGTGATAATAATCATAAATCTCTCCAGGTGAACTAAATGATTTAATATGAGCTTGTTACGTGTAACATGGGCTAACGTTACACAGCTAACTTACCACAGGAGACACAAAGTTAGCAAACTGCACAGCAGACTTACCTGGAGGTGACAAGATTAACCTCATCCTGAATCACGAGCGTTGAGTTAAAAGAAGATTCTCCATTTTATTTTTCCGCTGTTGGTTGAAACAAGGCTACTGTCCTTTTACTTGTTGTCTCTACAGATGAGGATGACGCTAGCTAGTGCCGTGAATATCCTGTCAATTCATGGGAGAGAATGTCGCTGTTGCCACCTGCTGCTGTACCCAGTAAATTGCTTTCAAAGTTACAGATCTCTGTTTACACATCTCTAAGTGGACAAAATTCCACAAATGTGTGACCTGCAAATTGACAAGAAGCAATCCGCAAATGTGTAAAAACAGTTTTGTGTGTAGAAATGGATCCACAAATGTGTAAATATCACTCTGTATGTGAAATTAAAATTTGTGTGTACAGATTAAATTGTACATATTTACAAATCCCACTGTATTTTTATGGATATGATTTTACACAGCACAAATGTAAAAATAAATGTTTGGGAGTGAGATATTTGTGTATATATTTTTTTACAGATCTCTGCAGTAGACTGTAGTGGACCAACCAGCCTCTCACCTCAAGAGGGAGGTGAGGTCAGATAATGCCAAAAGGGGGGGAGTTTTCCTCCCCTGGAGTTGGCCTTTTGACATGCAAAAACTAGTTGTATTCAAAGAGCCTTAGTGAACCCTCTCGCCGTAAAGGTGTCACTGGAGACACTTAGCAGGACAGCAAAGGGGCTGTCCGGCCCCTCTCTCTCCACAGGTCACCTCCGGACATCAAAAGTACCACCTGTTATGATTCCTTTTCCCACAGAATGGCTGAGCCTTCTCTCTTTAGACGATGTGCAAATGTGATAAGCCAGGGTTGTGAAAGGGAGACACTAACAACTCCTGCCTTCTTGAGCTAAAACAATGTTTCATTATAAACTGTTTTGTTCTGTTTAAATAATCCTTGCTAAGTTAATTTTGCAGTGTTTTAATTTTCAACAAGGATCACTGACATTTAATTTTATGTTGTAACCAATGCTTTGTTCCCAACACCTTCTGACACTTCCTTTAGAAATGATGATAAGAAATGTCATCGTATACTACTCGATTAAATTTCCAGCTTGAATTAATGTTAAATCACTAAATTCCCCAGATCCTGAGCAAAGGAATGATTGAAGCTATTTCATGTAACCAGAGGTCCCCAAGTGGACAAAATAAGTATTACATGCCATCGTTCTGAAATGCCGTTTAATGTATAAATGTCACTCTGTATTTACCTGTTCATAATCTGATGCCATTCATGTATCTTGCTTATACTCTCTAAGTAAGAACGTGTAACAACCAATATATCCAGAAAGCTAGTTAAGGTCCTCTCATCTGATGTGATTCCTAGGAAATGCTAACCTAAGACTAATGACAGTTGTTTTCCTTTTTATCAAATGCTTAAAACTAAGAACGGTATACCCGTTTGACAATTAAGGTTTGATTGTGGGAAGATATTTGATTACAATACGCGCAATTAGATTTTTGAATAGACATATTAAAAGTAAAAAAAAGACAGTTTCTCAGGAATCCGGAAACAAGCCCTCAAGGGAACAAAGGACCGCCCTCTGGGAACCACGCCCCAACAAACAACAGTGACACACACTGTCTCTTGCTCTCTCTTCTCTTGCCCTCTTCGACTGCACTTTGGCACGCGCCCAGCGTGCTCCCGGCAACGCCCTAAGAAGTTCGACCCAGCGCAGCGAAGGCTCTTTGTTCGTCTCAAGCCACACACGCGAAGCGCCGCGACCTCGACTTTTCCCTCGTTCCCAGCAACTTACTTTGTTATTTTCTTTTGTTTGTTAAAAGTTATCAGACCATTACACACAATTTTAATTCAAGAACAACCAAGTTCTTTTTAGGCTTTATTCGTCGAGCTAACTTACACTGATCCCACCGACGCCCGGACCCAACCATGTGGGCCCGCCAGCAGTAACAAAGGACAACCAAACCTATAACCCAAGCCAGGGTTTAAAGGCCCCCACTGCCTGTTTCTTCAATAACCAAAAAAGACGGACCTCCGTAGCAATTCCATGGCAGAGAAGTGGCCGGCCGATGGTTTTAAGCTGTCCTAACCGAGAACGCACTGAACTCCGCCAGCGTGAGGCCGCCGACCAGCAACTCGGCTGGGAGAAACGACAACAGTAACCAAACCAAGGCATTCTGTGAAATTTCATCAAATCATAATTTTGTATTAATCCTCATAAGTTTATTAAGATCATAAATGACACGCTACAACACATTGGACAAAATTCCACAAATGTGTAAAAAGCAACTCACAAATGTAACATGACCCGCAAATTAACAGGAAGTAATCCTCAAATGTGTAAAAACTGTTTTGTGTGTACACATCACTCTGTATTTTGTAAAAGACAAATTTGTGAATAGTGAAAAATTTGTAAATCATAGTACACATTTGTGGATTGTCTTCTGTGGGTTACAAATATTAAAGTCCAATGAAATCTTCCATAAAAATCATTCATTTGATTTCGTGTGGTGACATGAAAGTGTCTCTGTGAATCTTTTCTCTCGATGCCCTTATAATTTCTCAGAAATCTGTAGGTTCTGTATATTAAATGTTATTGTGATCAAGTTGCTTTTGAAAATGAGATGCTTTTAAATATGATTTATCTCTTATTCTCAATTAAAAATGAAAATGACAGGTAATAGATTATGACAAATTTTGTCAAAACAACCTCTTGTTACAATATTTACTATAGTTCATTGGAGGAATGAGCCAGCATTGGATGATGTGTCACACAGTCACAACAATAGATTTGACTCCTATGTTTTGTAATACAAAACTTTCTCTAGTTTGCTATGAGTTGTTTCTTTGTTTCACGCTAATATTGAGCTATACTTGCTGATATGTATTAGTCAATTCAAGATAGAACACCTTTTTAATATTTGGATATATTTATATTCTAAGCACCTTGCAAGAAAAGTAAAGGCTATAACCTTCAATTCTGACTATGTATTTTACTTACAATCCTCTGTATTATGATATCTTAGCTCCTCTGTATTCCACAAACCTGTGATGGCATTGACCTTCACATTCACAATATTAAATTCAAATTGTGTCCTCTCTGTCAGTAATATTCCAAACATTTAGCGATACTATAGTTTGATTCAGATTTACGTACTGGTGGTAATAATAAGTATTAAGTGCAAAAATGAAGTATCATTGCAGGGAGATAACAAAGATCATGTTCGTCCACAATCAAAAGCCTCTTCAGATTGAGATCACAACACAACTTGCAGTATTTGTTTTACAGCTGAGTGTTAATTGGGAACACAGAGAAAATTGCTTCCATGTCAATCAAAAGCCTAGTTAGCTATTTGCCTTTTGCCCCATTAATGATTGCTATAACAAGAAAACTTTTCTCTGAGCTAAGACTAATGAGTAATAAACTCGACAGTGGTAATTTAACTTTGGTTTGAGGTGTGGCAGCTCAATGCTAAAAGCCAATGTTTTCTGTAAAATGGAACTTCACAGTTCAGCAGAAGCTATTTAGTTTAGCATTCTGCTTTCTCTCCTAGCAAAATTTCCATCAGCTAGGTGGGCAATACCTACTGTACACATCCTCATCAACGACAGAATAGGTTGGTTGCCAAATGTCATATATAACCTTTGAAGAGTACTAGCAACAGGTGAATCTGATTTTTGTTGTCATGGTAACAATAATAAACATGTAGTTAACTTTGTGACATTGTCACAGTTTGGTTAGCTTTAGATCATGTTTTGGTTTAAATAAGTTGGATTAACACGGTATATGAACAGTGGTCTTCTGGTTGAAAATCATGCAACTTTGCCTCTCCTTATACCACCTTACCTGACTTCCTTCTTTGCTCTGTCATAAATACTTCGGCCTAACAACGCTTAACAATACGTAAAAATGGGTCATAATGAGCTGCTTACACAGATGACTTATATGACCATATTATTGGGGAGGAAGGTCTGGTGTTAATCCTAAATATCTGGTATTCAGGCTGCTGTGATATGTATGTGGAAGTAGTTTCTGCATTGGAGAGTGTATATTTAGTGTAAATGGTTAAAGGGAGCCAAATGAACTGAAAAGAGAACTTCTCAGTCCACTGGCACATAGAGTACTAGACATCTCATTAGCAACAATTAGTGATGAACTGAAAATTATGCACAGTCAAGCACTCAGTACGAAAACACTTTTAGTTTGCCCACACACACGCGCGCAAACTATACAAATTCCGCAAAAAGTAGGGACACATATTCCTGCTTTGTGCAATAAGAAGGTTCGCCCTGTTACTAATTATGACACTAATTCATTATGAGAGAGAATTACAGCCTGGCCGCTGCTGTGCCCAAACTCCAATCAGACTGTAAATGAGGCAGAAAAAATAGGCTGAACTCAGTAATGGAGAGACTCTTCAGACATGTGAAATCTAACACCTGCACATCAGGAACTCCCACTACTTTGTTAGATACAGAAAACCACTGAGACACATGGAACATGTCCCCTGCACATATTGAAGTTATGCATTTACTGTATATGCATGTACCCCTCACCCCACACATACATACAAATTCTGCTTTTAAATGCTATAATATTCTTTGTGGGGTTCATCAATAGTGATAACTGATCAGTAGGCACACATCTTTTTATGAACGTTAAGAATCATTTATATTTCATTATACTTAGCCTACGTAAAAATACCTTTCCTTGAGATTCAGCAAAAACGTGGTGATAACTGCGTTTAAACAATCTCACTGCAAAGTGTCTGAAAAGGACTTTAAGAGGTGGATGCATAATTCGGCAAAGCAGATGATGTAGGCTACCTGCCGAGATGTGCATCCACCTCTTTTCCCAGTATAAATTAACGTTCCCTCCCGTGAGGTGCCTGCAGAATTAGGCACAACTCCTGCACTGCAAACGTCACCACATTAGACCTTGTGGGAGCAAGGCGGCGCCTCTGGCTGCACAAAGTTGGAACCACCTTTTGCCTGATCTTTGTACTAAGCTCAAAGTAAGCTTACGCAATCTACCGGAGGTAGATACACTTGCTCGGTGCTCACTGGTGTTCCTCAGGGATCAGTTCTAGGCCCTCTACTCTTCAATATTTATCTAACTCCACTTGGGCATCTCCTGCGATGGCTTGGCCTCCATTATCACTTTTATGCTGACGATACCCAAATTTACATTTCCTCTAAATCTGGTGAAGACATGAGGTTATACTTATAGGTTTCCGTCATCAAATTCGCAAAGCGAATTGCGCTGTCCCTGTTTGTTGATGGCTCTGTTCTAGAGACCCAAAGTAAGATGAGGAACCTTGGTGTAATTTTTGACGCCAGCTTTACTTTAGATTTTTTTTGTTCAGAGCACTGTGAAGGCATCCTTTTTTTACCTCAGAAATATAGCCAGACTACGCCCAATGCTAAATGTATCTGTTGCTGAAAAGTTGATTAATTAATTTGTGTCACACGGCGGGATTACTGTAACGCTGTTTTAGCCAGAGTTTCTAAAACCACAATTAACAAATTGCGATAAGTTCCAGAACTCTGGTAATATGGTCACATTTCCTGGTTCCTGAGGAACCAGGAAATGTGACCATATTACTCCTTACAGTCCTTACACTGGCTCCCGCTCAGGTTCCATGTCGATTTCAAGATCATGATGTCGACATACAAGGCATTACATGGCTTGGCTCCGCAATACTTATCTGGCTTATTAATCCCTTATACCCCAAATCGCAGAATGCGCTCCTCACAGTGTAATCTGTTAACTGTCCCACTAATGCACCTCAAATCTATGGGTGATAGGGCTTTTTCTGTTTATGCTCCTGCATTTTGGAACTCTCTTCCTCCTGAACTTGGGCAAGCCCAGACTCTTGGCATTTTTAAAGCTCTTCTCAAGACACACTTTTTAAAACTTGCATTTGACTGCTGATGTCTTTTTATGATTGATTTTTATAGTTATTTTATTATTAATGTTGTTGATTTTTGTTATTAACTTTTATTTGTTTTTTTCTGTGGACTGATTTTAGTACGCTTTGAGAAGCTGCTTTTAAAGTTTATTATTATTATTATATTGTCCAAGTCAAGTCTCACGTGGTTATAGCAATGTTGTATCACCAGTTGTGTTCAATCCAGGCTGCTTATAAAACTGCATAGCTATAAGGAATTCTGTAACTAACCCGTTTTTTTACTTATAGAGCACAACCATGTAATGTGCAATACAATCAAAAACAGCTTAAACTCCTGAAAGTCAACACACCACCAGACTCTCAAACCAGTTTAATGTTAACTAAATAAAACCGTAAGGTTACATGATCAACAATGAACCTGAAATGTAGCCTGTTTTTCACTTACAGAGCGCAACCATGTAATGTGCAATACAATCAATAACTACTGTAAGTCAACACACCACCAGACTCTCAAACCAGTGTAGGCCTAATGTTGAATATAACTGTAACGTTACATGATTAACAATGAACCTGTAACCTGTTTGCAGCCAACGGTAATAATTAACTTGATGGCAGCCAGCGGGATGTAAATGATTACGTTAATCAACCACCACAAGTTGGCAAGTAAATCTTTTCATAACAGTCGGACCTAACCTCCCGTAAGTTGTAGCTCAAGCAAGAAACAAGCTAACGTTAGATGGCCAATGCTGAGCTAAACACGTTTATTAACCTCAGGTTGCTAACCTATTTTGCGTTCAGCGCTTCTTTGTTTGGGCCTTGTTGTGTGAAGTTTTAAAGCCAAAGTATCTGATGAATGGCACAGCTGTTTGTTGTCCACTCACACATGTGGCCTAATACTACCTGTTCTGTAGGCAGGTTATAGGTAACGGAGAGAGAGGAGCAAGCTCATCAGACGTTTCCTAAAAATAGACATTGTTCACGAGTCCCGCACCTCGAGGTCGAGTCTAAAGTCTTTTGAGGACTAGTCTCAAGTCGAGTCTGAAGTCACTGTGTGTGCAACTTAAGTGGGACTCAAGTCCGAGTCTCAAACTCGAGTCCCCATCTCTGCTGTAGCCTCACTTAGAAATGAAGCCCGCGCCTGTTTTCTCTGTTGCTTGGAATAGCCACTATTCTTTTAATGTGAAGGCACTGGATGTAACCCTGTGCGCATGCTCCTGAGCCTCCCTCCAATTACAGCGACAACACCGCAGCTAACGAAATGCAGTCCAATAACTCCATTAAAAAAAAAAAAAAAACGGCCCCCAGCACAACACAGGCTCCAACACAAAGTCCATGGAAGGATAGAAACAACAATAAAGTTTTATGTGCTGAAGCCCAAACAGTGAAAACAGTCAACATTAGAAAGTCTGGATGAAGAGTCACATTAGATCGCCGAGCAGTTGCTAGCGTTCTCCGGTGCAAAGTTGTATCACTTTCCACATTACTTCACAAACTAACTCGACCCATGTTACTATCCTGTGTACCACTAGTATTATGTCAAAGGCTTCGTTCAGACTGCAGGTCAAAGTGACCCAAATCCGATTTTTTTGCCCATATGTGACTCAGATTTTTATGACGGTGTGAACAGGCCAAGTCACATGGAATCTGATCTTTTCCAGTTTGGAATTGGGCCACTTCCATATTTGTTCCAAATCCGATACAGATCAGATCTTTTTAAATGCGACCTCTGTCTGGACTCTCAGGTCGCATTTGATGCAACTTTGACGTCACTGTAGAGCAGCTGTTCTGCTGTAACAGAGACGCGATGAACGAAAAAGCTCCACATAAAGCCATTATTAAACACGTGGCTCTCTTCCTTCTCTACCTCGCTATCATCATCATCGCTGACGTAATTGCTGACGTAATCTGCACTCTGCGCATGCGTTGGCGTCTGTAGCTACCTGTCGGAAGCTCCGTCTTAAACCGGACTCTTATCCAGTTTTAATCCACTCTTTTTCGTTACATTTTTTATATCCTTTTTATTTACGTGGGTTAAGGATTTTAGTCATCCGACATGGATTTCAAGTTAGATGACCGTAAAAACGCGATCAACGCTACTGACCACAACAAAACTCTGGTGACTATGTTAGCCGAGATAACTCTGCCCCATGAGGACTGCTCACTCCTTAAGAAAGCGAACAAAAAGATTGCTGACCTTATGGAAGACATCCGACGACTTTCAGAGGAACTCAAAGAGAAAGATTCCCTGCTGACTGGCTTTATGGATGTGGCTTCAGTACAAGCCAAACAGATTGTTTCTCTTAGCGCAACCACTAACATCCAGGACACCGTGCTATGAGACCCCTCTACCCCTTCCCAGGCTTTCCTCCTGCTCGACTCCAAAGCATCAGTCAACCTGGGCTGAAGTGGTGGTCCGTGGCTGCAAGAGAGGCTTGGACGGGGCTGCCTGTACTCCGCACATCGGCCTCTCCAACCGCTATGCAGCCCTGTCTGACGACATTCCGGTCCAACCAGCGGATGCACCTGCGGCTTCGAGTCTCCCTGATATGGATCTCTTTCGCGGGACAGTGCCTGCCGACACTCTCCTTCACCGGCTACATCGCCCGCGCTGGGACGCCGGTCTGCCGATGGGCCTGATCGGCAGCTGTCATCCCGGTCAAAAACTTCCGCTTCCTGACATAGATCCTGAAGGAGGCCGTGCTCAGACGCTCCGGAGGCCGTCTCTACCCTGCACCGTCGGGTAGTCCTTCTCTCAGGTCTGTTACTGCTACTCCAACACAACACTTGGCAGCTCACACACTCCATCCTCAGTCCGTACGCAGCGTTGAAGCAGATTCTGCTCTGGAACCCCACAACCGGCATCTCCTTGTCCCCTTTCCCACCCAACCACACTAATAATTGGTGACTCCATAACCAGAAACATCCGTTTCTTTAACGCTACCACTCACTGGCTTCCCCTGTGCCACCACGGCTGACATTTTATAAAAACTCCAGGACCTGATGCCATCGCTCCCGTCCTCCATCACAAGAGTGATAGTCCATGTGGGAACAAATGACACAGCTCTTCAGCAGTCTGAGCTGACAAAATCAGATTTTAACCGTCTTTTTAACTTTTTAAAGCAGTGTGGAAAGTCCGTTTTTATCTCTGGTCCCATTCCCACAGTTGGTCGCGGTGCTGGCCGCTTCAGTAGACTCCTTGGCCTCCACGACTGGCTCCAGTCCGCCTGCAGGGCTCACCGTGTGTGTTATGTGGATAATTTTAATATTTTCTGGCAAAGAATGTCTCTTTTTAAGACAGACGGACTTCACCCAAACAAACAGGGCTCAGAAATGTTAGCTGCTCACATACAGCATGTGGTACGGTCCACACATGACTTACGTAAATGACTAATCATTCATGCAGCACACCTGGACACACCACCGGTCACTGAACAGAACTCTGCCTCACTGCCACTAACAACTGTCTCCACCGGCTGGCATGTAAAACTGTCTGCTCCCAGCACTGTTCCAAAGACTTCTGTTCCTATTAATAAACCGAGATGTGCACATCCCACACAGAAATATTAGTAATCTCTTAAGGATTAGGACAACTGCACCAACTCCAGCACCCAAAACAAACTCATTTAAAATGGCTCTCTTCAATGTGAGATCTCTGTCAAGTAAGACTTTTATCTTAAATGATTTTATTTGTCTGCAAATCTAGATTTGATGTTTTTAACTGAATCCTGGTTGCAAAAGAATGACTATAGCCAGCTAGCTGTGTCCGCCTCAATATGATTGTTTCAGTCAACAGAGGGTCAGTGGTCGTGGTGGTGGGCTAGTGAGCGTGTATAGGAAATATTTAAAATGTCATCAAGTACGCTGTGATGAATTTAACTCCTTTGAAGTTCTCACTCTTAAACTTGGAGGGCTGCAACCTATCATATCTATCATATAATTTATCGCCCCCCAAAACCGCCTGGAGGATTTTTATCAGAACTTCCTGAATTTTTATCTACTCTGGTTTTAAATTATGACAGAATTGTTCTTTGTGGCGTTTTTAATATTCATGTTGATGACCCCACCAATGTTAATGCAACTGACTTTTTAAATATGTCCACTTTTAACTTCAAACAACATGTCAAAGGGCAAACCCATAACCGTGGTCATACACTGGACTTGGTTTTTACCCTGGGTGTCAGCATTTCCTCTGGATTTAGTGGACATGACCATATCCGACCACAGATGTATTGTTTTTAGCTGTGATTCTCCTGTTACTCATGCCGCCTCACCAAGCTCCATGTGTTCTCGCATCTTTAATAATAATAATAATAATATAATAAAATAAAATCAGACACAAACTACAGAATAGACAATACTAATATACACACTATGAACAAAACAATATAGACATATTGACAAATAGTGCAGTAATCAGAGTGCAAAGGATGCAAGAGTAAACTATTATGTACATGTTGAAGGTGGATATAATATACAGGTACACAGTGTGATGGAGCATAGTGCAAAGGATGCTGGAAAAAATAAATAAGACCTATGACCTGAGGTAGGTGTATTGGTATAGAGTATATACAATATGACATAGTATGAACAGCACTGAAATAGAGAATGGTGAATAAATAGATAATAAGTGGAAACCAGTAAACAGGTGCTGATTAGAGACAGAGTTACTGGGTTATTGCACAGGAATTGTTCCTGACACTGTGAGTCAGAAATCAGCTGTTCATCTGAGTGGTGGCTTGTGGGAAGAAACTGCTTCTGTGTCTGTTTTTTTTGGCGTACAGTGCTCTGTAGTTCCTCCCAGAGGGGAGGAGCTGGAACAGATTGTGTCCGGAGTGAGATGGATCTGCAGTGATGTTTCCTGCCTGTTTCCTGACTCTGGAAATGTATAAGTCCTGAATGGAGGGCAGGTTGGCACCGATTATTTTTTCTGCAGTCCTGACTGTCCGTTGTAGTCTGTCCTTGTCCTTTTTGGTGGCAGCTCCAAACCAGACAGTGATGGAGATGCAGAGAACAGACTGGATGATGGCTGTGTAGAACTGGATCAGCAGCTCCTTAGGCAGGTTGAGCTTCCTGAGCTGACGCAGGAAGTACATCCTCTGCTTGGCATTTTGGTGATGGTGACCGTGTTGGGCTCCCACTTCAGGTCCTGGGATATAGTGGATCCCAGAAACCTGAAGGATTCCACAGCAGACACAGAGCTGTTGAGTATGGTGATGGGGGGCAGAGTGGGGGGGGCTCCTCCTGAAGTCCACTGTCATCTCCACAGTTTTGAGCGTGATCAACCTCCCGTCTGTAGGCCGACTCGTCACTGTCCCGGATGAGGCCGATGACTGTTGTGTCATCAGCGAACTTCAGGAGTTTGACAGATGGGTCCCCTGAGGTGCAGTCGTTGGTGTAGAGGGAGAAGAGCAGTGGGGAAAGCACACACCTGGGGGGCACCAGTGCTGATAGGCTGGGTGCTGGATGTGATGTTTTCCCAGCCTCACCTGCTGACTCCTGTCAGACAGGAAGTCTGTGATCCATTGACAGGTGGAGGCTGGCACATTGAGCTGGGTGAGTTTGGTGCTGAGGATGTCCGGGATGATGGTGTTGAACGCTGAGCTGAAGTCCACAAACAGGATCCTAGCATATGTCCCTGGAGAGTCGAGGTGTTGCAGGATGTGATGCAGACCCAAGTTGACAGCATCATCTACTGACCTGTTAGCCCTGTAGTCACACTGCAGGGGGTCCAGCTGGGGGCCTGTAATGTCCTTCAGGTGAGCCAACACCAGTCTTTCAAAGGACTTCATGTCTACAGATGTCAGGGCGACAGGTCTGTAGTCATGTAGTCCAGAGATGGAGGGTTTTTTGGGGACCGGGATGACCGTGGAGCGTTAGGAGCAGGAGGGAACTTCACACAGCTCCAGTGATCTGTTGAAGATCTGAGTGAAGATGGGGGCCAGCTGGTCCGCACAGATTTTCAGGCACGATGGTGAAACACCGTCAGGTCCAGGAGCCTTCCTAATCTGCTTTTGGAAGAGGTGGCTCACGTCCTCTTCAAAGATCTTGAGTGCAGGTGAGAGGTCAGAGGGGGAAGGTTTGAAGATGGCGTTGGAGTGGGGGAGAGGTGTGACTTTGGGCTTTTCAAACCTACAGTAGAAACCATTCAGCTCGTCTGCCAGTCATCAAGTACCAGCAGTGTTGGGGGATGGTCTCTTGTAGTTTGTGAGTCTCCGTAGGCTTCTCCACACTGACGCAGGGTCGTTAGCTGCAAAGCTGTTATTTAGCTTTTCAGCATAGAACCTCTTTGCAGCTTTGACCTCTTTAGTCATTGTGTTCCTGGCCTGGTTGTACAAGACTCTGTCCCCACTTCTGAAGGCCTCCTCCTTGGTCTGACAAAGCTGCCCGAGTTTCGCTGTGAACCAGGGTTTTTGGTTGTTGTGTGTGCAGAAGGTTTTAGTCGGCACACACATGTCCTCACAAAAACTGATGTAAGATGTCACAGTGTCAGTTAGTTTGTCCAGGTCAGTGGCTGCAGCCTCAAAAACACTCCAGTCAGTGCAGTCAAAGCAGGCCTGTAACTCCAGCTTTGACTCGTTGGTCCATCTTTTCACAGTCTTTACAACAGCTTTAACAGATTTCAGTTTTTGCCTGTGTGTCGGGATAAGATGAAGCAGACAGTGATCAGAGAGTCCCAAGGCTGCACAGGGAACAGAACGATAGGCGTCCATTAATGTAGCAGTAGTCCAGTGTGTTAGTGTCCCCGGTGGGACACTTAATATGCTGTCTGTACTTTGGAAGTTCATGACTGAGGTTTGCTTTGTTAAAGTCCCCAGGAACAATGAGCAGGGAGTCTGGATGTTTTTTCTCCACGTTAGTTATCTGGTCAGCCAGGTGTAGTAACGCCTCACTAACACAGGCCTGAGGTGGAATGTAAACAGCGACCAGAACAAATGAGGAAAACTCCTGCGGTGAATAAAACGGTTTAAAGTTTATAAATAATGTCTCTAGGTGAGGGCTTCAACACTGTGACATCTGTGCACCAACCTTCGTTTATATAGAAACCGAGTCCGCCGCCTCTTGTTTTTCCCGTGAGCTCCCTTTCACGATCTGCGCGGATGAGATTAAATCCTGGTAGATGAAGTGCACTGTCCGGGATGCGCTCGGTGAGCCAGGATTCAGTGAAACAGAGGGCAGCAGATCTGCAGAAGTCCGAGTTAGTTCTGTTGAGGAGCAGCAGTTCGTCCATTTTGTTGGCCAGAGAGTGGACATTTGCCAGGTGGATTGAAGGGAGCGCAGTGCAAAATCCCCACTGTCTCAGCTTAACCAGCGCGCCTGCTCATTTTCTCCTCATTTTCCCCGTTTCCGAAGGATCCCAAACAGAGCTGCTGCTCCTCCAACTAATAACTCCGGAAAAGTTCCAGGGTCAAAAAAGAGCGGTGGAATAGTATGAGCAGTTGAAAGTCCAATGTTTAAGAGCTCTTCTCTGGTAAAAGGACAGCAGAAAACAGCGTTAATAAACAAAAACACAAAAAGCACTACGGAGCGTAATCCGGAGGCGGCCGTCGTGGCACTTACTGTCTTAGTGCACACACAAGTTAAAAATAAAAAATATATTTTTAATCACACATTTGTCGGTGACATTTCCATAGAGCACCTTAAGATTGAGTGACATTACACCTGCCACTGTTTTAAATGAATTTTATTATAATCAAAATACAGATATTTAGGTCTTGTCTGCTCATGTGCTTGAGCATGGCTACAGCAACAGCTAATAACTGAAGAAGAGACTATTGGCACTGGGACATGCCCAGACATCTGTCACATATGATGTATTGTGTGTCTGGTGAAGCCTCACCTTTTTGCCTCTTCCATTTCCAGTTAGGATAGATACAGCTTGCGCCCAAGAGAACGGTGGCCTTAAAAGAGGCTATAAAGAAAAACACTGGTGAAATATCCTAGAAACCACCCTTCCCATTTTCTCAATTGTCCTGCGTCAAGGGAAGCATCTTTTCTGGAACTCCTCTCGGCCATATTATGACAGCTAATTAAGAGGATGATGAGTGCTACATTGCTGTGATGTGACAGTGAAAAATGAAAGATGAAAAGGGAGATTATGTTTCTATAAATATAAGTTCAGTTTGCTCTTTTCACACATGGTGGATAATCAAAGTTCACAATTGCATACAGTACATAAAGACAAGACTTTCCAAAAACATAGTCTGTATAGCCAACATAATGAAGATGTGTTTAATGTCATCATATACATAAAGGCAAAGGCATCATTGAAATATTAAGACAATATTCACCAACACCTCTATTCTGTGTGAGTGGAAGGTGAGAACATTAGTGATAAAAGAATCATCTGAAAAAGTTATACATGAAACACTGCCTTTGTTTATTTTGAAGCCAGTTGCAAGCTCTGCTATGAGATGAAAATATTTTCTGCTTTGATTTTATGTAGACATTATTTGTTTACACAACATTTTGATGTATTGATATTCAAAACATATCTGTGAAACACTATGTAATTTTAGACATTTTTATTTCCCAATTACGTAGCATTTAGAGCTGTTGTTCTGGATTGTAGCTGCTCTGTTTTGCATTTATTGTTTTTCTGAGAGCTGTTGTTTCATAGACAAGTTTACATAGGTTCCTGAAATTTCTATCCTGAGACGAGAATTTAAAGCGAGTGGAGGAAATGAAATATTTGAGTTAATCCTCCTTATAGCCTAAATCATTCTTGTACGACTCATTTATCTATCACTGTCGCACAAATATCAGGCTTACTGACCTCCAAAACCTCTCAGACTGAATGAAATGATAAAATTCAATCAAAGCTCCAAAAAAATTTGATTTATTGATGACTTGGTGGTGGTTTTCTGTCCACTGCAATTCCAAGTGAAAACAGATCAGGCACTCCCTGGATGAGGCCACAGGGATAGAAATAAAGACATCACAAATGCAGCACACTTGATGAACTGTAGTGATAGTATGGCATATCCATGGAGGCATACTGTAGATGGAGAAAGCAGTATTGAGCACAAATTGCGTGGAATACACTGTCAAATGTTCATTATAATTCATTAGTTCTTACGTTTATTTTTGTGTTTTTAGCTATAATGGCAATGCTTTTCAGTCCTCTACTTTGTCCACCACATTTATGGTCCCCAGAAGATGAATCCTACTGGCTTTGGTGATCCCTTTATGTAGCTTGTAGTGCCACCATGTGGTTGACATTTATGGTTTTAGTGAAATATGTCAGGAATTTGATGGATTGCTGTGGAATTTTTAAGAGACCTTCATAATTGTTACACAGAACCATTTTGAGAAGTCCTTCTTGGAAACTGTTTGGAAAAGGACAGGCAATTAAAAAATATACTTGGCAGGTGATTGGATGAACCATCTGACTGGAACTGTCAATCAGATCAAAGAACTATATGACATGTCAGAAGAGCCGAAGCCAATCATCTTTTTCATCGAGAAATCAGTGCCATTCTTTGCTCTTCTTTCAGTGAAGAAATACTCTCCAGTCCTGATAACTCATGCAATAGCAGCATCTACGCTAACCTCCTTAGGAGCCGCCATTGTTGTAGACTTCATGGCTGTGTGGAGTCAGATATTCTGTTCACAAAAATTAAAAAGTTACATACAGTCTTTATAAACAAGGAGGCTTTGTAAACAAGGAGGAGCGCTGCCCATGTGAGAGTAGCTTCCGTCAGGCCCACTTCACCGTGTGTTTAGCAGCATATGGAGGCTGTCAAGTAATCACCTGTTTGATAGAGGACAATTCACAAGACATATATTGCAACAATGCATTCATTGTGATGCACACACTCCTAAATTACACTCTAATACCAACATCTTAACATTTTTTTAGATGCATAGAACAGTTTTACATGATATTAACTTTTACATGAAGTGCTTTTTGTGCACAGTTCAACTGGATATGGGACTTTGCAATACTAAAATAAACTTTGAAAGTCACTTTCAGTCAAGGCTACCTCCAAATGTTATTTGAGGCTTGGCAGAACAGTTCCCTGACAGGTTGTGCCCCCGCTGCCCTAGTTGCCGCTTGGCCCTCCTTTGCTCTGTATGGTGAAAGCACCGCTCAATACTGGCATGCCTGTGGAGAGGCTGTGTGTAGAGGTTGTGAGGTGGTGATGATGGTTGTGTGTGTTGTGTGTGGGTTGGCGGGTCTTGGCTCAAAACCAGTCAAACAGCACTTGTGCCTTGCATTGGCTTAGACAATTTCCTTTTAAGTAAATCTCTGTGGTTAGAAGTCTTGATTGACAAGGAGGAACAGAAATGTTCACACTGCTTTGACTCAATCTGTATTTCAATGTCAATTATTTTGAAACCAGATTCATTTGCTCATTGCTATAAAATATGTCATGACACTCCAGTGACATGCTGATGACATTTCAAAGGGGAAATATGTGTAAAATATGCCCTTCACAAGACGACAAAATAAACATAATTTGATGAGCTTGTTGATTATATCAGTAACTAAAATATGTTTTTAAAAGATTTCTTGATTCAGACTTTTTTTTTTATACTTGTCAACTGAATTTAAAATCTTCCCAATATGCCACACCCACTCAAATTTTTTCTCTACAATAGAGCATGGCATAACAAGCACAAACGACTATTGCTAAGTATGCCTTGTTCTCAAACTAAAATAGGAAGTGACACAGAAACATTGTTACAGTATTTTACATTGTGATATATTACCTCTTCACCAGTTGTTTCCGAATCTCTGCTCCATCTCTATTGTAAAATTGGAACTTTATTGTTTGCTTGAATCATAAGGACACTGTCACTCAAGGGAATTGATCGAGGGTGGAGAGTGGGTGGGGGTGTAGCTTGATATTCTTCTTCTGACACTCTCAACGTGCCCACACAATATGGTGTGCTTGTCATGTGTGGGTGATTGTTGACATCCTATCATGGGTGTGCGCATTGGTAGCAGGGAGACGGAGGATATAAATGTTAGACGATGCCAAGTCTTGTCTTTTTAGCCACCAGTCACAGACTGCCGTACATTTGCAATGTCTGAGCTCCATTCAGAAGGTAGCCTTAGTAATCGTTTGCCGTGGTAGCTGCTTCAATTAATGCCAGTAGCCTACACATTAGAATTTTCTAACATTACATCAATATTTAAATAGTGAGGATATTTTTCATTAGTACATCTGAGGTTTGTACCATCGATGCCAATATGTAAAAACAACGGCTCAGTGCAAAGCTTTTTGCTGGTGAAAACATTAGTAAAATTGTAAATGTACTGGCTAATAAATTGATTGTATCTTGTAATTAACATAATGTTACATTTACAGCTTCACCATATTAATGATATTAAACCAGCCAATTTGTAGTCATAAATGCTACTTCCACCAAGAAAATAAAAAGATGAGGTTATGGTAAAAGCAGAGTGAACTAAAATACAATAACTGTGAAATGCAATACTGGAAACTAACCATGGTTAACACGTTCATACATATTTAAAGACACACAAACTGTACATGCTGACACATACGCTGCACACAGAGTTGCGTACAGGCACAGAGTGAGCACCTGCTGGGAATGTCTGTGGGTCTGGACACGACCTTGTCAAGAGTCTTCAGGAGATTAATTTCCCATGCCTGTTTTCTTAGATAAAAATTGAGACAGAATTACAAATGTGAGACGATGGGCACAAATCTGAAAATGATATACATTTTAAAGGGATTAGGTAAATCAGCACATTTCTCAGTTCCTTCATTTATCCTTTGTTTCAAACCAGTATTTCTTTAAAGAAAATTAAACTATTATCCTTGTCAGAATGTATGAAGTTGCTAAAAGAATTTCTAGTGATAGACATTGTTAATGCAAAAATGAAGCTGGGGACTCCATGCAGTGGTAATCAGGCCAAAAAAAGCCCTCCTAAGTAATTTATCCTCCAAAGTAATTTCAGTATTTATGGGATTCACCTTCAAAATGTAATGTGGCATGCAGGTAGGAAAAAAACCCCATGGGAAATGAGAAATCCAGTGAGAGCAAGAGTGAGGAGGAGGCTGAGAGACAGTGGGGGGAGAGAAATCCAAAGTGGGACTCATAAAGTAAGTAATCTCTACAGTCTGCCATCCAGACAGGTCTCCTGTGACCTCCACCACCAGTGACCTACGTCTTTCACATCTGACAAAGTTGGGAGGACACGCTGAAAATATAAGACCGTTTCAGCCACCCCCATATTTGAACGCACTCATTATGTCTCTGTCTGGATAAGAGCATCTGTTAAATGACCGAATAGTAAATTGTGTGCTGAGGACAGCAGACTAGCAGGGCAGATAAAGGAGCTTTGTCTTAGTTACATTTCAGCAGGTAGCAGCATGGCTTAGACTGCCAACAGGTTTTGCTACTGTGCAGGCCTAATGGTGGATGACTGAGGGGAGGAGAGGCAGTCGCTGAGAGAAGATATGCGATTTTCCACTTGTCCAACCAGTTTTCTGTAAAATCCCACAAATCGCCTTTGCGCTTTGTTCAAGGAATGTATTGCAGAATCTTGATTTTGAAATATACATTATCTGTCAAATGGTGCCAAATATTAATCAGATAACAGAGATTGCCTGTCTTTGACAGTAAAGGCTATGTTCATGCCAGTTATTTATTTATTTATTTTTTGACAATAATGCCTCAATCTGTTATGGTTTTTCTATTGGAGAAAAGCACATTGTGTTAAATCTTTGGTCTGAAAACAAAATGACGCCTGTCATTTTTATACATGTGTCACTATTCAGGGGGACTTCGAAAGGTAATATTTTACACCAGCAAATGTGAAATAAGGTTTAGGATAGTAAGGGTATTGGTGAATTGAGGCCATCTAATATTTAAAGGGACCCTACGAAGTTTTCTTGTAAACAAACAAAATTATGTTTAAATGTTTATTGAACATTTAAACATTGTTTATGTGATTTACTTACCAAAACACAATGTGTGTATCCTTGAGGTGCAAATATGTTCATAAAGCATTTAAAAAACAATTCTAGACAATTTTTAAAATAGTTCAAGTTGTTCTTCTTCACCGCCTTTGTTGGCACATTACTACATTTCTTCATGCATTATAGTGTGAAACCTATACTGGGATGTGAATCATACCATGTGCTCATGCATGTGTATGTGTATACTTTTGCGTGTACATGATATAAACACAACATATAAACATTGCTCCATAGTGTTACTAGTGGTGAAAAACTTCAGAGTATATTTTAAAACCTGTAAACCATTACCCAACCTAAAAGCACATAAAACATCACTATCAGATTTTAGTTTTCCTTTTATTTAACACATTTTCAAAACTCAAAACTGTAAGCGGTTATCAGGTATAATTATTCCATTGTTATTCGTTTATATAATTAAACTCCTATCTCTACCCAAACAGAAATGCTGGCCATATAGACACTGTCAGATAAGATACAAGCTTATGTGCAGGAAAAAGGTAAATTTTATTTTATGTTTTTACTTCTGTGTTAGTACTTCACCATCAGAATTCTTGGCTTGCCTTGCTCTTTCTTCAAACCTTCTATTTAAGGATTGCACCCCCTCCGAGCTATTGTACCAGTGCCACTGTGCTAATCAATCACAGACGACCACGCTGTGTGCACTTGTGTATGTGTGGATTCTGTGTGTGTGTGTGTGTGTGTGTGTGTGTGTGCATGCTTGCACATTTGTGAAGAGATATTTAGCTGATGCTATTTGAATTATTATGAGTCCTTAAACATCAAGCCTATTGCCAAATTGCCCTTGACAAGGAAATATGTTGTTAGCTAAGATAATGTGCTGCCCATTATTTTAGGCTATAGTGCTCTGCCAAAATGCAGGATTATTTGGAGCTTGCAGGGTGGCGGCAACTGCACGCTTAGAGATACACAGACCTGAAACAGGGAGCATCTCCACCATTATGTTGGCAGTTATGGAGACAAGAAAGAAAATTGTAGGTTATACCTACAGGCAAATAGAAATTGCTTTTTGGCACCTTAGCACATATGGTATTTAGACATGCAACAGTTTCATTCTATAAAAAAGCAACAGTGTTTGTAGGAGTTTCTCATTTAAAATATGTGGTGAAATAAGCCATAATGACACAGTTGGGATTTTAAAAAATAGTTTTCAAAAAGGTATAGCAACTACAAAGATCTACTTTGTGCTTTCATGTGGTCCAATTTGGGAGTGGCAATAATAATCAGATATCATTATTGCAATTAATTTGACAATTGCACAGAGGAATGTCTTCATGAGGTCACTTTTATCATACTCAGCTAATTACATGGTGGTTTTGTACAAATCTGACTGGTATGGTATCAAGGCATGGAATATTGTCCAACAATGTTTTAATCAATAGTACATTTTTTGCTTTTGCTTGAATAATACCTACAAGAAGGCTAAAAACAATGTTTGCAAATACTGTATTTGCATCCATGTTGTATTGTCTTGTGTTTCAGTGTATTCCAGATGTCCATACATTTTATCAGTCATTCTGTCGAGACCTAGATGAGCAATTTGTCATCTTAAACTAGGCTTTTGGATAAAGGTGATATCAGCTAATATCTGTTGTCCTCTACATTTTCTTCGATCAACATGCATCAACATTACAGTATATGGAACTGTATGTCTGAGGAATAGACTGCAGCATAAATCATTCGCACATCCCACCCTATTACAGCCGCATGTGATATCAAGGAATCTCTCCATGTCTCAATCTCATATGGCAAGGCTTGTCAGTTGAAAAAAACAACCCATGATGAATAAAAACACTTGCTGACTTACATGCACCTAAACCATAAAAGC
Source organism: Micropterus salmoides (assembly GCF_014851395.1). NCBI lineage: Eukaryota > Metazoa > Chordata > Actinopteri > Centrarchiformes > Centrarchidae > Micropterus > Micropterus salmoides. Next base: position 24,198,806 of record NW_024044237.1, read on the forward strand.
AGCTAGAGAGGATGCAGGTTTAACAGCAAATCAAAGGTCCAACAAAACTGTCAGGGCAGTGTCAGTCTGTGGGAGTTCAAGTGATTCACATGGATAAGACTGGGATGATGATACAGGCAAAAATACCAAACGCGGTGTAAAATATTTTTAGAGTAAAGTTTAAATGCTCAAATTAGATTGAAACAATGTGCTGAATTTTAAAATAGTATTATAATTGCAAATTTAAAATGCCAAACTGATCATATTGTTTGTTTTCTAAGTTTTGTTATCCAGAGGATATAGTGTTCTGAAATTTTGTAAAGTAAAAATGTACTTTTGAGGGGGCTCAGGACACATCCTGAGGATCTTGCTATATATCATAAACTTGAAGTTTGTTGGGAATAAATGTATAGTCTAGTGTTTGACACACTAGTGTGTAACACTGCCTTTAGTGACATAATAAAAAAAAAAACTGTTTACAAACAAAACTAATGTAAACAAATCTGTAACCGCATCAGAAAGCATTTTAAGTGTAGTGAAAGAATATTTTGATTATTAAAATTGTTGCAGATTATTTTTTTGCCTTTGAACAAGTTGTACATTAATGGATAATTATTATTAACATGAGCAGAGTGTTAATGTTGTTGCTTATGAAGATTGTGCAATACTATCACCTGTAACAGTACATGCTATTTTATAAACTGATGTGTACACCGATGTGTACAAGTACCTAAAAACCTAAGTGCAGTAAGTGTACTACTTGCTTTTTGGCATTTGGGTAACAACTTGTAACACAAATAATGACGAGACACAAATATATGTGACTTGCGTGACTTCATTGTAAATGCAACCACTTGCATCATGGCAAATATAGAATATTACACTGTCATGCAAGAAATACATTGTATGGTATGTATGTCCTAGTGTAAAGTCTTTCTTTAAAACTTTAAAACTGCAGCATATTGTCATGGATGGATGTCAAAGAACGGAGTCTGGAAAGCTTTTGGAGGTTGTAGCAATTAAGGCAGTTTGTGTTTTGTGGAAAACTGTACAAATAGATGTCCAATTGATGACAATAAATAAATAGGAACACAGCAGCTGAGTCCATTCCTGCATCGGATGCTTGCCTGGGTAAGACCGTGCCTGCAAGACTAACACAACAGATGCATTGTACACCACCTGGCTGATGCATCCCACAGAATACATCATTTAATCACTAACCCTTTGGCTCTGTGAGAGAAAGAGAGAGATGGATAGAGAAAGGCAGGAGAGACTTAAATAAATGCCTCAAAATGAATTCTAAAACCATGAGATGTCATATGAAGCTTTAATTTTAGAATCC